>NW_027412552.1:1787500-2531001 GCF_025532065.1 Leptinotarsa decemlineata | reverse complement strand
GTTATTCCAACTTTGAATGAATTTCACGCAATTCGAAAATTTCACTCCTGTATCTTACGTGAAAATAACTGAAAAATTGAAGTCAGACATGAATGTGTGTGAAAGTTTCACTTTCATATGCGAGTGTAAACAAATACCTCCTCACACTTCTGCACTCCTGATACTCAATTTTCAAATTTCCGTAAATCACTGCTGGATCTGGTTATTCCAACTTTGAATGAATTTCACGCAATTCGAAATATTTCACTCCTGTATCTTACGTGAAAATAACTGAAAAATGAAGTCAGACACAAATGTGTGTGAAAGTTTCACTTTCATATGCGAGTGTAAAACAAATACCTCCTCACACTTCTGCACTCCTGATACTCAATTTTTCAAATTTCCGTAAATCACTGCTGGTTATTCCAACTTTGAATGAATTTCACGCAATTCGAAATATTTCACTCCTGTATCTTACGTAAAATAACTGAAAAATGAAGTCAGACATAAATGTGTGTGAAAGTTTCACTTTCATATGCGAGTTAAAACAAATACCTCCTCACACTTCTGCACTCCTGATACTCAATTTTTCAAATTTCCGTAAATCACTGCTGGATTATTCCAACTTTGAATGAATTTCACGCAATTCGAAATATTTCACTCCTGTATCTTACGTGAAAATAACTGAAAAATTGAAGTCAGACATAAATGTGTGTGAAAGTTTCACTTTCATATGCGAGTGTAAAAACAAATACCTCCTCACACTTCTGCACTCCTGATACTCAATTTTTCAAATTTCCGTAAATCACTGCTGGATCTGGTTATTCCAACTTTGAATGAATTTCACGCAATTCGAAATATTTCACTCCTGTATCTTACGTGAAAATAACTGAAAAATGAAGTCAGACATAATGTGTGTGAAAGTTTCACTTTCATATGCGAGTTAAAACAAATACCTCCTCACACTTCTGCACTCCTGATACTCAATTTTTCAAATTTCCGTAAATCACTGCTGATCTGTTATCCAACTTTGAATGAATTTCACGCAATTCGAAATATTTCACTCCTGTATCTTACGTGAAAATAACTGAAAAATTGAAGTCAGACAAAATGTGGGTAAAGTTCACTTTATATGCGAGTGTAAACAAATACCTCCTCACACTTCTGCACTCCTGATACTCAATTTTTCAAATTCCGTAAATCACTGCTGGTTATTCCAACTTTGAATGAATTTCACGCAATTCGAAAATTTCACTCCTGTATCTTACGTGAAAATAACTGAAAAATTGAAGTCAGACCTAATGTTGGTAGTGTTTCACTTTCATATGCGAGTGTAAAACAAATACCTCCTCACACTTCTGCACTCCTGATACTCAATTTTTCAAATTTCCGTAAATCACTGCTGGTTATTCCAACTTTGAATGAATTTCACGCAATTCGAAATATTTCACTCCTGTATTACGTGAAAATAACTGAAAAATTGAAGTCAGACATAAATGTGTGTGAAAGTTTCACTTTCATATGCGAGTGTAAAACAAATACCTCCTCACACTTCTGCACTCCTGATACTCAATTTTCAAATTTCCGTAAATCACTGCTGGTATTCCAACTTTGAATGAATTTCACGCAATTCGAAATATTTCACTCCTGTATCTTACGTGAAAATAACTGAAAAATTGAAGTCAGACATAAATGTGTGTGAAAGTTTCACTTTCATATGCGAGTGTAAAACAAATACCTCCTCACACTTCTGCACTCCTGATACTCAATTTTTCAAATTTCCGTAAATCACTGATGGTTATTCCAACTTTGAATGAATTTCACGCAATTCGAAATATTTCACTCCTGTATCTTACGTGAAAATAACTGAAAAATTGAAGTCAGGACATAATGTGTGTGAAAGTTTCACTTTCATATGCGAGTGTAAAACAAAACCTCCTCACACTTCTGCACTCCTGATACTCAATTTTTCAAATTTCCGTAAATCACTGCTGTCTGATATTCAACTTTGAATGAATTTCACGCAATTCGAAATATTTCACTCCTGTATCTTACGTGAAAATAACTGAAAAATTGAAGTCAGACATAAATGTGTGTGAAAGTTTCACTTTCATATGCGAGTGTAAAAAAATACCTCCTCACACTTCTGCACTCCTGATACTCAATTTTTCAAATTTCCGTAAATCACTGCTGGATGTATTCCAACTTTGAATGAATTTCACGCAATTCGAAATATTTCACTCCTGTATCTTACGTGAAAATAACTGAAAAATTGAAGTCAGACATAAATGTGTGAAAGTTTCACTTTCATATGCGAGTGTAAAACAAATACCTCCTCACACTTCTGCACTCCTGATACTCAATTTTTCAAATTTCCGTAAATCACTGCTGATCTGGTTATTCCAACTTTGAATGAATTTCACGCAATTCGAAATATTTCACTCCTGTATCTTACGTGAAAATAACTGAAAAATTGAAGTCAGACATAATGTGTGTGAAAGTTTCACTTTCATATGCGAGTGTAAAACAAATACCTCCTCACACTTCTGCACTCCTGATACTCAATTTTTCAAATTTCCGTAAATCACTGCTGGATCTGGTTATTCCAACTTTGAATGAATTTCACGCAATTCGAAATATTTCACTCCTGTATCTTACGTGAAAATAACTGAAAAATTGAAGTCAGACATAAATGTGTGTGAAAGTTTCACTTTCATATGCGAGTGTAAAACAAATACCTCCTCACACTTCTGCACTCCTGATACTCAAATTTTCAAATTTCCGTAAATCACTGCTGGATCTGGTTATTCCAACTTTGAATGAATTTCACGCAATTCGAAATATTTCACTCCTGTATCTTACGTGAAAATAACTGAAAAATTGAAGTCAGACATAAATGTGTGTGAAAGTTTCACTTTCATATGCGAGTGTAAAACAAATACCTCCTCACACTTCTGCACTCCTGATACTCAATTTTCAAATTTCCGTAAATCACTGCTGGTTATTCCAACTTTGAATGAATTTCACGCAATTCGAAATATTTCACTCCTGTATCTTACGTGAAAATAACTGAAAAATTGAAGTCAGACATAAATGTGTGTGAAAGTTTCACTTTCATATGCGAGTGTAAAACAAATACCTCCTCACACTTCTGCACTCCTGATACTCAATTTTCAAATTTCCGTAAATCACTGCTGGTTATTCCAACTTTGAATGAATTTCACGCAATTCGAAATATTTCACTCCTGTATCTTACGTGAAAATAACTGAAAAATTGAAGTCAGACAAATGTTGTGAAAGTTTCACTTTCATATGCGAGTGTAAAACAAATACCTCCTCACACTTCTGCACTCCTGATACTCAATTTTTCAAATTTCCGTAAATCACTGCTGGATTGGTTATTCCAACTTTGAATGAATTTCACGCAATTCGAAATATTTCACTCCTGTATCTTACGTGAAAATAACTGAAAAATTGAAGTCAGACATAAATGTGTGTGAAAGTTTCACTTTCATATGCGAGTGTAAAACAAATACCTCCTCACACTTCTGCACTCCTGATACTCAAATTTTCAAATTTCCGTAAATCACTGCTGGATCTTATTCCAACTTTGAATGAATTTCACGCAATTCGAAATATTTCACTCCTGTATCTTACGTGAAAATAACTGAAAAATTGAAGTCAGACATAAATGTGTGTGAAAGTTTCACTTTCATATGCGAGTGTAAAACAAATACCTCCTCACACTTCTGCACTCCTGATACTCATTTTTCAAATTTCCGTAAATCACTGCTGGTTATTCCAACTTTGAATGAATTTCACGCAATTCGAAATATTTCACTCCTGTATCTTACGTGAAAATAACTGAAAAATTGAAGTCAGACATAAATGTGTGTGAAAGTTTCACTTTCATATGCGAGTGTAAAACAAATACCTCCTCACACTTCTGCACTCCTGATACTCAATTTTTCAAATTTCCGTAAATCACTGCTGATCTGGTTATTCCAACTTTGAATGAATTTCACGCAATTCGAAATATTTCACTCCTGTATCTTACGTGAAAATAACTGAAAAATTGAAGTCAGACATAAATGTGTGTGAAAGTTTCACTTTCATATGCGAGTGTAAAACAAATACCTCCTCACACTTCTGCACTCCTGATACTCAATTTTTCAAATTTCCGTAAATCACTGCTGGATCTGGTTATTCAACTTTGAATGAATTTCACGCAATTCGAAATATTTCACTCCTGTATCTTACGTGAAAATAACTGAAAAATTGAAGTCAGACATAAATGTGTGTGAAAGTTTCACTTTCATATGCGAGTGTAAAACAAATACCTCCTCACACTTCTGCACTCCTGATACTCAATTTTTCAAATTTCCGTAAATCACTGCTGATCTGGTTATTCCAACTTTGAATGAATTTCACGCAATTCGAAATATTTCACTCCTGTATCTTACGTGAAAATAACTGAAAAATTGAAGTCAAGCATAAATGTGTGTAAAGTTTCACTTTATATGCGAGTGTAAAACAAATACCTCCTCACACTTCTGCACTCCTGATACTCAATTTTTCAAATTTCCGTAAATCACTGCTGGTTATTCCAACTTTGAATGAATTTCACGCAATTCGAAATATTTCACTCCTGTATCTTACGTGAAAATAACTGAAAAATTGAAGTCAGACATAAATGTGTGTGAAAGTTTCACTTTCATATGCGAGTGTAAAACAAATACCTCCTCACACTTCTGCACTCCTGATACTCAATTTTTCAAATTTCCGTAAATCACTGATGGTTATTCCAACTTTGAATGAATTTCACGCAATTCGAAATATTTCACTCCTGTATCTTACGTGAAAATAACTGAAAAATTGAAGTCAGACATAAATGTGTGTGAAAGTTTCACTTTCATATGCGAGTGTAAAACAAATACCTCCTCACACTTCTGCACTCCTGATACTCAATTTTTCAAATTTCCGTAAATCACTGCTGGTTATTCCAACTTTGAATGAATTTCACGCAATTCGAAATATTTCACTCCTGTATCTTACGTGAAAATAACTGAAAAATTGAAGTCAGACATAAATGTGTGTGAAAGTTTCACTTTCATATGCGAGTGTAAAACAAATACCTCCTCACACTTCTGCACTCCTGATACTCAATTTTTCAAATTTCCGTAAATCACTGATGGTTATTCCAACTTTGAATGAATTTCACGCAATTCGAAATATTTCACTCCTGTATCTTACGTGAAAATAACTGAAAAATTGAAGTCAGACATAAATGTGTGTGAAAGTTTCACTTTCATATGCGAGTGTAAAACAAATACCTCCTCACACTTCTGCACTCCTGATACTCAATTTTTCAAATTTCCGTAAATCACTGCTGATCTGATTATTCCAACTTTGAATGAATTTCACGCAATTCGAAATATTTCACTCCTGTATCTTACGTGAAAATAACTGAAAAATTGAAGTCAGACATAAATGTGTGTGAAAGTTTCACTTTATATGCGAGTGTAAAAAAATACCTCCTCACACTTCTGCACTCCTGATACTCAATTTTTCAAATTTCCGTAAATCACTGCTGGATCTGGTTATTCCAACTTTGAATGAATTTCACGCAATTCGAAATATTTCACTCCTGTATCTTACGTGAAAATAACTGAAAAATTGAAGTCAGACATAAATGTGTGTGAAAGTTTCACTTTCATATGCGAGTGTAAAACAAATACCTCCTCACACTTCTGCACTCCTGATACTCAATTTTTCAAATTTCCGTAAATCACTGCTGATCTGGTTATTCCAACTTTGAATGAATTTCACGCAATTCGAAATATTTCACTCCTGTATCTTACGTGAAAATAACTGAAAAATTGAAGTCAGACATAATGTGTGTGAAAGTTTCACTTTCATATGCGAGTGTAAACAAATACCTCCTCACACTTCTGCACTCCTGATACTCAATTTTTCAAATTTCCGTAAATCACTGCTGGATCTGGTATTCCAACTTTGAATGAATTTCACGCAATTCGAAATATTTCACTCCTGTATCTTACGTGAAAATAACTGAAAAATTGAAGTCAGACATAAATGTGTGTGAAAGTTTCACTTTCATATGCGAGTGTAAAACAAATACCTCCTCACACTTCTGCACTCCTGATACTCAATTTTTCAAATTTCCGTAAATCACTGCTGGATCTGGTTATTCCAACTTTGAATGAATTTCACGCAATTCGAAATATTTCACTCCTGTATCTTACGTGAAAATAACTGAAAAATTGAAGTCAGACATAAATGTGTGTGAAAGTTTCACTTTCATATGCGAGTGTAAAACAAATACCTCCTCACACTTCTGCACTCCTGATACTCAATTTTTCAAATTTCCGTAAATCACTGATGGTTATTCCAACTTTGAATGAATTTCACGCAATTCGAAATATTTCACTCCTGTATCTTACGTGAAAATAACTGAAAAATTGAAGTCAGACATAAATGTGTGTGAAAGTTTCACTTTCATATGCGAGTGTAAAACAAATACCTCCTCACACTTCTGCACTCCTGATACTCAATTTTTCAAATTTCCGTAAATCACTGCTGGTTATTCCAACTTTGAATGAATTTCACGCAATTCGAAATATTTCACTCCTGTATCTTACGTGAAAATAACTGAAAAATTGAAGTCAGACATAAATGTTGTGTGAAAGTTTCACTTTCATATGCGAGTGTAAAACAAATACCTCCTCACACTTCTGCACTCCTGATACTCAATTTTTCAAATTTCCGTAAATCACTGCTGGTTATTCCAACTTTGAATGAATTTCACGCAATTCGAAATATTTCACTCCTGTATCTTACGTGAAAATAACTGAAAAATTGAAGTCAGACATAAATGTGTGTGAAAGTTTCACTTTCATATGCGAGTGTAAAACAAATACCTCCTCACACTTCTGCACTCCTGATACTCAATTTTTCAAATTTCCGTAAATCACTGCTGGATCTGGTTATTCCAACTTTGAATGAATTTCACGCAATTCGAAATATTTCACTCCTGTATCTTACGTGAAAATAACTGAAAAATTGAAGTCAGACATAAATGTGTGTGAAAGTTTCACTTTCATATGCGAGTGTAAAACAAATACCTCCTCACACTTCTGCACTCCTGATACTCAATTTTTCAAATTTCCGTAAATCACTGCTGGTTATTCCAACTTTGAATGAATTTCACGCAATTCGAAATATTTCACTCCTGTATCTTACGTGAAAATAACTGAAAAATTGAAGTCAGACATAAATGTGTGTGAAAGTTTCACTTTCATATGCGAGTGTAAAACAAATACCTCCTCACACTTCTGCACTCCTGATACTCAATTTTTCAAATTTCCGTAAATCACTGCTGGATCTATTATCCAACTTTGAATGAATTTCACGCAATTCGAAATATTTCACTCCTGTATCTTACGTGAAAATAACTGAAAAATTGAAGTCAGACATAAATGTGTGTGAAAGTTTCACTTTCATATGCGAGTGTAAAACAAATACCTCCTCACACTTCTGCACTCCTGATACTCAATTTTCAAATTTCCGTAAATCACTGCTGGTTATTCCAACTTTGAATGAATTTCACGCAATTCGAAATATTTCACTCCTGTATCTTACGTGAAAATAACTGAAAAATTGAAGTCAGACATAAATGTGTGTGAAAGTTTCACTTTCATATGCGAGTTAAAAAAATACCTCCTCACACTTCTGCACTCCTGATACTCAATTTTTCAAATTTCCGTAAATCACTGCTGGATCTGGTATTCCACTTTGAATGAATTTCACGCAATTCGAAATATTTCACTCCTGTATCTTACGTGAAAATAACTGAAAAATTGAAGTCAGCATAAATGTTGTGAAAGTTTCACTTTATATGCGAGTGTAAAACAAATACCTCCTCACACTTCTGCACTCCTGATACTCAATTTTTCAAATTTCCGTAAATCACTGATGGTTATTCCAACTTTGAATGAATTTCACGCAATTCGAAATATTTCACTCCTGTATCTTACGTGAAAATAACTGAAAAATTGCAGTCAGGACATAAATGTGTGTGAAAGTTTCACTTTCATATGCGAGTGTAAAACAAATACCTCCTCACACTTCTGCACTCCTGATACTCAATTTTTCAAATTTCCGTAAATCACTGCTGGATCTGGTTATTCCAACTTTGAATGAATTTCACGCAATTCGAAATATTTCACTCCTGTATCTTACGTGAAAATAACTGAAAAATTGAAGTCAGACATAAAATGTGGTAAGTTTCACTTTCATATGCGAGTGTAAAACAAATACCTCCTCACACTTCTGCACTCCTGATACTCAATTTTTCAAATTTCCGTAAATCACTGCTGGTTATTCCAACTTTGAATGAATTTCACGCAATTCGAAATATTTCACTCCTGTATCTTACGTGAAAATAACTGAAAAATTGAAGTCAGGCCTAAATGTTGGTAAGTTTCACTTTCATATGAGAGTGTAAAACAAATACCTCCTCACACTTCTGCACTCCTGATACTCAATTTTTCAAATTTCCGTAAATCACTGCTGGTTATTCCAACTTTGAATGAATTTCACGCAATTCGAAATATTTCACTCCTGTATCTTACGTGAAAATAACTGAAAAATTGAAGTCAGACATAAATGTGTGTGAAAGTTTCACTTTCATATGCGAGTGTAAAACAAATACCTCCTCACACTTCTGCACTCCTGATACTCAATTTTCAAATTTCCGTAAATCACTGCTGGTTATTCCAACTTTGAATGAATTTCACGCAATTCGAAATATTTCACTCCTGTATCTTACGTGAAAATAACTGAAAAATTGAAGTCAGACATAAATGTGTGTGAAAGTTTCACTTTCATATGCGAGTGTAAAACAAATACCTCCTCACACTTCTGCACTCCTGATACTCAATTTTTCAAATTTCCGTAAATCACTGAGGTTATTCCAACTTTGAATGAATTTCACGCAATTCGAAATATTTCACTCCTGTATCTTACGTGAAAATAACTGAAAAATTGAAGTCAGACATAATGTGTGTGAAAGTTTCACTTTCATATGCGAGTGTAAAACAAATACCTCCTCACACTTCTGCACTCCTGATACTCAATTTTTCAAATTTCCGTAAATCACTGCTGGATCTGGTTATTCCAACTTTGAATGAATTTCACGCAATTCGAAATATTTCACTCCTGTATCTTACGTGAAAATAACTGAAAAATTGAAGTCAGACATAATATGTGTGTGAAAGTTTCACTTTCATATGCGAGTGTAAAACAAATACCTCCTCACACTTCTGCACTCCTGATACTCAATTTTTCAAATTTCCGTAAATCACTGCTGATCTGTTATTCCAACTTTGAATGAATTTCACGCAATTCGAAATATTTCACTCCTGTATCTTACGTGAAAATAACTGAAAAATTGAAGTCAGACATAAATGTGTGTGAAAGTTTCACTTTCATATGCGAGTGTAAAACAAATACCTCCTCACACTTCTGCACTCCTGATACTCAATTTTTCAAATTTCCGTAAATCACTGCTGGATCTGGTTATTCCAACTTTGAATGAATTTCACGCAATTCGAAATATTTCACTCCTGTATCTTACGTGAAAATAACTGAAAAATTGAAGTCAGACATAAATGTGTGTAAAGTTTCACTTTCATATGCGAGTGTAAAACAAATACCTCCTCACACTTCTGCACTCCTGATACTCAATTTTTCAAATTTCCGTAAATCACTGCTGGATCTGGTTATTCCAACTTTGAATGAATTTCACGCAATTCGAAATATTTCACTCCTGTATCTTACGTGAAAATAACTGAAAATTGAAGTCAGACATAAATGTGTGTGAAAGTTTCACTTTCATATGCGAGTGTAAACAAATACCTCCTCACACTTCTGCACTCCTGATACTCAATTTTTCAAATTTCCGTAAATCACTGCTGGATGGTTATTCCAACTTTGAATGAATTTCACGCAATTCGAAATATTTCACTCCTGTATCTTACGTGAAAATAACTGAAAAATTGAAGTCAGACATAAATGTGTGTGAAAGTTTCACTTTCATATGCGAGTGTAAAACAAATACCTCCTCACACTTCTGCACTCCTGATACTCAATTTTTCAAATTTCCGTAAATCACTGCTGGATCTGGTTATTCCAACTTTGAATGAATTTCACGCAATTCGAAATATTTCACTCCTGTATCTTACGTGAAAATAACTGAAAAATTGAAGTCAGACATAAATGTGTGTGAAAGTTTCACTTTCATATGCGAGTGTAAAACAAATACCTCCTCACACTTCTGCACTCCTGATACTCAATTTTCAAATTTCCGTAAATCACTGCTGGATCTGTTATTCCAACTTTGAATGAATTTCACGCAATTCGAAATATTTCACTCCTGTATCTTACGTGAAAATAACTGAAAAATTGAAGTCAGACATAAATGTGTGTGAAAGTTTCACTTTCATATGCGAGTGTAAAACAAATACCTCCTCACACTTCTGCACTCCTGATACTCAATTTTTCAAATTTCCGTAAATCACTGCTGGTTATTCCAACTTTGAATGAATTTCACGCAATTCGAAATATTTCACTCCTGTATCTTACGTGAAAATAACTGAAAAATTGAAGTCAGACATAAATGTGTGTGAAAGTTTCACTTTCATATGCGAGTGTAAAACAAATACCTCCTCACACTTCTGCACTCCTGATACTCAATTTTCAAATTTCCGTAAATCACTGCTGGTTTATTCCAACTTTGAATGAATTTCACGCAATCGAAATATTTCACTCCTGTATCTTACGTGAAAATAACTGAAAAATTGAAGTCAGACATAAATGTGTGTGAAAGTTTCACTTTCATATGCGAGTGTAAAACAAATACCTCCTCACACTTCTGCACTCCTGATACTCAATTTTTCAAATTTCCGTAAATCACTGCTGGATCTGGTTATTCCAACTTTGAATGAATTTCACGCAATTCGAAATATTTCACTCCTGTATCTTACGTGAAAATAACTGAAAAATTGAAGTCAGACATAATGTGTGTGAAAGTTCACTTTCATATGCGAGTGTAAAACAAATACCTCCTCACACTTCTGCACTCCTGATACTCAATTTTTCAAATTTCCGTAAATCACTGCTGGTTATTCCAACTTTGAATGAATTTCACGCAATTCGAAATATTTCACTCCTGTATCTTACGTGAAAATAACTGAAAAATTGAAGTCAGACATAAATGTGTGTGAAAGTTTCACTTTCATATGCGAGTGTAAAACAAATACCTCCTCACACTTCTGCACTCCTGATACTCAATTTTTCAAATTTCCGTAAATCACTGCTGGATGGTTATTCCAACTTTGAATGAATTTCACGCAATTCGAAATATTTCACTCCTGTATCTTACGTGAAAATAACTGAAAAATTGAAGTCAGACATAAATGTGTGTGAAAGTTTCACTTTCATATGCGAGTGTAAAACAAATACCTCCTCACACTTCTGCACTCCTGATACTCAATTTTTCAAATTTCCGTAAATCACTGCTGATCTGGTTATTCCAACTTTGAATGAATTTCACGCAATTCGAAATATTTCACTCCTGTATCTTACGTGAAAATAACTGAAAAATTGAAGTCAGACATAATGTGTGTGAAAGTTTCACTTTCATATGCGAGTGTAAAACAAATACCTCCTCACACTTCTGCACTCCTGATACTCAATTTTTCAAATTTCCGTAAATCACTGATGGTTATTCCAACTTTGAATGAATTTCACGCAATTCGATAATTTCACTCCTGTATCTTACGTGAAAATAACTGAAAAATTGAAGTCAGACATAAATGTGTGTGAAAGTTTCACTTTCATATGCGAGTGTAAAACAAAACCTCCTCACACTTCTGCACTCCTGATACTCAATTTTTCAAATTTCCGTAAATCACTGCTGGATCTGGTATTCCAACTTTGAATGAATTTCACGCAATTCGAAATATTTCACTCCTGTATCTTACGTGAAAATAACTGAAAAATTGAAGTCAGACATAAATGTGTGTGAAAGTTTCACTTTATATGCGAGTGTAAAACAAATACCTCCTCACACTTCTGCACTCCTGATACTCAATTTTTCAAATTTCCGTAAATCACTGCGATCTGGTTATTCCAACTTTGAATGAATTTCACGCAATTCGAAATATTTCACTCCTGTATCTTACGTGAAAATAACTGAAAAATTGCAGTCAGACATAAATGTGTGTGAAAGTTTCACTTTCATATGCGAGTGTAAAACAAATACCTCCTCACACTTCTGCACTCCTGATACTCAATTTTTCAAATTTCCGTAAATCACTGCTGATCTGGATTCCAACTTTGAATGAATTTCACGCAATTCGAAATATTTCACTCCTGTATCTTACGTGAAAATAACTGAAAAATTGAAGTCAGACATAAATGTGTGTGAAAGTTTCACTTTCATATGCGAGTGTAAAACAAATACCTCCTCACACTTCTGCACTCCTGATACTCAATTTTTCAAATTTCCGTAAATCACTGCTGGTTATTCCAACTTTGAATGAATTTCACGCAATTCGAAATATTTCACTCCTGTATCTTACGTGAAAATAACTGAAAAATGAAGTCAGACATAAATGTGTGTGAAAGTTTCACTTTCATATGCGAGTGTAAACAAATACCTCCTCACACTTCTGCACTCCTGATACTCAATTTTTCAAATTTCCGTAAATCACTGCTGGATCTGGTTATTCCAACTTTGAATGAATTTCACGCAATTCGAAATATTTCACTCCTGTATCTTACGTGAAAATAACTGAAAAATGCAGTCAGGCCTAAATGTGTGTAAAGTTTCACTTTCATATGCGAGTGTAAAACAAATACCTCCTCACACTTCTGCACTCCTGATACTCAATTTTTCAAATTTCCGTAAATCACTGGATGTTATTCCAACTTTGAATGAATTTCACGCAATTCGAAATATTTCACTCCTGTATCTTACGTGAAAATAACTGAAAAATTGAAGTCAGACATAAATGTGTGTGAAAGTTTCACTTTCATATGCGAGTGTAAAACAAATACCTCCTCACACTTCTGCACTCCTGATACTCAATTTTTCAAATTTCCGTAAATCACTGCTGGATCTGGTTATTCCAACTTTGAATGAATTTCACGCAATTCGAAATATTTCACTCCTGTATCTTACGTGAAAATAACTGAAAAATTGAAGTCAGACATAAATGTGTGTGAAAGTTTCACTTTCATATGCGAGTTAAAAAAATACCTCCTCACACTTCTGCACTCCTGATACTCAATTTTTCAAATTTCCGTAAATCACTGATGGTTATTCCAACTTTGAATGAATTTCACGCAATTCGAAATATTTCACTCCTGTATCTTACGTGAAAATAACTGAAAAATTGAAGTCAGACATAAATGTGTGTGAAAGTTTCACTTTCATATGCGAGTGTAAAACAAATACCTCCTCACACTTCTGCACTCCTGATACTCAATTTTTCAAATTTCCGTAAATCACTGATGGTTATTCCAACTTTGAATGAATTTCACGCAATTCGAAATATTTCACTCCTGTATCTTACGTGAAAATAACTGAAAAATTGAAGTCAGACATGAATGTGTGTGAAAGTTTCACTTTCATATGCGAGTGTAAAACAAATACCTCCTCACACTTCTGCACTCCTGATACTCAATTTTTCAAATTTCCGTAAATCACTGCTGGATGGTTATTCCAACTTTGAATGAATTTCACGCAATTCGAAATATTTCACTCCTGTATCTTACGTGAAAATAACTGAAAAATTGAAGTCAGACATAAATGTGTGTGAAAGTTTCACTTTTATATGCGAGTGTAAAACAAATACCTCCTCACACTTCTGCACTCCTGATACTCAATTTTTCAAATTTCCGTAAATAAATCACTGGTTATTCCAACTTTGAATGAATTTCACGCAATTCGAAATATTTCACTCCTGTATCTTACGTGAAAATAACTGAAAAATTGCAGTCAGACATAAATGTGTGTGAAAGTTTCACTTTCATATGCGAGTTAAAACAAATACCTCCTCACACTTCTGCACTCCTGATACTCAATTTTTCAAATTTCCGTAAATCACTGCTGGATCTGGTTATTCCAACTTTGAATGAATTTCACGCAATTCGAAATATTTCACTCCTGTATCTTACGTGAAAATAACTGAAAAATTGAAGTCAGACATAAATGTGTGTGAAAGTTTCACTTTCATATGCGAGTGTAAAACAAATACCTCCTCACACTTCTGCACCCTGATACTCAATTTTTCAAATTTCCGTAAATCACTGCTGTTATTCCAACTTTGAATGAATTTCACGCAATTCGAAATATTTCACTCCTGTATCTTACGTGAAAATAACTGAAAAATTGAAGTCAGACATAAATGTGTGTGAAAGTTTCACTTTATATGCGTGTTTAAAAAATATACCTCCTCACACTTCTGCACTCCTGATACTCAATTTTTCAAATTCCGTTAATCACTGCTGGTTATTCCAACTTTGAATGAATTTCACGCAATTCGAAATATTTCACTCCTGTATCTTACGTGAAAATAACTGAAAAATTGAAGTCAGACATAAATGTGTGTGAAAGTTTCACTTTCATATGCGAGTGTAAAACAAATACCTCCTCACACTTCTGCACTCCTGATACTCAATTTTTCAAATTTCCGTTAATCACTGATGGTTATTCCAACTTTGAATGAATTTCACGCATTCGAAATAATTCACTCCTGTATCTTACGTGAAAATAACTGAAAAATTGAAGTCAGACTAGATGTGTGTGAAAGTTTCACTTTCATATGCGAGTGTAAAACAAAATACCTCCTCACACTTCTGCACTCCTGATACTGAATTTTTCAAATTTCCGTTAATCACTGATGGTTATTCCAACTTTGAATGAATTTCACGCATTCGAAATAATTCACTCCTGTATCTTACGTGAAAATAACTGAAAAATTGAAGTCAGACATGAATGTGTGTGAAAGTTTCACTTTTTATGCGAGTGTGAAACAAATACCTCCTCACACTTCTGCACTCCTGATACTCAATTTTTCAAATTTCCGTTAATCACGCTGATCTGGTTATTCCAACTTTGAATGAATTTCACGCAATCCGAAATATTTCACTCCTGTATCTTACGTGAAAATAACTGAAAAATTGATGTCAGGCATAAATGTGTGTGAAAGTTTCACTTTCATATGCGAGTGTAAAACAAATACCTCCTCACACTTCTGCACTCCTGATACTCAATTTTCAAATTTCCGTAAATCACTGATGGTTATTCCAACTTTGAATGAATTTCACGCATTCGAAATATTTCACTCCTGTATCTTACGTGAAAATAACTGAAAAATTGAAGTCAGACATGAATGTGTGTGAAAGTTTCACTTTCATATGCGAGTGTGAAACAAATACTCCTCACACTTCTGCACTCCTGATACTCAATTTTCAAATTTCCGTTAATCACTGCTGGATCTGGTTATTCCAACTTTGAATGAATTTCACGCAATTCGAAATATTTCACTCCTGTATCTTACGTGAAAATAACTGAAAAATTGAAGTCAGACATGAATGTGTGTGAAAGTTTCACTTTCATATGCGAGTGTAAAACAAATACCTCCTCACACTTCTGCACCCCTGATACTCAATTTCCAATTTCCGTAAATCACTGCTGGTTATTCCAACTTTGAATGAATTTCACGCAATTCGAAATATCTCACTCCTGTATCTTACGTGAAAATAACTGAAAAATTGAAGTCAGACATGAATGTGTGTGAAAGTTCACTTTCGTATGCGTCTTTAAAAAATACCTCCTCACACTTCTGCACTCCTGATACTAAATTTTCAAATTTCCGTTAAATCACTGATGGTTATTCCAACTTTGAATGAATTTCACGCAATTCGAAATATTTCACTCCTGTATCTTACGTGAAAATAACTGAAAAATTGCAGTCAGACATGAATGTGTGTGAAAGTTTCACTTTCGTATGCGAGTTTAAAAAAAATACCTCCTCACACTTCTGCACTCCTGATACTAAATTTTTCAAATTTCCGTAAATCACTGCTGGATATGGTTATTCCAACTTTGAATGAATTTCACGCAATTCGGAATATTTCACTCCTGTATCTTACGTGAAAATAACTGAAAAATTGAAGTCAGACATAAATGTGTGTGAAAGTTTCACTTTCATATGCGAAGTAAAACAAAAACCTCCTCACACTTCTGCACTCCTGATACTCAATTTTTCAAATTTCCGTAAATCACTGCTGATGTTATTCCAACTTTGAATAATTTCACGCAATTCGAAATATTTCACTCCTGTATCTTACGTGAAAATAACTGAAAAATTGAAGTCAGACATGAATGTGTGTGAAAGTTTCACTTTCATATGCGAGTGTAAAACAAATACCTCCTCACACTTCTGCACTCCTGATACTCAATTTTTCAAATTTCCGTTAATCACTGCTGATCTGGTTATTCCAACTTTGAATGAATTTCACGCAATTCGAAATAGTTCACTCCTGTATCTTACGTGAAAATAACTGAAAAATTGAAGTCAGACATAAATGTGTGTGAAAGTTTCACTTTCATATGCGAGTGTAAAACAAATACCTCCTCACACTTCTGCACTCCTGATACTCAATTTTTCAAATTTCCGTAAATCACTGCTGGATCCGGTTATTCCAACTTTGAATGAATTTCACGCAATTCGAAATATTTCACTCCTGTATTCTTACGTGAAAATAACTGAAAAATTGAAGTCAGACATGAATGTGTGTGAAAGTTTCACTTTCATATGCGAGTGTAAAACAAATACCTCCTCACACTTCTGCACTCCTGATACTCAATTTTTCAAATTTCCGTGAATCACTGCTGGTTATTCCAACTTTGAATGAATTTCACGCAATTCGAAATATTTCACTCCTGTATCTTACGTGAAAATAACTGAAAAATTGCAGTCAGGCCCTAATGTGTGTGAAAGTTTCACTTTCATATGCGAGTGTAAAACAAATACCTCCTCACACTTCTGCACTCCTGATACTCAATTTTCAAATTTCCGTAAATCACTGCTGGATCTGGTTAATCCAACTTTGAATGAATTTCACACAATTCGAAATATTTCACTCCTGTATCTTACGTGAAAATAACTGAAAAATTGAAGTCAGGCCTAAATGTAGTGATATGTTGCCCTTTTAATGCGAGGTGTAAAGCAAATACCTCCTCACACTTCTGCACTCCTGATACTCAATTTTTCAAATTTCCGTTAATCACTGCTGGATCTGGTTATTCCAACTTTGAATGAATTTCACGCAATTCGAAATATTTCACTCCTGTATCTTACGTGAAAATAACTGAAAAATTAAAGTCAAACATAAATGTGTGTGAAAGTTTCACTTTCATATGCGAGTGTAAAACAAATACCTCCTCACACTTCTGCACTCCTGATACTCAATTTTTCAAATTTCCGTAAATCATAGCTGGATCTGGTTATTCCAACTTTGAATGAATTTCACGCAATTCGAAATATTTCAATCCTGTATCTTACGTGAAAATAACTGAAAAATTGATGTCAGGCCCTAATGTGTGTGAAAGTTTCACTTCCATATGCGAGTGTAAAACAAATACCTCCTCACACTTCTGCACTCCTGATACTAAATTTTTCAAATTTCCGTAAATCACTGGATCTGGTTATTCCAACTGTGAATGAATTTCACGCAATTCGAAATATTTCACTCCTGTATCTTACGTGAAAATAACTGAAAAATTGAAGTCAGACATAAATGTGTGTGAAAGTTTCACTTTAATATGCGAGTGTAAAACAAATACCTCCTCACACTTCTGCACTCCTGATACTCAATTTTTCAAATTTCCGTAAATCACTGAAGGATCTGGTTATTCCAACTTGAATGAATTTCACGCAATTCGAAATATTTCACTCCTGTATCTTACGTGAAAATAACTGAAAAATTGAAGTCAGACATAAATGTGTGTGAAAGTTTCACTTTCATATGCGAGTGTAAAACAAATACCTCCTCACACTTCTGCACTCCTGATACTCAATTTTTCAAATTTCCGTAAATCACTGAAGGATCTGGTTATTCCAACTATGAATGAATTTCACGCAATTCGAAATATTTCACTCCTGTATCTTACGTGAAAATAACTGAAAAATTGAAGTGTGTGTGTGAAAGTTTCACTTTCATATGCGACTTTAAAACAAATACCTTCTCACACTTCTGCACTCCTGATACTCAATTTTTCAAATTTCCGTAAATCACTGCTGGATCTGGTTATTCCAACTTTGAATGAATTTCACGCAATTCGAAATAGTTCAATTCTGTATCTTACGTGAAAATAACCGAAAAATTGAAGTCAGACATAAATGTGTGTGAAAGTTTCACTTTCATATGCGAGTGTAAAACAAATACCTCCTCACACTTCTGCACTCCTGATACTCAATTTTTCAAATTTCCGTAAATCACTGAAGGATCTGGTTATTCCAACTTTGAATGAATTTCACGCAATTCGAAATATTTCACTCCTGTATCTTACGTGAAAATAACTGAAAAATTGAAGTCAGACATAAATGTGTGTGAAAGTTTCACTTTAATATGCGAGTGTTAAACAAATACCTCCTCACACTTCTGCACTCCTGATACTCAATTTTTCAAATTTCCGTAAATCATAGCTGGATCTTGTTATTCCAACTTTGAATGAATTTCACGCAATTCGAAATAGTTCAATCCTGTATCTTACGTGAAAATAACTGAAAAATTGATGTCAGGCCCTAATGTGTGTGAAAGTTTCACTTCCATATGCGAGTGTAAAACAAATACCTCCTCACACTTCTGCACTCCTGATACTAAATTTTTCAAATTTCCGTAAATCACTGAAGGATCTGGTTATTCCAACTTTGAATGAATTTCACGCAATTCGAAATATTTCACTCCTGTATCTTACGTGAAAATAACTGAAAAATTGAAGTCAGACATAAATGTGTGTGAAAGTTTCACTTTAATATGCGAGTGTAAAACAAATACCTCCTCACACTTCTGCACTCCTGATACTCAATTTTTCAAATTTCCGTAAATCACTGAAGGATCTGGTTATTCCAACTCTGAATGAATTTCACGCAATTCGGAATATTTCACTCCTGTATCTTACGTGAAAATAACTGAAAAATTGAAGTCAGACATAAATGTGTGTGAAAGTTTCACTTTCATATGCGAGTGTAAAACAAATACCTCCTCACACTTCTGCACTCCTGATACTCAATTTTTCAAATTTCCGTAAATCACTGAAGGATCTGGTTATTCCAACTATGAATGAATTTCACGCAATTCGAAATATTTCACTCCTGTATCTTACGTGAAAATAACTGAAAAATTGAAGTGTGTGTGAAAGTTTCACTTTCATATGCGACTTTAAAACAAATACCTTCTCACACTTCTGCACTCCTGATACTCAATTTTTCAAATTTCCGTGAATCACTGCTGGATCTGGTTATTCCAACTTTGAATGAATTTCACGCAATTCGAAATAGTTCAATTCTGAATCTTACGTGAAAATAACCGAAAAATTGAAGTCAGACATAAATGTGTGTGAAAGTTTCACTTTCATATGCGAGTGTAAAACAAATACCTCCTCACACTTCTGCACTCCTGATACTCAATTTTTCAAATTTCCGTAAATCACTGAAGGATCTGGTTATTCCAACTCTGAATGAATTTCACGCAATTCGAAATATTTCACTCCTGTATCTTACGTGAAAATAACTGAAAAATTGAAGTCAGACATAAATGTGTGTGAAAGTTTCACTTTAATATGCGAGTGTTAAACAAATACCTCCTCACACTTCTGCACTACTGATACTCAATTTTTCAAATTTCCGTGAATCACTGCTGGATCTGGTTATTCCAACTTTGAATGAATTTCACGCAATTCGAAATAGTTCAATCCTGTATCTTACGTGAAAATAACTGAAAAATTGATGTCAGGCCCTAATGTGTGTGAAAGTTTCACTTCCATATGCGAGTGTAAAACAAATACCTCCTCACACTTCTGCACTCCTGATACTCAATTTTTCAAATTTCCGTAAATCACTGAAGGATCTGGTTATTCCAACTCTGAATGAATTTCACGCAATTCGAAATATTTCACTCCTGTATCTTACGTGAAAATAACTGAAAAATTGAAGTCAGACATAAATGTGTGTGAAAGTTTCACTTTAATATGCGAGTGTAAAACAAATACCTCCTCACACTTCTGCACTCCTGATACTCAATTTTTCAAATTTCCGTAAATCACTGAAGGATCTGTTTATTCCAACTCTGAATGAATTTCACGCAATTCGAAATATTTCACTCCTGTATCTTACGTGAAAATAACTGAAAAATTGAAGTCAGACATAAATGTGTGTGAAAGTTTCACTTTCATATGCGAGTGTAAAATAAATACCTCCTCACACTTCTGCACTCCTGATACTCAATTTTTCAAATATCCGTAAATCACTGAAGGATCTGGTTATTCCAACTATGAATGAATTTCACGCAATTCGAAATATTTCACTTCTGTATCTTACGTGAAAATAACTGAAAAATTGAAGTGTGTGTGAAAGTTTCACTTTCATATGCGACTTTAAAACAAATACCTCCTCACACTTCTGCACTCCTGATACTCAATTTTTCAAATTTCCGTAAATCACAGAAGGATCTGGTTATTCCAACTATGAATGAATTTCACGCAATTCGAAATATTTCACTCCTGTATCTTACGTGAAAATAACTGAAAAATCACAGTCAGGCCTAAATCTTGGTATATGTTGCACTTTTATATGAGAGTGTGAAACAGATACCTCCTCACACTTCTGCACTCCTGATACCTACAGAAGTGTGAGGAGGTAAATTTTAAGATGTGCTTTTCAGTAAATCTAGAATATTTATAATAAGATTCGTGGATCAGACGTATAACTAACCGTTTGGAGAAAATTTGGTATCAGGAGTACAGAAGTGTGAGGAGGTTTCTGTTCTACATGTTCAACACACACTAAATTTTAAAATTTCCTTTCAGTAAATCTCGAATATTCATAATAAGATTCGTGGATCAGACGTATTACTAACCGTTTGGAGAAAATTTGGTATCAGGAGTACAGAAGTGTGAGGAGGTTTCTGTTCTACATGTTCAACACACACAAAATTTTAAAATGCCCTTTCAGTAAATCTCGATCATTTATAATAAGATTCGTGGATCAGACGTTTTACTAACCGTTTGGAGAAAATTTGGTATCAGGAGTACAGAAGTGTGAGGAGGTAAATTTTAAAATGTGCTTTCCAGTAAATCTTGACTATTTATGATAAGATTCGTGGATCAGACGTATTACTAACCGTTTGGATAAAAATTTGGTATCAGGAGTACAGAAGTGTGAGGAGGTAAATTTTAAGATGTGCTTTTCAGTAAATCTTGAATATTCATAATAAGATTCGTGGATCAGACGTAGTACTAACCGTTTGGAGAAAATTTGGTATCAGGAGTACAGAAGTGTGAGGAGGTAAATTTTAAGATGTGCTTTTCAGTAAATCTTGAATATTTATAATAAGATTCGTGGATCAGACGTAATACTAACCGTTTGGAGAAAATTTGGTATCAGGAGTACAGAAGTGTGAGGAGGTAAATTTTAAGATGTGCTTTTCAGTAAATGTTGAATATTTATAATAAGATTCGTGGATCAGACGTATTGCTAACCGTTTGGAGAAAATTTGGTATCAGGAGTACAGAAGTAAGTAAATCAGACGTATTACTAACCGTTTGGAGAAAATTTGGTATCAGGAGTACAGAAGTGTGAGGAGGTTTCTGTTCTACATGTTCAACACACACAAAATTTTAAAATGTCCTTTCAGTAGATCTCGAATATTTATAATAAGATTCCTGGATCAGACGTATTACTAACCGTTTGGAGAAAGTTTGGTATCAGGAGTACAGAAGTGTGAGGAGGTTTCTGTTCTACATGTTCAACACACACAAAATTTTAAAATGTCCTTTCAGTAAATCTCGAATATTTATAATAAGATTCGTGGATCAGACGTAGTACTAACCGTTTGGAGAAAATTTGGTATCAGGAGTACAGAAGTGTGAGGAGGTTTCTGTTCTACATGTTCAACACACACAAAATTTTAAAATGTCCTTTCAGTAAATCTCGAATATTTATAATAAGATTCGTGGATCAGACGTAGCACTAACCGTTTGGAGAAAATTTGGTATCAGGAGTACAGAAGTGTGAGGAGGTAAATTTTAAGATGTGCTTTTCAGTAAATCTTGAATATTTATAATAAGATTCGTGGATCAGACGTAGTACTAACCGTTTGGAGAAAATTTGGTATCAGGAGTACAGAAGTGTGAGGAGGTAAATTTTAAGATGTGCTTTTCAGTAAATCTTGAATATTTATAATAAGATTCGTGGATCAGACGTATTATTACCCGTTTGGAGAAAATTTGGTATCAGGAGTACAGAAGTGTGAGGAGGTAAATTTTAAGATGTGCTTTTCAGTAAATCTTGAATATTTATATTAAGATTCGTGGATCAGACGTATTACTAACCGTTTGGAGAAAATTTGATATCAGGAGTACAGAAGTGTGAGGAGGTAAATTTTAAGATGTGCTTTTCAGTAAATCTTGAATATTCATAATGAGATTCGTGGATCAGACGTATTACTAACCGTTTGGAGGAAATTTGGTATCAGGAGTACAGAAGTGTGAGGAGGTAAATTTTAAGATGTGCTTTTCAGTAAATCTTGAATATTTATAATGAGATTCGTGGATCAGACGTATTACTAACCGTTTGGAGAAAATTTGGTATCAGGAGTACAGAAATGTGAGGAGGTTTCTGTTCTACATGTTCAACACACACAAAATTTTAAAATGTCCTTTCAGTAAATCTCGAACATTTATAATAAGATTCGTGGATCAGACGTATTACTCACCGTTTGGAGAAAATTTGGTATCAGGAGTACAGAAGTGTGAGGAGGTGAATATTAAGATGTGCTTTTCAGTGAATCTTGAATATTTATAATAAGATTCGTGGATCAGACGTATTAATAACCGTTTGGAGAAAATTTGGTATCAGGAGTACAGAAGTGTGAGGAGGTTTCTGTTCTACATGTTCAACACACACAAAATTTTAAAATGTCCTTTCAGTAAATCTCGAATATTTATAATAAGATTCGTGGATCAGACGTATTACTAACCGTTTGGAGAAAATTTGGTATCAGGAGTACAGAAGTGTGAGGAGGTAAATTTTAAGATGTGCTTTTCAGTAAATCTTGAATATTTATAATAAGATTCGTGGATCAGACGTATTATTAACCGTTTGGAGAAAATTTGGTATCAGGAGTACAGAAGTGTGAGGAGGTAAATTTTAAGATGTGCTTTTCAGTAAATCTTGAATATTCATAATAAGATTCGTGGATCAGACGTATTACTAACCGTTTGGAGAAAATTTGGTATCAGGAGTACAGAAGTGTGAGGAGGTAAATTTTAAGATGTGCTTTTCAGTAAATCTTGAATATTTATAATAAGATTCGTGGATCAGACGTATTACTAACCGTTTGGAGAAAATTTGTAATCAGGAGTACAGAAATGTGAGGAGGTTTCTGTTCTACATGTTCAACACACACAAAATTCTAAAATGTCCTTTCAGTAAATCTCGAATATTTATAATAAGATTCGTGGATCAGACGTATTACTAACCGTTTGGAGAAAATTTGGTATCAGGAGTACAGAAGTGTGAGGAGGTAAATTTTAAGATGTGCTTTTCAGTAAATCTTGAATATTTATAATAAGATTCGTGGATCAGACGTATTATTCACCGTTTGGAGAAAATTTGGTATCAGGAGTACAGAAGTGTGAGGAGGTAAATTTTAAGATGTGCTTTTCAGTAAATCTTGAATATTTATAATAAGATTCGTGGATCAGACGTATTACTAACCGTTTGGAGAAAATTTGGTATCAGGAGTACAGAAGTGTGAGGAGGTAAATTTTAAGATGTGCTTTTCAGTAAATCTTGAATATTTATAATAAGATTCGTGGATCAGACGTATTACTAACCGTTTGGAGAAAATTTGGTATCAGGAGTACAGAAGTGTGAGGAGGTAAATTTTAAGATGTGCTTCTCAGTAAATCTTGAATATTTATAATAAAATTCGTGGATCAGACGTATTACTAACCGTTTGGATAAAATTTGGTATCAGGAGTACAGAAGTGTGAGGAGGTAAATTTTAAGATGTGCTTTTCAGTAAATCTTGAATATTTATAATAAGATTCGTGGATCAGACGTATTACTAATCGTTTTGAGAAAATTTGGTATCAGGAGTACAGAAGTGTGAGGAGGTTTCTGTTCTACATGTTCAACACACACAAAATTTTAAAATGTCTTTTCAGTAAATCTCGAATATTTATAATAAGATTCGTGGATCAGACGTATCACTAACCGTTCGGAGAAAATTTGGTATCAGGAGTACAGAAGTGTGAGGATGTAAATTTTAAGATGTGCTTTTCAGTAAATCTCGAATATTTATAATAAGATTCGTGGTTCAGACGTATTACTAACCGTTTGGAGAAAATTTGGTATCAGGAGTACAGAAGTGTGAGGAGGTAAATTTTAAGATGTGCTTCTCAGTAAATCTTGAATATTTATAATAAGATTCGTGGTTCAGACGTATTACTAACCGTTTGGAGAAAATTTGGTATCAGGAGTACAGAAGTGTGAGGAAGTAAATTTTAAGATGTGCTTTTCAGTAAATCTCGAATATTTATAATAAGATTCGTGGTTCAGACGTATTACTAACCGTTTGGAGAAAATTTGGTATCAGGAGTACAGAAGTGTGAGGAGGTAAATTTTAAGATGTGCTTCTCAGTAAATCTTGAATATTTATAATAAGATTCGTGGATCAGACGTATTACTAACCGTTTGGATAAAATTTGGTATCAGGAGTACAGAAGTGTGAGGAGGTAAATTTTAAGATGTGCTTTTCAGTAAATCTTGAATATTTATAATAAGATTCGTGGATCAGACGTATTACTAACCGTTTGGAGAAAATTTGGTATCAGGAGTACAGAAGTGTGAGGAGGTAAATTTTAAGATATCCTTCTCAGTAAATCTTGAATATTTATAATAAGATTCGTGGTTCAGACGTATTACTAACCGTTTGGAGAAAATTTGGTATCAGGAGTACAGAAGTGTGAGGAAGTAAATTTTAAGATGTGCTTTTCAGTAAATCTCGAATATTTATAATAAGATTCGTGGTTCAGACGTATTACTAACCGTTTGGAGAAAATTTGGTATCAGGAGTACAGAAGTGTGAGGAGGTAAATTTTAAGATGTGCTTCTCAGTAAATCTTGAATATTTATAATAAGATTCGTGGATCAGACGTATTACTAACCGTTTGGATAAAATTTGGTATCAGGAGTACAGAAGTGTGAGGAGGTAAATTTTAAGATGTGCTTTTCAGTAAATCTTGAATATTTATAATAAGATTCGTGGATCAGACGTAGTACTACCTTTCGGAGAAAATTTGGTATCAGGAGTACAGAAGTGTGAGGAGGTAAATTTTAAGATGTGCTTTTCAGTAAATCTTGAATATTCATAATAAGACTCGTGGATCAGACGTATTACTAACCGTTTGGAGAAAATTTGGTATCAGGAGTACAGAAGTGTGAGGAGGTAAATTTTAAGATGTGCTTTTCAGTAAATCTTGAATATTCATAATAAGATTCGTGGATCAGACGTATTACTAACCGTTTGGAGAAAATTTGGTATCAGGAGTACAGAAGTGTGAGGAGGTAAATTTTAAGATGTGCTTTTCAGTAAATCTTGAATGTTTATAATAAGATTCGTGGATCAGACGTATTACTAACCGTTTGGAGAAAATTTGGTATCAGGAGTACAGAAATGTGAGGAGGTTTCTGTTCTACATGTTCAACACACACAAAATTTTAAAATGTCCTTTCAGTAAATCTCGAACATTTATAATAAGATTCGTGAATCAGACGTATTACTAACCGTTTGGAGAAAATTTGGTATCAGGAGTACAGAAGTGTGAGGAGGTGAATTTTAAGATGTGCTTTTCAGTGAATCTTGAATATTTATAATAAGATTCGTGGATCAGACGTAGTACTAACCGTTTGGAGAAAATTTGGTATCAGGAGTACAGAAGTGTGAGGAGGTTTCTGTTCTACATGTTCAACACACACAAAATTTTAAAATGTCCTTTCAGTAAATCTCGAATATTTATAATAAGATTCGTGGATCAGACGTATTACTAACCGTTTGGAGAAAATTTGTTATCAGGAGTACAGAAGTGTGAGGAGGTTTCTGTTCTACATGTTCCACACACACAAAATTCTAAAATGTCCTTTCAGTAAATCTCGAATATTTATAATAAGATTCGTGGATCAGACGTATTACTAACCGTTTGGAGAAAATTTGGTATCAGGAGTACAGAAGTGTGAGGAGGTGAATATTAAGATGTGCTTTTCAGTGAATCTTGAATATTTATAATAAGATTCGTGGATCAGACGTATTAATAACCGTTTGGAGAAAATTTGGTATCAGGAGTACAGAAGTGTGAGGAGGTTTCTGTTCTACATGTTCAACACACACAAAATTTTAAAATGTCCTTTCAGTAAATCTCGAATATTTATAATAAGATTCGTGGATCAGACGTATTACTAACCGTTTGGAGAAAATTTGGTATCAGGAGTACAGAAGTGTGAGGAGGTAAATTTTAAGATGTGCTTTTCAGTAAATCTTGAATATTTATAATAAGATTCGTGGATCAGACGTATTACTAACCGTTTGGAGAAAATTTGGTATCAGGAGTACAGAAGTGTGAGGAGGTAAATTTTAAGATGTGCTTTTCAGTAAATCTTGAATATTCATAATAAGATTCGTGGATCAGACGTATTACTAACCGTTTGGAGAAAATTTGGTATCAGGAGTACAGAAGTGTGAGGAGGTAAATTTTAAGATGTGCTTTTCAGTAAATCTTGAATATTTATAATAAGATTCGTGGATCAGACGTATTACTAACCGTTTGGAGAAAATTTGTAATCAGGAGTACAGAAATGTGAGGAGGTTTCTGTTCTACATGTTCAACACACACAAAATTCTAAAATGTCCTTTCAGTAAATCTCGAATATTTATAATAAGATTCGTGGATCAGACGTATTACTAACCGTTTGGAGAAAATTTGGTATCAGGAGTACAGAAGTGTGAGGAGGTAAATTTTAAGATGTGCTTTTCAGTAAATCTTGAATATTTATAATAAGATTCGTGGATCAGACGTATTATTAACCGTTTGGAGAAAATTTGGTATCAGGAGTACAGAAGTGTGAGGAGGTAAATTTTAAGATGTGCTTTTCAGTAAATCTTGAATATTTATAATAAGATTCGTGGATCAGACGTATTACTAACCGTTTGGAGAAAATTTGGTATCAGGAGTACAGAAGTGTGAGGAGGTAAATTTTAAGATGTGCTTTTCAGTAAATCTTGAATATTTATAATAAGATTCGTGGATCAGACGTATTACTAACCGTTTGGAGAAAATTTGGTATCAGGAGTACAGAAGTGTGAGGAGGTAAATTTTAAGATGTGCTCCTCAGTAAATCTTGAATATTTATAATAAAATTCGTGGATCAGACGTATTACTAACCGTTTGGATAAAATTTGGTATCAGGAGTACAGAAGTGTGAGGAGGTAAATTTTAAGATGTGCTTTTCAGTAAATCTTGAATATTTATAATAAGATTCGTGGATCAGACGTATTACTAATCGTTTGGAGAAAATTTGGTATCAGGAGTACAGAAGTGTGAGGAGGTTTCTGTTCTACATGTTCAACACACACAAAATTTTAAAATGTCTTTTCAGTAAATCTCGAATATTTATAATAAGATTCGTGGATCAGACGTATCACTAACCGTTCGGAGAAAATTTGGTATCAGGAGTACAGAAGTGTGAGGATGTAAATTTTAAGATGTGCTTTTCAGTAAATCTCGAATATTTATAATAAGATTCGTGGTTCAGACGTATTACTAACCGTTTGGAGAAAATTTGGTATCAGGAGTACAGAAGTGTGAGGAGGTAAATTTTAAGATGTGCTTCTCAGTAAATCTTGAATATTTATAATAAGATTCGTGGTTCAGACGTATTACTAACCGTTTGGAGAAAATTTGGTATCAGGAGTACAGAAGTGTGAGGAAGTAAATTTTAAGATGTGCTTTTCAGTAAATCTCGAATATTTATAATAAGATTCGTGGTTCAGACGTATTACTAACCGTTTGGAGAAAATTTGGTATCAGGAGTACAGAAGTGTGAGGAGGTAAATTTTAAGATGTGCTTTTCAGTAAATCTTGAATATTTATAATAAGATTCGTGGATCAGACGTATTACTAACCGTTTGGAGAAAATTTGGTATCAGGAGTACAGAAGTGTGAGGAGGTAAATTTTAAGATGTGCTTTTCAGTAAATCTTGAATATTTATAATAAGATTCGTGGATCAGACGTATTACTAACCGTTTGGAGAAAATTTGGTATCAGGAGTACAGAAGTGTGAGGAGGTAAATTTTAAGATGTGCTTCTCAGTAAATCTTGAATATTTATAATAAAATTCGTGGATCAGACGTATTACTAACCGTTTGGATAAAATTTGGTATCAGGAGTACAGAAGTGTGAGGAGGTAAATTTTAAGATGTGCTTTTCAGTAAATCTTGAATATTTATAATAAGATTCGTGGATCAGACGTATTACTAATCGTTTGGAGAAAATTTGGTATCAGGAGTACAGAAGTGTGAGGAGGTTTCTGTTCTACATGTTCAACACACACAAAATTTTAAAATGTCTTTTCAGTAAATCTCGAATATTTATAATAAGATTCGTGGATCAGACGTATCACTAACCGTTTGGAGAAAATTTGGTATCAGGAGTACAGAAGTGTGAGGAGGTAAATTTTAAGATGTGCTTTTCAGTAAATCTTGAATATTCATAATAAGATTCGTGGATCAGACGTATTACTAACCGTTTGGAGAAAATTTGGTATCAGGAGTACAGAAGTGTGAGGAGGTGAATTTTAAGATGTGCTTTTCAGTGAATCTTGAATATTTATAATAAGATTCGTGGATCAGACGTAGTACTAACCGTTTGGAGAAAATTTGTTATCAGGAGTACAGAAGTGTGAGGAGGTTTCTGTTCTACATGTTCCACACACACAAAATTCTAAAATGTCCTTTCAGTAAATCTCGAATATTTATAATAAGATTCGTGGATCAGACGTATTACTAACCGTTTGGAGAAAATTTGGTATCAGGAGTACAGAAGTGTGGGGAGGTAAATTTTAAGATGTGCTTTTCAGTAAATGTTGAATATTTATAATAAGATTCGTGGATCAGACGTATTACTAACCGTTTGGAGAAAATTTGGTATCAGGAGTACAGAAGTGTGAGGAGGTAAATTTTAAGATGTGCTTTTCAGTAAATCTTGAATATTTATAATAAGATTCGTGGATCAGACGTATTACTAACCGTTTGGAGAAAATTTGGTATCAGGAGTACAGAAGTGTGAGGAGGTGAATTTTAAGATGTGCTTTTCAGTGAATCTTGAATATTTATAATAAGATTCGTGGATCAGACGTAGTACTAACCGTTTGGAGAAAATTTGGTATCAGGAGTACAGAAGTGTGAGGAGGTTTCTGTTCTACATGTTCAACACACACAAAATTTTAAAATGTCCTTTCAGTAAATCTCGAATATTTATAATAAGATTCGTGGATCAGACGTATTACTAACCGTTTGGAGAAAATTTGTTATCAGGAGTACAGAAGTGTGAGGAGGTTTCTGTTCTACATGTTCCACACACACAAAATTCTAAAATGTCCTTTCAGTAAATCTCGAATATTTATAATAAGATTCGTGGATCAGACGTATTACTAACCGTTTGGAGAAAATTTGGTATCAGGAGTACAGAAGTGTGAGGAGGTTTCTGTTCTACATGTTCAACAAACACAAAATTTTAAAACGTCCTTTCAGTAAATCTCGAATATTTATAATAAGATTCGTGGATCAGACGTATTACTAACCGTTTGGAGAAAATTTGGTATCAGGAGTACAGAAGTGTGGGGAGGTAAATTTCAAGATGTGCTTTTCAGTAAATCTTGAATATTTATAATAAGATTCGTGGATCAGACGTATTATTAACCGTTTGGAGAAAATTTGGTATCAGGAGTACAGAAGTGTGAGGAGGTAAATTTTAAGATGTGCTCCTCAGTAAATCTTGAATATTTATAATAAGATTCGTGGATCAGACGTAGTACTAACCGTTTGGAGAAAATTTGGTATCAGGAGTACAGAAGTGTGAGGAGGTAAATTTTAAGATGTGCTTTTCAGTAAATGTTGAATATTTATAATAAGATTCGTGGATCAGACGTATTACTAACCGTTTGGAGAAAATTTGTTATCAGGAGTACAGAAGTGTGAGGAGGTTTCTGTTCTACATGTTCCACACACACAAAATTCTAAAATGTCCTTTCAGTAAATCTCGAATATTTATAATAAGATTCGTGGATCAGACGTATTACTAACCGTTTGGAGAAAATTTGGTATCAGGAGTACAGAAGTGTGAGGAGGTTTCTGTTCTACATGTTCAACACACACAAAATTTTAAAATGTCCTTTCAGTAAATCTCGAACATTTATAATAAGATTCGTGGATCAGACGTATTACTAACCGTTTGGAGAAAATTTGGTATCAGGAGTACAGAAGTGTGAGGAGGTGAATTTTAAGATGTGCTTTTCAGTGAATCTTGAATATTTATAATAAGATTCGTGGATCAGACGTAGTACTAACCGTTTGGAGAAAATTTGTTATCAGGAGTACAGAAGTGTGAGGAGGTTTCTGTTCTACATGTTCCACACACACAAAATTCTAAAATGTCCTTTCAGTAAATCTCGAATATTTATAATAAGATTCGTGGATCAGACGTATTACTAACCGTTTGGATAAAATTTGGTATCAGGAGTACAGAAGTGTGAGGAGGTAAATTTTAAGATGTGCTTTTCAGTAAATCTTGAATATTTATAATAAGATTCGTGGATCAGACGTAGTACTACCTTTCGGAGAAAATTTGGTATCAGGAGTACAGAAGTGTGAGGAGGTAAATTTTAAGATGTGCTTTTCAGTAAATCTTGAATATTCATAATAAGACTCGTGGATCAGACGTATTACTAACCGTTTGGAGAAAATTTGGTATCAGGAGTACAGAAGTGTGAGGAGGTAAATTTTAAGATGTGCTTTTCAGTAAATCTTGAATATTCATAATAAGATTCGTGGATCAGACGTATTACTAACCGTTTGGAGAAAATTTGGTATCAGGAGTACAGAAGTGTGAGGAGGTAAATTTTAAGATGTGCTTTTCAGTAAATCTTGAATGTTTATAATAAGATTCGTGGATCAGACGTATTACTAACCGTTTGGAGAAAATTTGGTATCAGGAGTACAGAAATGTGAGGAGGTTTCTGTTCTACATGTTCAACACACACAAAATTTTAAAATGTCCTTTCAGTAAATCTCGAACATTTATAATAAGATTCGTGAATCAGACGTATTACTAACCGTTTGGAGAAAATTTGGTATCAGGAGTACAGAAGTGTGAGGAGGTGAATTTTAAGATGTGCTTTTCAGTGAATCTTGAATATTTATAATAAGATTCGTGGATCAGACGTAGTACTAACCGTTTGGAGAAAATTTGGTATCAGGAGTACAGAAGTGTGAGGAGGTTTCTGTTCTACATGTTCAACACACACAAAATTTTAAAATGTCCTTTCAGTAAATCTCGAATATTTATAATAAGATTCGTGGATCAGACGTATTACTAACCGTTTGGAGAAAATTTGTTATCAGGAGTACAGAAGTGTGAGGAGGTTTCTGTTCTACATGTTCCACACACACAAAATTCTAAAATGTCCTTTCAGTAAATCTCGAATATTTATAATAAGATTCGTGGATCAGACGTATTACTAACCGTTTGGAGAAAATTTGGTATCAGGAGTACAGAAGTGTGAGGAGGTGAATATTAAGATGTGCTTTTCAGTGAATCTTGAATATTTATAATAAGATTCGTGGATCAGACGTATTAATAACCGTTTGGAGAAAATTTGGTATCAGGAGTACAGAAGTGTGAGGAGGTTTCTGTTCTACATGTTCAACACACACAAAATTTTAAAATGTCCTTTCAGTAAATCTCGAATATTTATAATAAGATTCGTGGATCAGACGTATTACTAACCGTTTGGAGAAAATTTGGTATCAGGAGTACAGAAGTGTGAGGAGGTAAATTTTAAGATGTGCTTTTCAGTAAATCTTGAATATTTATAATAAGATTCGTGGATCAGACGTATTACTAACCGTTTGGAGAAAATTTGGTATCAGGAGTACAGAAGTGTGAGGAGGTAAATTTTAAGATGTGCTTTTCAGTAAATCTTGAATATTCATAATAAGATTCGTGGATCAGACGTATTACTAACCGTTTGGAGAAAATTTGGTATCAGGAGTACAGAAGTGTGAGGAGGTAAATTTTAAGATGTGCTTTTCAGTAAATCTTGAATATTTATAATAAGATTCGTGGATCAGACGTATTACTAACCGTTTGGAGAAAATTTGTAATCAGGAGTACAGAAATGTGAGGAGGTTTCTGTTCTACATGTTCAACACACACAAAATTCTAAAATGTCCTTTCAGTAAATCTCGAATATTTATAATAAGATTCGTGGATCAGACGTATTACTAACCGTTTGGAGAAAATTTGGTATCAGGAGTACAGAAGTGTGAGGAGGTAAATTTTAAGATGTGCTTTTCAGTAAATCTTGAATATTTATAATAAGATTCGTGGATCAGACGTATTATTAACCGTTTGGAGAAAATTTGGTATCAGGAGTACAGAAGTGTGAGGAGGTAAATTTTAAGATGTGCTTTTCAGTAAATCTTGAATATTTATAATAAGATTCGTGGATCAGACGTATTACTAACCGTTTGGAGAAAATTTGGTATCAGGAGTACAGAAGTGTGAGGAGGTAAATTTTAAGATGTGCTTTTCAGTAAATCTTGAATATTTATAATAAGATTCGTGGATCAGACGTATTACTAACCGTTTGGAGAAAATTTGGTATCAGGAGTACAGAAGTGTGAGGAGGTAAATTTTAAGATGTGCTTCTCAGTAAATCTTGAATATTTATAATAAAATTCGTGGATCAGACGTATTACTAACCGTTTGGATAAAATTTGGTATCAGGAGTACAGAAGTGTGAGGAGGTAAATTTTAAGATGTGCTTTTCAGTAAATCTTGAATATTTATAATAAGATTCGTGGATCAGACGTATTACTAATCGTTTGGAGAAAATTTGGTATCAGGAGTACAGAAGTGTGAGGAGGTTTCTGTTCTACATGTTCAACACACACAAAATTTTAAAATGTCTTTTCAGTAAATCTCGAATATTTATAATAAGATTCGTGGATCAGACGTATCACTAACCGTTCGGAGAAAATTTGGTATCAGGAGTACAGAAGTGTGAGGATGTAAATTTTAAGATGTGCTTTTCAGTAAATCTCGAATATTTATAATAAGATTCGTGGTTCAGACGTATTACTAACCGTTTGGAGAAAATTTGGTATCAGGAGTACAGAAGTGTGAGGAGGTAAATTTTAAGATGTGCTTCTCAGTAAATCTTGAATATTTATAATAAGATTCGTGGTTCAGACGTATTACTAACCGTTTGGAGAAAATTTGGTATCAGGAGTACAGAAGTGTGAGGAAGTAAATTTTAAGATGTGCTTTTCAGTAAATCTCGAATATTTATAATAAGATTCGTGGTTCAGACGTATTACTAACCGTTTGGAGAAAATTTGGTATCAGGAGTACAGAAGTGTGAGGAGGTAAATTTTAAGATGTGCTTTTCAGTAAATCTTGAATATTTATAATAAGATTCGTGGATCAGACGTATTACTAACCGTTTGGAGAAAATTTGGTATCAGGAGTACAGAAGTGTGAGGAGGTAAATTTTAAGATGTGCTTTTCAGTAAATCTTGAATATTTATAATAAGATTCGTGGATCAGACGTATTACTAACCGTTTGGAGAAAATTTGGTATCAGGAGTACAGAAGTGTGAGGAGGTAAATTTTAAGATGTGCTTCTCAGTAAATCTTGAATATTTATAATAAAATTCGTGGATCAGACGTATTACTAACCGTTTGGATAAAATTTGGTATCAGGAGTACAGAAGTGTGAGGAGGTAAATTTTAAGATGTGCTTTTCAGTAAATCTCGAATATTTATAATAAGATTCGTGGATCAGACGTATTACTAATCGTTTGGAGAAAATTTGGTATCAGGAGTACAGAAGTGTGAGGAGGTTTCTGTTCTACATGTTCAACACACACAAAATTTTAAAATGTCTTTTCAGTAAATCTCGAATATTTATAATAAGATTCGTGGATCAGACGTATCACTAACCGTTTGGAGAAAATTTGGTATCAGGAGTACAGAAGTGTGAGGAGGTAAATTTTAAGATGTGCTTTTCAGTAAATCTTGAATATTCATAATAAGATTCGTGGATCAGACGTATTACTAACCGTTTGGAGAAAATTTGGTATCAGGAGTACAGAAGTGTGAGGAGGTGAATTTTAAGATGTGCTTTTCAGTGAATCTTGAATATTTATAATAAGATTCGTGGATCAGACGTAGTACTAACCGTTTGGAGAAAATTTGTTATCAGGAGTACAGAAGTGTGAGGAGGTTTCTGTTCTACATGTTCCACACACACAAAATTCTAAAATGTCCTTTCAGTAAATCTCGAATATTTATAATAAGATTCGTGGATCAGACGTATTACTAACCGTTTGGAGAAAATTTGGTATCAGGAGTACAGAAGTGTGGGGAGGTAAATTTTAAGATGTGCTTTTCAGTAAATGTTGAATATTTATAATAAGATTCGTGGTTCAGACGTATTACTAACCGTTTGGAGAAAATTTGGTATCAGGAGTACAGAAGTGTGAGGAGGTAAATTTTAAGATGTGCTTTTCAGTAAATCTTGAATATTTATAATAAGATTCGTGGATCAGACGTATTACTAACCGTTTGGAGAAAATTTGGTATCAGGAGTACAGAAGTGTGAGGAGGTGAATTTTAAGATGTGCTTTTCAGTGAATCTTGAATATTTATAATAAGATTCGTGGATCAGACGTAGTACTAACCGTTTGGAGAAAATTTGGTATCAGGAGTACAGAAGTGTGAGGAGGTTTCTGTTCTACATGTTCAACACACACAAAATTTTAAAATGTCCTTTCAGTAAATCTCGAATATTTATAATAAGATTCGTGGATCAGACGTATTACTAACCGTTTGGAGAAAATTTGTTATCAGGAGTACAGAAGTGTGAGGAGGTTTCTGTTCTACATGTTCCACACACACAAAATTCTAAAATGTCCTTTCAGTAAATCTCGAATATTTATAATAAGATTCGTGGATCAGACGTATTACTAACCGTTTGGAGAAAATTTGGTATCAGGAGTACAGAAGTGTGAGGAGGTTTCTGTTCTACATGTTCAACAAACACAAAATTTTAAAACGTCCTTTCAGTAAATCTCGAATATTTATAATAAGATTCGTGGATCAGACGTATTACTAACCGTTTGGAGAAAATTTGGTATCAGGAGTACAGAAGTGTGGGGAGGTAAATTTCAAGATGTGCTTTTCAGTAAATCTTGAATATTTATAATAAGATTCGTGGATCAGACGTATTATTAACCGTTTGGAGAAAATTTGGTATCAGGAGTACAGAAGTGTGAGGAGGTTTCTGTTCTACATGTTCAACAAACACAAAATTTTAAAATGTCCTTTCAGTAAATCTCGAATATTTATAATAAGATTCGTGGATCAGACGTATTACTAACCGTTTGGAGAAAATTTGGTATCAGGAGTACAGAAGTGTGGGGAGGTAAATTTCAAGATGTGCTTTTCAGTAAATCTCGAATATTTATAATAAGATTCGTGGATCAGACGTAGTACTAACCGTTTGGAGAAAATTTGGTATCAGGAGTACAGAAGTGTGAGGAGGTTTCTGTTCTACATGTTCAACACACACAAAATTTTAAAATGTCCTTTCAGTAAGTGTGAGGAGGTTTCTGTTCTACATGTTCCACACACACAAAATTCTAAAATGTCCTTTCAGTAAATCTCGAATATTTATAATAAGATTCGTGGATCAGACGTATTACTAACCGTTTGGAGAAAATTTGGTATCAGGAGTACAGAAGTGTGGGGAGGTAAATTTTAAGATGTGCTTTTCAGTAAATGTTGAATATTTATAATAAGATTCGTGGATCAGACGTATTACTAACCGTTTGGAGAAAATTTGGTATCAGGAGTACAGAAGTGTGAGGGGGTAAATTTTAAGATGTGCTTTTCAGTAAATCTTGAATATTTATAATAAGATTCGTGGATCAGACGTATTACTAACCGTTTGGAGAAAATTTGGTATCAGGAGTACAGAAGTGTGAGGAGGTAAATTTTAAGATGTGCTTTTCAGTAAATCTTGAATATTCATAATAAGATTCGTGGATCAGACGTATTACTAACCGTTTGGAGAAAATTTGGTATCAGGAGTACAGAAGTGTGAGGAGGTGAATTTTAAGATGTGCTTTTCAGTGAATCTCGAATATTTATAATAAGATTCGTGGATCAGACGTATTACTAACCGTTTGGAGAAAATTTGTTATCAGGAGTACAGAAGTGTGAGGAGGTTTCTGTTCTACATGTTCCACACACACAAAATTCTAAAATGTCCTTTCAGTAAATCTCGAATATTTATAATAAGATTCGTGGATCAGACGTATTACTAACCGTTTGGAGAAAATTTGGTATCAGGAGTACAGAAGTGTGAGGAGGTTTCTGTTCTACATGTTCAACAAACACAAAATTTTAAAACGTCCTTTCAGTAAATCTCGAATATTTATAATAAGATTCGTGGATCAGACGTATTACTAACCGTTTGGAGAAAATTTGGTATCAGGAGTACAGAAGTGTGAGGAGGTAAATTTTAAGATGTGCTTTTCAGTAAATCTTGAATATTTATAATAAGATTCGTGGATCAGACGTATTACTAACCGTTTGGAGAAAATTTGGTATCAGGAGTACAGAAGTGTGAGGAGGTAAATTTTAAGATGTGCTTTTCAGTAAATCTTGAATATTCATAATAAGATTCGTGGATCAGACGTATTACTAACCGTTTGGAGAAAATTTGGTATCAGGAGTACAGAAGTGTGAGGAGGTAAATTTTAAGATGTGCTTTTCAGTAAATCTTGAATATTCATAATAAGATTCGTGGATCAGACGTATTACTAACCGTTTGGAGAAAATTTGGTATCAGGAGTACAGAAGTGTGAGGAGGTAAATTTTAAGATGTGCTTTTCAGTAAATCTTGAATATTCATAATAAGATTCGTGGATCAGACGTATTACTAACCGTTTGGAGAAAATTTGGTATCAGGAGTACAGAAGTGTGAGGAGGTAAATTTTAAGATGTGCTTTTCAGTAAATCTTGAATATTCATAATAAGATTCGTGGATCAGACGTATTACTAACCGTTTGGAGAAAATTTGGTATCAGGAGTACAGAAGTGTGAGGAGGTAAATTTTAAGATGTGCTTTTCAGTAAATCTTGAATATTCATAATAAGATTCGTGGATCAGACGTATTACTAACCGTTTGGAGAAAATTTGGTATCAGGAGTACAGAAGTGTGAGGAGGTAAATTTCAAGATGTGCTTTTCAGTAAATCTTGAATGTTTATAATAAGATTCGTGGATCAGACGTATTACTAACCGTTTGGAGAAAATTTGGTATCAGGAGTACAGAAGTGTGAGGAGGTGAATTTTAAGATGTGCTTTTCAGTGAATCTTGAATATTTATAATAAGATTCGTGGATCAGACGTAGTACTAACCGTTTGGAGAAAATTTGGTATCAGGAGTACAGAAGTGTGAGGAGGTTTCTGTTCTACATGTTCAACACACACAAAATTTTAAAATGTCTTTTCAGTAAATCTCGAATATTTATAATAAGATTCGTGGATCAGACGTATCACTAACCGTTTGGAGAAAATTTGGTATCAGGAGTACAGAAGTGTGAGGAGGTAAATTTTAAGATGTGCTTTTCAGTAAATCTTGAATATTCATAATAAGATTCGTGGATCAGACGTATTACTAACCGTTTGGAGAAAATTTGGTATCAGGAGTACAGAAGTGTGAGGAGGTGAATTTTAAGATGTGCTTTTCAGTGAATCTTGAATATTTATAATAAGATTCGTGGATCAGACGTAGTACTAACCGTTTGGAGAAAATTTGTTATCAGGAGTACAGAAGTGTGAGGAGGTTTCTGTTCTACATGTTCCACACACACAAAATTCTAAAATGTCCTTTCAGTAAATCTCGAATATTTATAATAAGATTCGTGGATCAGACGTATTACTAACCGTTTGGAGAAAATTTGGTATCAGGAGTACAGAAGTGTGGGGAGGTAAATTTTAAGATGTGCTTTTCAGTAAATGTTGAATATTTATAATAAGATTCGTGGATCAGACGTATTACTAACCGTTTGGAGAAAATTTGGTATCAGGAGTACAGAAGTGTGAGGAGGTAAATTTTAAGATGTGCTTTTCAGTAAATCTTGAATATTTATAATAAGATTCGTGGATCAGACGTATTACTAACCATTTGGAGAAAATTTGGTATCAGGAGTACAGAAGTGTGAGGAGGTGAATTTTAAGATGTGCTTTTCAGTGAATCTTGAATATTTATAATAAGATTCGTGGATCAGACGTAGTACTAACCGTTTGGAGAAAATTTGGTATCAGGAGTACAGAAGTGTGAGGAGGTTTCTGTTCTACATGTTCAACACACACAAAATTTTAAAATGTCCTTTCAGTAAATCTCGAATATTTATAATAAGATTCGTGGATCAGACGTATTACTAACCGTTTGGAGAAAATTTGTTATCAGGAGTACAGAAGTGTGAGGAGGTTTCTGTTCTACATGTTCCACACACACAAAATTCTAAAATGTCCTTTCAGTAAATCTCGAATATTTATAATAAGATTCGTGGATCAGACGTATTACTAACCGTTTGGAGAAAATTTGGTATCAGGAGTACAGAAGTGTGAGGAGGTTTCTGTTCTACATGTTCAACAAACACAAAATTTTAAAACGTCCTTTCAGTAAATCTCGAATATTTATAATAAGATTCGTGGATCAGACGTATTACTAACCGTTTGGAGAAAATTTGGTATCAGGAGTACAGAAGTGTGGGGAGGTAAATTTCAAGATGTGCTTTTCAGTAAATCTTGAATATTTATAATAAGATTCGTGGATCAGACGTATTATTAACCGTTTGGAGAAAATTTGGTATCAGGAGTACAGAAGTGTGAGGAGGTTTCTGTTCTACATGTTCAACAAACACAAAATTTTAAAATGTCCTTTCAGTAAATCTCGAATATTTATAATAAGATTCGTGGATCAGACGTATTACTAACCGTTTGGAGAAAATTTGGTATCAGGAGTACAGAAGTGTGGGGAGGTAAATTTCAAGATGTGCTTTTCAGTAAATCTTGAATATTTATAATAAGATTCGTGGATCAGACGTATTATTAACCGTTTGGAGAAAATTTGGTATCAGGAGTACAGAAGTGTGAGGAGGTAAATTTTAAGATGTGCTCCTCAGTAAATCTTGAATATTTATAATAAGATTCGTGGATCAGACGTAGTACTAACCGTTTGGAGAAAATTTGGTATCAGGAGTACAGAAGTGTGAGGAGGTAAATTTTAAGATGTGCTTTTCAGTAAATGTTGAATATTTATAATAAGATTCGTGGATCAGACGTATTACTAACCGTTTGGAGAAAATTTGTTATCAGGAGTACAGAAGTGTGAGGAGGTTTCTGTTCTACATGTTCCACACACACAAAATTCTAAAATGTCCTTTCAGTAAATCTCGAATATTTATAATAAGATTCGTGGATCAGACGTATTACTAACCGTTTGGAGAAAATTTGGTATCAGGAGTACAGAAGTGTGAGGAGGTTTCTGTTCTACATGTTCAACACACACAAAATTTTAAAATGTCCTTTCAGTAAATCTCGAACATTTATAATAAGATTCGTGGATCAGACGTATTACTAACCGTTTGGAGAAAATTTGGTATCAGGAGTACAGAAGTGTGAGGAGGTGAATTTTAAGATGTGCTTTTCAGTGAATCTTGAATATTTATAATAAGATTCGTGGATCAGACGTAGTACTAACCGTTTGGAGAAAATTTGTTATCAGGAGTACAGAAGTGTGAGGAGGTTTCTGTTCTACATGTTCCACACACACAAAATTCTAAAATGTCCTTTCAGTAAATCTCGAATATTTATAATAAGATTCGTGGATCAGACGTATTACTAACCGTTTGGATAAAATTTGGTATCAGGAGTACAGAAGTGTGAGGAGGTAAATTTTAAGATGTGCTTTTCAGTAAATCTTGAATATTTATAATAAGATTCGTGGATCAGACGTAGTACTACCTTTCGGAGAAAATTTGGTATCAGGAGTACAGAAGTGTGAGGAGGTAAATTTTAAGATGTGCTTTTCAGTAAATCTTGAATATTCATAATAAGACTCGTGGATCAGACGTATTACTAACCGTTTGGAGAAAATTTGGTATCAGGAGTACAGAAGTGTGAGGAGGTAAATTTTAAGATGTGCTTTTCAGTAAATCTTGAATATTCATAATAAGATTCGTGGATCAGACGTATTACTAACCGTTTGGAGAAAATTTGGTATCAGGAGTACAGAAGTGTGAGGAGGTAAATTTTAAGATGTGCTTTTCAGTAAATCTTGAATGTTTATAATAAGATTCGTGGATCAGACGTATTACTAACCGTTTGGAGAAAATTTGGTATCAGGAGTACAGAAATGTGAGGAGGTTTCTGTTCTACATGTTCAACACACACAAAATTTTAAAATGTCCTTTCAGTAAATCTCGAACATTTATAATAAGATTCGTGAATCAGACGTATTACTAACCGTTTGGAGAAAATTTGGTATCAGGAGTACAGAAGTGTGAGGAGGTGAATTTTAAGATGTGCTTTTCAGTGAATCTTGAATATTTATAATAAGATTCGTGGATCAGACGTAGTACTAACCGTTTGGAGAAAATTTGGTATCAGGAGTACAGAAGTGTGAGGAGGTTTCTGTTCTACATGTTCAACACACACAAAATTTTAAAATGTCCTTTCAGTAAATCTCGAATATTTATAATAAGATTCGTGGATCAGACGTATTACTAACCGTTTGGAGAAAATTTGTTATCAGGAGTACAGAAGTGTGAGGAGGTTTCTGTTCTACATGTTCCACACACACAAAATTCTAAAATGTCCTTTCAGTAAATCTCGAATATTTATAATAAGATTCGTGGATCAGACGTATTACTAATCGTTTGGAGAAAATTTGGTATCAGGAGTACAGAAGTGTGAGGAGGTGAATATTAAGATGTGCTTTTCAGTGAATCTTGAATATTTATAATAAGATTCGTGGATCAGACGTATTAATAACCGTTTGGAGAAAATTTGGTATCAGGAGTACAGAAGTGTGAGGAGGTTTCTGTTCTACATGTTCAACACACACAAAATTTTAAAATGTCCTTTCAGTAAATCTCGAATATTTATAATAAGATTCGTGGATCAGACGTATTACTAACCGTTTGGAGAAAATTTGGTATCAGGAGTACAGAAGTGTGAGGAGGTAAATTTTAAGATGTGCTTTTCAGTAAATCTTGAATATTTATAATAAGATTCGTGGATCAGACGTATTACTAACCGTTTGGAGAAAATTTGGTATCAGGAGTACAGAAGTGTGAGGAGGTAAATTTTAAGATGTGCTTTTCAGTAAATCTTGAATATTCATAATAAGATTCGTGGATCAGACGTATTACTAACCGTTTGGAGAAAATTTGGTATCAGGAGTACAGAAGTGTGAGGAGGTAAATTTTAAGATGTGCTTTTCAGTAAATCTTGAATATTTATAATAAGATTCGTGGATCAGACGTATTACTAACCGTTTGGAGAAAATTTGTAATCAGGAGTACAGAAATGTGAGGAGGTTTCTGTTCTACATGTTCAACACACACAAAATTCTAAAATGTCCTTTCAGTAAATCTCGAATATTTATAATAAGATTCGTGGATCAGACGTATTACTAACCGTTTGGAGAAAATTTGGTATCAGGAGTACAGAAGTGTGAGGAGGTAAATTTTAAGATGTGCTTTTCAGTAAATCTTGAATATTTATAATAAGATTCGTGGATCAGACGTATTATTAACCGTTTGGAGAAAATTTGGTATCAGGAGTACAGAAGTGTGAGGAGGTAAATTTTAAGATGTGCTTTTCAGTAAATCTTGAATATTTATAATAAGATTCGTGGATCAGACGTATTACTAACCGTTTGGAGAAAATTTGGTATCAGGAGTACAGAAGTGTGAGGAGGTAAATTTTAAGATGTGCTTTTCAGTAAATCTTGAATATTTATAATAAGATTCGTGGATCAGACGTATTACTAACCGTTTGGAGAAAATTTGGTATCAGGAGTACAGAAGTGTGAGGAGGTAAATTTTAAGATGTGCTTCTCAGTAAATCTTGAATATTTATAATAAAATTCGTGGATCAGACGTATTACTAACCGTTTGGATAAAATTTGGTATCAGGAGTACAGAAGTGTGAGGAGGTAAATTTTAAGATGTGCTTTTCAGTAAATCTTGAATATTTATAATAAGATTCGTGGATCAGACGTATTACTAATCGTTTGGAGAAAATTTGGTATCAGGAGTACAGAAGTGTGAGGAGGTTTCTGTTCTACATGTTCAACACACACAAAATTTTAAAATGTCTTTTCAGTAAATCTCGAATATTTATAATAAGATTCGTGGATCAGACGTATCACTAACCGTTCGGAGAAAATTTGGTATCAGGAGTACAGAAGTGTGAGGATGTAAATTTTAAGATGTGCTTTTCAGTAAATCTCGAATATTTATAATAAGATTCGTGGTTCAGACGTATTACTAACCGTTTGGAGAAAATTTGGTATCAGGAGTACAGAAGTGTGAGGAGGTAAATTTTAAGATGTGCTTCTCAGTAAATCTTGAATATTTATAATAAGATTCGTGGTTCAGACGTATTACTAACCGTTTGGAGAAAATTTGGTATCAGGAGTACAGAAGTGTGAGGAAGTAAATTTTAAGATGTGCTTTTCAGTAAATCTCGAATATTTATAATAAGATTCGTGGTTCAGACGTATTACTAACCGTTTGGAGAAAATTTGGTATCAGGAGTACAGAAGTGTGAGGAGGTAAATTTTAAGATGTGCTTTTCAGTAAATCTTGAATATTTATAATAAGATTCGTGGATCAGACGTATTACTAACCGTTTGGAGAAAATTTGGTATCAGGAGTACAGAAGTGTGAGGAGGTAAATTTTAAGATGTGCTTTTCAGTAAATCTTGAATATTTATAATAAGATTCGTGGATCAGACGTATTACTAACCGTTTGGAGAAAATTTGGTATCAGGAGTACAGAAGTGTGAGGAGGTAAATTTTAAGATGTGCTTCTCAGTAAATCTTGAATATTTATAATAAAATTCGTGGATCAGACGTATTACTAACCGTTTGGATAAAATTTGGTATCAGGAGTACAGAAGTGTGAGGAGGTAAATTTTAAGATGTGCTTTTCAGTAAATCTTGAATATTTATAATAACCCACACAGCACTAGATATTCTTGGAATATTCCCTGTATATCATAAAAAGAACGTATATATTCCAAATATTCATAGAATATTCTTGGAATATATATATACCTTTAGAATATTCATAGAATATGCTTGAATGAATATGGCAGGATTATTCCCGAAAGAATGTGCATAGAATGTCTATAAATGGATTATTCTCCCTTGAATATTCTAAGAATATTGTCGATCGAATATACCATCAGGTATATTCTTAGAATATGTCCCCACGGTATATTTTGGAATATTCTATACAATGGAATTTTGAATTATCTTATAATAACGTATTCAAATAATTCAATATTATTAAAAACAAAAATATTTGAAGATCTTAATCGAATGCATAACCTAATGTATATAACCCTGATAGTGTTAACCAGTTTTTGAACTCAACTCAAAGATTCTGGATGAATTGCTCCAACAGCAACTGTTGGAAACGACAAAAAAATTTGAATGGGCTAATAAATGAACCAATTGCATCAATAAATTGGTTAATTCTCATCCTATTTGTCTTTTTGTATTTGAAATTATTTAATTACAAAGCGAAAAATCCTGGAAACAGAGAAATGGGGAAGTGAATAATTGGAGTAAACGTTTCTCATTGGTCAATTGAAGTGTAGCGCGCGACAGTCGAATAAGCTCTGTGAAAGCGGCTGTCCCTTAATGCATGGTACATTTGCGTTTGCGTTAAATTCGACATTCGATTCAACATGGCGGTTGACGTTTGACGTGGCAGGTTCGCGTGTGTAATGCATGATGTGTTGGTGTTATTATCAAAGTATAATTCTGTCACGTTCAGTGTACCATTTATAATTTGGGGTTGTCCAATTTGCAGTACAGCGAATAGTTTGATTGTGGATCTTCAAACAGGAGAGTTGCATCTATTCAGTCTTCAAGAAAAGTAAGTAAAATGCAATAGTATCGATAGTAAACTGAAAACGTAATGATTACTTTTCAACAAGACAATGCAAGTTGCTCTCCAAGTCATAAAATGTTGTAAATGTTCATGAGTAACCTATGCGAAAACTATCTATTTGATTTTTATTCCAGTTTTATTGTGCCACTTTCAAATAGTGATAATGAACGTTAATGTACATTTTGTTCCAGGTATTACTATTGAAACACTGGCTGATGCATTGTTGGACAAATATAAGGAAAACTATTCTGGTGAGCAAAGTTTGAATAACTTTAAGTAAGTGAAATTCATTGAAGAACCCATCATACCACTCATTTTAAATACTTCATTTGTGGGTTTATTTTTCTAAGTGAGAAACCTAACCTAACCTATTTCTTGATGTAATACACTTTTTCTTTTTCAATGAAATGATATATTTATTATTTTTTAATTAGTGCTGATGAATTCACAGAGTTGTTAATTTTAGTATATTTTTTAGTATACATTTGTTTGAGAGTAGGAACATCCTAATTTGAATACATTTTTAATATTTGTAATATGACAGTATTCAGGAATATTTTATTCAGTGAATAAATATTTTGAATTAGATTTTTTATTTTTAATATTGGTTGAAACGCGAAATATTTCAGTGTATATTGTTTTTAAAATATATTTGTTTATGAATATTATGTGTTTTATTACTTGTGTGAATCTTGTATCAAAATGCAATATATACATGCCTAATAGCGGTTACTCGTCACATTCTTGGAATATTCCAAATATTCCTAGAATATTCATAAAATATATTTAAAGAATATTCTATGGTGTTTCTCTATTGTATATTCCTACAATAAACTAAGAATATCCTGAATATTTTATGAATATTCCTCGGGTTCTATTCCTGGAATATTCTTAATAGAATATACCTTAGATATTCTAAGAATATTATAAGATATTCTAAGAATATTCCCAAGGAATATTCTTAAAATATATCAAAGGTTCGCCAGGAGCACTTCCAGGGAATATTCTCCAGAAGATATATATATCCATGGCATATTCATAGCATAATACAATATCCTTAAATGTATATTCATGAAATATACCTGGAATATCTATTGCTATGTGGGAAGATTCGTGGATCAGACGTATTACTAATCGTTTGGAGAAAATTTGGTATCAGGAGTACAGAAGTGTGAGGAGGTTTCTGTTCTACATGTTCAACACACACAAAATTTTAAAATGTCTTTTCAGTAAATCTCGAATATTTATAATAAGATTCGTGGATCAGACGTATCACTAACCGTTTGGAGAAAATTTGGTATCAGGAGTACAGAAGTGTGAGGAGGTAAATTTTAAGATGTGCTTTTCAGTAAATCTTGAATATTCATAATAAGATTCGTGGATCAGACGTATTACTAACCGTTTGGAGAAAATTTGGTATCAGGAGTACAGAAGTGTGAGGAGGTGAATTTTAAGATGTGCTTTTCAGTGAATCTTGAATATTTATAATAAGATTCGTGGATCAGACGTAGTACTAACCGTTTGGAGAAAATTTGTTATCAGGAGTACAGAAGTGTGAGGAGGTTTCTGTTCTACATGTTCCACACACACAAAATTCTAAAATGTCCTTTCAGTAAATCTCGAATATTTATAATAAGATTCGTGGATCAGACGTATTACTAACCGTTTGGAGAAAATTTGGTATCAGGAGTACAGAAGTGTGGGGAGGTAAATTTTAAGATGTGCTTTTCAGTAAATGTTGAATATTTATAATAAGATTCGTGGATCAGACGTATTACTAACCGTTTGGAGAAAATTTGGTATCAGGAGTACAGAAGTGTGAGGAGGTAAATTTTAAGATGTGCTTTTCAGTAAATCTTGAATATTTATAATAAGATTCGTGGATCAGACGTATTACTAACCGTTTGGAGAAAATTTGGTATCAGGAGTACAGAAGTGTGAGGAGGTGAATTTTAAGATGTGCTTTTCAGTGAATCTTGAATATTTATAATAAGATTCGTGGATCAGACGTAGTACTAACCGTTTGGAGAAAATTTGGTATCAGGAGTACAGAAGTGTGAGGAGGTTTCTGTTCTACATGTTCAACACACACAAAATTTTAAAATGTCCTTTCAGTAAATCTCGAATATTTATAATAAGATTCGTGGATCAGACGTATTACTAACCGTTTGGAGAAAATTTGTTATCAGGAGTACAGAAGTGTGAGGAGGTTTCTGTTCTACATGTTCCACACACACAAAATTCTAAAATGTCCTTTCAGTAAATCTCGAATATTTATAATAAGATTCGTGGATCAGACGTATTACTAACCGTTTGGAGAAAATTTGGTATCAGGAGTACAGAAGTGTGAGGAGGTTTCTGTTCTACATGTTCAACAAACACAAAATTTTAAAACGTCCTTTCAGTAAATCTCGAATATTTATAATAAGATTCGTGGATCAGACGTATTACTAACCGTTTGGAGAAAATTTGGTATCAGGAGTACAGAAGTGTGGGGAGGTAAATTTCAAGATGTGCTTTTCAGTAAATCTTGAATATTTATAATAAGATTCGTGGATCAGACGTATTATTAACCGTTTGGAGAAAATTTGGTATCAGGAGTACAGAAGTGTGAGGAGGTTTCTGTTCTACATGTTCAACAAACACAAAATTTTAAAATGTCCTTTCAGTAAATCTCGAATATTTATAATAAGATTCGTGGATCAGACGTATTACTAACCGTTTGGAGAAAATTTGGTATCAGGAGTACAGAAGTGTGGGGAGGTAAATTTCAAGATGTGCTTTTCAGTAAATCTTGAATATTTATAATAAGATTCGTGGATCAGACGTATTATTAACCGTTTGGAGAAAATTTGGTATCAGGAGTACAGAAGTGTGAGGAGGTAAATTTTAAGATGTGCTCCTCAGTAAATCTTGAATATTTATAATAAGATTCGTGGATCAGACGTAGTACTAACCGTTTGGAGAAAATTTGGTATCAGGAGTACAGAAGTGTGAGGAGGTAAATTTTAAGATGTGCTTTTCAGTAAATGTTGAATATTTATAATAAGATTCGTGGATCAGACGTATTACTAACCGTTTGGAGAAAATTTGTTATCAGGAGTACAGAAGTGTGAGGAGGTTTCTGTTCTACATGTTCCACACACACAAAATTCTAAAATGTCCTTTCAGTAAATCTCGAATATTTATAATAAGATTCGTGGATCAGACGTATTACTAACCGTTTGGAGAAAATTTGGTATCAGGAGTACAGAAGTGTGAGGAGGTTCTGTTCTACATGTTCAACACACACAAAATTTTAAAATGTCCTTTCAGTAAATCTCGAACATTTATAATAAGATTCGTGGATCAGACGTATTACTAACCGTTTGGAGAAAATTTGGTATCAGGAGTACAGAAGTGTAAGGAGGTGAATTTTAAGATGTGCTTTTCAGTGAATCTTGAATATTTATAATAAGATTCGTGGATCAGACGTAGTACTAACCGTTTGGAGAAAATTTGGTATCAGGAGTACAGAAGTGTGAGGAGGTTTCTGTTCTACATGTTCAACACACACAAAATTTTAAAATGTCCTTTCAGTAAGTGTGAGGAGGTTTCTGTTCTACATGTTCCACACACACAAAATTCTAAAATGTCCTTTCAGTAAATCTCGAATATTTATAATAAGATTCGTGGATCAGACGTATTACTAACCGTTTGGAGAAAATTTGGTATCAGGAGTACAGAAGTGTGGGGAGGTAAATTTTAAGATGTGCTTTTCAGTAAATGTTGAATATTTATAATAAGATTCGTGGATCAGACGTATTACTAACCGTTTGGAGAAAATTTGGTATCAGGAGTACAGAAGTGTGAGGGGGTAAATTTTAAGATGTGCTTTTCAGTAAATCTTGAATATTTATAATAAGATTCGTGGATCAGACGTATTACTAACCGTTTGGAGAAAATTTGGTATCAGGAGTACAGAAGTGTGAGGAGGTAAATTTTAAGATGTGCTTTTCAGTAAATCTTGAATATTCATAATAAGATTCGTGGATCAGACGTATTACTAACCGTTTGGAGAAAATTTGGTATCAGGAGTACAGAAGTGTGAGGAGGTGAATTTTAAGATGTGCTTTTCAGTGAATCTCGAATATTTATAATAAGATTCGTGGATCAGACGTATTACTAACCGTTTGGAGAAAATTTGTTATCAGGAGTACAGAAGTGTGAGGAGGTTTCTGTTCTACATGTTCCACACACACAAAATTCTAAAATGTCCTTTCAGTAAATCTCGAATATTTATAATAAGATTCGTGGATCAGACGTATTACTAACCGTTTGGAGAAAATTTGGTATCAGGAGTACAGAAGTGTGAGGAGGTTTCTGTTCTACATGTTCAACAAACACAAAATTTTAAAACGTCCTTTCAGTAAATCTCGAATATTTATAATAAGATTCGTGGATCAGACGTATTACTAACCGTTTGGAGAAAATTTGGTATCAGGAGTACAGAAGTGTGAGGAGGTAAATTTTAAGATGTGCTTTTCAGTAAATCTTGAATATTTATAATAAGATTCGTGGATCAGACGTATTACTAACCGTTTGGAGAAAATTTGGTATCAGGAGTACAGAAGTGTGAGGAGGTAAATTTTAAGATGTGCTTTTCAGTAAATCTTGAATATTCATAATAAGATTCGTGGATCAGACGTATTACTAACCGTTTGGAGAAAATTTGGTATCAGGAGTACAGAAGTGTGAGGAGGTAAATTTTAAGATGTGCTTTTCAGTAAATCTTGAATATTCATAATAAGATTCGTGGATCAGACGTATTACTAACCGTTTGGAGAAAATTTGGTATCAGGAGTACAGAAGTGTGAGGAGGTAAATTTTAAGATGTGCTTTTCAGTAAATCTTGAATATTCATAATAAGATTCGTGGATCAGACGTATTACTAACCGTTTGGAGAAAATTTGGTATCAGGAGTACAGAAGTGTGAGGAGGTAAATTTCAAGATGTGCTTTTCAGTAAATCTTGAATGTTTATAATAAGATTCGTGGATCAGACGTATTACTAACCGTTTGGAGAAAATTTGGTATCAGGAGTACAGAAGTGTGAGGAGGTGAATTTTAAGATGTGCTTTTCAGTGAATCTTGAATATTTATAATAAGATTCGTGGATCAGACGTAGTACTAACCGTTTGGAGAAAATTTGGTATCAGGAGTACAGAAGTGTGAGGAGGTAAATTTCAAGATGTGCTTCTCAGTAAATCTTGAATATTTATAATAAGATTCGTGGATCAGACGTAGTACTAACTGTTTGGAGAAAATTTGGTATCAGGAGTACAGAAGTGTGAGGAGGTTTCTGTTCTACATGTTCAACACACACAAAATTTTAAAATGTCCTTTCAGTAAATCTCGAATATTCATAATAAGATTCGTGGATCAGACGTATTACTAACCGTTTGGAGAAAATTTGGTATCAGGAGTACAGAAGTGTGAGGAGGTAAATTTTAAGATGTGCTTTTCAGTAAATCTTGAATATTTATAATAAGATTCGTGGATCAGACGTAGTACTAACCGTTTGGAGAAAATTTGGTATCAGGAGTACAGAAGTGTGAGGAGGTTTCTGTTCTACATGATAATATGAATGTTTTTAACGTAAATCAACTTCAAGATGTGCTTTTCAGTGAATCAGGAATATTGATAATAAGATTTGTGGAACAGACACATAATTAAGCGTGTGGAGGAAACTCAATGCTTTGAATAATTCGATATCTGGTGCCACAGCATTATAGAAACATATAATTCGGTACTTGAAAGTAGTCGATTTCAGAGGTTTCCAATGACTCCCGACGAGGTATTCAGTGTGAGAAACTGAGTACTGGTACTACTATTGTATAAACGAATATCAAAAATGTCTGTTTGTTGCTGGCGAAAACGAATAACAAATGGTATCGAAGGAATGAACTCATCAACTTGGACATATAATGAAAAGTAAAATATTATCTTTTGTTCGATTGATGACCTATTCAATTTGTAGAAACTCGTACTTTGAACTTCGATACAAACTCCTAACACTAGATGACGCCAAATGCGGTCAATGTATGGTCTCTACGTTAAATAGCGTCACCGTCGCTTTTTATGTGTCCTCTCCACGTCGGAAAACTTCCACCATACACACTGTGTAGTTGTGGATCACAGATAGTGAAACACGATTAATGTAGTTTTCTGGTGGTAGATTGCGTCACCATACGACCCCATATTTATATAGATAATGATCCTAGTGTTTTTGTGTTAAAAATCTCATGGGTTGATTTAAACGACCCTGAGATTAGCAAAATATCTTCCTTTGAGCGAGCCTGATCCGTAAAAAAAACGATTTTTACTTCTGGTTTTATAAAATAACAATTTTCAATCCAAAATTATAAAGTTTTATTAAAATCATATATACAAGGAGACACTAAGACACAAAAAAGGATACATTCAGATTTCACAGCACTTTTTAGATTTATTCCTTACATACTAACTATTTGGTAAAATGTACAACAATGACTTAGATATATACAGGTGGATTTCATATAAATAAAAAACAATAAATAAATAAAAGTTGGCGGAGAGGTATTTTTCAACAATAAGTGTTCGCATATACATAAAACAAATTCGAATCCATCAATCGTTATTAATTTATCAAGAGTATTAAGCAGATGTTTATGGTCGACTTCTATGTCCTTTAGTCCGTTATTGCATTCACATGTAAATATTTATATGAAATTGAAAAATAATTTTGATTTTAACATTTTCATTTCATTGGGCCACAATTGTTATTCCGAAAATTTTGTATTTATTTGTTGAGAAAAATTTGTTCCAATCAAACTTCAAGAGTAACGGTGCAAAAACATGGATTTCCTGAAGAAATTGCAAACAAAGCATAGAAAACAACAGGAAAGTTACTACCGTAAGGAATTGAGACAGAGAATATGACAAATTACAAACTAATTGACAAAAAAATATTGTAGCTCAACTTCAATTTCAAATTTTGCAATTTATTCAATAAAATCTGTTAATAATTTAGTCACATTTTTCGTCTTTATGATCGCGCAAGTATGAAGGGCAATATTAAGCAGTAAAAATGCAATAATGAACTAGAACAACATGAGGAATATCAGATGATGGTTGGAGTCTTTATTTTTGTTATATTGCAAAAAGAGCAAAAATATTCGTTGCAGAAATAATGATCAAAAGGATTAACATTTGCACCTTTTAAAATATTTCCTTGTTGGGAATTGATCATCAGAATATTTTTGAAATTTCTATCATAAACTCATGGAAATTAGAATTCAAGAAAACTCATATAGTTAACTGTTCAACTAATATGAAAGTGCATCATGAAACCATCACTTTCAATACGATGATAGAAATGAGTAGTAAGCAATGAAACAGCTGATATGGATATACCCTCGATCCAGTTGAATTGGAATCTAATGTTGCAGCAAAGACTGTTGATTTCGTTCGGTGACTGCACTGAATATTCTCCCTGTGCTGAAACTCTTGAAATTCCGGCAGTTTGACAATATCTTCCTTCTAAAACATGAAAAATAATTTTTTTATCGCCCAAACTTCACATACAATTCTCAAAAGAGAAATCTCCATTAGGCTAGAAATATTCATTTACGATCACTTTCACATTCAAGATTCAATAAATTGACAAATAAATGATCATTCTATATATATATATATATATATATATATATATATATATATATATATATTTCAATATTAAATTCTACAAAAAGGATTTGAAGCTTTATATCTTCTATTAATTATCTGCGAGCGCTTTCGACAGTTGGTAGTACTGTCATCATCTGGCACTCCTCAAACTGAACTGGTCATCCTGTTGTCTGTCTATTTATATGGTCAGAGCGTCTTAACTCAGGTATTTCAGGTACTTTAGGTGAATTTGACTGTATTTGTTCTGCATCAGGTACTCTTCTTCGTGTTAGATCTTCTCTAGGAAGAAGAGTACCTGATGCAGAACAAATACAGGCAAATTTACCTAAAGTACCTGAAATACCTGAGTTAAGACGCTCTGACCATATAAAGAGGCAGACAACAGGATGACCAGTTCAGTTTGAGGAGTGCCAGATGATGACAGTACTACCAACTGTCGAAAGCGCTCGCAGATAATTAATAGAAGATATAAAGCTTCAAATCCTTTTTGTAGAATTTAATATTGAAATATTTAAAATAATGGAAAATTAGTTGCATCAATCAAAATATATATATATATATATATATATATATATATATATATATATATATATATATATATATATATATATATATATATATATATTTGCCCCTATTTTTTGAGTGTTGTGTCCACGAATTATTTCATTCTGGATTTGTATCATACACACTCGATAAAATTTCTATCTATATATATATATATATATATATATATATATATATATATATATATATATATATATATATTGAAACTTAACATATAAACTAAATTTGTGCTCAAAAAAGTACTCACAATGATCAAACTATCATCTCTTTTCCTGCAAAAGGTCAAATGCAGACCCTTGTAAAAGTACTCTTCCATCTTTTTAGTGAAGACAGTCTCATTGTAAGGCATGTTGTGCAAGTGTTCTGTGAAAGTTAAATTTTTGAATTCGGCGGGCTCTTTGATGACTAGCTTATCAAACACGTGTCTCTCGCTGGATTCGCCATCTATGCTGTACTCTTTAGCATTTTTCAAAGCAATAATCGCTCTTTGGTTGGCTTCTTCTGAATTTTCATCTCCGGGTTTGATAATGAACGGTTTAGAAGTGGTAGTTGGCAAAGGTTCAGGTTCTCTTCTGAAAAAAAAAGGAAATTAAACTGAAAGTTGGGCATGACATTTCCCCTATCAATAACATCATCTATTTGATCGACAAAAAACTCAACCTTGTTCAACCAAGATATATAAGGGGCCTCACAAGGTCTATCCAAAACCAAGCTTTGATAGCGACATCAGAACAAAATTTGTTTTCTGCCTTTCACAGTAAGTAGTAAACAAGCAATTCGGGCATTAAATTTATAAAGATACGTCTATTTTGATCTGCCATCAGTTGTACTGGTCAGGCCCACTGTCAACTAGTTCTCTAGCTGGTGAATCAACTTCTGTTGCTTATACATAATAAGTACTGATATCATTTATCCTCTGCATCGATTAGTAGTTAGATATTTTCGTCTGCAGAAAAAAAACGGTCACCATTGTCTTCCAATAGTCTGAAAAGGGATAAAACGTCTTTGGTAATCCTTCAGCTAAGAACTTTTTTCTGCAGATGTCCTCATGAAATATTTTTAGATTATTTTTCATTCTTCGATGAACTTGGCGTCGCGGTCGCCAACATTTTGGTTTGAATTAGTTTTGCTTTGAGAAACCTTATACCAATAAATTATTTTACTTTTACCATCATTCTGTTTTGTTATATATCTTACGGTACTATACATAGGAACTTAAAAAATTAGGAGAACAAAACTATAATCACAGGAAGTTAATTTCATTAAATTTATTCATTCCAAAAAGCAACAGCTTTGAAAGTTGTAATATAATAAGTATTTCAGAGGATCATTCTCAAAACCTTACTATTTCTCGTCAAGTTTCAATAAAAGTATATACTTACTTTCCCTCAAGCAAATCCTTCTCGATATTGACCATATCCTTTCCATAAAATTCCCTTATGCCGAGTGTTTCGAAGAAATATTTAACAGGAGGGATGGAATAACATCCCGAGAGCTGTGTCCTGGGATAGTGCAATACAAAAGCAAGACACATCTCATCTTTGGTGGAATATCCGCCTAGAGTAGGTTTATCCCTTCCCAGAGTGGAGTAGGTGCATTCCGTGATCAGACCATCGCCGGGAAGAATTAGAGTATCCTGAGATAAGCGGCGGGACTGTTGGTAGTTGAAATCGTAATGATTGTCCTGAAAAAATTATGTTTTTTTATTTTGCGTAACAAGTTAAATCGTAGTTTGAAGTAGTCACTGAGGTTCAATTTCAAAATTAAAACAATTACCTCAGCTAAAGGCGACAATTCTTTCATAGCCCTGATGTGACGCAGCTTCAATTTTCTAGCAGCTGAATGAGAATGCAACATGACGGATACTACATTGATGCCATCTTTTGGAATCACCTGAAAATATATTGATTGGTCAATTTAATAGTTTTCAATAACAATGAGACATTTTAGAGTGTTGCTAACAAAATAGTACAAGTGATCAACCACTAAATTTAGTATGTCCATTGAAAATGATGGTTATAGTGGAATGGGAATACAAAATGATAAGGAAAGGAATACATAAGAAGCTAGTAGACTTTAAGACAGCAACAATCGAAAAAAAAAGGAAAAAATAACACAAACACCAATATCCAGGTCAGTTTACTAATATCTTTTAGAAAAGCTAGGAAACAACAGTTTTTCGGTTAGAATGAAAGAACATCAGACGACATGAAAACTTGTTTCATGTCAAGACAGATACAAAAGTAGGATTTGATCGGAAATGATTATAAAAAAAGCAACAACTCAACATCCAAGATGTCTTCATAGTAAAAAAAATTAGGTATTCTTCCTGAAGAGCAAGGCATCTAAACTGATTTAAAAAATTCTTGGTAAAAGCTCAATAATACCTACCAATAATATTCTGCAATAACAGTCGCGATGAACAAGACAAAAGGGATTAATTTCACTAGTTCGGACTTCCATTGTCTACTATATGAAATGATTTGAAATCCCTGAAACAACTAAAAAAGAAGAATTAAAATGAATAGTTGAAAATAACAATTATATTAACCAAAATAAACCTGAATTGTCGGCTAATAACCTAGCAGTTGATGCCGCAAAAAAAACAAAAAAATAACCTTAAATGAAATAATAGTGAAATGAAATACAAGTAAAATAGAACACGAACTTTTTATTTTTTTTTATTTCTTTATTTTTATTTATTTTTGTTCTATTTTTACTTGTATTTTATTTCACTATTATTTCATTTCAGGTTTATTTTGCTTAATATAATTGTTATTTTCAGCTATTCATTTTTAATTCTTCTTTTTTAGTTGTTTCAGGGATTTCAAATCATTTTATATAGTAGACGACAATGGAAATCCGAACTAGTGAAATTCATCATGAAACATTGTAAATCACCTTCAAACAAACATAAGGGATTATTTTGTAGTAGTAATGAATATCAATGGAGTTTTTTCCCAACATCAAACACTTATTTAACACCTCGATACGTGTTTTGATCACCAAGTGATCATCTTCAAATTGATCTTCCTCTTGAAGATGATCACTTGGTGATCGAAACACGTGTCGAGGTGTTAAAATAACGGTTTTGCGTTGGAAAAAAACTTCAGTAATATTTGGTTACATTAGGAAAAAGTTGCACATTTTAGAGTTGGTTTGACACTTAAGAAAATCAGATTATCTTTGATACATATTAGTGTAATTGTCATCAAAAAAGTCCAAATACAAAACGTCGGATTTAAAACCTGTACAAGCCATTTTGTACAGCCTGAGAAATGGCAATAAGAAAGAGGTTTCTGTTTTCAGTATATCTTTAAACAACGTTGAATATTTCCGAAAGTAGTCGCAATTTTTCAAGTAAAATACCTAAAATGAACATTTTTGTTCCAATTCAACCGACTCTTTCACGGTTTCCAATTTTTAGAAGCTGGTCCTATTTATCTTGGACATACTGTATGGATAGAATTCGAAAAACGCTCAAAAGAGGAACAGCCTGGAAACCGTTTGTATATCCTGGGATACTCAGACGGTTCACTCCGTCTGAAATGACCCTCCCGGTACTGACGATGAGCAAGAATTCCGAAACCGGTCCATCGAAGGTCGTCCCGACGAAATGAAATTAATTTTTGTTTTTCATAAAAAGGAAGTTACTTGCGACAAATTTTCCAAATGGAAGACGTTGCACAGGTGCCTGATAGTTTAACTTCAGCTTCCTGCAAGGCATTAGCTGGGTCAGTTGTTGTTTTTCCGTCGGGTATTTGCCACACGTAGCTACAAAGTCGTAGGTTTACATGAGAGACAAGAGTATCGTGTTTTCACCTAAGCCTGTGATATATTCATTGAGAATAATAGAATGGATAAAGGACTTTGTTTAATGACCTTTGATAATTTTGAAAACTAGCTTTTACGATTATCATAATATTTACAGCATCAAATCGAACTTCGAAATTTGTCTCACCTCTTTGGTGCAGTCCACACTGCAGTAGCCAGCGGTTTTGTATTCAGGCTGATGGGGAGGAACGAAGTGCAGCGTCGATGGAGCCACTCCTGTAATAAGGATCCCGCCCTCGTGCTGTCGAAGCTCGCTGGTGTAGTGCAGTCGCAGGCCAGATGTATCAGAGGCGCTTCTCATAGTAGGATTGTCGAAATGTACTTCGAGCATATAAAAAGAATTCTTCTTATCCGCCAGAGGAAGACCGATGTGATTTGGAAAATTTTCACCTTGAAGAATAATAAGATATTAAGTGATATAAGTAGGTGATGGATTCAATAAAAAATGAAATGTTTGGCTTGGTTGAGCTCCGAAAGTTCCTTACCTTTAGATCCTACCGCCCAAGCGACCAGCGGCGTCAGACACTTGTCCCACAAGGGAGGCATGTTGGCGTAGCACAGTCTCCCTCCTTCTTTGGAGAAAGCGTCCCAAACCGCTACGTCGTCGGAGTCGTCCAGATCGCATTCGTGCATGATCATGTGGTGCACCATACCGGAATGGTTTCGACCGATGAGTGGCTCGAAGCCGACAATGTGATGCTTGTTGTTTAGCGTCGGAGCTTTGAATATCTTGCACCAGTACATGGTGGTCATCTCGTTGGGAACATTTAGCTGTGGAATCGAAAATCTTTGAATGAAAACTCAAAAAAGAGTTATGTGAGACTAAGTGATTCTTTTTTCAAAATTTTGAATATTACTGGAGTTCCATCCCATCACCAAACGTTTTTTTAACACCTCGACACGAGTTCCAATCACCAAGTGATCATCTTCAAGTTTAATCTTCCTCTTGAAGACGATCACTTGGTGATTGAAACACCTGTCGAGGTTTAGTTTAGTTTACTAAACAATTGAAATATCATGTGTTCTGAAGAATTTTTTTTTGATCTATTTGTAAAGCCAAAGAATATATTCTATTTATTGTACCAAGTTCTCTTACCAAAAAACTAATGTGAATCCTAATTGTATTTGTATCAACGGTTGGAAATCATAACATTCAGAATGAAAAATGTTAACAAATTGGAAATGTGATAGAAAATAAATTGATAAAATTAAGTTTATATAAAATACTAGGCCTCGAAATATTCCAAATCTGTCTACATTACCTTTGAAACAAAAATATGACGTTCAAATAAATGTTTACTTACGTTTTCAAACAAGACGTTCCATTGACTGGAATGGCCAACGGGCATTCTCATCACCGGAGGGGGTCCCAGTAAATGTATGCTCTGAGACCCTCTGCTCTCTTCATGGTAGACCATCTCGGCTCCGTGAGGTGGATCATTGTCATGGAGTGCCCATATCATATGGACGGTATCGCTCTATGAAACAGAATGTGCCATTACCATCACAACGAAATCAAATAATTGAGAATTGATGTGTAGTCATGAATTATGATGAATAATAATTGAGAGTAGCGAATTCTAAATTGATTTTATGAAACGTCGATAATTCAATTTCAACATATATATATATATATATATATATATATATATATATATATATATATATATATATATATATATATATATATATATATATATATATATATATATATATATATATATATATATATATATATATATATATATATATATATACTGAGTGCGCATATAAGCAAAACTAAAAAAAAATATGGCTCTTCTTTGGCACCCCGAAAAAAAATCATAATACAAAAAAAATTGGAATCAGTACAAAATATGGCCTCCACGCTGGTTTATTACGGCCCTACATCTATCATCGACATCGACATCGACAAAATGAGATTGTCAATGTCTTGTTGAGGTACATTTGCCCATTCAGCGATTAAAAGCTCTCTCAATTGAAACGTTGTGTGAATGTTCCCCATATGCGGAGTAATTCTTCGTTGAAGCATGTCCCACACATGCTCGATGGGATTCAGGTCCGGTGATTGTGCTGGCCATGGCAATACATCAACTCCTTCGTTGGTGAGCCAGTCAGTCACTAGACGCGCGACATGTGGACGAGCATTATCATGCATTAGGTGGAAGTTTTCACCAACAGCACCAGCAAACGGACGGACGATAGGTAGAAGAATGGTGTCGAGGTACTGTCGAGCTGTGAGGGAGCGATTTGGAAAAACGAGATCGGTTCTGCCGCCGATCATGATTCCGCCCCATAGCATTACTGTATCACCTCTCTATGTGTGGACTTCCTGGACGTGTCTCAAACGTTCATTATTTCCAGGTCGTCTCCACAGTCTTACTCGACGAGAATCTGGATGAAATCCAAATCTGGATTCGTCTGTAAACAAAACTGTGGCCCAATCATTTGCATCCCAGTTTTCATGTTCTTGACACCACTCTAATCTTCTACCGCGATTGCCTCTCGACAAAGGTGGACATCTAAGTGGCCTTCTGTTGTGGAGATCTGCTTCATGCAGTCGATTTCCGACAGTATCACGACCAATGGTTACCTGGTGCGTCTGCTGCAACACGTTAACCAACTCAGGTGCTGTGATTGTCGGTTGTCTTCTTGCGGATAAGACCAAAAATCGGTCTTGAAGTGCAGTTGTAGCGCGTCCTCGCCCTGGATGTTGTTCGGCTGGACTGCCAGTTTCACGGAAACGCCGCCACAATCGACTGATAACACTTTGGGAGACCCCCAAACGAAGAGCTACATCATTTTGTCGCATGCCACCTTGAAGAAGCCCTACAGCTCTATTCATCTCAGCCAATGGTAAGTGATGGCGTTTCATGTTAAAGCACAATATTTCCAGTTTAATTGCTGAGCAAGAACTGCATAGAATGTACAAACTCGACACTTTCAGATTATTCATTTTAGCCGAAAACCTACAGTTTGTAAAAAACTTGATAAAAGATTAGTTACCGTTTTTGCAGGCTTTGTTCAACCCATAGAAATCTACAGGGTGGTCGAGTGTACCAATTTAATCGAAATTAAACGACCTCATGCATTTATTTTTATGATATTTAGTATGTTATAAAAATATCCCTAACCAGTATCTTCTGTCTATTTACAAGTGTTTGTGACAAGTCCAATATAATGTAATATATCTGTAAAAAAATTGGACTAGAGGTACGCCTGCACTCTGAGAAAGTGAAATTTCATCTTTTACACATATATTCCCGTATATATGAGTTTCAAACCACTAACGAATGTTCGGTGAATAATTACGATAAGAAAAAGTAATTTCTGTATAACTGAATGTTCATAATGGAAGGCAGTGGTTTCTTCAGTTTGTATCTAAAAGCAACTGAGTTTTTATTGATGTATTCAAGTTTTTTCCTTCCGTTGAGAAATCTCCAATTTATCTATATCGATAAACAAGTAGAAAGACAAAAACAAATATATCCCATTCACAGAATTTCTTACCGATAAAACGTAATCATCCGGATCGCAGGTGTCGTAGGCTCTCCTAAACTCGATAATGGTATGGGTGTCATTTTGGATCCCTCTCATCAACGTGTAATTATCCATTTCGTCTTTAACAGGTGCGCTGCCTTGACTCTTTGGAACGCCATGGCAGTCCTGAAATATAACGGTTATCGTTAAAATATAACCATCATTTTACGTTTTACTTAATGAAGAACAATTTTGATGGCAACATTACCATATCGGAATTCTTCAAGATAAATTGTTTGGACTTCGATTTTGAAATGTAAGAAAAACTTCGCTATTTTATAAAATATGTGTTATGAGTTATGAGGGTATTCTTTCAGAAGTGCGATGACGTATTCTGAAAATACAAAAAAGATAATCACTTTCTTATATTTTACGTAGAATAAAGAACAATAACATTTGTTTATTGTTTTGAAAATTTCCAAACCAAACTAAGGAGTTAAATATGATTAATGCATGCAAATTTGTACGGCTTCGCTTTCGACAATTCGTGTGGAAGTCAAAATTCAAAATAAAGAAAGATAATTAAAACTGAGGTAAAGTTGATCATATGATTCAAATCACGAATCAGTCAGTTGCAATCTAATCTTCACGGTTTCGGCGGTTAAAAAACGGAATAACAAGTTTGGTGTCTACTTAATTAACGTTAACATAAACGCTAAAGATGATATATGAAATGAAAAGAGGAAACATAAAAAATCCACCAGAAGTCGATTATTAAAAACGTGGAAGATATACGGAGCGGATGTAAACCACAGGAAGTCGAAATTATGAGAGCATAGGATGTTGTGTACACCTTGTGTGCAGAAGAGCGTGTCCTTCAGTTGGGCCGTGAACGGATGTAAACGGGCGCGACAAAAAACGGTGGTTTTTCACCACTATAACCCTTTGTTCCCTTATATTCATAACGTGAAAGGGTTGAAAACGCCCTGGCGTTCGGTAGTTTTTTAAATTGATAATCACAAAACTGGAATGAATGAAATACTGGAATGCGCATTTTGCCCATACCACAAGTTCGTAAAACTCTTCTCCACGTTTGTTTCACAAAGTTGGTGTCATCAGGAAATGAATTATACTGAATTCTTGAAACTAAATTTGTTCATTTCCATGGACACACTTTGCTATTTCCGTACATGGCGGTGTGTTCTTTGAAACGAGATTCAATAACTCGTCTTGATTGACCCACATACTTTTTGTCAAAGTCCTTACAGAATGCACCTTAAATTGCAAGCTTATTAGTTTTTGTTATATTATTGAAGTAATCAGAATGCTTTGAAAGCTGAGTTTCTTGAAATTTCGATCCAATCCTTCAGCTGAAAAATTTAGTATTTACGAAGACAGTCGAATTTCTACTTGAGAAAGTATTGAAAAGTGAAAGGTTTATTCTGTTATATAACACGGTAAGTTCTATTTGAGAAATCAGCACAGCTCATCACCAGGATGGTGTAACATGCATCGACAAAGAATTTTCAGTTTTGCATTTCCCGATTTCATTTTTATGTAAAACCTAGCATATTCAAAAGTATCACTCGAATGATGTTCTGGTCGAATTTACTCTAAAAATAAAATAATTTGATTCCATAGAAGCGTTCTCCTGTGCGGTTCAAAAGAAGATTAATGAAGTAACTCATTAAAAACAATGAAGGAAGTTAATTCAGGGTCACATTGACACACGGTTGGGGGTCATTAAAAGAGAGTGAACTTTCAGAAATTATCTTGAGGTTATTTGAAGCAGCTGCGAAAATGTTTTTCTTTATTGTTCCGAGAAATTAATGAAACTTTTTACAAATTATGTGCTTAATTGAACTTGACAATTTTTCTTTCCTCAGTTAGGAAGTATAGGAGTTGCTTGAAATAGTAAATATGCATGAAATAGTAAATAAATCTCATATTACGCAAAATTTCGACAAATTAATATACAAACAACTCGTACTAGAAAAAATGAATTAATTTGAGACACTTTCAGGTACTGAAAATAACAAATCTGTGTGTCAATATTTCACTAATCAAGTTCCCAGGTAACTTTTTGTTCTCTCCTGCTTCTCATATTGAAAAATACCATCTCAGTGCATTCCCACGCGTTTTTTGTCGAATCTGCCTCCGATTAGAAAGGGACCAGGTCGTAAAAGTCATCTGAAAATGTTACGGGGCCTTCTAGGCCGCCGGAAAGGCACGTGGTGCCAGGTGTAAAAACATCTGCCTCCGTCGGATGGAGTGCAGGAAGAGAGGGCATGTGTTTTCGATTCGATCGTATAGGGGCAGCCGCCGATTCCGAGAAATGTCAGCTGCTTTTGCGCAATAAAAACTATTTTAACACATTCGCTCAATACAACGATGGTTGTTTTCAACATAATTTTATAATTCTTGAGATTATTCTGTACTGGTGAATTACCATCACCTTAATAAACATTACAATTTCCAAGCAAACATTTTGAAAAACGGCAAGCCGCCCCAGTATATAATGATGGAAATATTTCAAATAAATGTAAATTCGTTGATATAGCTTACCATCAAAAAGGGTTGATTCAGTCTATCGTCCACCCAGGTGAGTATAATGTCCGATTTTTCCATTTTCCCATCGGGGCTGAAGCCCAGCCCCACGTATCCCCTCGTCCTAGCCTCGACTCGAAACAGAATTTCCTGATGCCTCGGTTGCCACCTGAGGACGACTCGTCCTTCGTCGTCCAAAACCTCCGAATGGGTCCACAAAATATCGCTGGACGCGTCTCTGCGTTCCCGAATACTGTCCAAATCGGAAAAAACTTTTGAAGGGTCTACCGAAGAAATGCTGCTTTCTTCAAATTCCTCCACAGCAACTTTTAGATTTCTCGTTAAGTATCGTCCTTTCGGGTGGTTGTATTCGTGAGAGGGCTTTGGGAATTCGTTCGATTCGCCGCCATTGTACGATATTCTGTTGACTTTTTCGACGTGTTTCACATATTGGTCCAACAAATCTTCGGCTAGGCCGATCGTCTTCGATAGGAATACAGTAAAAAATATCAAGATAATCGAGTTGTACATCATCATGAAGTTGGTATTCAAAAATACATATCTGAAAAGATTAAAATACTCAGTTGGATTATCTGTATTAAAACGATCAAATGCATGTATATGAGGTCTGTTCAAAAATTTTCCTCTCGAATCTGTACACTGTTAAAAACCGGTATGAAATTCCGTTCGGTAGTTTTTGAATTTATTGCGTTCAGACAGACAGACAGGCAGGCAAACGCGGCGGGAGACTTTGTACTTACTATATGTAATGATTTAGAACTGAATAAATAAATAAGTATTACAGCTAATAAGTACATACTTTGAAAAAAAATAGGTTTCTTGCAGCTCTGCCTATTCACGTTATTTTTTAGTTGTCATAAGTACCAGTTGCCAAGAATTAAAAGCGCGTTAATACTCCTTTAACACGTTTGTTGACAATTACAATGATCAATAGAATATCAATTAAGGATTCACTCCAACACTGCATGAGTCAGCATCGTGAGCGGTACGGTACACCATCAAACACATTTTGCATACCTGAACAGACACATGGGAAGCAGACAAGCAGTTGCAGAATGTGAATTGGGAACGGTCGATATATTCAGAAATGGAAATTGAAGGAATATAAAATCAAATACGCCTTAACATAACTCAATACTATAATTAAAACTAAGCACTAAGCAATCCCTACTCTTTTTGGAAAAAATATAAATTATATGATTAGCGACTAAATTTTAGTCTATCAACTTTAGTCTTATAAAGTTCTGATTATCATGTGGTTACAAAATGGAAATCATAGAAACGGGTAACACGCATTTGTCTCAGTTTTGAAATATTTTGATTTGAACAAGTTACTTAAAACAAAATTGTGAAAACTGGGTGCAATCACAAAAAACACTGCAATTTCTTCACATTTACATTTAGATTTTTAGACTGCTTACAAGCGTACCACTGACAGTACTTAGTTTTAATTTTTCACACATAAGGCGCTTCGGCTGTCAAAATTGAAGTGGCCTGTGCTTTTTAGGGATTGTTTCTATTATTATTGTAAATATTTGAAGTAATTTTTCCCTCATCATTGATAATTCATCATGACTATAGTCGATTGGGTCAAATCTAGGCTGAAACAACACAAGAATAACGTTAAGCAACAAAAGATTAGTTACTTTTCCACTAAAATTGACAATGCCAGTAACAAAACTAAAGAAACGTGAAATATAGTAAACAACGAGTTGGGAAGAAAAAGAAAGTGTTATGCTGATAATGTTATCACTCTCCATCATGAATCAGTTGTGGTTAAACATCCTTCTGCTGTAGCAGACCTATTTGCCTATCATTTTGCAAATTCTGCTAAAACGGCTATTTCCACACACTTAGATCAAAATTTAACATTACCTTGTACAACTAGTACAAATGTTAATTTTGTATACTCATTTGAGAATAGACCGATTGCTGAAGCTGAAATTCATGCTGCATTGAGATTAATGAAAAATAAAAATTCGAGTGGATCAGATGACATGTCAATTCCAGTTGTTAAAGAAATATTTGACCTTATTGTATCTTCTTTCATTTATCTAATGAATCAATCCTACATGCTAGGCTACTTTCCAGAAGAGTTCAAGAAAGCCTTAGCCATTCTTTTTTTTTGAAAAAAGGAATTAGAAAAACTACCGACAAATTTCATTACTTTGTTCTCTTTCGAAATTGTATGAAAAAGTAGTGGCTACTAGAATAGTGAATTATTTAGAGTCAAATAATATACTATGTAATAATCAACATGGATTTAGGAAAAATCGTTCCATAGAAACCGCTGCCTATGATTATCTCATTAACATATACTCCGAAGTTGATGCCAATAGTTTTGTAATTAGTATTTTTTTTATTTGTCAATGGCATTTGACACTGTTTCATCAGATTTTCTATATATAAAGTTAGAGAGGCTTGGGTTTCTACATAACATACTGACTTGGATAAAATCCTATATGAGTGGTCGGCATTTGACAGTCAAATATAACAATATTGTGTCCAAGGAACATGATGTGACATTAGAAGTTCCTCAGGGATCAGTACTGGGACCTTTACTTTTTGTGGTAGATATTCGTTAATGATCTCTCAGAACATGTTAACAATTGCCACATAACTATGTTTGCAGATGATACCACAATGACAATCACTGGGTCTACATTGGAAGATGTATTAACAAGAGTCAAAGAGGTTATTGATAGATTTACGTCATGGTGGGAATGCAATCATTTGATGTTAAATACCTCCAAATTTGTTTCGATGAAATTTTATAATAGAAAAAATAACATTCCAGATGGAGTTGATATAACTGATGGAATAACCATGGCACATGATATTAAATTTCTAGGAACCATGTTAGATGCATCTTTAAATTGGGATCTACATATTGATGAGGTTTGCAAGAAACTTAATGCAGCATTCTTCGCGATTAAGCAGATGAAATGGCTTGTAGATAAAAAAAAATCACTTAAGTATATATTTTGCAACGGCATATCCGCATATTTCCTTAAATATATATATGGTTAATAAAATTATTATTATTATTATTGATAATTGATTATGGTTGTAGTCGGGCTTTTCTGAATGTTCAAAAGATAACCATGAGTGGCGCTAATATTTAGGGAAAGTTATTCAAAAAAAGTGTACATATTTTTTTTTACAGTTTGAGATTTCTGAAAAACACATCTATCATTTGAAAGAATAAAAAAAAAACATTCGTCTTCTTTCGCGTCTTTCCTATTGTGTACGATGCTTCGTGAGAAAAAAAAATCTTATTAATAGGTTTATATCAGAGGTAGTTGCTAGTCTGATGTTTAATCAAATAAAAAATGTGAAAATAAAGAGTTATCTGCCTCACTATCGAATATCATCTTGGAATTACCTGATATCTAATCGAGTTAATGTGATCTAATCATACATTCTAATTAAGTAGGCACGACGTTTGGAGTCGATATTTCCGTTGGATAACAACTTTATTGAAATTAGACGCTCATAACAGATTATGAAGCGAGGATAATTTATATTTCATTGGTGAAATAAACATTATAGCCACAAATACATATTTAGGACCAAAAATGTTATTTAGGGAAAGGTTATATTTGCGTACTTTCGAAATGTATCTACTTCTAATATAGCACTGAACCAAAGTTGGTAATGAAGATTAATTTATCATATTTTTTTTCATTCGCAATAGTAATATTTCAAATAACACAATGGAAATGATACGGTCTCCAAATATTTGATTTCAGTCATAATCATACTTTGCAATAACAACGGTTACTGAAATATGATCCAACTAAATCCATGTGGATTCTCTTCTACATCAAACAAGAAAAAAAGAATCTAAAACTTCCTCGCCAATTGTTTTTTTCAAATATGAACGCCAGGGCGTTGAATGACACGTGGTTGCAACAAGCATCAGAACCTGCCGAACTGAAACCATCCGATTTTTAATGGGAAACTGTATCAAAACTAACACACGAATATCTTATTGCAGGACCAGAAGGAACAATGCGAAATATATGATACCAGACTCAACGTTAATTGAATCAATTAAATCCATGTTCAACTTTCTATACACAAATTGTAGATTACCATTGAAAGTGTAGGCAACTAACGAACCAGTAATCGATGCGATTTTTATCCCAATAAGAAAAATAAAAATGCAATTGCTTTTTAAATAATCGTAGGCTATATTTCATCTGATTAATTTGAAGAAATACAGACACATAAGCATCTTTATGATATTTAGTTGACTTATTCTATGTGCAATGTCAATCACGTAAGAGAGCGAAAGTGAAAAATTTTTTTTATGAATTTATACTATGATCCAGTGTAAAAAAGTGCAAGTTTATAAAATTAAATGATTTCTCACAGAGGAGAAAAAAGTTCACACATCTATACACATCAAGAGGATGTGCATAAATACCTGTTTCCAGGCTTACAATTATAATAGAGGAAGTCGTTACATTGCTCCGAAATAATTGCTGTTTTCGAATTATAATTTCACGTTAACGTTATAAGTATCATTTGCGATTAAATAGAATAATTCCACATTTTGCAAGCAAAATAACGAAATGATTTATTTAACATTTCAAAGTGATGAATATATGAATTCAATGTATAAATACCTACTATGTTCCTGCCAAGTAAAACATCAGACACAATTAGTTCCAGAAAATGTTTATGAAAATGTCGTTATTTGAAACGAAAGATGATAAAAACTGAAAATATGGTTAGAGCTGTTGCGCTGTTGCCCGTTACTTAATCTGCGCGAACTTTAGTTTTTGGGTTTCCCAGATTTTTTAACTGAATTCTTTTTACAAAGGATAAATATTATTAATCGAAGTTTCAGCCTAATCAAGTGAACTGTATTTTTATAGTATTTTTTCCAAAAAATGTCTGAGGTGATTTTATGAATTATTTATAAACCGATTTAAATAAATCAGGCACTAAATATTGTCACCGATAGTGAAAAACGTCCCCAAACCGGATACGCAAATGCACTAACGAATATTCTGAAAATAATTGTTTTGGATTTTATTCTGTTGACAATCCTATAAAAATGAAAACAAATCTAAAAAAAGAAAAATTTAGTCATGCCGGCAATACTTGAATCTACAAATGAGAAACAAAAACTACATCAGATGTCATTGAAATACCCAAATAATAACGAACTGAAAGAAGCATACAGAAATAAGTTCAACAAAAACGTCAAGGTGGCAAAATAACTTTCTATTCCGAACAAATACAAAAAATAAAACTAATTCTAAAGCTACTTGTCAGTTCATTAAGAATTTGTGGAGAAAATGAACAAAAAAAAAGTAATCGACAAAATCGAATTAGATGATGTCATCACAGAAAAAATGTAGATTGCCAGCAATATCAATAAGCATTACAGCGAATTAGGAAAAAATTGGTTAGCAAAATACCTGATTTATAAAATTATGGAATTAAATATATCAATCAGGATCACATAATGTATATACCTTTAACCCACAAGCGAATCCGAGGTCATGCAAATATTAAAACATGATAACATTCGAACAGAAACTTTGAAAGAAGTAACCAATGAAATATGCTCTCCACTAACATTTTTATGTAACAAATGTTTCGACTAATTTTTTGAAGAAATTTAAGATATTCTCAGAGTATCAGCACGGCTTTAAAGAAGGCAGGTCAACCGAGGATGCCTTTTATAAACTAACTTTTCAATCAAGTATTCTGCTTTAGATGGAAAAATACCGATAGTTGGGTATATTTATAGACCCACCAGAGCTTTTGACACCGCATGTGACAAAATCTATCGTGAAAACTAAACAATTATGCCAGCCGAGCAGAAATACATACGAATTGATGGTGTACAATATCGGTGAAATACCTTGGTGTCACGATAGATCGAAATATGAGATGGGACTCACGCATGAAACAGCTTCTCAAAAAATTAAGGAGTTTCCTTCCGAAATTTAGATATCTTAAAAATTTTATGGGCATCAGACAATCAAAAATAATTTATTTCTCGCTAAAGACACGTGATTATTGTAGCGATTTCTTATATAAAGAAGCCTAAATCATGGATATCAGACAACTATTCTGTATGAAAATATTATTATTCATTGAAAATGGAAAAATTATATTACAAGTTTACGAACATGTTCACAACACGCGAAAAAAGTTACTATATGTCTACTCCGATCTGAGAAAACATCGGACAGCGAAATACCAAATTACCTGAGACTCAGAATAGAAAATACAAAAACTGTTTGACTGGATTCTCGCAGGATGGGACGTGATGTGTTTAGCAAAATTATGAATTCCAAATGAGTATTTCTGCCTTCTGCTTATGTCATTTTACAGAGTTGTGAAATTTACCCTACACGTGACTTTAATTAAAAACCCAAATATGTCCTTAATCAGATGTGTCACTGAATTTATCTAGTTGTTGAAGCTGGGATGATTCTGCAACCATTTTAGGAATCACACGTTAAAAGATAAGACCTCGTTAGACCTCAGCTCATACAAGTTTCTCAACTTCTGAGAGTTGTCGTTCGTATGGGGGCGACAGCTGATTAACGGAAAAACAGATTTTAAACAGATTTTTAAACAGATCATATCACGTACAAGCAGTCTGAACTTTTTCTGTGATTTTCCTGTTTATTTGTTTTCTTGTATGTGTTATATTGTCTGTAATATTTATTTACCTATACAAATAAACCTTATTATTATATTATTATTATTATCCTCCATGTACAGACAGCAATCAGTTACATTTTCTTATGAGAATATATATGTCATATATTGTTTATTGGCCTTCTATTGATAAGATATACCAGTTGTGAAAAAGATAATGTGTGCATGACAAAACTACTAAAAAAACCCACCCACATAGCCAGGAGCTGTCTGGGTGGCAAACTGACAATAACGGCAAACTTGTAAATACAACACAATCCTATTCAGAATATTCCAATACAGTGTACCATTTTTGAAAACGGAAGTATAATTGTATAATATACGCCCAGGTAAGACCTATTGATAAAAAAGTTACCATCTATTAAATTTTTCCTGTGAGAAATAATTATTTATCTTCCGGTAGAGCACCCATGCACGGGATGTTCCACTAGCTGAAGTTCACTTAGCAGCATAAAGAAATATAATACTGGTTGTTATTGTTGCTTCTTTTTTATTGCCCTATTGTTATACATCCTTCTGCATATAGTATCAGGTCGATGCGATATGAGATATGAATACATCTACATATCCTGAAGTTATGTAGTGCGAGGTGGCATCTTTGTACATTTCAAACGGTTTTTGAAAATTCATTTTGGATAGCTAAATTGCATTTTTCAAATAATGAGCTATACAGTATTATTTTTATACAACAAACATACCAACAATTGAGAAAACAATTATACATTTTCGTTTACATTTCGAACATGTATATTGTTGTTGTATTTTTATGTGAAGGATGAGGAATTTCCAGACGAAGTAAGAAAGTAATTAGCAGATTAAATGAAAACTATTTGGCACCTTCACAGACGATTCTTTTAGATATTTGAAAGAGGCTAGAAAAAAGATTTTTAGGAGCGATTAACTTTTGAGAAATAACTTTTCCACATTTTTTTGTATAAAAATGGAGAAGTATAAAGCTAAAACGTTTCTTTCCCAAAAGGATTTTATTATCATGATGATTTCAATGGAAGTGCTACTATTCGATTTTGACTAACATTAGGCGGACATATGTATTTCAAATTTTGAACACTTATCAAGAATCGTCGACAATACAATAATTTCATAAGTTTATCTCATTATCCTGATCAGGATCGCTAGGATTAAATGATTTCCTCACACATTGTCTGTGTGAGAGCAAGTGAGACAACTACAGTGTCTGTGTATATATTTTATATATGGACTTGAAATAGCAAGCCAAACTAAAAAGTGGATAATAAATAATAGTTTAAAAAACAAAATAACAAGCTTCAAAAGCAACCCTAAAAAATAATTCGAAACTAATTTAAGATTGTGTTCAACATCGATAATAAGTTCTATGGCTCGATGTATCTAATGACTTTTAATAAGTCTGAAATCAGAATAAATTATCTTAAAAAAAATTGTTGTTAGAAAGCGTGGGTTGCTAAATATCCATTGTTATAATACTTGGTTAGGAGCTGTTTTCCGTTTGGAGATTGTATGATTCAAAAATAATAACGTCTAGATGTCAATTTCATGGTTGTCAGATTCATCGCTGTTAGGAAGAATCGCTTTATTGCTATAAAACTCGGTTTTGATGGCCTAGTCTTCAATTTTTTCATTATTTTCTGGTTTGAAAAAAAAATCTGTATAAAATTTGATGTAGAAGAATCATGTTTGATAATACTTTATTATAAGATTCGATAATATTTCTGCACTGTTATCAAGTAGGTCATAAATAGACATGAATGAAATTAACATTGATATTAAAAAATTGCTATTTCAAAATGGTTCTTCAGTTCAGTAGATATTATTGTTCTGATGCAACTTTTCGAACTATCATTATGAAATATATATATTTATTTTTTCAAGTCTTTATTGAATATTGAAAACTCTTTCATAATTCATTAAGTCGTGTATTGTGTCCTTCAATTAACATATGATTCAATTTGAATTATGAATGTTTGGGAAAGAATCACGTGAATCACTGTGTTCATAATGGAACGTAGGTAGTTGTTTCAGTTATTGATGGTTTTCCATACAGTATTAACTACCATTTTTAAAATTACTATGACTCAATTTTTTCAAGTGGCTAAACCATGTGAAATATTGTCTCAAATTCACAGTTCCGTTTCAATATCAAACATTCTTCTAAACTAGTTTTTATTATTAACAAACAAGTTATCTTCTCATTAGATGGTCATCAAGTAATGATAGATATTTTCTCTTCAAATAAACGGGGAATGGAATCCCAAAGAATATTTGTCGAAATGGTTTTCTAGGGCCGAGATTTTGTAACTTCAGGCTGATGCAACTTTTCTAAACGAATTTAGTTGATATTCTGAATCTCACCGTCAATCTTGGTAATTGAAAGAATCCTGGGACCGACGTGATATGCCCCGCCGTCTTCGATTAATTATAAGAGTCTGTTGAAGCAGGAGGTAGGTATTTAACAAACTGGTTTCGTTTCAGTAAAGATCCGAAGAATCTGATTTTATTGTGGTTGGAGTTCAGAACATCCTGTGAGAAACGAATAAAAATGCTCTCGACAATAACTTGAAACGACAATTATTGTGATGTTCTGACCTCGACCGCAGAATACAATGGCAAAAGAATGACTGAACATAAAGTTATGTTCGAACTTTAAGCTGAAAAAATCCAAAAACTTGAATATTGCTTGAAAGTTCTGAAATTATTACATTGTTTCAATTTACATATGACTCTCAAACCTCGAAGATCTATGATTACGAGCAGCGAAAACATATTCTGAAGCGGATTTACTTGTGTTGCATCGGATGGCATTTGCAAATCATGTAGGTATACATATTTTTTCGCGAAACCAAAGAATCGGATTATTGCATATTACGGAGTACACGTTCACGTGTTCTAATTTGACAAAAACACGCACACCAAATTATGGCATTATACAAACTAAATGTAATTTTATAAACCAGTTCAAAATCCCGTCTAGTCTGCGAAAAACTTTCCCAAACGTAATTATTCCAACATTAAAGGTGAACACAGTAATTTTTCAGAAAGCCTATGCATATTAAGTAGTACCCGTATATATTTCTGAAATATCGTTCGGTTTCACCCGACTTAATGACCAGATGACCAGTTCCGTTCATCTCATAGAAAATGAAAACAAATCGAGCGTTTGAGGACTTTCGAAATAAACGCTGGAAAAGTGTGTATTTTGATAAAAATTCCTATTAGGATTGAGTAAATCAAACAACACAAAATAATAGGAATCATAAATCTTGGACATTCGAGGAAAACCATTCAACCATTAATATGTATGGATTCCCAAAATCATTCGTCCTCATTGAGCATTAAACGGACATAATTTAATGTAGCTCACGTACATTAGCAAACCCTGTAGAATTCAAAGTAACTAATTGTTATGTGGACGAGAACAGTTTCAATAGGTCGTTGCCTTCCAATTTTTATGATAATTTAATTCTGATTGAAAAATTTGTCTTTTTATCGAAGATTTCAAGCGTTCAACCGCTTGGCTTATCTCAGAAAAATAAAATTAAACAATTTATAAGGCATACCCACAGAGGGTTTTTTATCAACCTCAATCATTTTTTACTCCTGTCTGAAAATCTACGTTGATTCAACAAATCAAATTCCTCTCACTGCTATTCATACACGATTGTTAAACTTTGATAGAAAGTGAAAGAACAATTTCAATAGTTCATAATCACGTTCATCATAAAAACGTTATAAACAGAGTCATGAAAATGAATAGGAAGAATCATACGATTTTTCAACTTGAAAAATTAAAATAATCGAACAAAATCGGAAAGTTTTGATGTAAACGAAAATTAATGAAATTCAGCAAGGGCATATTGAAAATGTTCAAATGAAAAGTGGCAAAAACACTTCAGCTTTTCGATAATGCAATATAACAAAACTGGAAAAAAGCTTCGAACTCACCACTGATTTATCAAAGTAATCCAAGTAATCTTCAATAATTCCAGGACACTGTCATCTATCTTTCTTTCTACAACTGTTCGAAGGGAGTAGTGAAATTGAAGACCGCGTTGTGAAAATTAAAAAAAAAACGCGATGGAAAATTCGAAAGCAAAATAGTTGATCGCCTCAATGCCCGACCGGTGAGCAATGTATGCATGCATGCATGGCAATGATGATGGTATAGTAGAAGTTCCACACGGTACGAATGCCAGTGCCGCGGGCAACCTCTTCCTTCCAATCGGCAGTCAGCTACCTATACAGATGGGCTGACCTGCATGGGATTGTGCCGTTTGCACCAAGATATAATATATTAACCAATTGCTTCTGATTTTGTAAAAGAAAATACGGGCAATTAGGAAGAATTTTAAATTGAACCCTATATATTTTTAGACTGTTTGATAGAATATAAACTTCGCATTTCAACAATATAAAAAAGTTACTATTTCCTTTCGAAATGGCACACAGTAAGAGCCATTAAATATAGCGGTACTCTGACGACATTTACGATAATTTTATAAATATAATTCAATATCTAATCGATTTAAATGTCCAATGATTGTGAAACAAATTAAAGGGAAAAATATTGCAAAAGGATGGTTGAATAATGATATCATTTCTATGAGTGAGGACTTGAAAAATATTTTTTGGTTGATGCGGAATTCTGGTGATGCCCATTATAGCGAAGTTTAAAAAAATATATACTATCAATACAAATTAGAAGGTCTGGGTCACCATCAAAAGCAGAAACAAATTTGGAATATCGTGAGGAACAAAACAGGAAAAACAAAAAATACTTCGAGTTATAAAATAAATATAAATGATGACATTGTTGAAGATGAAATAATCGTCGCAAATGCTTTCGGCAGTTTCTATGCAAGTAATGCTGGAATATCTGTCGAAAAATTCGGAAAATTAATATTTATACCACATATGTACAGAAGTGAAACATTTTATTTCTCCCCTGTATTAGATTGTGACGTCATGGATGCGATTAGCTCATTGAAAAACACCAATCTTGTCGGAATAGATTGCATCACAACGAAGGTCATTGTAAAAAATTGCTCAATATATCGCCAAACCATTAGCACACATTATAAATTGCTCTCTAAAATCCGGGGTTTTCCCCGATTTTCTCAAAATTGGAGTAGTAAGCCATATTTTCAAAAAAGGCGACCCCTCCAGTATGCGTAATTTTCGACCCATAACAATTCCCACCATTATCGGGAAGCTATTCGAAAGATGCGTTTATAATAAAATGTACTCATTTTTGTCCAAATTCCAAAACTGTCAAAATATCAGCATGGTTTCTGTCAAGGTAAGTCGACCGAAAGTGCTTCGTACAATTTTTTCAAATATATCTACGATTCACTAGATAAAATGAAATATGTGGAAGCACTTTTCTTCGACTTATCGAAAGCATTCGACATTATTGACCTGGAGATAACCGAAGGTAAATTATATTCCCTTGGTTTTCGTGGAAATTGGCTGGTAAATGGCTGATGTCATACATGGACATCAGCCATGTATGACATCAGGAAAATATCAGTTAAAATCGGGGAGCATACATCTGAATATTATGAGATGGACCGGGGAGTTCCTCAGGGATCGATCTTGGGGCCGCTTATTTTTTGGTTATTCATAAACGATCTACCTGAGTATATCAGTTCAAATTCAGTAGTTCTCTATGCAGATGATACTACAGTGGCCATTGATGCAGATAGTCCTGAAGACTTAAAAAAAAAAACTGAATAATTTAGCAGGAGAATTCATGAATTGATGTGAAAGAAATTTTTTGATAGTGAATGCAGAGAAAACAGTCTGTATGCATTTCCATTCTAGGTGGAGATCTGTGACTGATATTCAAGTGGTTGTCAAAAATAGCACTATTAATTTTTCTGAAGTTACGAAATTTCTTGGAACTTATATAGATAGTAGAAGGAGTTGGAAAAATAATATTGATGCCATAAGCAAAAAAGTGAACACAGGTTACTATGCTATATTGCAATTAAAAAATATGTTCAATACCAATCAACTCATCAATGTATATTATGCTCTAATCTACTGTAACATATCGTATAACATCAACATCTGGGAATGCTCCAGTAACTCAAACAGAATATTTGTTTCCCTAAAGAATTATTCGACTCATTTTCAATCTGAAACCAGATGAATCGTGTCGACCATATTTTCAAAAGTATAAAATTTCAACAGTTCCATGTATTTATGTTTTCAAATGTATAATGTTATTTATGCAACATGTTAAGATGCATCAAACAGTTTCTCATTGCCATGGTTACCCAACTAGAAACGGAGACCTCATCAAAATTCCTGCACACAGCTCATCATTCTATGAAAGAAGCCCCTCATATAGAGGTATAAAGTTTTTCAATCATCTTCCCGCAAACCTGAGAGAGCAACGGAATAAAAATTTATTCAAATCAAAATTGAAAGTATATTTGCAAGACAAATATTACTACAGTATCAAAGAATTTCTTGATGCAGAATGAAAATGTGTTTGCTCATATGTATGAATATAAATGTTATACATGTTTTCATGTATATGTGAACAAATCTATTAAATTGTGATATTTTAATATTGTTAATTGTAAATTTGTCTATTATCACACGGTTTTTTATTTGTGACGTATTCTATATCATACTGTATGTGATCTGTAAGGATTGAATAAAGATTATTATTATTATTATCTATAAAATTATTATTATTGTCAAACAACTTGATGTGAAATACAATGGTGGATAAAAACTTGAAATTAAATTTTTTATCAATTCAGTTATTTGTAATACAAAAATATGTTGAAACACTACGCGGTTCATTTTTCTGAGCCAGTGAAAAAGGGAAAGTTGGAAAGGTACCGACTTTACAGTTGGGTCACGAAAGTACTCGCATAAGTCATCAATTTTCGCATCCGACAAACTGACACAAACTAATAGAAGCTGAGCGATGTGATTACTGAGCAGAAACAATTAACGTTTTAATGAAGAATTGATTTTATTAAAGAATGTTAACTTTCACGAACGGAGATAACTGTCTGAAAGCTATTTTCCCGATTTTTTGGTCGTATGCTGCAGGTTTTCATGCCAGACGTTTCGTCTATTACTGCGATAGACATTATCAAAGGCAATTGACGAAATATTCTCTGCAGTTATAACCGCACTCTTGTCATTTCATTAGTTCCGTAAAAAGTTGACGAGATTAGCCGAAAAATAACAATTATATTAAGCAACAAAACCGAATTTACAATGAAATAAAATACAAGCAACAACCAAAAAATAAAAAAATTGAAATATTAATACGAGATGAAAATAAAAAAAATATTAACAAAAAATGAAAATTAAAAATTAAAAGATTCCAAGCCGAGTTACGATTTGTCTTCGGGTGATAACTGACGATTATAGATACTAACAATCGAAACATCGTGAAGTAACTTGGTTTGGAAACTTTCAATTTTTAATTTTCATTTCTTGTTAATATATTTTTTTAATTTTCATCTCTTGTAAATAGGTCGATTTTTTTATTTTTTTTGGTTGTTGCTTGTACTTTATTTCATTGTAATTTCAGTTTCTCTTACTTAATATATGTGTTATTTTTCAGCTAATATTCCTAATTTTTTTCACAGATTCTTTCAGGGATTTCAAATGAATTAATATCATATTAGACAATGGAATCCGAACTAATGAAATGCACCACGAAACATTGTCAACCACCGTCAAATAAACGACCTCTTATCATCAATTTATTTCTAACTTACTTCCGGATGGAACCACAATGAGCAGTCCATCAAGTTCGGTGGTTGCAACTTTTTCATGTAGAATTTCGAACGCTTCTGAACAAGCGGCTGCGAAACCATATTGTTGGCTGCGTTATGGAACAATGAAACGAGAAACCCGAAGGGCTCTTTTACATTGGACCACAGAGTGTACAGGAAATCAACAAACACAGACAGGTACCTGAACACACTAACCACCAGCCACAACAAAAGAGAGGGGTTACTGAAAAGTTGGTTCACAGAGTTGAGAGAGGAACCCAATCACCTGAGAAATGCTTTTGAAAGGAATAGGTACAGCAAAGGAGAATTCGATCAGGCCATACGACCCAGAAGAGAGAACGCCAGAGTAACCCCAGGTAGACTGGTCAAGGGAAAATCTTTCCTTCCCTATGTTGAAAATGTTACAAACCCGATTGGGAGAATCTTAGAGAAATACGACATGAAACCAATATTTAGGTCAACGAAAATCATCAGACAGAGTCTAAGGTCAGCTAAGGACCCCAGAGAACACCTACATTGGAACCCGTCTCTGTGAACACAAGGGAAATTGTCGCCTCGGACAAATTGATAAATCAGCTGTAGACGGGCATGCTCTCAACAAAGAAGACACTCACATTATCTCATTTGAAAATACAGTAATACTCGATAAAACTCAAAATTAGTATCCAAGAGTATATAGAGAGGCAATAGAAACTCAAAAAACAGGGATAACTACATAAGAAAAGAAAAGGCAATGGAAATTAATAAAATCTGGCTAACTGTCTTTAATGGTACACAAAAAAAAGGGAATGTAATCCAATTAAGAGAACCCAAGCCACGCCCACCAATAATAATACCATGAAACCGGAGTCAAATACCATTATATTCGATTTTTCACCTTCGATATCTAGCAATTTGAATTTTCCATCATGCGCTGACCATCATAAGACAGAACATTCTAACAATTTAAAATTACGATATGATATTTATTTACTATGAAATATATGAAGTGGAAAAATTTATGAAAAGTACATGAGTTAGTGAAAACTTCAAATTCCAAAGTTCTTTAAAAAAAACTGAGCAGACGTCGTCTTTTATTCCTCACATCATATTGTTTGACAATATTTTCATTGCTGACGTTATAGTGCCGCTATATTGAATTTTGATAAAATTTCAATACGGTGTCATTTTGAAAAGAAATGATCGCATGTGTCATATCGTTAAAAACAATTATTTTCTATTACTTGGATCTAGTTGCGATTGAACGAAATACATTTTCAATTTTGTGTTAGACATATCGGCTCCAATGAAAAATGAAATTTAATTTCATATAAATAACTGAATAGCGCCATGTACAATGATTTACTTATCATACAGCACTTTTGTTTGCAAATGGTCAGACAACAATTTACTTTGATTCCTGTCTCATACATACTCGATGGTTTTATTATAAACTATAAAATGTCAATTTGGTGGTACGATTTTGAAAACGCTAAAACTATGGTCGACAAACACCAAATTCAATATAACGTTCTGGTGCAAATGGCGTTTTCCGAGAGTTCCCAGCCCCCCTCCGTTTAATTTACTCTCCGAGAGGCAGTTGTGAGAACCATTTCAAGGTTTAAAATGGAGCTTTGCTCGAAATACAAACTCATTCATAATCAGACGCTATTTTGCGTCGTATCGGTCGCTAGTATAATACCTACCTATCAGTTTTTATTACGGGAATTGGGAGATGAAAAACAATACATCATAGATATATTGAAACGAAATTGTTCAAAAATCTAAAAAAAAATTACATTTATAATGATCAACTTTATACAAGTGCAGAAAGGACAAAATGTATTTTTGCCTATTAAAAAAAGGCAAAGAAATTATATTATCTTCACGTTCCTGAGGCTGAAATCTGCCTCTGTCTTCAGAACTGAAAAAAATCTAATGATATTCGCAGTATTTTCTTTGGTTTGCTACATTTTCGACATATGTCAGAGGAGTTTGGAAATAATAAACCGTCATTTTGTAATTTCCGCAATTTTGAAATTAAAACGGCGGCATTTAATTGATCGCACGTTGTCACAAACATGTGTGTTAAATTTCAGTTCAAATTCAGTTTCAAGGTATGTCTCACACTAATATCTGACAGGTCAAGTTAAATAAAAGATCGTAATGTTACAAAAAGTAGTAGGTAGTACCTATACTATTCAAGCGTACCGAATGCGATCAACGGAAATCATTCGAGCGAGTAATATTATAATTTTTCCATGGTCTGAAACAGGAATATTTTGTTTGTTTGTGAAGAAATATCATTTAATTCAATAACAAGGATCAAACTCATTCAAAAATACTTCCTAGTTTTGTTATTTTATTCAATTTGAAATAGTTTAATATTTAAAAAACCGTTGTTGCGATTTTAACTCACGATCAATGGTTAGCAAGCCCCAAGTTTAACCAACTGTTCCACTAACTACCTGATATGCAAGATTTTCACTGTGGAAGGTTCTTTCGAGCGGAAACGAGGAAGATATTATATAGCGAAACATGTTTTGCGGATTTGTAAAATTTTCATAGTAAAAATCTGATAGTGAAATGTGTTAGGTTTGATATGGAAAAGGTTGTGATGGATGAGTTCAGCGCATGGTGTCAGAGAAATAAGTTTTTTATCATCTCCAAATCAATTTCAGTAAAATTTGTGTAATGAAGAAAAGAGAAATGAAACTTTCTATGTTTTTTACCACTTTTATTTGTAATTAACGTTACTGCAGTTTTGTCCTATACGGACATTTTCAAACTTATACAATAGTTTATTGTACAATAAACTATAGTATGTATTGTACAGTATGTATGTATTGTACAATAAACTATTGTATAAGTTTGAAAATGTCCGTATAGGACGAAACTGCAGTAACGTTAATTACAAATAAAAGTGGTAAGAAACATTGAAAATTTAATTTCTCTTTTTTCCATGATAATTTCCTACCACGTAGTAACGGCTACATCCGCATCAATTTATTGAAAATTTGTGTAATTGATGAACTCCAACCTAAAAAATGATGTGGAATTTCTTGGTACTTATTTGGATTCGAATTCAAATTGGGATAAGCATATTGATTGCATTTGTTGAAACTTAAATAAAACGCATCAGCTATAAAACAGTTGGACCAAGTTCAGTTGAATCTACGTTGCGTTTATTTTGCCATTTTGTAGTCCTATTATTTATTTAATTATTAATCGTTATTTATTAAAAAAAGAAAAATTTTCAAGTCTTTTCAACATAAACTTCGTGTCATGTAATAATAAATCATAAGGATATTATTACTTGCACTTTTGATAGTTGTAGGATCATTAACATTCACTTATTGTCATATTTGTATTATTGTATATGTAAGAAAATTAAATGAAGCAATCAGTCATTCTGTTAATTTAATTTTAATGAGTTTACTCATCAACCTTCTTTAAATTTCTGATGCTCACAACTTTAGTAAAAGGTTTAAATTGTTAATATGGCTCTATTTTCAGGGCTCTGTAAAAATTATAAATAATCGAGATACAGTTTCAGGAGTCGGGACTTTTTTTACGCAGATTCATTGATCTTTTCAAATCTTTTTTCAAATTTCTAAAATTTTGAAAATTTTTCGAGATATTAAGAAAAAACTATAGCCCCATTTTTTTTTCACTTAATTGTTTATAACTTTTGTAATTTTTATCGGCGCGTTTTCGGATCTTTCCTTAAACTTACTAGGCAAAAATTCGAATCGAATGACACCTTGGTCGTAATTTTTGGACAGGGCTGAAAATGTTACAAAAAAAATACATGTGAACTAGACTAATGACTAGGAACAACTCTTCTATAAGAGATGTGCATATCTTCTTGAAAATTAATATTTTCTCATTGAAATTCACGCATGCCTCATTTTCAAGACAAGCTCCGAATAAAACTATTTATAAATAAAAAATGTCATTAGTGAAATTCGTGAGAAATAATAGGTTATCCTGAAAGTTTCAGCACTCTTATAAGGATATTTTCGTCGATTCATAACAATGAAGACGGTCTTCAAGGGTTTGTACACTAGTTCAAAAGAAGCTGCCATAGAACCGAAGAAGGGTTGATTCACACGGTTCATTCCCATGGAGCAAGCTAATTGAAATTGAGAAACAGGTACAGACAGATTTTGAAAGTTTCGCACCGTTTGTTAACAAAGACGATCACAAAAGAACTACGGTAACTCACATTTTTTTAAATGGTATTTGATGTGATGAAAGAAAGAGAAGAAAGAAAGAAATGTTTCTCTTGTTCTTTGTTTTCATACTAGTCATCAGTATCAGAAGAGATTAGAATTTCTGTAATAGCGCCAAGCTGACACTAGATAAAGTTTCCCTCTCCTCTCAGTATGATTATATAACAAATGATAAAAGTGAGGTGCACTAATCTTTGGATTGATTGTTCCCCCGGAAAGGGCACGTGCCAGCCATCTGGCGAACCGGAACTCTTTGTTAACCAAAGCGACAGATGTTTCGAAAAGGCAAGAGAATATTCGTTTTGATGCAGACAGCTACTCAAAATCAATGCCAGAGCGATTTTAGTCGTTTGTCTTCAGATGGCAGATTCTCAAAATCATTAATTTATCCAAAGGGCTGATATCAATTTATTTTATGAACCGAGTCCCCGTTTCAATTAATTGAAAAAAAAATCAAATGTTTCAGTTTTCCTTCATCAACATATTTTTCTTTAACAAACTACACCGGAGACGATCTGATCTTCACAAAATATCACGACATGTTTCGCTATCACAGTAGCTTTTTCGTAGTGAATATCGTACTGTATATATGGTGTGTTATAAACACACTGTTATAACATAAATATAACAGATATAAAGTATATTATAAACATTCTGTATATAACCTTCAGTACATACAGTATATTATTCAGTACGAAAAAACTACTGTGAGCGAAACATGTCGTGATAGTTTGTGAAAATAAAGTTTCTGAAGATCACATCGTTTCCGATGAAGTTTGTGAAATTACTATGGATCTTCATCAAGTAACGACCGAGTTAATCAGATGAATATTTTTCTAGTTTTTTTCCGTTTGTAAATAAATTCAATTTTATCAACCCTAATAATATTTCAATAACAATATCGTTCGTTGTGAAATAATATTGCAGCATTTTTACCATTGTCACATTTCCAAATAGAAATGAATGGTTTTGTTGCGTATTTACTACATCCACTTCAATGGAGTTTGTTGAGGAAACATTGGACTGCATATTGAAATCGCGAACTTGATCGCAATGAATTAAATCCCTTCAGACTTACCGATGTTGATATTTTCTGAAAATTCGGGGCCCCCAGGAACGGAATTATCCTTATAATCGATTATTATTGCTACAAAATTGATTGTTCAAAATAACAGTTTCATTTGAATTGAAAGGGGTTATATTTTTAGGAGTGATTAATTTTTGGGAAAGAAAGTTTTTGGCTTTCTACTACTCCATCTGCCAAAAACTTTCTTTCCCAAAAACAGTTTCATATATTAACACCAAACTCAAAGTAACAAGCGGTTATGTCAATGTGGAGCAGCTTTAAATGTTTATCCAAAAATATACCAATCCTACTAGGAATATTTCATTTTCCTTTGAAATCCCCGCAAAAAATAAAAAAACATAGATATTCTTAATGAACCTGAAACCAGTAGCCAATTTTCGTGACAGCGAAAGTGCATTTAAAAAATCGGACGTTTTCGTTCAATTAAGTAGATCAAATAAAGGCCAGTAGAGTTCAAAACAAATAATTGACTTCAATCCAGAACAAACATTAAAAATATTTTCAAGTCTTTTTCTGCCTTAAATCCAACTTCGAATTATTTATTTCTGCAAACCAATTTCGGAAATATTGAATAACTTCTTCAGGAACAGTCATGAAAAACTGATTTTGTGTGTAATTCATATAGAATTATGTTAAAAAATTTGCCCTCATCGTGCATGAATTAACAACGCAAATTTCGATGACTGTTTAAATTTGTTTAAAATCTGTTTTTCCGTTAACCAGCTGTCGCACCCCTACGAATGACAACCCTCAGAAGTCGAAACTTGTGCGAGCTAAGGATTAACGAGGTCTTATCTTTTAACGTGTGATTTTTTAAAAATATACAGCAAATATTTGTTTTAGTAAAATTATTGAAAATAAGATATTTGTTTCGTTTCGAAATAATTGCAGATAAGTGATATGGGATGACAAATAATAAAATTTAACACCACTTGAACTCTTCGAAACACAATTCGTAAATTCAGTGGATTTATAGTTTTTAATAATAAAAATACTCTATTTAAATTCCGTTTCTTATTGAAAGTTGAAATAAGCAATGAAAATGATTAGCAAGCATTAAAAAAGCAATTATTTGCAAGTCAAACAACACCTTGAAATTTTCTTACCGATTTATTAGATAGAATGGGTAGCTAGCATTTACTGACAACCGGTAGGCCGGATCATATCGAAGTTGGAATGTACGTCAAAATTGAATTAAATTAAAGAGCTGACTGTTTTGTCAGCGACTGCTAACCTAGTCCTGTTGATACTCGCAATAAATAGGGCCATTGCCCTCTGGTGGTCAGGGTAAGTACTCAAAATACAATAAGTTCCTGTTAGCTGCATAATATGTTCTTTATAAATAAGTAAATGATAAGTATTAATGATTTTCATTCGATACCGCAGAAATACAACTCAAATTTTTCTGATTGGTTTCATATGAATATTCATGTTATATTAGAAAAAGTGAACCACATAACATTCATATTCGAAATAATATTTACTGGAGATATTTACAGACAGAACAATTTCAATAAAAAAAGCCCCCTTAATTTGCTCAATAGATTACATGGAAAATTTTTACATACTCAACCAAATGAATATATTATGTATAAATAAATACTCATAAATATGTATTGCTGCTTCTCTCATTAAAATATTTCTGTAGAACAAACTGGAGCATGGTCAAGCAAAACATTTAGGTATTTGTGATTCATCATTCTTCGTTCTGATGGATAATAAACCATGGTGGTGAAATTATTCGAGTGGATAACCTAAAAAAAGGTTTCGAAGTATTGCCTCTCTTCATTGCAGGAAAGGCCAGGAAAATTAGTCGTTCAAATTGTTTCTTTTGTGTCAAAAATGTTTTATGAATAATGCCACCAGCTTTTTTCCGAACATCCGAGTCCAAAGTTTGTAATTCTACATAATGGAGTCTATACCATAATTCATTGTAGATACCTTGAGAAAGACATTTATTATATCCCTCTTATAACTATCTATCGTGGTATGTGGTATAAAAACTTCACTCAACACGTTTTTCAACTTGTTAAATTATTTTATGAGAAAATCATCTACAAACAATATTAAATACAAAACTTGTTCAACGGCAATTTTTATATGAAGCAATAATCCGACTCGCATCTCTTGATAGCATTTCTCAGTAAAACTTCATGAAAACGTAAATACCAATGCCTTGACGTCTGCTTCAGTCCATAAATTGATTTATTTCATTTACATATCATATCTTGATTAGCATCAACTTCTGGTTTTTCCGTGAATACCATTTCTTAGATAAATGCTGTTTTACCATCCATTGGTAGAAATAAAATATTTTATGGTAACGTAAGACTAGATAGTAAGAAATTTAATATTTTTGTTAATAAAACAACGATAAAAATATAATAAAAACAACAAACTAAGAAATTGATTTGTTCCTGTAGACGGACACAGTCAAGCTGTCCATTCAACAACTTATAAAGATTGGTTAGAACAGTTAAGTTATAAAGTCACAAATCAACTTGAAGATGAAAGAGTGGTGGTCACAACCTTTTTCGGGAAATAACTGTGACATTCAAAAACTTTTTTCATTTTTCTTGAACATACTCTATATTGAGAATTGCATGTTGGTACAGTGGCGACCAAATAAGCGTTGTATATTTGTCGAATATGTCAATTCCATTCACCAGGTAATGAAATTCACCACTACAATTTGCAATTTTCGATAAACCATCTTTTACGGACATTGCAATACCTAATTCCTCCACACACCCTCACCAGCATAAAGTTGCTGTATTCAATAGTATGCTTCACAGACTATTGAATATTCTACTGTCTGAGAGTAATTTCCAGAGAGAGCCGAGTTTCATTAAACAAATCGCGGTCAACAACGGTTATAAGGTAGATTTTATCGACTCCCATTCTTTTCAAAAAACTACAAAAGCAAGCCATGGACCAGGTCTACCCAAATTCGAAATACGACAATGTCAGCTATAGAACATTTTCATATTTGGGCGAACCCACCAATATCACCCGTTTTTTTTTTAAAAAAAGAATGCGTATACGTAGCTCACAAAACGACTAATAGTCTGAGTAAATTTATTTAAAACAATAAAGACAAAACTTCGGTGTCGCATCGACCAGGAGAATATTCGCTGACTTGTGACTCTTGCCCAAAACTGTATATTGGTCAAACAGGAAGAAGGAAGAGCATAGAAGTAGTTTCATAAATAGAAAGACCAATTCCACATTTGCAAACCACTTTTTAGCAGGAGGATGTGAGTTCAATCATGAATACGACGTCTTACATTTAGAAGAGAAAAGTTTGAAATTCAGTCTTCTAGAATATCTAGAAATTAATAGATTTAAAAATTCGAGTAATTTACTGAATCACCAAATAGAATTAAGTAACTCCCCATTACTAAATATTTTTTCAAATGTTGAAACTGTACTTGTGATACACATTTTGGTACCTTTGGTGTAGTACTGGAGTTTTTTCAAACACCAAACCGTTATTTTTACACATCGACACGTGTTTCGATCACCAAGTGATACTCTTCAAGAGAAAGATTGGATTGTTTAAACTGGTGCATATAAGCTCTCAGGTCCTTTAATGGATTTTCATCAAGTATCGGCCAATTCCATCAAATATGTTGTATATTACGGTTTGATTCTAATGAATATACGATAAAGTATTTTCAAACTGTGGCAAATAATACAAAAAATTATTGAGAATCCTTGCGACATCGGCATCACGCAAGTAAAATCAAATGCATTTTGTTGTTATTGAATAAAATAACACCAAAAATTGATTTTTGAATATGTTTTGTTTCTTTCAAAAATATATTTCAATTGTTGGACCGATTCGACTCACTTTTTTAAACAAATCCACATCTGCATATTTTGCCGAATCCATTAGTACCACGATTTCAAAATATTTATTTAACAAAAAAATGAAGACTATTAAGTATTTTTTACGACTCCATAGTGAAACAGACTTTGAATATATCGCAGAGAAGACGTCATTAGTCACCGAAGGTTGTTCCCACTTTTTTCTCTGCAGGTACTTCAAATATAACTTGAAGAATGAGACACTTGATCATAGTTGGTGATACAAGTACAAGTTACTCTCGTCTCGTTTGTTGTCTCACCTTGATCTTGTTTATCATCTTTGAACATCGAAAATGAAAGTTCTTTATTTGGTAGCGTCGCTGATAGGCGTAGCATATAGCAAGAATTTACGTAAGTATTTACAAAATAAATGTAAACTTTGAGTGACCTACTTTTATAACATCCCCAATGGTTACTTGACAAAAAACTATTTCAACATATTACGCTACGGTTTTTTGAGGTAGAAATAGTTTAAAAAAGATGAATAAATAAAGTACGAATACAGTACGAAACTTGATAGGTTTAAATTTAAGTAACCTTCATTTTCCCAATTTATATTTTTTATTTCTATCGTGATCATTATTTCACTGTTTTTTAATTCTTACAATTATTCTGACATTGAAAAAGGTCTTGCCATATATGTGTTCATTTCATAAGTTATTCATAATATGAAGAAAATCTGATTTAAAAAACCTCAATATATAAAAATGGGAAATTTATGAAAATATAGTAGGAAGAAATCTAGAAATATTAATAGAAAAAAAATGTTTGACAATTTGTGAATAATTCACAAATATTTCTTTTAGATACAAACTAAAAGCAAGCAAATATGAAACAACTGCTTTTTTACGGATAATGAATTACATACATAGAAATCATTTTTCATTTTCAATTCGTGAACTAAAAATTTATAATGATGTGAATGAAACAGTTTATTGAAAAAATTACATTCACAACATAAATATTTACTCTGAAACTGTATTCGGGTTCGATTTCAAGTCCTTATTTTTGACGTTGTCGAGTGTCGATGATACGATTTTGACATTTAATATAATCACTACAAAATTGCTTGTTTGAATTTTGATCATTACAAACATTTTGTTCAATTATCCATCAATGCATGGAAAATGACAGTTTTTAAGTCCTGTTGGTTAAAAAATATTAGTTCAGCTGTTATGTTTAGCCTGCTTGTGTGCGACACCAAACTAGAAAGAACCGTATAGAAATCAATTATTTTTTGTAAAGTAATATTTTTAAAATTTCAGTTTTTAACCATTTCATTTTTTTTAGCTTCATTCGTAGAGGTGTGCCACAGACCGGACGCTAAAATAAAGGACTGTCTAGTCAGAAATATTGAAAAGTTGCGACCCATGTTTCTCAAAGGCATTCCTGAACTTCAAATTCCATCGCTGAATCCCCTCATCATACCAAAAGCTAGTCTCGAGATCGGCGATAGATTCTCTGCAGATTTCAATGAGATACAGATTTTCTTCGCCAATGAATTTGTCATCGAAAAACTAGATTTCAATGTGGAAAATTTCAAACTGGATCTGTCGATTTTATTTCCTAGGCTGAGAATTCTGTCGAATTATAACATCAAAGGAAAACTTTTAGTATTGGAATTGGATGGTAGCGGATCGGCCGATGGAAATTATAGTAAGTTACAAGATTCTCTAATGTATTTTTTTAAATGATCCTAAAATGAAGGTAACTCTATCGAAATTGGATACTAACGGAAATGTTTTCCTCGACGCATAAATAAACTATCATTTACAATACACTCACAACAGAAGTATATAAAAACCTGAATTCGATCATTACCTTGTTATTGATCGACTTGTCTGGCCATAAAAAAGTGTTTCTGAACGTGCACCTTGACTCGGATAATTGAGTTTTTATGTTTCAGTGATACAAATTAAACAAAACATTTTGCATTAATAACTCGAAAATAACTCGAACTGTGTACGACAAGTATGAAGTATCAAAAAGAAATCGACGAAGAAAGAAAAATTGATAAGTAATTCCAAACAGAGAGGACCAACATAAACGAAATCAGCATTTAATAAGTTGATTGAAATGATAACTCAAATTCTACCCATTTATCATTATCAAAGTTCACGAAAGCGAACTTGCTTGATAATGGAAAGGAATATGTGAATAGTTTAACAAACATAGTGCGTGATTTTGTCCGGGACTACCGGTTGTCTTAAATAATGTTCTAACCGCACGCTCTCTGCCCTCTATCTTGAAAACGATTCAACGTATGGAAAATTCAATCCTCTACAAATTTATTCATCCTGTTTCCTTTGGGTTCAAATTCATACTTTGCAAATGAGATAATTGTAAAGTATGTACAGAAAATCGATATTTGTGACCTTTGACCTTAGATTTCAATAATAATAATATTCATTCACCATTTTTTATACACTTGGGTATATATGGTAAGTCAATTGTACTACAAGCTAGTAAAGATGAAAAGAGAAGGAGATTGAACACAGCTCATCATATATATATATATATATGATGAGCTGTTTTCTCGGGTTTCGCTCCGTGTTCTGTGTATTTTCTTCCCATAAGGATTATTTTCACAACGTTTCGGCAAAGTCTCATTTGCCATCTTCTGGTGATGTCTGGTTTTTTCAACTAGACTGACATCAGACAGACAGAAATCACCATCAGACAGATATCACCAGAAGATGGCAAATGAGACTTTGCCGAAACGTTGTGAAAATAATCCTTATGGGGAGAAAATACACAGAACACGGAGCGAAACCCGAGAAAACAGCTCATCATACTTTATCCGTGAGAATCTTCGAGTTAACATATATATATATATATATATATATATATATATATATATATATATATATATATATATATATATATATATATATATAAATACATATATACACACATATACACACATATACAAGTAAGCATAGATGCCCACAAATTTACTGAACATTTTACATCATTCACATAATTCAATCTAAATAAAATTACGTCCATTGTGAATTTGGTAACTATAATAGCATCTTTCTAAAAGCATAGTTTTAACATAATCATGGAATACTTTGTCACTTGTGATTTTTTAAACTACATTTGGCAGCTTATTGAAGCACGTAATGACATTATACAGAGGGGATTTTTTATAGCTTGTCATGAGATGCTGTGGGATTTTTAGAAGATCACCATTTATTGTATAATGACTGTGATCTGAAGCAGTCTTATCATATAATTCATTGTTTTGCCTAACAAATGAAATACTTTTAAGAATGAAGATGGATGGGGCTGTCAATATGTTTTTGTCTAGCCGGCAGCTATCCCGGAAATCCATATTGAAGATTAACCTTATGATGCGTTTCTGTGCTATCAAGACTCTGGAAAAATCCCTTGCTCTGCCCCAAGCCATAATATTCAGACTTATATGAGGGTAGGCCATGTCATCCAAACAGGATTTCAGCTGTTTTATGGCATAATATGCTCTATTTAACTTAGCACATATATAGTCCACCTGCTTTTCCCAATTTAGATTGGCGTCTAGGTAGGTCCCTAAAAATTTTATTTCTCCAGAAGTTTTAATATCATGGCTAGAGTGTCGACCAATTGGAATATTTCTTCTGAAGTGAAAGTTAATACTGATCGATTTAGAAGTATTTAGAATGAGCTTATTTCTTTGGCACCAGGTACTGAACTGATCAATAATATGTTCAGATTTGTTGATGAGTTGCTCAGCATTATTGCCTGCTATAGTTATCGTTGTATCATCAGTAAACATTTATATGTTGAGGAAGATCATTAACGTAGAGAAGAAACAGTAGAGGTCCTAGAACAGAGCCCTGTGGCACCTCGAGTTTTACCGTCTTTGACTCAGATGTCGCTCCATTGCAGATTACAACCATTTCTCTGTTTGTCATATTGGATTGTATCCAATTTATTATATTTCGTGGAAATCCGAGCACTGACAGTTTTTTTATGAGAAATTCCGCGCATACTGTATCAAACGCTTTTGATATGTCGAAAAATGGTGAGATCACATAATTTTTTTTATCAGTTTCTGTGCGAATATAATTCAGAAGATGATAGGAAGCTGTTTCTATAGATTTATTTTTCCTGATCCCTAAGTGCTACTTTTTCAAATAATTTTGATATCGAGCATAACAAAGATATTCGCCTTTTTTTTCAGAACTTCTGAAAAGTATCCTTGTCGCGTATACTCAACGATATGTAGGTTTTAAGACAATTTTCAGGATATCTCAACTTCCGAGATACTTACCTAATTTTGACTAGGATGACTGTACCAAACTAGCCAGACATGTTAATCCTAAATTCTAACAAGACACGACTGGCGAACCAAGGATCACAATGTTTTTGAAACCATAAACGTGTGATTTGGAAATATCGGCTCATATATAACCGCTTTGTTTGGATTCGGGAGTTGCTCAAAAGATTTTTTTTTTTCAGCTAACGTCAGAGCCCACTTCAAAGGTGAAGGTGTCCACTACGATAAAGGCGGAAAGGACCACATCAAACTGGACAAAACCTCGATTGATATGGAAATCGGAAAGCCACATCTCTTTTTTGATCGCATCTTCGGAGACAACGAAGAACTCAATGCCAATACGAATAAAGTCATCAACGAGAACATAGAGACGCTCATATCCGAACTGAAGCCTGTTATATCCAAAATCGTGCAAGAATTCATTTCTGGAATCACCAACAATCTATTTGAAAAATACACTTTCGATGAATTGTTCCTTAAAAATTAAATGATGGATAGAATTTAGGGAAACTGTAACTTTGACGAAATATATATGATTTATTTTTGCAATACAAGTCACTTTTATTTTCACTATCACCATTACTTTGACTTCCATTGAAAAGAAGAGATCTTGGGTAGCCTTCTATTTCAAGATTATCAAAAAATTCAAATTAATATTCATGCAGTCATTGTTCACTGTGGTTCTGGCGTTGAATGTGGTCATTATTACGCCGTGGTCAAAGAAGAAACGGACTGGTTTAAGTTTGACGATAGTCGTGTCACGAAGTGTTCTGGCGATGCATTGAATTTATTGGAGCCTCTGGAGACACCCTACATTTTGTTTTATGAGAGAGAGGACATTGTTAGATGAAGATCTTCAGATGATGTGGTGCTGCAGGTTTTTCCGGGTTTTCCTGCAGCTGAAAAAGCAAATGCGCCACTGGAATCAATGAAGTCGCCCCGGAGCGCCAATTAATTTTTATTGTTGTATTTATTTTATTTTTATCGTTAATGAAACATAATATACATATTTATTGAAGGGGTTATATTTTTAGGAGTGATTAATTTTTGGGAAAGAAAGTTTTTGGCTTTCTACTACTCCATCTTGATACAGAAAAAAGAAGTGGAAATTTTCCAAAGAAAGGAAGAAATTAATCAATTTGAAAATAAGTAGATCATGCAAATTTAGATCATTCAAATGATCAGTTACTTATTTTCAAATTGATTACTTCCTTCCTTTCCTTGGAAGATTCCCACTTCCTTTTTTTTTTGTATCAAGATGGAGTAGTAGAAAACCAAAAACTTTCTTTCCCAAAAAATTCAATTTTGATAAATTTGTTAAAAACTTCTAAAGCAATATTTGAGATATACATTCTTAAATATGGTGTGGCTATATTTGTAAAAAGGTATTTTTAGTATCAGAATACACAGTTTCACTGTATTTGATTGTCTAATCAGCTAGCAACAAGGCCTAGATAATCTCGTTGTTAGAAAAGCAAACGGAAATTTGAAACACTACCAGAGAGTTGTAAAAAACTCAGCAACTTTTGATATTTTTATAAAACTCATCTTTGGAACTTTGGCAACGCATAAATAGCTCAACATCAACCTCAAGCATTATCATCCTAATGAGCGAATCTTAAAATCAAATTTGATAGTTAAGATATCAAAGGAGTGATCTTTCAATATAGAATTTCTTGAGAAATGTTCGACTGACAGTTTCATTTTCCCTAGATCAGCGTGTTAGGAATACCTGGATACTACAATGATTCATTATTTCATCAGACCACTTTTTTATTTTGGAAATTCTCAAGGCCACATTTTCGAAAGAATATAATGTGCATCGATTTTAGAATCTAAATTTTTTGCAGGCTCTCAGAGTGATTTTTAGTCACTTTCCTCAGCGGATGCATTATACTTTTATCAAAATGACGCGATAAGCTAGGTGGGTGGGTGGTCATTGGAATTAATTTATATACATTCTGTCAGGAAAGCATCGGGAATAGATCATTCAAATAGCCCGCGTAGAGTGAAGTATTTTTGTAGCGAGTTTGGCACAACTGCTCTCTATAAATACGTGGAATTCGAAATTCTTTCCGAAAGGTGAAACAGTTAATGAAGAATATTACCTGAGCATTATGCGGCGTTAGACAGAGCACCTCTATAATTCACCATCTCACAAGGCTATCATTGTGAATGAATTTTTGTCCAGAAACTTGGCTAAACCTTATCGAACAGCCACCGTATTCACCTGATATACCTCCGCTCGATTTTTCCCCAAAACTCAAATTACTACCAGTTTTCAGTCGATAGATGACACCGCTCTTGGTGAAATCAAATATGCCAAGTCACTTGAACACTTCCAGAAAGTATCTATAGAAGGGAGACAAATCTCCAACATTTCTTCGATGTTCCAGACTATCAAGGCTGCAAGTGATGTTCGCGTCTCTCATCAGGCGGATGGAATCCAGCAGCTTCAGGGTATATGTTCAGGGGCGGAGTTCCCTACACGAGAACAATACTCTAAAGAAGGTCTATTCTGAGCTTTATAAAGCATTATTTCGGAAAGGGCTTACTTTGAAGGCGATACGAAAAATACATATTTTGCGTTTTATTGGCCAAATCCTTAAACTATTTTGACATAGTAGTATATAAACATTGTAAATGTTTTTTACATTTCGAAGAATATAAGAGCCTCCTCTGAAGATTTCAGAGCTCCTCCACACCTGACAATAATGGTCTCATAGTGGCTTTAGGATGATCTTGAACTCCAATTAAATAAAAACACTATCTTTATTACCTTTCAATAGGAATTCAACAGAAACAATAAAACATTCTCAAGATGGATGATCCAATAATTCAAAAACATTTTCCTCAAGGTGACCTATTGAAGTTCAGATTATAATCGTTATAATTGTAAAATAATTCTGCTTTCCATAACTACTCAAAGCTCTATATTTATGATATGCATTTATGTATGTTATATAATAATTATGTTTTTTTAATAAGTTTGAAAGGTTTTATTAGAAATGTAAAATTTTTCACTAAGTCAGGTACCTACTACGTTTCCACAATAATGTGAAGGTATCAATCTACCATTATTTTAGTTAAAAGGTGGAAGCTTCTCAAAATATTCATGTGTTTGATTATATAGTTCATAATTCGACTTCTGAGGGTTGTCGTTCGTAGGGGTGCGACAGCTGGTTAACGGAAAACAGATTTTAAACAGATATATTTTTTGAACACTCTTGAGTTTATGTGATTTGTTTGATCATTAGTTTTATCATCCATATTCGTTCTAAATTCGAAGTATTCCATCACCGGGTAGTTGAATTTAGAATATATGTAACATTTGGCGACCGTGACAGGACTTCAACTATAGAGAAGATGAAAAAAGTACCAGATATCCAACGAAGTTTATTTGATCAAGTTTTCAACGATGGTTTCGATTTGTTTGGCAAAAATGAAACCGAGAAGATCAGCATACTTAGAAGGTTAATCTCCTGGAACAGAAAATCGAAATTTTGTCAGATTTACATAAACAAGTTGTTGATTTTATATCAGACAATGAATATGCACTGAAATTGGAAATATCTACTGCTGATGAATATTCTAAGTTTTATAGAGTCAAATATATGACAGGAAGTCTTTCAAACCAGAATTTGCTTGCTGATTCGTTTTCTCAATGTTCTAGTAGTACAAAGAAGAGATTTCAAACACCAAAAATTGAATTCCGAAAGTTCGACGGCAAAATTAAAGATAGGCTTTCCTTTTAGAGTCAGTTTGGAAGGGTCAATGATGATGAAAATATTGCACCGGAAGAAATTCCAGTATTTGATTCAAGCAACTCCATTTGATTCCAGAGCTCGTCAACTTATAGATAGCTACTCTCCCAGTAAAGAAAATTACCCAAAAGTAATTGAAATCTTGAAGACACGATTCGGAAGGAAAGATCTTCTAGTGGAATTTTATGTGCGAGAATTGTCGAAGCTGATATTAAAGAATATTTTGAACCATAATAATTTGAGTGTCCTTTACGATAAAATGGAATCTTAGTTACGTGCGTTAGAAACACTTAATGTAACTTCAGATACTTGTGCAGCTATGCTATATCCTTTAATGGAATCTTGTCTTACCGAAGATCTTATACGAGTATGGCAGAGAAGTAGTCTTCACTGCAATGAATGAATCCTTTCTTAAGGATCGTCTAGATAAATTGATGATATTTCTTAGAAAAGAAGAGGAAAATGAGGAATTTGGCGGTGTCTCCACAATTTCAGAGTCCACCAACTGCTTCTGGATTATTAAATAATAAAATAGACAAGAAATGTAGTTTCTGTAGTGGAATACATTCAAGTGAATCATGTAATGAAAGCAATACGTGACTCTACGTGATCGCAAACCAAAATTATCTGAAAAAGCATGTCTGAATTACGGGCACATTTCTAGAAAATGTCGTGTATCCATAACATGTGCGCTTTGTGGTGGTAGGCATTATGCAATTATGTGTCCAAAATCTGAAAATTCAGAGATGAAATCTATTGAAACAGAAACTAATATAGATAATAATTTATCAAATGGTTCGTATTCTGAAGTCTTCTGCAGACATTACTTGTAAACTTGAAAGGTTTTAATAAGTCGAGAAGATTGCGAGTTATTTTTGATACCGGTTCCCAGAGGTCATATGTTACGAAATTCGTAGTTGAAGAGATGGGTCTTTACGACAAGAAGAAATCATACACGCCCTTTTTGGTGGATCAAGAATGAGTAGGTATTGTCGAACGTAATTGTTACCACGTAAGACTGTGTGACCTGAAAAACAAATATTCTTGCAATTTTGAAGCAATTGACTAGTCGTTAATTTGCAGCAACATAAATTGTATTCGTAGCTCTAGAGACACGATTAGGTTGGACTTTGATGGGTAAATTGCAAGAAGACCATGAAAGAAATCCACAGTCGTGAGTAGTGATGTCTATGTTGTCGAAAAAGGAATCAATTTCTGATCTGTGGTCATTGGATGTTCTTGGCATTTCAGATTCATCAGAGAAGATAACTCAGAAACTGAGAAGTTGGTCACGTTTGAACAGAGTTACTAGAAATGATGATGTTAGATATGAGGTGTATTTGTCATGGACTGATGATCACATTCCGTTACCAAGTAATTATAGATTAGCAAGAAAAAGACTCGATTCTTTACTGAAAAAACTTGAATGGCTATCGTAATCAATATAACCATTTTTGAAAGAATGGCAAACTGAAGGAATCCTGAGTCAGACTTACTCAAAGAAGGTCATTACTTACCCCATCGCCACGTGGTAAAAGACAGCAGTACACCCACTAAGATTCGCCCAGTTTTTGATGCCACAGCTCGAGAGAAAAATCAACCGTCTCTAAATCAGTGCCTAGAGAAAGATATTAATCTGACTGAGTTAATACCTACTTTGTTGATGAGATTTCGCTTATCAAAATTTGGGCTTATATCTGATATGAAAGCGAAGATTGATCTGAGAGGGAGGGAACATATTTCTATTGACGAATCTTCAGTTGATAACACCGTTTCTCCTGTTTTGGGACTTTCTTGGAATAAACACTGATACTTTGCAGCTCAATTCTGAGTGGTTTCGATATATATCGACACTGAAGTAGTTACAAAGCGGTTAATTTTGTGTCTAACAGGTCATCGATTATTGTCTTTTCATGTCCAATATATCTTTGCCCCAAATTATTTATTATTGCAAAAGATATGGAATTTGAAAATAGGCTGGGATGTTGAGGTTCAAGAGGATATCAGAAGCATTTTTTTGAAGTGGGGGAAAGAAATTCCTATACTTTTGAACTTGAAAATACCCAGATGGCTGTTTGACTCCACCGAGGGAAAAATTCCACTGTAGTTTGCACGTCTTCTGTGACGCTAGTCAAAACGCTTACGATAAAGCCTTATTTATGAGATCTGAAACATGTAAGGGAGTGACTGTTCAATGTACAAGCCAAATGAAGAGTATCTCCTGTTAGAAGAATGACCATTCCCCGATTGGAATTGTTAGCAGCTACAACAGGAACGAGATTATCCAAAACTGTCACGGAAAAACTCATTTAAAATTATTTCATGCTGGAGTTCAGGGTTCACTAAGTATTTTGAGAGAAAAGTTCTGTATAATCAGAAGAAGAAAAGCAGTGAAATCAAAAACAATGAAAGGATCAGTTCCCCGAACGCTACAACGAGTTTGGTTCTATCTCTGCTATGCGATAAAAGAAATCTAGAAGAAAGTAGAAGCGAAGATACTGAAGATATACAAAGGAACAAAGGAAGTTTACGAGAGTTCTTCTCCGCAGATAACTACAAGATATGATAGAAAAGTTAAACCTGTTCAAAGATAAAACTTATAGTAAATTGAGTTATTGAATTTAGGTTCATGGAGAATGTGTTTGATTATATGGTTCATATATTTTTTGAAAACTCTGAGTGTATGCGATTTGATTGATTGACAATTTTATGTAACTTGAAAAAAGAAGTTGAGTTATAAAAAAGTCTGAATAGAATTAGTACCTTTACTATATTTCTCATCCATATTCGTTCACATTCGACGTATTCAATCACCGGGTAGGTTAATTTAGAATATATGATGATACTCAATGTCATAATTAGTAATATTTACTCATTGCAAGGTATTAATAAGTCAAATGGCAACGACTCACATTTCACTAAAAAAATTTATCTGACAACAAACTAGACGAAACTTTTGGACACATAGAAATTGTGGATTATATCCCAATTTCACTGGAATCATGTATTTGTAAAATCCATTGGGGTTCTAATTAGTCTCACAATCTTCAGAGAGTTACCCGATGAGAAAACTGAGGATAAATAATTGTTAATATTGATTAATAATATTAAATCAAATTTAAAATATTCAAAGATAACCTTTCACTATTTTTGAGAAAGTTACTGACACCCTGGTTAAAATATACAGTTGATACAGTTTCAAACTATCATTCGTTATTTTGAGAAGCCAACGTTGCTTCATTTAGGTACAGCTGAAAAACTTTGAAACTGTGAACAATTGTAAAAATATTTTACATGAAGCATTCTTTTATCGAAAAAATAGGCAATTGAATGATATATGATGGAATCGGCCGATACTTGATGAAAATCCATAACTAACGTATTCCAAAAACACTTTATTGTGAGATTTTCACTAAATTGTTTTACAAAAACGCAACACGTGTTTCGCCATACAATGGCTTCATCTGCTGACTTGTGGCTCTTGTCCAAAACTGTATATTGCCCAAATAGGAAGAACATTTTTCCAACGAATTAAAGAACATAGGAGTAGTTTTGTAAATAGAAAGACCAATTCCACATTTGCAAACCATCTTTTAGCAGAAGGACATGAGTTCAATCATGAGTACGAGGTGTTACATTTAGAAGAGAAGAGTTTGAAACTTAATCTTCTAGAATGTTTAGAAATCAATAGATTCAGGAATTCGGGTAATTTACTGAATGATCAATTAGAACTCAATAACTCTCCGTTACTGAATATATTTTTTCAAATGTGAAAATGGAACATAAGTGCAGGTAATTTAATTCGTTAGAAACTCAGGTAAAAAAACAGCTACTTAAACTTCAGGTACTTCGTTTACAGGTACTTTGATTTCAGGTACTTTGATTTCAGGTACTCCATAAACTATATATATATTTAGTATTGAATGTGTAGAATTAGTTGAAAGACACGCCAGATGAAGCCATTGTATGGTGAAACACGTGTTGCGTTTTTGTAAAACAATTTAGTGAAAATCTCACAATAAAGTGTTTTTGGAAAACGCAATTGAATGAAATGTCCCTTAATTTCATGATAAATCAAATTCCTTGTGTTTTATTAAATTCGGTATAATACCCCAAAAACTGACTAATGTCATTGTTTGAGAAGAATTTTCAAACAACGTCGAAGGTTACATAGTTGTTTGACGATAAATTACATCATTAGCTTCACTCACAGTTGCTGGGGCCATCTCCTAGCCACTAGAGATGTTCACTAAAATAAACAGTACAGAACGTTTAAAGATTTCTCTTCGAACAATGGTGCACTGAAAGTACAGTGTACTATTTCAGCGTTAGATGTCGCCTCCAATACCAGGAAGAAAATCTTCTGAAATGATATCAAATTTGGTGTGATATCTTATTAATGACTAATGGCGATGTTTGTAGGGAATTCTCTTCAACGCGGATGGTTACAATATTGTTTGGGAATTAATTACATCATTTTCTATACTCGCAAATGCTGAGGCTCCTAGCCACTAAAGATGTCACGAACAGTACAGACGTTGTTTGAAGAGTTCTATTCAAACAATGGTGCAGAGAATGTAGTGAAAGTGTAGTGTATTATTTCAGCGTAAGATGTCGCCTTCAATACCAGTCGAAAAGTTTTGTAAGGTGGTTAAAAATTTCAAATATTCTTAAATTAATTTGAAATTCAAGGCAAAAGATGGCCAATGAGATAATGCAGGGGACTGCTTTTGAGACATGGCGTCCTCAACGTTCAGTATGTATCTCTATAGTTGTTCGTAAAATAATTTTTTGCTGCGAACTGGTTTATTTTAGGCAAAAAACCCGAGAGACATTTTTTGTTTAGAATCAAACAGGCTATGGGAAATGAATTTTTAAATGGTGAACAAATAATAAGACAAAAAGTTACATTGGAAATAAATTTTAGAGGTTGCGTTTTCCACCCCTTACAACCATGGGGTAAACCAAATAAAGTACTGGTCAAGTGTCTTTTTGGTAGTACAAAACGTCAGGTTAATTTCAATATTGTAACGTTTTTAGTGCTTGTGAAAAAAAATTGTTATACAAATTTTATGTACCCCCTTTAAGGGGCTGTATCTTAACAAGGGATGCTCCAATGAAGTTTCTTCATATGAAAAATCCTATCTTTTTTTCGATGAGGAATCACTTCCTTAAATGTTTTACACTTACTCAGTTACACCCTGTATATTAGTGTCCAGATCATCCAATTCAGGCTAAAATAAATTGGTAATCATTGACCTATAGTGGTATCGTCCCAAATTCGACAATTTTGTTTGTGCACGATCCCATTCATTCAGAAATGGGCCTCATCGCTAAAGATGATTTAAGTGGAGGCCCACAAGTCACGACGCGGAATTTCGCCAAGTTGTGGTTTGCGGCAGTCGGCCTTCCGCAAACCACCGCTTCTCCTGCACACTCTCACAGACAGCGGCGATGTTTGCGGCATATCTTGCGTTTCGTCGATGTACGGGAGTTGGTAGATCGTTTACTGAACCATGACTCCAATTCATCCACCATATTGCGAATAGTCCTTTCGATAGGACGATTATGGCGACCGTAAAATGGGCGAAGCGCGCGGTACGTTGCCGGAACAAAACACCCATTTGGATAAAACAATTTTATTATTTGCACGTGTTGTTGAATGGTATATCCGTCCATGGTGATTTGGCAAAACAGACTGAATAAATGACAACTAATTTGACAGATGTAGCCTCAACAAAATGGCCATTATCAATTGTCAAAATTGGGAAGTCCCTGGTGGAAGACCCTTATACCTTTTCCTACGTACGTTAAGAAAATTATTCTTTAATGTGTGATTTTCAAATATATTGTAATTCTGATGAATGTTGATCAATCAAAAAGAACCCGAGTATGGATGAAACACACTGTATTTATAATTGAGAAAAATTATCCGAAACGATTGTCGAAGAAACATGTGGTTGTGACACCTTAATCACTACGTAGAAAAATTGAGGAGTTTTTTGTGTTAATTGATACAATAATGAGAAAATGATGATACCAGAAACCAATTCTATATCAATTATGCTGCGGAGTGAGTCAGTCGTCTTTGATTATTTATGAGTTTTTTACCAAGTGGAGTGGAAAAATTAAATATTCGTACCTTTATTCGAATCTAGTACAAGATGAATATTTTGTGAAAAAGTTTTTTGTAACTTGAAAAGTAATTTTATGTAGATATGATTTTTATGAATTTCCACTAGTAGTAAAACGATTATTGTTTTGTAATATATTAAAAAAATTTCATTAGTTCGGACTTCTATTGTCTAATAATGTATAAAATAATTTGAAATCCCTTAAAGAACCAATACAAATTAAAAATTAAAAAGAATAGCTGAAAGTAAAAAGTATATTAAGCAAAAAAAATCCTGAAATGAAATTACAGTAAAATAAAATACAAGTGAAAAATAGAACAATTAAATAAAAATGAGAAATTAAGAGATTTATTATCAAGTTACTTTACGACGTTTCGATTGTTAGTATCCTCAGTCGTCTTCGGGTGATGACTGATTTTTAATTTGTACTGGTTCTTTTAGGGATTTTAAATTATTTGAATATATTATTAGACAAAGGATTTCCCAATGAAATTCATCATGAAACATTTGTCATTATTATAAATGGGGTGAAACAATTATACAACCCATTCGATGTTTTGAAAATTCTCCTGCCATTTTCTGTAAAGAAAATATGATTTTCAAATCTTCACCAGAGAAGATTTTGGCTGAATTGTGACCGAAGTTCTGGCTTTCTCTCCACAACATACATATGTTATTATTCACAATATGTTCAAAATTGTATCTCGATATCTACCTAAATAAGCTTTTGCCTCGTTTCTCAACAATCCGATTTTGATTTTTCCCAGTTTCACAATTCCTGACATTATTACAAAAAATATTCGCTCTCTTATATAGAATCAAAAAATCTTAACCTAAATCATCCTGTACATAAAACAATCGCCACTGTTCCTAAACGAAGGTTATTTCCTACGTTTTTTCTCTTTTCAGACACCTTAAATATAACATCAAGGATGAAACACCGATCATAGTTTATAATTATAGGAAATATAAGTAACATCAGAGTGTTTTACGATAGTTTTTGAAACATCTGCATCGGAACATGAAGATTTTTTATTTGATGGTGTCGCTGATGGGCGTTGCATATTGTAAAAAATTACGTGAGTACAAGAAAAAGGTCATCAATTTTCATTCAGGAAATGCTTCATGATTGATTCAATCTACAAACTTTCCAATAGATATACAATCTTTGATCATTTTCTCGTTTAGGAAATAACGAAATGGCTCAATTCATTGGAATCCTTATAATTTTTTTGCCATTAACTCAGATAATGCTAAAAATGTGAATAATTTTGCAACAACTGCCAATCTATAGTGATTTGTTTAATGATCTTCATAATTGGAACTAGTGGCTATCACAACGTCGAAAAAATGTAATTGTTGTGAATCATTACTAGGGTGTTTTTGGTTTCGTAAATCACAATGTTTGATTTATTTATTTTTTTGTAGTTTTTGAATTTTTTTTGTAAACCGTTTTATTATAAAACCAATATTGAATGCAAAATAATTAATGAAATATTTTTTCAGGCAGCAGATTATTAGGTAACCATTTTATAATAATTATTGAAAAGGCTATCTCAAAAAGGCCATATAAATAATATATTGTCTTGTCTATATTTTTATACTTTCAACCAAATGACATTTTTTTGTGAAATTTCAATTAATTAAATAATTAATAAAATTATTTCGTTTTGGAAAGTCAAAAGTAGAATATTCGAACTGTTATTGTCTAAAAGTGTAATATTGGGAATCTTGTTGTGGAGAAAATAAATGAACAGAAAATATCAAAATATTTGTTTGAGTTTGAAATAATTTGCAAAATCAACGAAACTTTTTTTTCAGCATCTTTCATAGAAGTATGCAGCAAGTCGGATCCCAAAATTGTCGAGTGCCTTAAAAGAAACATTGAAAAGTTGCGTCCAATGTTCCTCAAAGGCATACCTGAACTCCAGATTCCCTCGATGAATCCTCTACAGATTCCGAAAGCTTCACTCGCGAATGGCAATGCAATAACTGCAGACTTCACGAACCTTCAAATTTACCAACTGAATGATTTCACAATCGACAAGCTAGATGTGGATTTGGATCATTTCAAACTGGACGTGACTCTTACTTTTCCCAGATTGAGGATAATGGCGGATTATCATATCAAAGGGAAGATTCTTGTTATGGATTTGGACGGTAGCGGTCCAGCTGATGGAAATTATAGTGAGTCACATCAGTGGTTTTGACTTAATTTCACGTGTTTCAAGTGTTGCACTTGAAATAACAGAGAACATTTTTGTATCTGCCTATAATTTTTTTATATATCTTATGAAGTCACGTCTCAGACAAGACACCATTCGGTTAGTTGCCAGCTCGCAATTCATGCGACATTTTAAATCTCTTAACTAATTTCCAGTTGTCCTGTGACTTATGTGTTATTATTATAATCAGATCCCTATTCAGTTCAAATTCAATTGAATCTATTATCAAATTTTCTTTGACGTCATTCCATTACGCGAGTTGAGATCGTTTCGACGTGGCTTGTTTGCTCCTTCTAAATGGATCGTGTCTTCAATTCGACTGGTCTAACCAAGCACGATTTTTTCCAAGAAGGTTACAGTTCGATATCTGTCCTGCGAGGGAGATGTGCCAAAGTGGTTGTGAAGGGGCAGCGTTTTTGGATTTAAATTCTTCTTCCCGTTGAAGTTGATAGTTGCCCTTCCTAAATCGAACGGAAATAATATTCTGGTTATCGTCAAAGCTACTTCTCAAAAACTTAGAACGCTGTTCCAAACCAGAAAACAGTACACACCTCAACAATTTTTGATTCTTTATAAAGCTCAGATCAGACTTTCTTTGGAGTATTGCTCTCATGTATAGCTGGTTTTGTGTTGAGTTGTCTTGTATTAAAATTTATTTTTAAGTTTGTAGGATGACATCAGACGAATAGGTAGTTTATTTTGGAAAAAGGGAAACTTATCACCTCACTACTGCGTAGGCTAAAAGTACAGAACTTATGATATAATTTCAACTTTTATTATTATTCTGACCCTAAATATTTTATTTCCATTTTTTCCCATGAAAAATCTACAGGTAAAATTTTCAATATAATTATCTGAAAAAAATTATGATTATGATAGTCATGTGAGCTGATGCAGAGTATCATGAGTCAGCATTTTTCGTCATGAGATGTCATCTCATCTCCCAAAATACCTTTGTCTTCCATATCACAGAATCCTTTGTTTGGTATGAATTTCAATTGTTTACTGTTTATGCTATTCGTAACGACCGAACTTCACAAAATACGTTCCCACCAAACTGTCTCATTGAATTTCCCAGTTTTATAAATGGATGCTACTTGTATTTCCACAACGTGTTGATTTGAATTTATTCGAAAGACTTTTTTAACGAACCAATAGTGCTCTCCGACCAAAAGCTGCCGTTCACGAATAAATGTGCAACATATTAAGGAAATGTCGCTACAATGCCTCAAAGAAACACTGAAAGTCTCGATCACAACAAAACCACAATATTCAACACTAGTCATATAATAAATATATAACGATGAGATTGGAACCTTTGGTGTGAAAGTTGAATAACTTTTTTCGAGATCAATTGCCCTAACACCAAACTGATATTTTTGCACTCGACGCGCGTTTCGCCAACAAAGTTAGCATCCTCAGGAGAAGAAAATTGATACCTAATCTAGTCTGGTTAGTTCTTATATACTAAAATTTGTTACCTGAGGTTGTATACCTGAAGTCCAATATGTAATTTCTCGGTAATTAACTACCTGGAAGTTCTTAGTAATTATTCTCTTCCTAACAGAAGATTAAAAAGCGGGCTAAACGGGATGGGTCCCTCATCGCCATTCATGCTGTTTTTACATTTTGCTATTTCTAGACTCTCACATGCATCGAGTAGCCTGGTGTCATGCACATGCTTAATCAGTTTCCGATTGTTTTTACCAATTCTGTGGTCCTTATCTAGAGCATGTTGGGCGACACTGGATTTTTCTATCCGTCCGTATTTCATGTGTGCACAATGCTCCTTGAAGCGGGTTTAATTCGCTCGTCGGCTCTGGCCGATGTATTTGCTGTTGCAATCTTGACAAATGATTTCGTAAATCCCCGACCTTTCTGTGTTTTCTAGTCTATCTTTTGGATTACCAAGAAGCTGTTGCAATTTATGAGAAGTTTTATTATAAATATAGTTTGAAAAAACTAAAAAACACGCTTTTAAAGAACATCGAACTAAAAAGTTAAAAATATTTTTTTAAATAAGCTTAAAGCGTTATTGTTTTAAGCTTATTTAAAAAAAATATTTTCAACTTTTTAGTTCGATGTTCTTTAAAAGCGCGTTTTATAGTTTTATTAAACTATATTTATTTTTCACTTTTTAGTTCGATTTATTGTCAAAAATAATTTTTTTTCAAGTTCTTGTCACTAGTTTTCATTGTTCAAATCCATATTCTGGTTTGCTTTCAAATAATCGAATGAGATTTTAAAATTTATTTTCCGTTTCGTTCAAAACTTTTTTCTGTACTAAATCACGGGTAATTGCAAATATTTAAATATTTCACCTGTAGTAGAAAATTTCGCTAACACTTATAATTCTTAAAATATGTTTTTTATTTTGATTTTCTTTTGAACAACCTATCAAGGATGTTACGGATAACGGCATCTGCCCGCGAATAGCTCAAGCAATAATTGATAGTTACGTACAGCTCCATCTACCCGCGAATAGATCAAGCAATAATGATGGTAATTCTATCAATACAGATCCCGAGCTTGAGAGATACAAACAAACATACATACATACATACAGGTGAAGCTAATATAAAACGTGCAAAAACCATCATCGTTGAAAAAGTGGTCGGGATGAAACGAAAAAAAAAAAAAACGATGTTTCGAAATATAAAAACCTACATATATTTACAAGAAATATTAAAAACCGCAGTTGGTATTACTCAATCTTTGACTTGCGTTTATTATCCATCACTTTAACTTTAATTCCAACTTTTCCCAATTAATATTTTATAGAAATAATTTTTTTGGATCAAGATGTCGAAGTGGATAGCCAAAAACCTTTCACAAAAATTAATCTCTCCTAAAAATATCCCTCTTGCAATTTAAACAGGATTCTTGGGAGAAAAAGCATTTTGGTTTTCTACTACTCCAATTGTTACAAAAAATGTGGGACTCTTCCAAAGAAAGGAAGGGTGTAATCAATTTCAAATACACATAGATGTGTAGACCATGTAAAGTAGTAACTTTCAGACAAGTATAAAAATTAACTAGTTATTTAATGGAATAAAACTCGAAACCGGTTGTAAAAATAAAATAACTAGTGGAAGTTAGACAAAAGCGTTTTCATCCATTGAAGTGATCATGAATACCCACAAAATGAACAAGTCATCAATTACACAAATTTGATATTTTTATATTCTATGAAGTTCATTTTCAGTTAAAAACTAACCATAATAATTTTTCTAGCCAATGTCAGAATCCACTTCAAGAGCGAAGGCTCACGGAACAATAGAAACGGAAAGAACTACATCAAGATCGACAAAACCTCGATAGACATGGAGATAGGCGAGGCGCATGTCTTTTTTGACCGAATTTTCGGAGACAACGAAGAACTGAACGCCAACACTAACAAAATCATCAACGATAATATAGAAACGCTTATTACGGATCTGAAACCAGTCATATCCGAAATTGTAGATACATTCTTAGTAGGGATTACCAAGAGACTCTTTGACAAATACCCCATCGAAGATCTGTTTAAACCTTGAAATGGAAGTTTAATGTAGAAGAAATTGTAACATATAAAGATATATATTTTTTGGAGAAGTTTTTTGATTAGGGCTTTAGAGCTGAAAAAGAACTTATTAAAACTGGTGACCTGGACCGTTTCTCCCTAGATTCTATACCAGCGAACTCTACCTTAATATGATTTTCATCATGGACCCACAATCCACGGAAAGACCTAAATGTTGACAAAACAGAAAACTACTCGGTAGTTTTTTCGTCTAAAAAAATGTTGGTTTCACTAACTTTGAAGAAAATAAAATAGCCTCTATGATCTATAACACGGTATTTCTTTTTATTCATGACTTGGTTAAACTTTAGAGATTGAACTATTTGCTAATTTTTGGGAATGCACCAAGAAATAAATAAAAAAACAGATATTTCAATTAATATTAAACAACTAGCAAATGTTCGAAGCATTCATGAAAAAAATACCTTCTTTTGTGGCTTCATAAGTATTTCCGATATTGTTATTCAAAGTTCGTACATTTTCAATGGGTACATACTAGTACTTAGCAATTTTCTCAACAAAATAGAACCTTTCAAATGGGTACTTCATTCGTTATATATTTCTGACTGAAACTGATCGCATTCAGATTGAATATAAGCAATGAATATTATTATTTGTCTATTGGTATCGCTAATATTTTGTTTGGAATTGCGTAAGTAAATGTTATTCGAAATTAAAATTAGAGAAAAAATAAACACTTATTCTTCTCTGTAAGAAAATTCTCATGAAATGGCTACTTTTTTGAGTCTTAGAAATTTGTATAACTTTCAAAATATTATCAGCTATAAGCCAAAAATGTATTCGACGACGGTATACTGGAAAAAACTATTTCTTATGAAGTAATGTCGTTAATACATCGAAATGTGCAACTTCTACCATATAAACATCTGATAGTTCAACTTTTCTGTAATCGAACTATTTGAAAGGCACGTAACTTTCAAAATCAGAATTATATTATCGTATAAAACTAATTAAAAAACCACAGCAGTGGTAATTTTTCCAAGCTTCATTCATTATTTTCCAGGACAAATTGAACACTATTACTTTATTTCCAATCGATAAAATAATAAGGACATCAAATTTCAGTAGGACATCAAATTTCAGTGTCCAGCTCTGTTCTTTTTTCATTAACGATAAGAGAAGGCATAAAATATTCTTGCATAATCACTAAATTTTTTAAAATCCTTCGAATAATTCAAAGAACCGAGTTTTGAGCAACCCGAATTTGTATTTCGCGCCTCAAGAATGATATTATTTTTTTTTCTATCATTCGTAGAAGTTTGTCACGAATCAGATCCATTGTTGTCGAGAAGCTGAAACCGAGGCATTCCTGAACTTCCAATTCCTTCTCTCGGCCTGCTGATTTTTACGAAAGCTACCCTCAAATGGTGAACAGCGGAATTTTCAGATATTGAAGTGTACGGAACACAGAAAATGATTGTCGAGCCGTTTCATTTGAATTTAGACAAATTAAATTTAGAAATGAAAATATTTTATCCCGAACTGATAACAAAAACAACCCATAAAATGAATGGAGAAATTTTGATTACCAGCTAGACAGCAGTGGATATTTTGAAGTAAAATCATAGTAAGTAAAATTCTCCGAAAAATATCCTGAGCAACAAATTAAGGAAACTATATCTAAGAGGGACTCGAGAGATTATTCGAGTATCAGTTCAGATATAATTTTGCATACAACCAATCAAATTACTTTAAAAAGTATCCTCATGAGTCACGGATTGACTATAAATAAATAAAATATGGAATTTTGCAATTGTTGTAAAATTCATGTCATATTATGTTATGTTACGATTGTTATTAATAATCATAAAATGGATTGCTTATGATTCCAGTATTGGAAAATGTTGCAATAGATCAGTGCGAAATTTATTGTACGTATATGCTGATCGATTATTAATTAGTGTTAACGATTATAGTTGGACATTGAATAAAATGTCGATATGAAGGCAATTGTTGATAAATAATGGTAGGTGCTTTATGGGGAAATACATTAGTTTGCAGATAACGTTACATAACGTGACATTATCTACCCTATAGCGATTCAGCTGGACGTGATTGCTTCCTCTCATTTATGCGGAATTGTTTGATTGCCATTTTCATTACTTCATACTGAATTAATTGACATCACTGCCAAGCATAACATTTTTCTTTTGTGTTCTTTATATTTTTCTTTCAAAATATCAATTGCCCATAGTGGAGGCATATATCTCAAAATTTCAGAATTTGCATAGACGAGTTGAGAGATTATAGAAAACATCACATTTATTATCGCCCAGAAAAATGAAGATAATTTGCAACTTACCATATAAGCGGACTGTGATAAGACCAAATTTGATATCAACAGTTGTGCGAATATTTTCATCAGGACTCATTTTCTAGCTTACATCTTCGTAAATGACAAGTTTGCTAAACCAATATCTGAAAATAAAAACTGCGATAAAAAGCGAATCAAACTTTTCCACAAAGTTTTGAAAGAATACTTGAAAATTCGAATGTGACTTTAGTCACAGTTGTCGACAAAAAATAGTTTACTAAATTATTGTCCTATCCAAAACAAAAAGTTGGAGGATGTTGGAGGCTGCTTCGTTATATGACAACGTTCAGTAAAATTTATCGACCGTTTTCAAAAAAAAAAAACAAAAAATAATTCATTGTCAAAGCAAGAGGCAGTGATAATCTATAATTTTTGGTTTTGTATTGTCTAAATAACTTTATTCAGTTGAATTCCTTCCTAATAACATCTAATGCCTCATTTTTGTTTTCGGCAAGTGAAATGAATGCTGCGAAATCGAACTTCTTGAAAAAAAATTATTGATTGATTCAAAATTTATGGACGAATAAATGAAATGAAAATGAATGATAATTTAAGTTTCTTGGAAATACTCAAAATTACTGGACGAGTTAGTTGTTATTTATTTTATTTTCAATTCATTTTTATTGAAGTTTGTATATATTTGACATTTTGCTTGTTTACGTCATTATCAATCCATGCTCATTTCAAGTCACAATAATACATTTGCTTCACTTCAATTAGCGTTCCTTTATTTCTTAAATTTTCATACTATTCGCTTATTTATTTTTGCGAATTTTTTTCTGTTTTAACTAACTTATCTGAATATTTCGGATTGTAATTTGTAGTAATTTCGATAATTCTAATACTCCATTAATTTTCATTTATTTTAATTATCTATTCCTTCAAGTCTCAATTCAACTACACTGTAGATCGATAGAGTGACACCTATCCGAAAACAACGACTACTCCCCAATCTAATACCACGAAGGGCGTTGGATTATATCCGACAGGTGTCAGTGCAGGACTGAAGTAATTCACATACATGCTATTGGCGATACAACTGCCGGAATCGATTTTCAATTATTGGAACCGGCACACTTGCAGACCGGTTTGGAGCTATTTGGTCTCTCGTCAGTGCAAGGTAATGTCAATCATCAGCATAGAGTCGAAGATTTCCCATAATTGAAAATTGAATTTCTTTCAGAGTTTCATTCCTCGAACTAGGCTGAAGCGAACGACAAACTAGAGGATTGAAGAAGATTTAAGGTAAAATTCACACTCATTCTGTACTGTAACTGTTAACCTAAAGGTATGTGAAAAATTTTCTAATAATCATATTGAAGATTTTGTAAATGAATGTACTCTCAATAAAAATACTTATGAGAGGCTATTGTTGTGCTATATGTTGTGCTGGAAATAAAAGACTCGACGTTCGGTTTTGTAAACAATTTTGAAATTTTATAACATATAAAACTTGATAGATGAAAAGCTGAGATTAAAAAACTATTTGTAAAATATCAACTCTTCACTTTTCCTAAAATGGAAATTTTGCTATTGTCCTGTTCCATGTTTTGTAAGGCGTTTAGTTAGAGAAGATCCATATGAATATTACTCACCAAATCGTTATTTTTTAACACCTCAGGTGTTAAAAAAATAACGATTTGGTGTTGGAAAAAACCCCAGTAATATTCATTACTACACCAAAGGTTCCAAACAATGGTGAAAGACCCCATCAATTGGATATTTTTTTATTTTTGAAAGATTTTTCTTTTTTTTTCTTTTTCAAAACAGTAAAAATAATACATTTTTGCAAGGTACCAATTATATGACATTTAGAATGATTTATTATTCGTATCGAAAAATAAATATGATAATTTTGCGAAAACATCCGTAAAAAAAGTATTACCGACGGCGACGTTTTGAATGATGTACAATTAAGATAAAAATTACAAAACAAGTTTTTGTTTTATATTGCACAATTTGATATTGAATATCCACTTTATTTATCGAAAAAGTTTCACTGTTAACGAAGGTTGTTTTTTTTCTAAAAGCACATCAAATATAGTAGGAATATTGCAGAACTTGATCGCAGTTAATAGCACAAGTTGAAGTGGTAAACATATTTAAACATATCGAAAATGCAAGTTGTTTATTTGGTAGCGTCGCTGATAGGCATTGCATTTTGCAAAAATTTACGTGAGTATCTTAGCGAATCGTGTTTTATAAATTGCGATGTTCAATTTTTTTGATATGATGCAGTGGTCTAGACTCAATTTGTAGATTGAAATCACCTTGAGAGTAAATTGAATACATAATTAGACAAAACAAGTGTTCCTGTCTCAATATGAGTAGATATCGAACCACTAAATTGTTTTCAAAACAATCTGCAAATCCGAGTGATTTCATAAATTTATATATTCTCAAGTTGCCATGAGTTATGAATAGATTGTTAATATTGAAGATAATTTTTGATAAGCTCCTCTAAAAGACTGTGAAAATAATTGAAAAACTATTTCAAATTAAGAATAACAACTTAACTTTGTTCATTATGGTTCAATGCATAATAGACTTCGAGATAAAAAAGAATATTCACCAAGCTTTGTAAACACACATTGATGTGTGTTTACAAAGCTTGGTGATGAAAATTGATAAAAATCCATATTGAAACTAATTAATCCACTTTATTGTATGATTTTTACTATAAAGGTTTTTACAAAAACCGCTTTCTCGAGTGTAAAGCTATTGTATAGCAAAACATGTGTCGCGGTTTTTGTAAAACCCTTTATAATGAATATTATACAATAAAGTGGATTAATTAGTTTTTTTTGTAAACACACTTAGAAAAAATAGGTGGCTCGTGATACAGTAAATACATTTACAGAAAAATCTTTTCAACATTTGACCCTGTAGGTATGATATTAATCGAGGTGTAAGCCGATTCAGTCTCGCCAACATAATTTTTATATCTCTTCTGTCACCAATGAGGAATTTTGGTGGATCCAATGGTATCGGACTGATTGAATAAGAAATATTTTCTGTAGCATTTTCAGTTTCGTAGGAAATTATCCCAACTTTGGATTTTCAAATAGAACATCCTTTATTTTTTACTGGAGTTCTATCCTAACACAAAACCGTTATTTTTGACACCTCGACATGTGTTCGTTTGGAATTCCAAAGCTGGAATAATTTCCTGTAAAACTGAAAATGCTACAAAAAATATTTTTGATCCAGCACTTCATCCAAATTATGATACCACTGTAACCACCGAAATTTCCCATGGATAACAGGAGAGTCAAAAAATTTATGAGGGCGAGCCTGAATCGGTTCACCAGGTATATTCGGTTCACCAGGTATATTGTAAAGATTACTTAACAACTGAAAAAAAATTGGTTTGCACGTTTTGATTACGTCTTCGTTTCAGCATCTTTCTTAGAAATATGCAGCAGATCGGATCCCAAAATTTTAGAATGCTTGCACAGAAACATAGACACGTTGCGCCCCATGTTCCTCGAAGGTGTTCCAGAACTTCAAATACCTTCGTTGAATCCTCTCCTTATCGATACAGTCACTTTTGGAGACGATGCCGGTATCAAGGTAGAATTCACGAACCTTCGGATCTATCAATTGAATAATTTCACCATCGAAAAATTAGATCTCGATTTGGATAATTTCAAACTGGACTTGACACTTACGTTTCCTAGATTGAGGATACTGGCAGATTGTCATATCACAGGAAAATTTTTGGGTTTGGAGTTAGATGGCAGAGGCCCAGCCGATGGAAATTATAGTGAGTCATATGATACAATTTTTATAAAAATATTTCAATCTCGGTTACGACACCGCCTGGGAATTACACACATCGGAAAAGTCTAGGGATATTTTTATAACATACTAAATATCATAAAAATAAATGCATGAGGTCGTTTAATTTCGATTGAATTGGTACACTCGACCAACCTGTAGATTTCTATGGGTTGAACAAAGCCTGCAAAAACGGTAACTAATCTTTTATTAAGTTTTTTACAAACTGTAGGTTTTCGGCTAAAATGAATAATCTGAAAGTGTCGAGTTTGTACATTCTATGCAATTCTTGCTCAGCAATTAAACTGGAAATATTGACCTTTAACATGGAACGCCATCACTTACCATTGGCTGAGATGAATAGAGCTGTAGGGCTTCTTCAAGGTGGCATGCGACAAAATGATGTAGCTCTTCGTTTGGGGGTCTCCCAAAGTGTAATCAGTCAATTGTGGCGGCGTTTCCGTGAAACTGGCAGTCCAGCCGAACAACATCCAGGGCGAGGACGCGCTACAACTGCAGTTCAAGACCGATTTTTGGTCTTAACCGCAAGAAGATAACAGACAATCACAGCACCTGAGTTGGTTAACGTGTTGCAGCAGACGCACCAGGTAACCATTGATCGTGAAACTGTCAGAAATCGACTGCATGAAGCAGATCTCCACAACAGAAGGCCACTTAGATGTCCACCTTTGTCGAGAGGCAATCGCAGTAGAAGATTAGAGTGGTGTCAAGAACATCAAAACTGGGATGCAAATGATTGGGCCACAGTTTTGTTTACAGACGAATCCAGACTTGGATTTCATCCAGATTCTCGTCGAGTAAGACTGTGGAGACGACCTGGAAATAATGAACGTTTGAGACACGTCCAGGAAGTCCACACATACAGAGGTGGTACAGTAATGCTATGGGGCGGAATCATGATCGGCGGCAGAACCGATCTCGTTTTTCCAAATCGCTCCCTCACAGTTCGACAGTACCTCGACACCGTTCTTCTACCTATCGTCCGTCCGTTTGCTGGTGCTGTTGGAGAAAACTTCCACCTAATGCACAATAATGCTCGTCCACATGTCGCGCGTCTAGTGACTCACCGACTCACCAACGAAGGAGTTGATGTATTGCCATGGCCAGCACAATCATCGGACCTGAATTCCATCGAGCATGTGTGGGACATGCTTCAACGAAGAATTACTCCGCATATGGGGAACATTCACACAACGTTTCAATTGAGAGAGCTTTTAATCGCTGAATGGGCAAATGTACCTCAACAAGACATTGACAATCTCATTTTGTCGATGCACGATAGATGTAGGGCCGTAATAAATCAGCATGGAGGCCATACTTTGTACTGATTCCAATATTTTTTGTATTATGATTTTTTTTCGGGGTGCCAAAGAAGAGCCATATATTTTTTTAGTTTTGCTTATATGCGCACTCAGTATTTTTGACCATTTAATAAATTTTGTTGTAAGTTACATTCGTTTAATAATCACCCGTCAACTTTTTTTCCCTAAAGCGATCTAAAAAAAAATTATTGCCATTTTTAAAAATATCCCTAGACTTTTCCGATGTGTGTATTAAGTGTTCAGTTAAGTTATTAGTTGAGTTATATTATTTTTTATATATTGTATCGAAGTATTGATGTCGAGCCATAATAACAAGGCCCGACCATTTCCATGTTCAGCAGTAGATTTAGTCTACAGTACATGCATGATGATTCTTATTATTTACACTCGTTTATTAAATATTGTAGGAAGTGAATAGAGTTATCGGTAGATTTCAACTCTCAAACAGTAGAATAGTAGGTCAAGTGCCGAAAACAGGAGATCTTCTGCAGAAACAGTAAACTTAGCAACACTGAATATAGTGGATATTTCTCAGTATAATTGCATTACAACTCCGTTGTGAAAAATTCTTCTCACTTGCTGCATTTTGAATAATACTGCGATGGATATTGCTGATTTAACTTCTATCATGACATAACAATTATTCATGGTCGCACAATCCCATATTTTTTTTAAGGACAAAACACAAGCACTACAGGAAAATCTTCAAGGCGCTCTAAGAGTGGTGCCTATGCAAAAGTAGCGATTCACATTGGATTTGAATCGCTGGAGATTGAATCCATTTGGAAAAACGTTCTCAGAAAGTTTATTCCATATAAACCCAGTTCTCCAGAAGAAAGAGTTCTTGAACAGTGAAGTTTGAAGTGTACCTCAAAATAATGAGCAGCAACAGTTCGTTGAGTATATCTGATATGTACCGCTCTTGATGAAATCAAATGAAATCCAGCAACTTCATGGTATGTTTGAGGGCAGAGCTCCATACATGAGAACAATACTCCAAAGAAGGTCTTTGGAGTATTGTTCCAATAGTTAATCTGCTATTCTTGATTTATGAATAGTGCAACTAACATGTTTTGCGTTACTTTGATTTATATAAACGTTTTATAAAAAAGTTAAAACCGGAATTTCTGAAATGACCTCGTCCAATTTGTGATCGTCGAGACATTATGAAATCAGCTAATAATAAATAACAGTATATTTTTCGATCAACCCAGTGGATTTAGTTACAGACTTCAAGATAAATACCAAAATTTTATAGGTGTACGATTGTAAGTATGTTTGTATGTCCACGCATTTCTTTGAAACAAAATCTGATTCGAACCATTTTTCTTTGTTTTACAAAGTATGTTTGAAAAAAAAAACAATTTTAATTTTTCTCAAAAAATATTTATTTATTCATCAATTTTTATTACGTCCTCTTCAACGTATTCCCGCTCCAGATATAATGGTAGCATTTTTTCCAATCTTCAAAGCAGTGGTATGATATGCACTTTCGTATTCTCAGCGATTCGATTTTTATCTTCTCAATCGTCACAAAACGCTTTCCTTTCATGTGTCTCTTCAATTTTGGAAACAGGAAAAAATCGCAGGTGGCCTAATATGGTGAAAACAGTGGTTGAGGTATGATTACTGTGTTATAAACTAGCAACGACGAGTGAGCAGGTGCATTATACTGATGCAAAAACCATGAATGGTTTTTCCACAATACCGGACGTTTTTTTCGTATTACTTCTCGCAACCGGCGCATCATAACTTCAAAATTCCTTATTGACAGTACGACCATGTGGCAGGAAACTCCTGATGCACTGCGCTGGGGTAATCGAAGAAAACGTAGAGCAAAACCTTGACATTTCCAGTTTTGGCTCTTCTGGGCTTTTCCACTGGGACGATTGGACTTTGGTTTCGATGTCATAACCATATACCTATGATTCATTACCAGTTATGATCCTTTTGAGCAAAACTGAATCGTCGTTGACGTCATTCTACAATTCCTGAGCGATGCTCATGCGACGGTTTTTTTGGTAAACATTCAGAAATTTTCTAACGAACTTCAAAATTTCAGAAAAATTACAAAACTGAATAAAACTGGCCGATACCCAATGAAAATCCAAATTAAATTGCATAACACGAGTCAATCGATATGCCGACATCCTCAGCAACTTTTTCAATAGTCATTCGACGATTCTTCATAATAATTTTCTTCAGTTTCTCAATATTGTTATCGGATGTTGATGCGCTGGGGCGGCCAAGGCAAGCGTTGTCATTTACATATTATCGGCTTTCTGTGAAAACTTGACCACTTCTAAACATTTTTCTGACTCGGAGCACAATCATCATATCTCACTATCAACGTTTCAAGTATTTTTGAGCACCTAATTCCATTTTTCACACAAAATTTGATATACATTCTTTGATACATTTTTTCTATAGCAGAAAATCGCCGTACACAAAAACACTTCTAACTTCTATGCCTCTAATCAAGAAGCTGAACAGCTAAAATAGCTGAAACTGTGAATATAATTTTACTAATCCAATGTCGTAGCCCGCGAAATTTGAACATTCATCTTGTTTTTTGAACAGACCTCGTACATTCACTTCGCGTCAGGAGAAACAGTGCATATTTCTTCAAAACTGGTACGATAGTTTTTTAAGTTTTCAAGATATGAACTAATACGTATAAATATGATTACCTCATTGCTAACTAAAAATTACAAAACGAAATGTAATTAAAAAAAATTAATCGACTTCTGAAAATTGAAAATATCATGTTGAAATCGATGCCAGCACTTCAGAAAAGTATCTATCAAATAAATATAGTTTAAAAAAACTAAAAAACACGCTTTTGAAGAACATCGAACTATAAAGTAGAAAGTAATTTTTTTAAATAAGCTTAAAACAACAAGTTGGAGACTTGCTGTCTCTGTTGGAGCGCCAATTAATTTGTATTGTTGTTTTTATTTTATTTTTATCGTTGTTTTAATAAAATGTTCAAAGCTTTAAAATGTATCTTCCGTTTCGTTCAAAACTTTTTTCTGTACCGAATCACGGGTAATTGTAAATATTTATATATTTCATCTGTAGTACATAATTTCGCTAACACTTATAAGTCTCAAAATATGTTTTTTATTTTGATTTTCTTTTAAACGTATAGCGGCATCTGCCCGCAAAGAGATCAAGTAATAATTGATAGTTACTTACAGCGCCATCTGCCAGCGAATAGATCAAGAAATATCAATGAGGTTACGTACAGCGCCATCTGCCCGCGAATAGATCAAGCAATACTGCTGATAATTCTGTCAATACAGAATCCGAGCTTGAGAGGTGAAGCTAATATAAATCGTGTAAAAATATGAAATTATGAACTATGCTGGCACTCACCTCAAAAAAATATAACACACGATAAATGTTTTCGTTACCATCATTTTCGAAAAATCATTTGATTTCTTTTATTTCCAGCCGATGTTAGAGGACACTTCAAAGGGGAAGGATCACGAATAAATACAAACGGGAAGGACTACGTCAACATAGACAAAACCTTGGTCGACATGGAAATCGGAAAGGCGCATCTCTATTTCGATCGCATTTTTGGAGACCAAGAAGACCTCAACGCCAACACGAATAAATTGATCAACGACAACATAAAGGCGTTCATCAAAGAACTGAAACCAGTCGTAGCTAAAATCGTAGAAGAATTCATAGGAGGGATCACCAAGAGACTGTTCAAGAAGTACCCCTTCGATGATTTGTTCAAACCTTGAGAGACATGGGTTTGTTTAAAATGAATTGTATGAAGCTGATACATAATTAATATTTTAATCTTTTATGTTCATTATTTTTGTTCGATGTGGATTTTATATAAAATTATACTGCTGAAAATCAACTATTCAACGATACAAAGATAATAATACTCAGCAATTCTCTTGGTCTATTTCAGATTTGAAATTCATGTTCAATAGTTGAAAAGTTCCGATAGCTCTTTGGATTTAGAATGACGCATAGAAAAATGTGTTTTGATGTCTTCACAGCAATTTTTATTGATTATCAATACTTGAGGAATGGAAATTAAAGAAAATCAGAATGAAGAAATCCCATCTACCGTGACTCTATATTCATAATATAAATTTAACGACGAAAATAGGGCTCCTTGCGCTCGTTACCGCATGATCGACCCTAAAGGCAATTTATCACAAGAAATAATGTTTATAGTATTGCACATCAATTCAATAATTTGAATCAATTATCTTTTAATCACATTCATATCTTTTACAGTTTGAATTATGTACGTGCTTTAAATAATTTTTATATGACACGCGTTCCGTTTTATATATTTCCGTTGTTTTTATTGCATAACGATTTTAGGGGATAGTACCTGATGAAAATCCATAACTTATTCAAGTTACACTTTATTGAGGGATTTTCAGTGAACAGTAAAAACATGCCTGAAGAAGCTACTGTACAGTGAAACACCTGTTGCGTTTTTGTGATCAGGAATAACATATCTCAGTTTGGTAGGTGTACAAAGTATCGATTTTCGATGCTTAATATATCAACGTACACGCAAAGTCACTTTAAAAAAATATATTTCAAGTACAAACTGTGAAAATTCAAAATTACAGAGATGTTAACTGTATGAAATCTAGCAACTGACTGATGAAGTCAGTCAATAAGCGTATCGTATTGAAAAATGGTTGATGTACAAAGTCGTCAAATGAAAAAAAAATAATTCAATCTTTTTTCTCAGTGTATTTTGTGGATGTGTATAACTCAACAGCCGTGTCGAAATTACTGGACATTTCAAAATTAACTGATTTATAGTGGCATACTAAATTTACCCAATAATAGGTTCCTACACTGTAAATAGGTGACAGAAAGCTTTTGCAAAAAAAATATGGTTTTCAGTCAAAGTTCAATCGCTACGCATATCCATCAAAACATTGGAAATGGCTTTTTAATTTCAGTTGTTACATTAATTTTGTTGAAACAGGTTGTATTCAAATTGAAAGGAAACAATGAGTGTGACATTTTTAATAACGTTACTGATAAGTATAACATCAAGCAAACATTTGCGTGAGTATAGAAACTGGAAAATTAGTTTCGTGATTTTATTTTTCCACTGAACAAGTGCTTCAAAACAGATTATTGAGCATAAAGTTTAAGATAGCATCAACTAATTAGGTATTACTACAATGTAGTGACATTTTATTTTTATATTTGGAATGTCTTATTGAAGTTGTACCCATTCGGTAACCAAAATACATTTCTAATCGTATTAAGGGTAATTCGGAATTCTAAAAAAAATAAAAAAATTGTTCGTGCAGCCCGAAGAACGTAATCTGATTTTTTAATTTCCAACAGCATCTTTCGTGGAAGTTTGTCATAGATCTGACCCGACGTTGGGAGAATGTGTCTTCAAAAATATCGACAGGCTAAGACCGAGATTACTCAAAGGCATTCCTGAACTTTCAATACCTTCTTTCGAACCACTAATTTTCACGAAAGCCGCACTCAAAATGGGAAAAGATTTTTCCGCTGAATTTTCCGATATCAAAATATACGGTGCTGAAAATTTTGTTCTCGAAACACTGGATTGTGATGTGGATAATTTGAGATTCGGAATTATAGCACAATTTCCCGAACTGATTACAACGGCAAAGTACAGGGTGAAGGGAAAAATTATGATTCTGCAGCTGAACAGTGAAGGATACCTCGAAGGGAATTACAGTAAGTTTTTCTCTCTTTCAATACCGTGTGCTGGCCAAATTAAATTATAACAATAATAGTTTTTCACTTAATAACGTCGAAGTACGAGATTGAGGATGATTGTGTTTTATATAAGTGAAATTTCATATTGTAACGCTTTCATATACTAAATTATGTGACTTTGCTATAAATTATATCTGATTCAATTTCATAACGAATGTTTGAAGTACGTGAATTGTCGTCCAGTTTGTATCTGAAAGTAACTTCTATGCATGATCTACACATCTTTGTAAAAGTTCATTTTGAACATGAATCCTTTTTTTCTTCCTTTGAAACATTTCCACAATATTTTGTATAAAGATGGAGACGTGAACGCCCGAAGGCTTTTTTTCCAATGGAAATTTATGCATAAAAATTTGATAATAGTAAAAACAATACGTATTTCAGTACATTTCTGAAGTCGCCCCTCAACTCTTTATAATTGAGAAGTGTAAAAGTCGTTGATACATAAAAAGTGGTTTTAGACAATTCGCTGGAAGTAAAAAATATGCATTCCAGCATTTTTCCGAAAATATTGCTGCCAGTAACTTAACAGTTAGGCTGAAAACTTCGCTAACATAGTTACAAAATAGGCCACATTCGATGATGACCTACCTCTTTATCGACGATGAATTTTTTCCCAGCGAGCATTCTCTTGAGGTCTGAGAACAGGCAAAGGTCCCTGGGGGCAGGTCTGGAGAATACGGTGGATGTGGAAGCAATTAGAAGCCCAATTCATTCAATTTTGCTATCGTTTTAATTGATTTGTGACACGGTGCATTGTTTTGATGAAACAGCATTTTCTTTTTCTTCAAATGACAGCTTACGCGTACCCAAATATTTATGCACTTTATGTCCAACACGTTTCTTTGATATGTTTGATATATTTGGACTATTTTCAACTAATAATCCAACAGCTGTGAATTTTGTACACGTGTTTTTTGAAGGTTAAGGTTAACTGAAAATGATATGGCGCTAGTAGCGCCATCTTTGTGTTAGCCTACGAACTATTCAGCCCTACCTTATAAAGTGTTGCCAAAACAAGTACATATTGGTTGAACTGTAAAAAAGTAATCAATTCTTATAGTCACGTTAGGGCGTAATCACACGTCTTGAGTCTACGAATCCTATCCTATAGGTAAAACATGTGGCTTGGCTGTTTCTTAATCCAGTACCTATTGGCACATTACTAACGAATAGTGAATGAATACCTGACAAAATAACTCATTGGAGTGTCTACATGATTTCTATGAAAGAGCCAAGCTAAATGTTTCAACTAAGAGAAGGGTTTGTAGAGTCCAGTCGTGTCTATACATCCTTTCTCAAACAGTTTGGCTCAATATTAGATCAGATAATTCACTAATAGTGCAAGCAATATGTATTCGTCTTGACAATACTTTACATGAAAATGTTTTTGGCGAAATAATTTTATCTCCCAATAAAATTACACTACTATTTCTTCTCACTACCAATAACCTAACTCGAATAAGACCAAAATACGTGTAAGTATTTTGTAGAATTTCAATTGATCAAAAAATGAATTTCCTCATGTTTATTTCTCATTGCCGTAGATTATATTGAGGACAATGAGAAAAGGGGAACAATATTTAAAATATAAAGAAATACCCAACACAGATATTTCTTAGTTGAAACAAAACTACTACTTTTTCTATGATTCTATAATTGTAGAAGTGACAGAATAAAAAATAAACCCTAAGGTACCAAAATAAATATTTTATCATATATCTTTCGCAACATCTTTGATGTTATTCTTCGAAGATTATTGCAATTGTAAAGACGGCATCTACGGAATCAATGAGGCTGAATAAAAAACCGTTCTATATCTCTCCGTAACTTTGAATTGAAGCTTGGTTTTGCGAAATACCACTGCAGAGGACCGAAATTACTCTATTCGTCACCGATGAATGAAGATCTTTATGTCCATCGCTAATAGCTTTCGTACGAGATGTCGTCTACTGGCAGGATTGTTCTTATCGAGGCGCCTAATTCTAAAGGTATATTCGCGATCCAGCCGGGTACCATTAAGGCTGATGAAAATCAGAAGTTCATTTAAAGTATGTAATAGCAATTGAAGATTAAGATTTTGTATTTTGAAATTATCGTAAGAGTGAGTTTGCACAATGTAATTGTTTTTGTAGCAGTTTTTGGAGAATGAATGTATATGCGTTGTTGATAAATGATTTCTATTAAAGTATATAAAATCATGTTGATTTGTGTGGCATTTAAATTTCATTAGCTAGGCTTGACTCTTGCATTAATAGTAAAGATAAGGTAACCTCGAACAAAGTTGAAGTGACACGACTTAACTCAAACACATTTTTTTAGTTGAGTACCGCTAGTATAAATATAGTGGTAACTCGTCAAAGAATTATTATCTAAAAATTGTTTTTTTACCATATCATTGTCTTTACACAACATAACCGGAATACTGTAATGAATAGAGGAATATTTACCTACAAAAGGTTCGCGTGTTCCAGATTGTTTATATGTTATAAAGCACGGTTGGTCGTAATTGAAATATAAAATGCACAGTTCCTTTTCCTCCGCGCCTGCCAGTATTCCAAAAATGAATATAGTTTACAAAAACTAAAAAACACGCTTTTAAAGAACATCGAACTAAAAAGTTGAAAATATGTTTTTTAAAATAAGCTTAAAACAATAACGAATGAAAAATACTAGTTTTATTGTGAAAAAAGCGACGTGCGATTGATATATAAAAATATGGCACAAAGCGCCCACGCTTTGGTCATGATAATACTAGTATTTTTCGATCGTTATTGTTTTAAGCTAATTAAAAAAAATCTTTTTAACTTTTTAGTTAGATGTTCTTTAAAAGCGTGTGATTTTCAGGCTCCCTCTCCAGAATCGAAAAATATCAATGATCATTTTTCTAAACAATATACGGCTGATTGATACAAAGTTTAGATAAATTATATATAGTTTAAAAATACAAAAAAAATACGCTTTTATAGCATAGGAAACTCAAAAATGAAAAATAAATACAGGGTGTTCCTTAAACACATGCTAATATTTAAGGAGGTAATTTTTAGACCCATTTTAAGGAAAAAACGTCCTATGGACGTATGTCCTAAACGCCTTAACTTTTGAGATACATGGTGGCAAAGTTTTCAAAAATAATCAGTTTTTCAATAATAACTGAGATAATTTTGTAGACATCTTTGGCATATTTGGTACATATGTTCCATGCCTCAAGGCGCATTTTCTTATGTACAATTTTCTAAATTTTCTCTGCCAGTGGCGTACGTACGAGTTTTGAAATGTATATTTTAGGCGAAAAAAATACTACGCTACTGCTTTATCTTGAATTAAAAATCATTTCTGAAATCTCCATACATTTTTGAGCACATTTGATCTGCTGGGTTTCCTTTGTCCGACGCATGGTTTTCGCTCAAAAAATTAAAAATCGCTTAAAAATCTGATGCGGTATCGTGCATCGACTGAAAGCAAACTAAGAGATCAGATTTGTTGCAAAATAATTGAGGATCTAAAAGGTATTTGTTTGTTGTCAGATGCCCTGTCTCAATTAAAATTACGTCATAACGCAGCACCGCTTAATAATTTTTGAAAACATGAATTTAGTTATCCTGGAATAAATGACGTGTAGCAGAATTTATTTACTGCACCTCTTGGAAATATGGAGTTTGTCGAAATATGATTTCTTTCAAAGATTAAAAGCAGAAAAAACAGCGTACCCACCATAGCAATAAAAAACGAATTCTCTGTATGTACAAACGTCAGTAGCTAATATTGATGTTGGTTTAAAGTAAGGTGTTGGTGTTTTGATTGATTTTGAAGTGTTATTGAAGTTATTTTGGTAGTCCGCTATTTTTCTGAATATCAGTAAATATGGTAAATTATACGAATGCGGAAATGGCGCAAATGCATAACGTATATGGCCTTGCCGATGGTAATGCAACAGAAGCCAGGCGCATTTATCAGGAAAGATATCCTAATCGTGCCTTACCAGATAGCCGAACCTTTTCAAATATTCATCGGTGACTTGGGGAAACTGGTAGTTTCAAGAAAGGGATTCCGGAAGGTAGACCTCGTGTAGTAAAAACTCCTGGAATTGAGGAAGCGGTGCTGCAAGAAATTGAGGAACATCCTGAGACGAGTACGAGGAAGATCGCTAGAACTCTGGATATTTGTCATCAAATTGTTTGGCGTATTTTGGTTGATTTTTTGTTGTACCCATACCATATTTCAAGAGTACAGGCATTACTCCCCAGAGATTTTCCAAAGCGTGTGAACTTCAGTCAGTGGTATCTACAAAGTATTGCACTAAATCCGCAGTTTGAGACACAAATTTTGTTCACAGACGAAGCAAATTTTTCTCGGAATGCCATTCAAAATTTCCATAACAATCATGTGTGGGCTGAAGAAAATCCCTATGCAATAACCGAAACCCATTTCCAACACCAATTTTCGGTTAATGTATGGGCAGGAATTATAGGTGATCATCTAATAGGCCCATTTTTTCTTCCAGGACGCCTTGATGGTCGTTCTTATTTACACTTTCTCGAAGAAGACTTACCTGGGTTATTGCCACTTGCGTTAAGGAATCGAATATGGTACATGCACGATGGCACCCCTGCTCATTTCAGTGTAATTGTCCGAAACCATTTAAATACAGTTTATCCTAATCGTTGGATAGGTCGCGGCGGACCTCAGCAATGGCCAGCAAGATCCCCCGATCTCAACAGTTTAGATTTTTTTATGGGGTCACCATAAAACTCTTGTGTATAAAACTCCCTTTGATACTTTAGAAGATTTAAGAGAGTGAATAGTTGCCTCGTGTAAAACTATACGAAATACGCCGGGAATATTTGAACGGGTGCGTAATTCCATGCGTAGAAGGGCGGAAGCATGCATACTAAGTGCAGGTGGCCACTTCCAACAATTTTTATAATCAGTTTTGGTATTATTACTAATTTACAAATTTGTGCTATTCGTTTAGACTTACTGTCACAAAATAAAATAAAACTCGTTTTTGTGAAAATTTTTTTTTTTGCAGATTATGTTTTCAAATATCATTAGGGAAATGGTAATGCGTTATGAAGCAATTTTCAGATTCTCATTCATTTTAGAATTGATCTAATTTTTCAATTTGCTTTCTGTCGATTTTTATTTTTTTGAGTGAAAATCATGCGTCGGACAAAGAAATGCCAAGAGATCAAATTTTCTCAAAAATAAATGTGGATTTTAAAAATGATTTTATTTTGAAAAGAAAGCATTGGCATAGTACTTTTTCCCCAAAAATATTCAATGCGAAACCCGTAGGGATGCCACTGTTTGAAAAAATACAAATTTGTGTATATCAGAAAATGCGCCTTGAGGCATGGAACATATGTACCACATATGCCAAAGATGTCTACAAAATTATCTCAGTTATTATTGAAAAACTGATTATTTTTGAAAACGTTGCCACCCTGTATCTCAAAAGTTAAGGCGTTTAGGACATACGTCCATAGGAAGTTTTTTTCTTAAAATGGGTCTAAGAATTACCTCCTTAAATATTAGCATGTGTTTAAGGAACACCCTGTATAGTTAAACAAAAAAATAAAAAACACGCTTTTAAAGAACATCGAATTAAAAAGTTAAAAATATTGTTTTTAAATAAGCTCAAACCAATAACGAACGAAAAATACTAGTATTATTGTGAAAAAGCGTAGTATTTTTCGTTCGTTATTGGTTTGAGCTTATTTTTAAAAAATAAATATTTTCAACTTTTCAGTTCCATGTTCTTTGAAATCGTGTTTTTTAGAAATTAGATAATTCTGACTATTCATTCAGGAGACTTATCAAGTCCTATTTACCATCATTGAGGAAAAGAAAATCTATAGATACTTATGATTACTTGATATCATTTTGTGATTATCCAAAATTAAAATAATAATATATTTTTGGAAAATTGTTTATGCATTTGCTGTTTTTTTGTAAGGAGTTAGTTATATGGAAGAGCAACTAAGTTGAATTTCGCCTACATTTTTTATAATGCAATCTAAATCCTTTATTATTCTTATTATTATTATTATATAGACATTCAATGACCCGGTGGTATGATCCCAGGAAGTGGAAATGTGCTGCGTAATTGGTCGCTTTCAGTTTAGTCAAAATGAGCTAGGTGTTACTGATATTGATTTTGCGGTGGCGAAGGGAGCTCAACGATTTCGAAAATTTCTTGGAGAGCAGGGTCCCCGAACTTCTTATGTGTTTATGTAAATTTCCTAGAAAATTTGAACCCTATTTCTGTTTCCTAATATAGGCGAAAAAGAAATGTTATTCTCCACAGCAAGGAAAAATTTAAAAAGAAATACAAGTGAAAATCTGAAAGAGCCGATTTTTTTTTCAAAATAGCAACGGATGCGTAAAAAGAGGAACTGTGCATTTTGAACACTTAATAACCATCCTAGAACTTTTGTAAGTAAACCCGTTTTACTTGAAGAGTCCAATTTTTGTATTCAAAATTCATTCTTATTAACCCTTTTATCATTGACTGTTACTGTAATGAGCTCGCTAAGTTGAAATTACAGACTTTCAATTCAATTTCATTGGATAATTTAGGAAACACTTGCTACATGAATAGCATTTTACAAGTGTTGTTCATGACGAAGAATTTCAAGAACGAAGTTTTAATGATGAACGAGAACGGGAATGTTTCCTACTTATTCATCAAACTCAAACAACTGTTCATGCAGCTGCAGTTTCGTAAGAAGGTATCATCTTTCCCTCCAACCGATTTCCTAGAGTCTTTGAAGTCCACTAGATACTCGTTAGGACAACAAGAGGATTGTTCCAAATTCTTGGGCTTTTTGTTGAATACTCTTCGTGAGCAAAACAATAGCAAAATCAATACTCCTGACCGCTCTGGACTGAATGATTCCGTACAACCCATCTCGTCTTGTGTTTGTAAATCCTCACTTGTTAACTTTGTGGTAAATGTTCAAGAAATACCGAAAACTTATGTGAATTTCTGGAACTCCATCTAGCTTTTCCTAATATGACTAATAACCAGTCCGTGCAAAGCTTATTGTTAAATCATCTAAAAAAGGAATTTTTAACAGGTGATGATCGACTATATTGTCAAACATGCGCCAAACTAACTGACTGTTATAAGGAAACAAGTATAGCTGAGGCACCAGTCAATCTAATAATAACATTGACGATCTTCAAACAAGACTCAACCTCTAATGGAAGCAAGAAACTCTTTGGAAGGTTCGAAATAGATGAACATTTCAATCTAGCAGACCACTATTATATTCATGCAGTCATTGTTCACTGTGGTTCTGGCCTCGAATTTGGTCATTATTACCCCTTGGTCAAAGAAGAAACGGACTGGTTTAAGTTTGACGATAGTCGTGTCACGAAATGTTCTGGCGATGCATTGAATTTATTGGAGCCTCTGGAGACACCCTACATTTTGTTTTATAAGAGAGAGGACATTGTTAGATCAAGATCTTCAGTTGATGTGGTGCTGCAGGTTTTTCCGGGTTTTCCTGCAGCTGAAAAAGCAAATGCGCCACTGGAATCAATTAAGTCGCCCCGGAGCGCCAATTAATTTTTATTGTTGTTTTTATTTTATTTTTATCGTTGTTTTAATAAAATTTTCATTACAAATTGACAAAAATAATAAATTTAATTGTTACAAAAGTACTGAAATTTGCCCACAAAGCCAGCTTTGGAGTAGTTATCTAATGATCTGACAATGCTGAATCTGATAGCAACTGCTTTATTGATGTCATATAAACCGTTTCAGTTTTCTTATTGATGAATTTTGCAATTTTTAGCAAACATCAGAGCACAATTCAAGACAAAAAGCGAATTCCACATGAAAAACGGGAAGAAGCACCTCAAAGTACACAACGCGACCACCTCAGTGGAGATCGGCCACAGCAACATCTACTTCGACAGAATCTTCGGGGATAACGAGGCTCTCAACACACAAGTCAACAAGCTTTTCAACGACAATGATGGAGCTCTCATATCGGAGTTGAAAACCTTAATGAATGCCCTTCTCAAAGAGCTCGATTTAGGAATCGTCGATGGACTGTACGACAAATATTCATTCGATGATTTATTTCCCAATCCATGATGGGGTATTGTTTGTTGAAAATCGCGAAGGTGGTGGGTGCACTCTTGGCCTTTATCGGTTTGATTTTAACTGCATATTAAACCATAATGGAAAACGAGTATGAGAACAGTTTTGATGGAGATGATAATATGAGAACAGTCCCTTGTGGAATAATGTGTTCATTGTTCTTGAGAAATTAGTTATCGAAGACCACAGATCACTGCTACTTCTTATAGGCTAGTTGTGTATTTGATGATTGCAACTGATAAGTTCATTAAAATATGGTACTGTTTGCCCAATAAGTATTTCAACAATAAAAATCATTGAAAACTACAATAATCTGTTCTTTACCATCAACCAATTTAAAGCCTCATCCATTGTTTGAACTATAGTGTATTTGCTGGACTTTAATCATATTCGCATGCTTCTGTTTTGAAGTTTTTGAAGCACCGATTATACTATTACCATCAAGCAAAGAAAGTAAAGTCGCACAATAATCAAACCGCGGTTGTATTATGAATCGTTATACTGTTAATTTAGATGACGACTGATCCGTGCGAAGGAAAACATTTTTGTGTAAATTTTGATAGATATATAGTGGAAGTGCTTTTTCAAGTTCAAAGTGTTGTTGAGTACTATGCCAAAATACACACATCGGAAAAGTCTAGGGGATATTTTTAAAAATGGCAATATTTTTTTTTTATATCGCTTTAGGGAAAAAAAAGTTGACGGGTGATTATTAAACGAATGTAACTTACAACAAAATTTATTAAATGGTCAAAAATACTGAGTGCGCATATAAGCAAAACTAAAAAAAATATGGCTCTTCTTTGGCACCCCGAAAAAAAATCATAATACAAAAAAAATTGGAATCAGTACAAAATATGGCCTCCACGCTGGTTTATTACGGCCCTACATCTATCGTGCATCGACAAAATGAGATTGCCAATATCTTGTTGAGGTACATTTGCCCATTCAGCGATTGAAAGCTCTCTCAATTGAAACGTTGTGTGAATGTTCCCCATATGCGGAGTAATTCTTCGTTGAAGCATGTCCCACACATGGTCGATGGGATTCGAATCCGGTGATTGGGCTGGCCATGGCAATACATCAACTAATTCGTTGGTGAGCCAGTCAGTCACTAGCCGCGCGACATGTGGACGAGCATTATCGTGCATTAGGTGGAAGTTTTCACCAACAGCACCAGCAAACGGACGGACGATAGGTAGAAGAATGGTGTCGAGGTACTGTCGAGCTGTCAGGGAGCGATTTGAAAAAACGAGATCGGTTCTGCCGCCGATCATGATTCCCATAGCATTACTGTACCACCTCTGTATGTGTGGACTTCCTGGACGTGTCTCAAACGTTCATTATTTCCAGGTCGTCTCCACAGTCTTACTCGACGAGAATCTGGATGAAATCCAAATCTGGATTCGTCTGTGAACAAAAATGTGGCCCAATCATTTGCATCCCAGTTTTGATGTTCTTGACACCACTCTAATCTTCTACCGCGATTGCCTCTCGACAAAGGTGGACATCTAAGTGGCCTTCTGTTGTGGAGATCTGCTTCATGCAGTCGATTTCTGACAGTATCACGACCAATGGTTACCTGGTGCGTCTGCTGCAACACGTTAACCAACTCAGGTGCTGTGATTGTCGGTTGTCTTCTTGCGGTTAAGACCAAAAATCGGTCTTGAACTGCAGTTGTAGCGCGTCCTCGCCCTGGATGTTGTTCGGCTGGACTGCCAGTTTCACGGAAACGCCGCCACAATCGACTGATAACACTTTGGGAGACCCCCAAACGAAGAGCTACATCATTTTGTCCCACGCCACCTTGAAGAAGCCCTACAGCTCTATTCATCTCAGCCAATGGTAAGTGATGGCGTTCCATGTTAAAGCACAATATTTCCAGTTTAATTGTTGAGCAAGAACTGCATAGAATGTACAAACTCGACACTTTCAGATTATTCATTTTAGCCGAAAACCTACAGTTTGTAAAAAACTTGATAAAAGATTAGTTACCGTTTTTGCAGGCTTTGTTCAACCCATAGAAATCTACAGGGTGGTCGAGTGTACCAATTCAATCGAAATTAAACGACCTCATGCATTTATTTTTATGATATTTAGTATGTTATAAAAATTTTCCTAGACTTTTCCGATGTGTGTATTCATATTCTTTAACAATTGCACTAGATTCACCTATTATATTGATACCATTTGAATTTTTTTCAATTGGATTATATAAGGTTTTTTCAAAAGTTTTGTCTGTTTTAATGCCATGTATTTTTCTAGATCCGTATCTCAATAAATATTAATTCTACTGTGTCATGGTATATACTGATCGATAGAGAATTCAGTAATGTATATATTGATGCTATACATTTTTTTCCAAATTTCAATTTTTTTTTTCTCTTTTCACCTTATTACTTACTATATGATATCGTTAAGCGATTCTGGGAAAATTTTTCTCTAAGAATTCAAACTGAACAAAAGCGCAACCGAAACAACCCGAAAAAATAAACCAGAGATTTGGCAATGATTGGTTTGCGAAATTTAGTTCCTGAGATTTCAATCTCGAGGATGAGCCCCGATGTGGTCTACCTACGGTCACCCAGGATGAGGATTTGAGGACTCCGCGGTGGAGACTGACCCATCACAAACGGAGCTTTTGATGACGGAAGAACTGGGCGTCAGCTCCCAGTAGTTTTTGATAGTTCTAAACTTATTGGAAAGGTCAAAAAACTTAAAAAGTGGGTGCCCCACGAATTGAACGATCGATAGAAATTGCCACGTTCCGAGGTTTGTTGCTTTTGCGCAAAAAAAAACGATTCTTTATTGGATCGGATCGTCCCAGGTGATGAAAAGTGGATCCTCTACGATAGCAGGAGACGTTTAGGATAGTAGTTGGACACCGATGCGCTTCGCAGGTATTTCCGAAAGGAAAACCCACCGAAAAAAGACTGTGATTACTGTATGGTGGTGAGTGGCTGATGTGATTCACTATAATTTTCTGCAGACGGAACAAACCATTATAGCAGAGTACTATTTTGAGAAAATCGACGAGAGGTCCGATCCTACTCCGCATGTTTCACAAATTACCGACCGAAAATTGAACGAACTGAGCATCAAAGTTCTGCCTCACTCACCATAGTCCCCAGACCTCTCGCCAATCGACTACCGTCTTTTCTAGTGTTTGGGTAAACTTCTTATTCTCGGCAAAGTAAGATTTTATTTGACTTTTTGCTTTTTATTCAATAAATAAAACTGACAATAACATTGGTAACCATATAAAACAATAAACAATTTCAGCTTCAATAGTAGATGTTAAATTTATTCACAACATCCTCCGGGGCTCGCAAATTACTCCTTTAGCTTCAACAAAATGATTTTTGTGATGGGACGACGATAAACTCCTGTTGCTGTAGTCACTTCAACTACCTGTACTCTGCCATCGGGACCAGGAAAAATTCGCGTAACTTTTCTTTTGGCCATTTGTTTCTGGGAAAACTATCACCCAAAATAATGACGATGTCTCCTTCTGCCACATCACTGCTATTGAACTGCCACTTGCTTCTCTTTATTAGCGAGGGTACATATTCCCGTATCCACCGTTTCCAGAAAACGACCGCATATCTTTGTGCCACTCGCCATTGTTTTCTAAGATGTGAATTGGTATCAGCAGAAATACCCAGTGGATTCACTTCATTGGACTTTTCAATAAGGAAGTGGTTGGGAGTCAAAGCTTCCGCATCTTGATGATCAGAAGACATATAAGTTAAGGGATGGATGTTCACTGCACACCCAATTTCAACTATAAGAGTATGTAAAATCTTTTCTTTTGGGCTCTGTTGGGTTAGGCACTTTCAACAGATTTAATCATTCTTTCCCATATTCCTCCCACATGACTTGCTGCTGGTGGATTCTTGAACCATTTGATATGACGAGTGCAGCAAAACTGTTGTATTCGGTTTAAATCTAGTTCTTTGATGGCTAGTTTCATTTCTTTTTCCGCTCCGCAGAGGTTTGATTCATTATCAGAGTGTATTTCTGATGGATTACCTCTTCTACAAATAAATCTATGAATTGACATGATGGCAGAATCCGTAGTAAGGGAAGAAGCCAGTTCTAGATGAATTGCCCTCGTTGACATACAGGTGAAGATAACGTATCTTTTTTCCTTCCTTCTATCAATTGTGACTGTCATGGGGCCAAAATAATCCATACCTGTAATCAAGAATGGTCGGCATTGTTGTACTATCCTAAAGTCTGGAATTAGTCCCATCTGCTGAGTTTCAACCCTGGCGTTTTTCTTTTTACATATAATGCAGGATGATATACAAGCTTTTATTGCTCATCTCACGTTGATTATCCAAAATCTTTTCCTTAAATGGTTTATGATTTGTTATTTTCCGTGATGATGATTCAGTTTATGATAATGTCTCGTATTGATATGTAGGTGTTGTCCTTCATCCAATCGTCCACTTAGTCTCAAAATATTGTCTTGGCCGATAAATACATTCAAATTTCGAAGACGACTTTGTTTTCGATAACACTGCAGCCATGTCAATAAAACCTTTGCCCCGAAAATAAGATAAATAAAAAACCATACATTTACTTTATTAGTTTTCCATTACAGAAATATTTCTCTCAGCGTATCTTTTGTTTCGAATAAAGTTTCAAATGTCAAGTATGATATTTGAGATTCGATTAAACGTTTCAGAGAACCACAAAATAGATTACCAAAGTTTTTAATGGTGTTAGTGTTTGTGGATTTTGATGTTGCCATTAATTTTCTATTGCAAGACTTGTTACTGGCAAATAAGGATAGTGTTCGACTGAAGTAGTTTGCAGCCCGTTATCGACTTGTACTGGAAGTTTGTCCCGTCGATCATTCTAGAAATTCTCCACTTCATTTTATGTTTCAAATTTTGTAAGGAGGACATTCCCAAAGCTCGAAAAACAAACTTCCTCTACAAAAAAAAATACTTTTTGGTACTCCGAAGTGTTTTTTAAACACAGTAGTGCCTCCGTATTTTTGACTACACGAATAACTCGCTTTGTCAGATTTGCACGTGCAATTCTCTCTTTCAAACCGTTCGGATCGAAACGAAGACATTTCAAGAATCATTAGAATCGGCATCAACCTTCAACGTACGTGTACCAGCACTGCCAGCAGTCCGTTTGTTGTGTTCTCTCGTCACTTTAATTATTACCATAATGTCGAGAAAGTTTTCTACCGGCGGCGACATTTGGAAAAGAAAAAACTCGATCTTCGGTATTATACTTTTGGTCGATATCTGCCATAAACAAAAGAGAAATGCGTGCGCGGAGTTTTGCAAAACTTTTGTGGGTGTATTTGTATGCACATGAAATTGCAGGTGAGTCTTTAATTTGTTTTATGTGCTAATATTCAACATTTTTCAAGAGTCAACTATTTTAATATAAAGTGAACCCTCTTTCTTCGAAACTAATAGCAGAAATTCTCTAATGCCCGTACGCATACATTATGAGCGAGGGAACATTTTGTTAAAATCGACAATGAACTTTTCCTAATACATGAATTGATGGATGTAGCCGTTGTTACACGGTAGGCCCTTAACAGAGTTTATGAATCTTGTTTACCTGTGACAATGTGGTTACATCCGCAATTCTTATGTTTATGAATTTCCAAGGATTCCAAATCCGAACACTTAGCTCATAAACTCCAAATTTCTCCATCTTGTCTACATTATCTTTGGCATTAAAGAGGAAATTAATTAGGTAACCTGACATGTGGCCGAATGCTATTACCACATTGTTTTTTCTGAAATATCCTGTTCTTTTACCAAAATATGTTGAAGTTACAAATTTCTTGATTTCTAATTGTTTGATCTGAGGGTATATTGATCAAAAAATCAGAAATTGAAAAATTTGTAACTTTAACATATTTTGGTAAAGGAACACAGAGACACTTGTCGAATTTATCATGCCAAAGATAAAGTGGACAAGATTGAGACTACTGGAGTTTGTAAGCTTAAGTGTCCGAAGTGTGATAGTGTTTATGTTGGACAATGTGGCCGAAATGTCTCAAAAAGATATGCAGGCAAGGGTTGGAAACATAATCATTTGGAATCCTTAAAAATTCATAAACATAAGCATTGCGAATGTAACCTATTGAATGACCAAATTGACGTGGTCTACTCGCCGGTTTTCAGATTGGCGTACCCACATTGTCACAGATAAACAAAATCCAGGTAATACAGTCATTATTACCAACTGTAGTAGTATAGGTATATAAGAATGCACATTATTAATTATTTTAGTTTATTGTATCCTTTTGAAAATGTCCTTGTAGGACGAAACTGCAGTAAAGTTAGTTACAAATACAAGTGGTAAAAAAATTTTTCATTTTCGGAATACCACAAACTCTTTAACAGTATTTCGATTTCAACTCGATTAAAAATGATAAAAATCACCTGAAAAAACCTGATGTTTTTATGAAACTATTATATCAATCACAAGTTAGTAGGCTAATGTATACATTTTTTGGCTTGTCAAATAAATCATTTTTTTCCCCGAATCTAACTCCTTGAGTTGAAGCGAAAACATTTCCTAGAATAAATTTTCAATTTACTTTCTTTAACAATCTGCTATTATTTTGTTAAATATTTCATTTCTCAAACTAATGAAAATTCAAAATATTTCTACATACTACAGAAACCAATCAGTTCAAAAAATCAAAGCTTTCTTCACTTTCTCATTTTTAAAACCATGTAAGATCAGTCGTTTTCACTTATTTGGAATTAAAATCAGCCACATATTAATCTTCAATAAATACCGAATGAAATATGTCGTTTAGTATGCGGCGTGAAGAAAATTTATCATGACTTTCTCCTCAACGAACATAGTAAAATGGACAGTAAGAGCTGTACAGGGTGAACAATAAGGCTGCATACCGATGATTCGAAAACGAAAAATGACAACGAATTGATGCTTTTCAGGTTTACAAACGAATAAAGTAAAATGTCTCGAAAACGGTCGTTTCTACAGAGATCCGGAACGACCAGCGCATAAAATGTGGACCATGGATGAATGTTCTAGATACTTTCTTTGTTTAGAGGGAGAAGTTTTCGATTTTCGATGTTCCGTTGACTTGCTCTTCGACGTGGACAGGCAAATATGCGATTTCAAAGTCAATGTAGACAACTGTGACGTTACAGCAGGTAAAATTAACTCAATTATAATCGAGAATTAAACTGAAATGTATTTCAATAAACTGAGCTATCAGGTCATGTGCTAAGTATAAATATTCAACAGCGCGTACACATTACTTCGGACGACTAATAGATACTTTTTGTAGAAACCACAATTCCTAAGCCAATGCTCGACAAAGCAAAATGTTCAGACCAGTACCACTTGGGATGCGCCGATGGTACTTGTCTACCACAAGAGTACTTCTGCGATGGATCCCTCGACTGTCCGGATGGAAGCGATGAAGGGCTTTGTGACCTCAAACATGACCCTAATGGGGCTTCGCCCTGCGACGCAACAACCTGTCTGCTCCCCACTTGCTACTGCTCGGAAAACGGTAAGGAAGCGAAAGCAGAGCTCGATGATGTTTATGAAGAGTTATTCCTTATTTTACAGGAACCCAAGTGCCAGGAAATCTGTCTCCGTCAATGATCCCGCAAATGGTTCTTCTTACGTTCGACGACGCAGTGAACGATGATAACTGGGACCTCTACGCCAAGGAGCTCTTTCCGAATTTCCGCAAGAACCCCAACAAGTGTCCCGTTAGAGCGACCTTCTTCGTGAGTCACCAGTACAATAATTACCAGTACACGCAGCAACTCTGGAATGACGGCCATGAGATAGCTGTTCATTCAATTACGTAAGAAAATTTTGAATAGTTCAGATGGATAGGTAGACAGCATAATTGAAGAATATAAACTTTCACGGCCGGAGATAACTGTGTGGAAGCTATTTTCCGATTTTTTGGCCGTGGTCTGCAGGTTTTTATGCATGACGTTTCGTCTACTACATGCGGTAGTCATAATCAATGGAGTGCTCGAGTTGTTCCCATTCCGAACGAACCAATATTTCCTCCATAATTAAACTTCATATTCGTTTTCAAAACATTCAAATCAAGCACACCGCCGAATTTCTTGAGAAACGTGAAATTTATAAGAGGATTGTTAAAATGCTCTAGAAAATAATGAAAAAAATCAGCTAGCTGTAAGTCAAGGAAAAAGTCGTCAGCTGATAAGATTCAGTAGGTGACAGATGTTGCCGCGTCAACCCTTTTGAGGAACCAGTTGATGAACTTCCCACTGAGATACAGCAAGGTGAAGTTGAGAGGAAAACATTGAAAATATAATTTGTTTTTCATGTTCAAACGGTTTCATGTTCATGTGCAACTGAATTTATTTCTCCTTCAAGATATTGGGTGAACTATAATCCGACAAATTTCAAAACGGGGGGAAATTAATGGAAAAACTTTTTTCTTCTTCATACTTGGGACGCTTCCATTTCCCGCCCCACCCACGGAGTCGCAGCTGACGGTTGCGAGTATTCATAATATAAATCACTAATGCATATCACGAATTTTTGATTGGGAGGGACTTGATCATGGAAATCTGTCACTCGCCCCTAGTCTATCATCCGAATGATCATAAAATATTTTGTATGCCACCCGTATGCGGTACAAAAATAGGATGTACCCAGTGAAGTATTATAAACCAGCCTATAGAAACTGTGGCAACTCATAATGAAATCACAAAATTTTGTTTGGGCACTCTTTTCCTTTTTATTACACGCTTTATATTAGCTTCGCCTGTATGTATGTATGTTTGTTTGTATGTATGTTTGTTTGTAACTTTCAAGCTCGGGATCTGTATATTGACAGAATCATCGGCATTATTGCTTGATCTATTCGCGGGCAGCTGGCGCTGTATGTAACCTTCTTGATATTTATTGATACATTCGCGGGCATATGGCACTGTACATAATCTCCTTGATTTCTTGATCTATTCGCGGGCAGATGGCGCTCTACGTAACCACAGTATTTCTGTATACAGTAGTTTCACTCAGCGTCGGTCCCTTTGATGTCAGTGTCCAGGAGTTTCATTTTTTATAATGATGACGTATTTGACACTAATGACATTTCTCCCTACTACAATCTCAACCAAAGCGTGTATACACTGCTCAACATAACAACTATTCATATAAACTGCTCAAAAAAAAACAGTCTATGAAAACCATGTTGGGCACCTGAGAAAATTGTACAAATGATAATTTTGCATTTGTGTAATATTGAAGTAACCCAGATCATTTGGGCAATGATGAACTAAGTTTCAAGTAGATTTTAAAAATTCATGGAATCGGCAGATGTTCATATTCGAATGTGACAAAATATATTTTCATTTCAACAAGAAAAAAGACAAGATAAAGAACGTGTTTTGTTATTCATGAACCATGGTACGAATCCATGCGAAATTTCTTTGTAGTGATTTTTGGGGCCAAATATAGCATATGCATTTATTGATTGGAGAATTCAAGATGGCGGACGAGTTGGCCGATTCGATTATATTAAGGACCAATTATTAAAAATATTCCTAATCGAATTCATCACTCAAGATTAAGGAATCTGTAGAGCCTATTCTTTCTGAATTATGTAGTTACTATTCAGGACTTGAAGAAGTAAAAAAGTAATTAAGTATGTAGTGTTCAATCATACAAAAATAATTGTTTTGTATGTATGTACTAACTATAAATGTATGTGAGAGTTTTCGGAGTCGGAAGTTATGAATTATTTACACTGTAAGATAATAGGTTGTTTTGCTGCTTCCAGCTTTTATCCAAGTAAAAATTGATAATAAAATCACTGACAAGTCCAAATGCATTTTGACTCTACCATTATATATGTTTTCCGACAGAAAACAACTACTTCTTTAGCTAATAACTCGACATATATTGACAAATGTTGATATTTGAATCTATACAAGTCTAGATGTCTAATCAACCCCGAAAAGTTGCTGCGTAGATTAAAAACAGTTATTCTAAATGAAACATGTCCTATTAGTCAGCAACTTCTTATATAATGTAAATTTGACTATCAAAAATACCTTACGACTGTTAACGTTTCGGAATCCAAGTCTCCTCAGACATAAGTGCAAAGCTTCTCACTTTGAAGAAACAACTTTGCAAATAGTGGGACTTCGCCTGATTCGAACAAGGACCCAACTGCGGACCGTTTTGAAGTGTTCCTTATCAATGCAGACCATGCTATCACGGTTGTATACACACAGGGACTCGGTATTCCTCCTAGAGAGCTCTTGCACAGTACCATGGTTCATGAATAACAAAACTCGTTCTTCATCTTGTCTTTTCTCTTGTTGAAATTAAAATATATTTTGTCACATCCGATCCCATGAATTTTTAAAATCTACTTGAAACATAGTTCATCGTTGTCGAAATGATCTGGGTTACTTGAATATTACACAAATGCAAAATTATCATTTGTACAATTGTCTTAGGTGCCCAACATGGTTTTCATCGACTGTATTTTTTTGAGCAGTTTATATGAATATTTGTTATGTTGAGCAGTGTTTAAACGATTTGGTTGCGTGCCTGTCTTGAACTCGTCGTTTGCGCAGACCTGAGACTGCAACTCCTGGGTCTGCGTGTAGAAAATTCCAACCAAAAATCACCCGAAGTGGGATTACTGTATATAGTATACTGTGACGTAACTATCAATTATTACTTGATCTATTCGCGGGCAGATGGCGCTCTACGTAACTATCAATTACTTGATCTATTCGCGGGCAGATGGCGCTGTACGTAACTTTCTTGATAGGTTGTTCAAAAGAAAATCAAAATAAAAAACATATTCTAAGAATTATAAGTGTTAGCAAAACTTTGTACTACAGATGAAATATTTAGATATTTAAATATTTTCAATTACCCGTGATTCAGTACAGAAAAAAGTTTTGAACGAAACGGAAGATACATTTTAAAAAATATCAGAATATGGATTTCAAAAAAGAAAACGTTATCGTAAATTGTACACCTAAAAAATTCAGTTACCTAAATATTTAATAAATTCGAAAAATTTGAATTAAGGTGCTTGACATACATATCAAATCAAAAGATTAATTTGAAAAATAAAATTAATCACTTGAAAGTCCATTAATATTTTGAATGAAACTTGAAATCAAAACATCAAGACTGAATTGTTTTTTTAAATTATTACTGCAAATTTTCTCTTTACTTCGAAACAAATTTTACAACCATCCGCCCTCTGTTGAAGACTTACTGCATCTCAGTACTACTATAGAATTTAAGACCTCAAACTTTATTATGTTGTTTGAGAGGAATTTTACATTCGTGCGCCGTGTGTTGAAGATTCATAATACCAGTGACTAGAACTTTAAAAAAATAATTATTTTTGACAATAAATCGGACTGAAAAGTGAAAAATAAATATAGTTTATAAAAATTAAAAAACACGCTTTTATAGCAAAAGAAAATAAAAAGTAAAAAATAAATAGTTTAAAAAAACTAAAAATCACGCTTTTAAAGAACATCGAACTAAAATGTTAAAAATATTTTTTTTAAATAAGCTTAAAACAATAATGAACGAAAAATACTAATATTATTGTGAAAAAAGTGAGGGCGCTTTGTGCCATATTTTTTGTATATCAAGCGCTTATTTAAAAAAAATATTTTTAACTTTTTAGTTCGATGTTCTTTAAAAGCGTATTTTTTAGTTTTTTAAAACTATATTTATTGCATTCATAATCAGCAATCATTATCATGAAACACTATGAATATGCAACTTTTTCCTGATTCGACCGACTTTGTATACCTCGTGCTTTCCGATCTTCCCATGGCGGCCCTCCTTATCATGACAAACTGACACTTCAACAACAATCTCCGAGATATTAAACGTGTTCCCTTCGTGTGCCCAGTTCTGAAAAAAATGTGTTTTTCAGACACCGTGGTCCGGAAGAGTGGTGGTCCCACAACGCAACAATAGAGGATTGGTTCGATGAAATGGTGGGCCAGGCCAATATTATCCACAAGTTCTCCAAAGTTCGAATGGAAGACATCAGAGGAATGAGAGTGCCTTTTCTAAGGATAGGCTGGAACAGGCAGTTCCTGATGATGAAAGAGTTTGGATTCGTTTATGACAGCTCGATCGTGGCACCGTTCTCAAATCCACCGCTGTGGCCCTATACGATGGATCACAAAATACCACACGAATGTACAGGTATGAGACATGATAAACTCAAGTGAAGAATGACTGTAACAGTTCGTACTATTCTTGTCCAGATATGGGTCAACTGTGCCCGACCAGGTCGTATCCCGAGGTGTGGGAGCTGCCTCTGAACCCGATGGAAGTGAAGGGTTACACTTGTTCCATGGTGGATGCGTGTCCTTCCAATTTATCAGCCATCGAAGTCTACGAAATGCTCACTCACAACTTCAAAAGACACTATCTCAGCAACAGGGCTCCCTTCGGACTTCACTTTCACTCCTCTTGGTTCAAGAATCCTGAATATCTTGCAGCATTCCAGGTATGATTGACTACATATTTTTGTTGCTTGTATGCTAAGGTGAATCCTCAATATACTTCAGATTTAATTAGTGGCAGAAAAAGTATGTTTATAATGAATTTATAATTTGAAGAAAGTGATGCCAAAATACCTCAAAATGTTATCGATAAATTTCCATTTTTTAACGAAAACTGTGTTATTTGGCAAAACAATGAGAGTAACTAGCATGATAAAGTAATCATGCTGGATTCAACTAACCATTGTTAATTGCTCGATTGGTATTACTATAAATAAAAGTTTGAGTTTGAAAAAATTGACTTTCATCTGTCGGCTCAAGGCTGCGATATGGTATTAGTGTATGGATATCATTCACATGAGTTCAACTTTGAATGATATCTGATTCTTATTCCACAACAAATGTTTGAAATACAAACTGAGTAGAGAAAAGTATCTTCTGTATAATTCAGTGTTCATATAGAAGTATTTGTTTCGAAAGAACTATTTTCTTTCGTGTAATTCAATGTTTATATGAAAGTAGCTGTTTCAGGAGGACTTTCTTTCAGTTTGTATCTGAAAGTTACTTCTTTGCATGATCTACACATTCATGTATAGCGTTACTTATTTTCAAATTGATTACTTCCTTCCTTTCTTTGGAAGATTCTCTCATCCCTTTTTTTTGTATCAGATGGAGTAGTAGAAAGCCAAAAACTTTCTTTCCCAAAAAATTAATCACTCCTAAAAATATAACCCCTTCAATTCAAGTACTGAGATGTATTATTATTCTCCCAAAAAGGACATCTTGCCGCGAATATTTTAAAAAATATAAAATTTTAAATGATGTGTCGTTGTATGTTTATGAAATATGCCTGTATGTTTTTAAAAACAGAAATAAATTCATCCGTGTTAGTGAATATCACTCTTTTAATACAAGACAAACTAAAAACTAAGTCATACCATTTGCAATAACTAAATTAACGTCTTGTGCGCCAAGCTGTTTAGGTTTGAGATTATTTAATGCTCTTCCAATACACGTTAGTGACTGTAATAATACGAATATTTTTTTAAAAAATTTGACGGACTTCCTGTTAGATAAAGATCTGTATTCACTTAGTGAATACTTTTAGGTTTACATTTCTATTGTAATAAAGGACGACTCCTATACTGATTATTGTCAATCTCTTGGGCAAATAAATGTATTTTATTTTATTTTATAACATTTTTAGGTCTAGTGAATGCATCAATAAAAGAACAAAATATGGATTCGCAAATGAAGTCAATGTTATTACCTTGATAACGATAAATTCCAACAAGAACATTTGTTTGTCATATATGAATTGTTGGTATTCAAGGAGTTTGAATTGAAAAATTGTGGTCATATTTCCGTGGGGTTATTTGAAACAGCGAAGTGTAGCAATTCGTATTTCATTTCCGTCTCTTGTATCTGTAGAGTCTCAGTAGAGTTACGGTCTAGTCACTGTCATACATATAATATAAGATCAAATCTTTGAATTTCTATATGCAAAGTTTCAATATGTACTCACAATCATATTTGAATATTTATGCTTGTTCTGGTTCTCTGCTCGGACTGTTCCTAACAATCAACAAACAGTCACCCAACTGTATACTGAACATTTTGTCGCGTTAACCTTTTCAGTCCACAATTGATTCACTGATTATAGACGATTCGAAACAGTACAATCTGAAAACCAGAACAAACCTTTTGATTCCATTGGTTCTATTCCACCAGGACAGTGACAGTGAAATTGTGAGAATTGTGAAAATAATGCATCGCTAAGTCTGAGAGTCAAGTATATGATTCAAGAATAATGACACCGATATTCTCTATTTTGGTGGCATAACCTTCAATTCGAAGGAAATAACCAAAATTATTCTTTTCCTAACAATCAAAAATACATATGAAATATTTCCAAAACAAATCGTTTTGTAAACTCCTTCAACGTTCTTTTTTATAGAAATTCTTGACGGAAACCCTGAGACACCCAGACGTATGGTTTGTGACCAATAACCAAGCCATCGAGTGGATGAAACGGCCGACAAGTCTGAACCAGTTGCATACTTTCGAGCCGTGGAATTGTAAAAAACATTTCGAGAAGGCGGAAATAGCTTGCAACTCGCCCAATATCTGCCAGCTCCACAGCAGAGTATTTCAACAGAACAGATATCTCAGAACCTGCTCCGATTGCCCTCAGAAGTATCCATGGATCAGGAATGAGTTTGGTTTCGACTGAAGAAAAACCAAATATTGATCATCAGAAAAATCATTCCGTTAGGTTGTAGTTATTTATTTGCCTTTTTAGTACTAAATTAAACAACTGATTATATAATACTTCAAAACAGTGTCACCCCTTCAATACATGAATTATGATTTCCTCTGAGCTGCAATAACTAGAAATCACACGTTAAAAGGTAAGACCTCGTTAGCCCTTAGCTCCCACAAGTGTTGTCGTTCGTAGGGGGGAAGACAGTTGGTTGACGGAAAATAAAATTTAAAAAGAAACATATTTCTCTACACTCTACACTCAATTTTTTGAAAAGTACAGCGTTCTATAACTTCAAAGTTCAACCCTTTTGATATAAATCAAACAAATTTTCAGATAATTAGACTCCAAAAATGTTATATAGAATGCAATTTTTTTCATTTAGATGAACTTTATCGTGAAATAAAAATATATAACGAGGCAAAAAATTCTGTTCATATGTAATCATCAAGATAGTTGATAATTCTTAGAATTCGTACCATAAACAATGACGAACGAAAATTATTGCTATAGAGTGGATTGATAAGGATTTAATAAACAGAGAACAGAACTATATTATAGACTTAGATATCAGTGAATAACATATCTTTCACAATGTAATTGATAATTTTCAGAATTTTCAACAAAAAAATATCTTGTGAATGTATTGACGAACATATAACAGTTGAGCTGGAAAGTTCATAAGTTTAAATTTGAAAAAAAAGTTTTTGATAAAATTTAATTTCATTTTCAAGGGCGACACAACGATTATGGCGGTCATATAATTTTTAGATATCATTTTTATACTAAGATTTGTCATTATCTTCAAAATAGGTCTTGGTTTCGACGATTACTTCATCTGAGAACAGAAATAAGTCACCAGGTGCGAGATCTGGAGAAAACGGTGGATGTGGAAGCAATTCGAAGTCCGAATCATGCAATTTTGCCATCGTTTTCATTGTTTTGTGACATGGTACATTGTCTTAATGAACCAGCACGTTCTTTTCGTCTTTCAAACGCTCCGATAACGCTATTTGATAGTCGCTGTTGATGGTTTTTCCTTTTCAAGATAGTCGATGAATATTATACCAATCGCATTTGAAAATACTAATACCATAACCTTGTCAGCCGACTATTGCGTCTTTGCGCGCTTTGGAGTCGGTTCACCACGTGCAGTCCACTCAATTGACGATGGTTTTGATTCCGGTGTGAAATTATTAAGCCATATTTTATTCATTGTCACATATCTACGCATAAATTCGGATTTTTTATGGTGGAACAGCTTGAAACGCTGCTCAGAATGTCCAACACGTTCCTTTGAAATATTTAGAGCCTCAGCTGTCTCCATCAATTTCACGTTGCGGTCACCCAAAATTATATTGTAGACTTTTTTGATGTGTTCGTTGGTAATAACCTCTTTGGGGCATCCACTGTGTGCATCATCCTCGAAGCTCATTTCACCTCGTTCAAACTTAGCAAACCACTTCTCAACGGTTGTTTTTCCTGGTGCAAAAATAGTTTTTCGAACCAAGGTTTGGCTTCAACAGTATTTTTATTCGCCAAAAAGCAATGCATTATTAACACACAGCTGTGATATTTGTACACGTGTCTTTTAAAGGTTAGGATAAACTAATAATGGACTTAATACTGGTAGCGCCATCTGTATGTTAGTCTACGAACTTTTCACCCATGTAATAGTTATGAACAGATTCTATTCGATCTCTTAAGGAGAATATCACTCTATATCGGGATATTCCGGCATTCTTCACCTTCGCTATTCAGGTTTGTTGCCTTTCCGTTTGCATTTCATAAACTCCCTTCGCAAAAAAACAAGAGCCGAAGAGCCGCAACGAAATGTGTCGAATTATACAATTTTCTAGATTGCCCTTCGAAGTATACGATGTAAAGAAACGAAAAAAATAAATATAAATGATAGATGGAGAAAGAAGTATTCCCGCCACTAGAGTCAGAAACTATTTTGTAGCAGAAACATCACATTCATCTGGTCTTACTGAAAAAGAAGAATAAAACTGAAATCTGTAGATTTTTATTACTTGATTAATAGCCGAGTAGATTTAATCTTTTTTATTAGTCTATTTGTTTCCAGATTCACTCTAGAATTGATCGTAAATGCTGTTGGTCTCTAGTGGTTATTTGTTTATCAATGTTCATAATGAATGATGAAGAAAAACTGAATTCATGGTTATTGAAGATGAACGAGACTCCACAAATAGGACTTTTACAAAGCCAAAGCCTTCGACATCGATAGTCGAACGAGATTCGTCATATGTGGTGTTCGCTGAAAAAATGAGTTTTGACTAAACAATGGTTTCGGACACTTGAAAGAATGCTCTGTCACGTGAAAATCGTCAAATTTGCAAAAAAATACACCTTTAATTGGTAATCGTATGTTCAGAACCATTGGCTGAAAAAAGGTACATCTCAAAAATGATTTCAAAAATTATAATTTACAACAGGAAACATTTTATTCGATAGTTTCACCTACTTTACATTGAAAAGCGACTTCAGAGTGTCCGATTTCAAAATCAAGATATATATTTTTTTGGTGCATGTCATCATAACTTAGTAAACAATTTCAACGAAAATTTTTCAAAGGGTTTTCTTCAACGGCAAAAACTCTGAAGAATTATTGATGAAAAATAAGCTCTCCTTGAAAATAACAAAATTTCAAAAAATATGATAAGTTATTTCAACACAATGAGTTTTCCTTGAGAATAACAAAATTGTAAACAAATTACAATTAAATCTTTGCTATTTTATGATGTTTTTTCTGAGTTCGAGTTTTTTTTTTCTCTTTCGCTTCGGTAGTTGTGTATCAATCAAACTCTGCTCGAACTCGGCATACTCCGTTGTGAAGATTCATCTTCATTACATTCAGCATGGTATATCCCATTAACCACTTCGAACTCTTTATCGAAAACATCTTGATTCTTTTCAAAATTGTCACTCTCGTTTATTTCAATAAAATAGAATTTATGAAAATGAATAATTAACGATGAAATTCTCACGAAAACTAAGCAACTGAAAGAAAACCTTGTGGTGATGAGATAGAAGACCCAAAAACAAAAATGTTACTTTGGAAAAGGTCAGTTTAATCAGCTTCATTGTAGCCCAATCACAGACTCGATAACTAAAGATATCGCCACAGTATAACGAGAAAAAACATCGCAAATTGAAGGAATTACGTTACAGATACCCAGACCAATTAGAAATCAAGAAACCTTATCATATTTTGGTAAATGAACAGAGACAATCGCGGAATTTTTCAGGAAAAATTATGTGGATGTGGCATTCAGGCCACATGTCAGGTTATCTAATTTCCTTTTTAATGCCAAAGGTGAATTGGATAAGATGGAGAAATCTCGAGTTTATAAGCTTAAGGGTCCGAGTGTAATTGAGTTTTTTTTCCTGATTGATTCGGCCGTTACTTAATGAAGATCCATAGTAATTTCAAACACGATTTGATCAAATCGTTAGGTGTAGTTTTTGAAAGTAATTGAGTTAATCTGGGATAATATGGCCGAAATTTCTTAAAACGGTATGCTGAACATGAAAGGTCCTTCAGACTAGGTAAAAATTATTCGCATTTCTTGAAATGCAATCACAAGTTCCCGAATCTAAGCGACACGGAAATTCTGCACTATGCAGGCAAGGGTTGGAAACTCAATTATTTGGAGTCCTTGGAGAATCATAAACATAAACGTTGTGTATGTAACCTACTAAATGACCAAATTGACCTGTTACTCGCCGGTTCTCAGATTAGCGTTGTCACAGATAAACGAAATCCAGGTGATAAAGTCATTAAGGACCGTCTATTATTACCGACAATGGTTGTATAGGTATATGTATAAGGATGTACATTGTCATTTATTTCAGTTTATTGTATTCGTTTAAAAATGTCCTTGTAGGACGAAACTGCGGTAACGTCAGTTACAAATACAAGTGGTATAAAAACATAGCAAGCATTATTGCTTAGATAGCTTAAATAACTGGTTGGTGATTGAAAAAAATGCTGGTTCTTGAACGCTGTAGTGTACTTGCAATTGTGGGCTGAAACGACGTTGCATCCTTACATATCCATTTAAAGAAGCTGAAGGACAGCCCATATTTCAGGAAAGAATCTGAAATGTGCATTTATTTGAAAAAGTAGTTTTGGGGAAGTAGTTGTTTTACGGTAGTCATTTATCAAAGCCTACTGTGTAGGTAGTTGAAAGAAATCAATGTTTCGAAATTTTATTTCAAAAAATTTATTTTCTTGATGGTCTTGTTGCAATGCATATTCGCCAACAGAAAATATAAGGGACCAAAGTTCCTAACGTGTGCGAGGCTAAGCGCTACAGACGACTAATCCTGTAGAAAAACAAATTCCGTGTGCCATCGAATGAGAGTCTGATAAGGCGACGCCTTCTCTGTACGACAAAACAGAGAGTGAAATTCATATCTAATTTAAAAATAAATCAGAATCAAAACGAAGCCATGTGCTCTTACAAGTGTGCGGTGTTTGGTGTCATTTTAATATACCAATTATCGCCGGTGACGAATTTCAAAGAAGGTAAGACTTATGTCAATAGTGAAGAAAGTGGTTTAATGTCAAGTCGAAAACGAATAAGTAGTTAATAATGGTCGCCAACATGAAGTAGGAAGTAGGTTAAGTATTGTAGTAGCTTTTACCTTGGTCTTGAATAAATTACGGTTATCTCAGTGTTCAGTGGCGTATCCAAGAAAATTATTTCAGTCCAAAATGATTCAATATTTTTTCAAAAACAGTGTCAGTCTAATACTTATATAAGGTAACAACAAATGTCCTTGGAGAAATGAAATTACTGTAGGGTCCCCCGTCTCAACTTTTGATGCGACAAGTTAAGGTCAGAAAAAATTTACATAAAAATTAATTATTTTTAGTACTTCTCGATAAGAAAGACAAGACAATAGTGTTGCATATCAAGATTTTTTTTTCAAATGGAAAGAGAGGTCTTGTGAACATTAGTTTGATACGTATTCAAAACTCTTTTTATATTTTGAAACAGGATCAGCAGGAACTACAAAATAATAAAAAAATGTATTCGACATTTACTCTACTTCATTTCACTAAATGATTGAAACGTTAACTATTCACCTCCTGAAAATAATGAAGTTTGTTTACAAATTCACTTCTCACTTTACGGAATATTTTTGGGGTAATTTCGTTAGGATCCCTCTTATTCTAACCATAAGCTTTGGAATAATATGCAGATGTAACAGTTTGGCTGGAAAGTTCATAGGCTAACGTATACTATAAGGTTCACGAATCCCTGCAACAAATCTAAGGACGTCGTATCGGTTTAGATCAGTGGTCGCCAACCTCTTCAATGTGTTGAGCTACTTTGTTAATTTTGGAATAAATAGCGAGCTACCCACACGGAAGCCACGTAACGTAACGTAAATGAAATAATCCACAGTTAATTTATCATTATATGCAGTGTTTCTCAAACTTTTCGAATTCACGGCTCCCTTATGTTTTTTGAAGGTTATCGCGGCGCCCCGAACGTAAAGACTACACTAGATATTTAATTATTGAAAGTAGGTAGGTGGCTGTCTGAACGGATTGCATTTTGCAATTACCGATATTATCAGAGGATTTTTATTAATAGGTACCGACGTATTACCTTTACTCTCAGTTATCTATGTTGTAGAACGTTGTACCTTGAGACACTCACCCATGGCCCACGGCGCCCCAGTAAAGGTTCCATGGCGCCCCAGGGCGCCGCGGCGCACACTTTGAGAAACACTGATTATATGTATTTATTTTACTATTTAACTGGTAATACAGAACACATAGGTACTAATAATAAACTAATAACAAAATAACTAATATTACTAGTACGTACTTGTTCATAGCTACATTCCTACCTATCAAACGAAGGTGTTTGAAAAATAAACACAAATTTTTATCCAGCCACAACGGTAGGTCACGTATGATTTAAAAATAGTTAATAATAACAACAAAAAAGTAACGCACTATCATGAACATAAACATTAAAAATAAAAAAGCACCTTCAATGAGAAGGCTGACACTCAGACTCATCGGTAATTTTTTTAATGTTTGCAGTATAATTTGATGCAGCCATTCGAATACAATTATCCAAATGTTCATCTGTAAGTCGATTGCAATATTTGTTCTTAATGAACTTCATATTGGAAAAAGAAGATTCACACAAATAGGTTGAACTGAATAATGCTTTCACTTTCAAGGCAACACGGCATAGAACTGAATATTTGTCTTTACTTACAATAGGCCAGATACATTCAGTACTTGAGACTAACGATTTTAAGGCTAAATCATTTTGAAACTCAATGACTTCCATTTCTGTTGCAGCGATGTCTTCGCCAAAGTTCTGCATAACACAAGTTGCAAACTGTTGGATATCAATTTCCATAAAGAGTGAAACAACAAACTGCGCTACTAAAGCAATTTCATTGAAATCCTTGAAACGATTTTTGAAGTTATTCTTCAGGGTAGAAATTATTTCTACATGATATTTGTTGTCATAGGGTTCTAATGGACTTTGAGATATGTTTTCTGAAAGAATAGGAAAATGCTTGGCATCGCTGTTAATTAGATTTTGTTCCCAAAACTCCAGCATTTTGGTAAATGCTTTTATATCAAAAATCATTTCCGCTAGTTCTTTGTCTCTCCCCTGAAGCTGCAAATTAAGTTCGTTTGATTTCTCTGTAATGTCAACGAGAAAACCAAAATCTCTAAGCCAGATTGAATTTTCTAGTTCCGGAGTCGGTTCTTCGCGTTGTTTGAAAAATTGAACTATGCCAGATAGGACATACTTAAAACGTTTCAGCACCCGTCCTCTACTTAACCATCGGACTTCAGAGTGAAGGAGTAGGTCCCCGTATTGACAGTCAATTTCATCGGCCAAGGTTCTGAATAATCTTCTTTGTAACGCTTGAGCTCTAATCTTGTTCACAATTTTTACCATCAGTTTCATAACGTCGTTTAGTTTCAGGAAATTTCCACATAATGCTTGCTGATGGATAATGCAGTGGTAAGAGAGAAATTGCGGAAAAGTTTAATCTTTACGACATAACGCCACCAGACCCTAATCACAACCCACCATAGCTGGAGCGCCATCGGTTTTCAAGCCTACCATTTTTGATATTGGAATTTTCTCGGAAGAAATAATATTTTTTGAATGAGAAAACAACTCATGTCCAGTAGTGTGTCTGTCCTTTCAGTGGAATGAACTTCAAAAGATCTTCTTTAATCGTAAAATCACTAAAAACCATCCTGACGAACACGGCCATCTGGGCAGTGTCAACGACATCTGTTGATTCATCTAGTTGAAGTGAAAAATAAACACAGTTATCTAAGTCAGTTCTTAACTGTAAAAAAATATCATTGCTCATTACTTCTACACGTCTCATCACTAACTATATTAGCAAAAAGTTGCATAGATTTTATAGCTGAAACTATCTCGTCTTTATTTCCAAAGTTGGCAAATAACGAATCAGCAGCTTCTAAAAACACTTGTTTTATCATTTCCCCGTTTTCATAAGGTTTCTTTTTTGGTGCAATTATCTGAGACACACGGTACGATGCTTCAGTTGCAGCCTTGTTTTTGTCGACTATTCTTAAAAATTTTGATTGTTGTCCAATTAACTGCTTTTTTGACTGTTTCAGTTTCTCCTTTCTGGCGGCAGAATGTAGTGGGAATGATTTTTCAAAATTAGAATGTACAGTTTTATGATGTCTCTCAATATTTCCTTTTTTAGCAACGGAGACCGAAGTATTACATAACAAACACACATTTTTATCTGTAACTTCTGTAAAAAAGTATTGTTCTTCCCATTCCGAATGAAAGTGGTATGTCTTCACCTTCTTACAACTGCTTGCCATAATATTATTTTTGTTGTTCTCTACTAACCCAACCGCTGGACGTTGGTTTCGCGTTCAGTTTTAAACTAAGCGCAATGTCGCCGCGCCGTGCGTATTTATCCCGTTCAAAGCAATCCAGATCGTTCTCGATCACTAACGCGCTGGTCCGGCTGGTCGATTCCAGCCGATTCTAGCTTGATAGCGTCAGCGGCAGATCGCTCACCGCAACGTTGCCGCTGTTTATGTTTAATATTATGACAATTAGATTTTTTTGTGGAATTTTCGGAAGCTTCTCTGATTTTTGCAGTTTGTATTTTTTAAATTAAAATCGTTGTGAGAGCTACCAGAATTACCTCCGCGAGCTACCGGTAGCTCGCGATCGACAGGTTGGCGACCACTGGTTTAGATGAATGTCATCTAACCATTTTCAAAGCAGTTTGTTGTAATGAAAAGGTGAATAATCTTGTTGAAACCTAATATCAGTTGAAAACTTGTTTGGGTTTGTTGTAATTCCAAACCGGTAGACAGGCAGACGTGGGCTCTTAGAAAATCCAACTAGATCAAGTGATACGACGCCTCTAAATTTTTTTGAGGAGATGTCTGACATCGGAAGTGTGCGATACGCAACTGTAGTCACTCCAGAAACATTTCAAAATGTAGAAAGTGAATCTGTGAACAGACTTCATTATTGTTAGGAAGTGAATAACAAACATTGTGAACATTCATTGAAATTGACTGGAGTATGTTTTGAATACGGTTCTTTGAAATTATGATTTTTATCGTTTCTTAGCAGACGAACATAAAGCTGCTTATTATTCGCAAACTACTAATCCGAATTTATTCGAAAATAAAAAAGAATTGGATAAAGAATTGAAATATCTGTCAATCGAGGTATCAGAAGACCTATCTTAGTTTGAATTGAGGGGGTTATATTTTTAGGAGTGATTAACTTTTGGGAAAGAAAGTTTTTGGAATAGTTAAAAGCCAAAAACTTTCTTTCCCAAAAACCTATCTTAGTATGCGAAAAAAAGTTGGTAGCCCCCTCTCGGTGAGTGATGCAACACTAAGATATTTGTCATTAAAAATACTTTCACGTAAATTTTGTCCAACCGTAACGTCTTGTCCAATTCAAGAGTAAAGAGAAGGAATATTTACATCCGCACTGTATAATTTGACCATTCTTACTTGAGAAAGCTACTGAATAGCGAAACACGTGCCGCGGTTTTGTAAAACCTGTTATTACGGAGATTTTACAGTTGACTGTATCAAGTTTCAATATGGATCAATAAATATCAATCAGTAACTAAATACAAATATTGTGCTGATACATCCCCTGAAATTCGATACATCACTAGATAAAAACCTCTCACTCGATTCATCGTTCCAGACCAATCGCACTGGAGAAAAACGGGCGAACGAGAACTGAACGAGGCAATCAACAAAAAGATTATTGAAAGCGTAGCCAAAAATGTCATCTTGTTTGTGGCTGATGGAATGGGAATCACAACTTCTACGAGTGCTAGAATTTATGGCAGAGGAGAAAGCGGCCATTTGGCTTGGGAAAAATTCAATAACATCGGAGTGCTCAAGGTAACCAATCAAAGTGAATATACAGAACGATTCCGGGCAAGAAAAGGAAAACATGAGTTTTTGGATACTCAACAAATTCTCTGAAACTCGAGAAATAGTTAGTTTTTGAAGAGTGCAAAACTTAGAAATGAACTGGATTTGAACTATATCAGCTCAAAGTTAGAGCTTTGAATAATCTGAGCTCAGAATCGTAATCCGTAGTCTCAAAGATCCCCCAGATTCAAGTTCAAACTGTTTCTCAGAAATATTCATACCTTGTCCCATTTTCGGAGACCCTTGACCCATTTTGGAAGGCTCATGAGCTATTATCAGTCACGATAATTTCACCTCAGATTCGTATCAAGCAACCTCAGTAGATTTTCAATCGTAAAAAAATTATATATTCACAGATTTATATGGAACTGAATATAGGTTGGTCATACAGTTTTAAGCGTTGAAGCTCTAATTTTGAGCTGCTGCAGCTCAAAACCGACAATTTTTTTAGCTTCGCACTAACAAAGTTTTTGTTGTACTCATCAAAAACTAACTTTTTTCTGAGTTTCAGAAAATTTAACCGGTATCTGAAAACTCATATGCGTGGTCTTTTCTTTGGGCTAACTCTTGCAATAGTCTTATTTTAATAAAAATATAACCTTTAAGTTCTGTACGTACTTTTAGATTTTATGGGTCTGACAATGTTGAAATGAACAAATTATTATTGATTGGGAAATCCATGGCAAATATTAAAACACGATATATAATTTTATCTGATGCGTTTATCTTGACGGGCTAGGAACTGGCTTCACCAGATTGTGTAAAGGAAAACATATGAGCTGGGCAGAAAAGTTCGTAGACTAACATAGAATTTTTTTTTAGGAAATGTATTTTATTATTCAATATACGAGGTCGATACTAGGATTATTGTGGTCGATATAATTTTTATAGTATGATTTGTCTTCAGCTTCAAAATAGGTATCGGTTTCAACGATTATCTCATCAATTCGTTATTGTTTTTAAACGATTGTGAACTTTGGTTTTGCACCCACTTTGAACAGAGCTTTAGCATACAGAAACAGTAATGCACCATATGTCCAACACGTTCTTTTCATATCTTTAGAGCCTCATATATGTCGATCAAATTCACTTTGCGGTCATCTAAAAGTATTTTGTGGACTTTATTGATGCTTCCGTCGGTAACAGCTTCTTTGAGACATGCATCGTCCTTGATTCTCATTTCACCTCGTTTAAACTCAACAAACCACTTCTTAATGGTTGATTTTCTTGGTGCAAAGTGCGAATAATGTTTATCAAGCCAAGCATTGACTTTAACGGCACTTTTTTTCGTTAAAAACAATGCTTTAGAAACACACCATATATGTGCCTACGAACTTTTCAGCCCATCTGGCCCATTTTTCACAGCAACTGTAATAATATCAAGAGATTTATTAGAGGCTTTGAAATTTTGGTAGTATTCATAAAAATTAAATCATCTAAAAGAACAATTCGTTCAGGCCAGTCTCAACACCCTACACAGTAGCTTAATGGACTGACACCTATCAGAAAACAACTACTCCTCTGGCTAATACCACGAAGGGCGTTGGATTATATCCGACAGGTGTCGATATATAGGTGTCCCATAAAGGAAAGAGAAAATAACTTTTGTCTAATTTCCACTAAAATTTTCATTTGTTGGGACCGGTTTCTGTTTGTTTGGAGTTGGTTGACAATTTCTCATGTGAATTTCATCAGTTCGAACTCCCATTCTCTGATAAGATATCAAATGATTTGAAATCCTGATAAAAATAACAATTATATTGAGCAAAAAGACGATTGTGGATACTAACAACCGAAACGTTGTGAAGTAACTTGGCCTTAAATTCTTCAATTTTCATTCCTTTTTAAGTTTTCAATTTCTCAATTGTTGCTTGTATTCTATTTTATTGTAATTTTATTCTGTTTTTTTTTATCAACATAATTGTTAATTTCAGCTATTCATTTTAATTTTATTGATTCCTTCAGGGATTTCAAATTCTTTTTATATCCTATCAGACAGTGGAAGTCCGAACTAATGAAATTCGGTTTGTGTTTCATAAACCATTCACAAGTTAAGGTATTAAGAAAGATATATTTTTGAAGACGTATTCCGCCAACAAACTGGTACCGGATTCTTGCAGTACAGCAACGGCTTTATTTTGCGGAGTGAAAGCCAATCACAAAACGTCGGGACTCGACGCTACGGTGGAAGTAAATGATTGTGAGGCATCGCTAAAACCTTCAGCCCGTCTGGATAGCATATTCAAATGGGCCCAATATGCAGGAAAATCGACAGGTAAACCATCCTTCCGTACTTGAAAGGAAATAAATCTGAATTCTCAGATGAATTATAATAAATATAGTTTATAAAACTATAAAACACACTTTTGAAGAACATCTAACTAAGAAGTTGAAAATATTTTTTTTTTAAATAAGCTTAAAACAATAAGGAACGAAAAATACAAGTATTATTGCGAAAAAAGCGACGGGCGCCTGATATACAAACATATGGCCCAAAGCGCCCAGCTTGTTTCACAATAATACTAGTATTTTTCGATCGTTATTGTTTTAAGCTAATTTAAAAAAAAATTTTTAACTTTTTAGTTCGATGTTCTTTAAAAGCGTGTTTTTTATTTTTAAACTATATTTATTTTTCACTTTTTAGTCCGATTTGTTGTCAAACATTTTTTTTTTAAGTTCTAGTCACTAGTATTATAAATCTTCAACAGACGGCGAATTCCTCTCAAACAACATAATAAAGTTTGAAGTCTCAAATTCTATAGTAATACTGAGATGCAGTAAGTCTCCAACAGAGGGTGGATAACGTTTTCATTGTTGAAATCTATATTCTGGTTTGCTTTCAAATAATCGAATTAGATTTTAAAATGTATCTTCCGTTTCGTTCAAAACTTTTTTCTGTACTGAATCACGGCTAATTGTAAATATTTAAATATTTCATCTGTAGTACAAAATTTCACTTATAACTCTTATAATTCTTAAAATATGTTTTTTATTTTGATTTTCTTTTGAACAACCCATCAAGGATGTTACGTATAGCGGCATCTGCCCGCGAATAGCTCGAGCAATAATTGATAGTTACGTCCAGCGCCATCTGCCCGCAAACAGATCAAGCAATAATTGATAGTTACGTATAGCGCCATCTGCCCGCGAATAGATCAAGCAATAATGCCAATAATTCTGTCAATACAGATCCTGAGCTTGAGAGTTACAAATAAACATACATACAAACAAACAAACAAACAAACAAACATACATACATACATACATACATACAAATAAACAAACATACATACATATATACACACATACATAGGTGAAGCTAATATAAAGCGTGTAAAAAAAGATTCCAACATTACAGTGTTGCAGGTTTCGTTACAACTACAAGAGTAACCCATGCAACACCCAGCGCACTGTATAGTCATACGCCCAACAGGAATTGGGAGTGCGAGAGCAAAATCCCCAAGAATGCATCAAAATGCAAGGATATAGCAAGGCAACTGGTGGAAGATTTGCCAGGAAAAAATATACAGGTGAACAGTTTATTCAAACCGTTACTTTGACACCTCGACACATGTTTCGATCACCAAGTGGTCATCTTCAAGAGGAAGATCAAACTGATGTTCCTCTTGAAGATGATCACTTGGTGATCGAAACACGTGTTGAGGTGTTGAAATAACGGTTTGGTGTTGGAAAAAAAGTCCAAGAATTTCTCCAAAGGTCCCAAACAGTGCTTCACAAGCACCGTAAGAAGGTTAACTATACCGCGACAAGCGTTTCGCTGTAAATTAGCTGTGTCAAACAAGAATGACCAATCACCATTCCTGCTTGAGAATGCAATTTTATGACGTAACACGTGTCGCGGGTTTAAACCCGCTAGTAAAAATCACACAGTAAACAATATAAGTAGGTATTGATATAGATTTTCGTCAAGTATACACCAGTAGCATTCAGTAATCTGTTAACATGACTTTTTAATAAACTCGGGCATGAGTAGAAAGAACTATTTTCCCTTTCTTGCTACTCATTCAAATGTATTGGTTCCATTTTGTAATTCCTAGGTCATCATGGGCGGAGGAAGACAGTGCCTCCAATCTTCAGTAGTAGGCTCTAGCGCCGATCCCATAGACACTTGGTCTTGTTACAGCAAAGACGGTAGAGATTTGATAGAGACATGGAGAAAGGACAAAGAGAAGAATGGTTTCACTTATCAAATTATCAACAATAACGAAGAGTTGCAAAAAATAGATCTCACCAAAGAATTTACATTAGGTAATAATAATTTCAAAAAGTATTCAACCCCAAGATTTTTTATAAAATTTATAGAAACTAAAGGAATGGTATTTATAAGCAATATTTTTAGGTGTATTTGCCAACGGCCACTTGAAATACGATTATGAAAGAGATGGAGGGCCGAAGGGAATGCCTTCCTTGTCGAACATGACTGAAAAAGCTATTCAGCTATTGAAAAAAAATAGCAAAGGCTATATTTTGATGGTAAGTACCAAATGAGCATTATTGGACTTTTTTATTACGAAAGTTGCTATATTAAGCACTTTAGGTTTGGACAAAGTAGAATTGGGAAAACTTTTAACGAACGCAAGAAAAAATCAACAAATATCAACGAAAACTTTTTTGGCAAATGAAACGAAAATTAAATTTGTGGATTGTTCAGTGTAAATTAAATTGATAAGTGTGACTTGTAAATTATGCGAGTTAATAAAATATATTATTAGGCGCCCAATCATTGAGTTATAAAAAGGTATCCCAAGAATGGGATTGGTTTCAATTTGAATTGAAACGGATATATTTTCCAGAACAGATAGGTTTTTATAAAAGAAAGCTTTTCGGATTTCTACTTCGCCATATTTATACAAAAAATGTGGGAAGCGTCCGAAGAAAGGCAGAAAGAAAGCAATTATGTTGAAAATAAATTTTTCAAAGATGTGTACGTCATGCATAGAAGTTACTTTAAGATACAAACAGGAAACAAGATAGAGAAGTAGAAAGCCAAAAACGTTTATCTCCCAAAAATTGTTTCAATTTCTTTTATCAATGCCAATAATGAATATTGAGTAAAGAAGTTTTTTCTGTAATTTATTAGGGAATTTAATCTCTTCAGATGAATTATTTATTCTTAGTGCTCCAATGAAAAATTTCATTTGAAAAGTAAAATAATTGAGTGAACTGAATAGTTTTCGAGCTCAACATGAAGATGACAGCACTTGTAAAAAAGCTAGTGAATTTCTTTGTTCATCCGTTGACAGTTACTCACCAAAGTTTTGGTTATTTTGGACGCACAGTCGTTTGAGTGAGTTGATGTGAGTGTTTTTTTGAAAATGGCAAAATCGAGTATCGAGCCGTCATTATATAGTTGTTTTTGAAAGGCAATACGCCTACGTAAATCAACGATGAGTTGGATTCTGTGTATGGGAACTCTGCAACATGATTTACCACAGTGAAATTTTGGGCAGCTGAATTTAAACGTGGCCGTAAGAGCTTTGGAGACGATGAAAGTTCGGGACCTCCAAAAACTGAAACTATCGACGAAAACATCGCCATTGGATTCACAGACATCAATGATCAAGCTACTTCTTCAAGGTATGACTGGAAACGGGCCGAAAGTAGAAGGAATAGAAATAGATGGTGAATGGTGGAAACAACAAAGAAAATGTTGCTGTTAAGGGAGTACCACTCTTCATGTAACTGTGAGGGATGCAAATCCCTCACAGCATTACTCAAGGAGAACTTTCCAGAATTAGCATGTGAATCGATGACCTTCAAGTTTCCTGATGTCTACTCATCCTTTAAAGAAAGTGATAATTCTAGAAGAAAACTTAAGAAAGGTTGTGAATCCAAACTATGGTGCACGTGTCAACCTTTTTTTAGATCGCATGGCAACGCCAAGGCAAGAGAAAGAGAAAGAAGAGAAAGAGAAACATTGGCCCACACTATGGATTCTGAATTTGAAGTATTTCACTTCGAAATTTAGATTTTGTTTTGAATTTCAGATTCTACGTTCTGAATTTTAAACTTTTTTTATTTAGATTCCTACTTTTTTATGTAGATTCAAGTTGTACTTTGACTATTCCTATACAATGTCCTGTTGTCTACTGGAAAATAAGATATTATTTTATTTTATCTTTAAATGTTACTCTACGACTGCCAAATCAGAGTGAGAGAGATAGCAGAGGTTATGAACATTTCAAAAGAACGTGTTTGTCACGCATATTCAATTAACATTTAGGCATGAGAAAGCTGTCCGCGCGTTGGGTGCCGCGTTTGCTCATGTTGGACCAAAAACGTAATCGAATGATCGATTTTTGGCGCCGATTAATTACTGTAGATGAAACTTGAATACACCATCTTGAGCCCGAAACAAAAATACAGTCCAAACAGTGGATTGATTGCAAAAGGGGAACCGACTCGCAAAAAAACAAAACTGTTTTTTCGGCTGGAAAAGTGATGGGGACTGTTTTTTGGGATAGCCATGAAGTTGTTTTAGTCGATTATCTTCAAAAAAGAAAAACCATTACAGGAGTATATTATGCATCATTACTTGACAAGCTGGAGGCAGAACTTGCGGAAAACCGGCCACATTTGCAGAAAAAGAAAATCTTATTTTACCAAGATAACGCATCGTCTCATACTTCAGCGGTTGCCATGGCGAAATTCCAAGAATTACGGTTTAAACTGCCTGACCACCCTCCTCACTAGCCAGATCTAGCTCCGAGCGACTTTTTTTGGTTCCCTCATCCGAGTACTATTTGGACGGGTTACAGAGATGGGAGCATCGCTGGGAGAAGTGTGAAGAGTTTAAACAAGAAAAATGAAAAAAAATGTTCATATCTTGTATCTTTGTTAGGTCAGAAACTTTTTGGACCACCCTCGTATAAAAAATATTTTAACGCTGCCCTTTTGGAATATCTCAGTGAATTTCAATTGAAGTAACATTGAAAAAGGTGTAATTCTAAAATTCCGAAAGGCGTGGAGCTTGAAAACGGTCTACCCTAACTTTCAAACAAATCATTAGACTTTCTTGCAGGTGGAAGGCGGCATGATCGACCAGGCTCACCACAGAGGTCACGCTAGGAAAGCTTTAGACGAGACGATCGCGTTCAGTGACGCAATCGAACAAGCTCTGAGCTTAAGTGATCCAGCAGAAACATTGATCATTGTCACAAGTGATCACTCCCATTCGGTGGTGCTCGCCGGATATCCAGATCGAGGCACCGGCGTATTGGGTGAGATATTCAATTAACCTTGTGTTTGTCATTAGCTTTGGGGATAATGCCTGCGGGTGGGTGATAGACATCCCCCGCTCCATAAACTAATTCCTGTGTTTCCCTGATCTACATATATCAATTATGGCGAATGTTCCTGCCTCCTGGATTCAAGTGATATGAGAAGTCTTTTATTCCAGCTCATACACCATCGGCAATGGATAGAGTCCCTTACACATCGCTACTGTACGGAACGGGAGGGCCCAACAACTACCAGTTTCTCGTGGAAAATGGCACAGTCGTCCGACCTGACCCTTCCAAAAACGACACCGAAGATTTTGAATACTCTCAACAGTCGGCGGTTCTCACCGATGAGGTGACTCATGGCGGAGCAGATGTATTGGTTTTCGCGAGAGGTAAGGGCCATCATGGTTTCAAGACCTCGTTGTGGTTGATAGTAAATATGATCGATCCATACTTGAAATTATACAAGGGGTGCTTTTTATATTTCGGGATTAGAGAACAAAATCAAATATTAATCATCGAAAATCACTTTATCGTTTTTCAAAATATTCCCCATGAAGATCTATACACTTTTGCATGCGTTTGAACCAATTGTCGAAACACTTTTGCCACTCTGATTGAGGTATCTCCAAAACACGCATTCTTAATGCAGCAACCGCTTCTTCAGGTGTCGAAAAACGTTGACCTCTCCGTTTGTTTTTTACGTGCGTGAATAAAAAGAAGTCATTCAGTACCAAGTCAGGACTATACGGCGGATGACTCATCAAATCGATGTTTTGGGTGCTCAAAAATGTAGTTGTTTGAGCCGATGTGTGAGAGCTCGCATTGTCGTGGTGAAGAGTGATCCGTCTTCGACGTCTTGGAAGACAACTGGCGAACAAATTGTTGTGTATCACTCAGAATTGAGTGTTCTGCATTGTTCTAGTGCAGGGGTCTCCAAACTACGGCCCGCGGGCCAAATTCGGCCCGCCAGTGTCATCAATCTGGCCCGCGACAGCCAATAATTACCTAATTGTTGCGACAGAAATGATGACAAAGAAAACTTAAGTATCAAGTTTGGGCATATTAATAACTAACAAATAATTGTAAAACAAAAACATTAATGAGATTTATATAATTGTGATTTTCCACCGACAATACTTTGTAGTTGTGGATCTATTTTACTTGTACCAACTATCAAAAGAGATTTAAGATGCTCATCGGTTAATTGAGATCTGTAAACATTCTTTGTGTACTTCATCTTCGAAAATGTTTTCTCACGCAAGTAAGTAGTATCAAAAACAGAAAACAACCCACGAGTAATTTATGCAAATTATCAAATTGTTCCAGTGAAAGACTCTTATAAAATTCCAACAAAGATGAATTTTGATATTTGTTCTTAAGCATATCACTGCACCGTAAATCAATAATTTTTATTTGGATTTCCGGAGCCAGGGTTTCAATGTCAGAATCAAAAGGATTTTGAAAAAGCTTAATTTCATTCGCAATGACATCAAAATCTGAAAAACGAGTATCAAAATTTATCTTCAAAGCACTCAAAGTTTCGATTACAAAATTGACGAGAAATTCAGTCTCTGTAGTGTGGCTGAATATTTCATATGTTTCAAAATGTGTGAAAATTTTTTTACGTAATTGCGATTGAAATAGTATTATTTTCTGCCTGAAGGATTTGATATTGGTGTATAAATCAGGAAGAAGCTGATTTTCTCCTTGCAATCTCAAATTCAGTTCGTTCATATGATTTGTCAAATAGACATAGTAGACTAACTTCCACATCCATTCACTATTTTCTAAATCGGCAAAAGGGCGCTGTTCGAAGTTCAAAAATGCGCTTAAGGACTTTTCCGCAACTAAGCCAGCGTACGGCAGTATGATATGGTAAATCATTTTCTCCAATCTGTTGAATAAACTCGCGGAATTGTCGGTGATTCAGCCCAGTGGATCTCATGAAGTTAACAACTGATATGACTGGTTTTAGAACTCCAGAATTATCCAACATTTCGGCACGAGGACTGTTGATGAATGATACAATGTAAGACTAATGGTTTTGAACCACCATCATTTTCCACAGCCTTTGACACAAGTGCAACCACTCCTTTATTTTTACCATACATATTTTTGTCTCCATCAGTTGTTATAGATTTCAAATTTCTCCATCGAAGGTTCTTTTTATTAATGGCATTTTCAACTCCCTTAAAAATATCTGCCCCAGTTGTCGTGCCGTGAATAGTGAATACTATCAATATCAAGAAGTTTTTCATACACTTCATAGCTTTCATCTACTCCGCGAATTAAAATCAACACCTGAGCAGTATCTGACACATCCGTTGACTCATCCAATGCTAGAGAAAACCACTCATGATGTCCATTTTTGTCAGACAGTTGAGATGTCTGCGATATCTTGCACCCTCCGAGCCACGGTGTTTGCTGACAAACTGACACTTTTAAATAAATTTACCTTTTCGGGGCATATTTCTTCGGCTACTGCAATCAAGCATTCTTTTATCATTTCTCCATCGGTGAATGGTTTGCCACATTTTCCGTTTTCCATTTCTCTTGGAACGTTCTGCATTCACTGTCGATTTTTCGCTTCTTTTCCATACTAACAAATCACACATAAAAACAATAAGTCAAATCCAAATTCTTTTATTGACGGGTGTTACTTCACCTTTCCTACGCAGACTAACTCGCAGTTGCGCCGCTAGCCTTTTTATATGCAATTATTACTGCCTTCTCGAGGTGATCGGAATACACTAACTAGAACCAGAACTTTCTCGAACCAACGCGGTAATTCCAAATATTTAATTACGCCTAATGCCACCTAGCGGGTAGCTGAAAAAGATAGTACATAGTACCACTACTCGCCACTAGATGTCGTTAAGTGTCACAATTCATAATAATAATTGAAATGCAAAAAAAGCGTAAGTTTGCTTAGGTCACGCACTTTGCGACTATCCTAGTCTAGAAATATGGTTAGGGGCAGAAATTGGCTCTTGGAACAAACTGAAAAAATCATTATGGCCCGAAGGCTTCAAAGTTTGGAGACCCCTGTTCTAGTGGTACGGTTACGACATGTCCAGTTTTTCCAAAAAACAGGCGATCTTTTGCTTAGAAGTGCTTAGTGCGCGAACAACTTTTGTTGTATTTGGCTCATCTTGAAACACCCATACAGTCGACTGCTGTTTACTGTCGGGTTCATACGCGTAAATCCACGATTCAACACCTGCCACGATGTCATAGACGTGTTTCGAAGCACCGCGATTGTATTTTTTGAGCATTTCTTTCGACCAATCGACACGAGCCTTTTTTTGAGCGATTTACAAATTGTGTGGAATCCAACGCGAACAAATTTACTTTGACAGTCAAATGTTTATGCAATTTCGAATGTATGCTGGTCCCACTAATGCCTAAGGTTGTCTCAATCTCACGATAGGTCACATGACGATCTTGCAATATTGGTTCGCGTACAACATCAATAGTTTTCGGAACAACAACTGATTTTGGATGCCCTTCACAAAATTCGTCTTGGAGTCGACTACTACCACAATTAGATTCACCATACCATCGATAAACACTGGTCCTTGATGGAGCTTCATCGCCAAAAATTTAATTAAGTTCATCCATGCACTGTTGCTGAGTTAATCCATGTCAAAAGTTGTTATAATCCAGTCATTTAAGCTTAAATTAGGTAAGAATCTCGGATTTCGAGATACCCAGCTGTAAGTCTGTAAATACTTGTATATTGACACCCTAAAAGTTGTCTCAAAACCTACATATGGTAGGGTGTAAGCAACTATTAAATTTCAAGGTCAAAGGTCACAAAAATCGGTTTTTTTCGCTTTTTTTTGGAAATATCTCATTTCCTATGGGTTTTTTGCTATTTGTATTTATTATCAATATTGTAGAATACAAAATTCTCTACAAATTTTGTTTAAAAAAATTTTCTATACGGTGAACCGTTTTCGAGATAGAGGGCGGAGAGCGCGCGGTCACAGCATCACTTCAGGTCAACCGGTGCCTCCGGTCGAAAACGCGCCATATATAGTTGATGAACTATCGATAAATCAATGATTATAGATATTTGTCAATTTTTATTAACTATTATATTATATTTTATCATTTTCTTCATGCATTAAATCTATATCTATTCAATAATACTGATAACCGTTTACTAAAATTAAAAAATTAGATTATTAGAGAGTGGAACTCAAACCTTATTGGCAGTCTATAATGCTCCGAAATCTGTGAAAAGTCTCGATCATCTTCGTTATATGCATTACGTCAAGTCTACAAAACTTAATATACCTGTGCGGCTTTCAAATATTCCACCAACAAGTGCAGCTGCTCATCAACATTTCAACCGTGTATATTATCAAGTTCAAACTTGGTTAGGACATGATTTGGAACCCCAGGTATGGGGTTGGGCAATGCGAAACGATTTTCTGGAGCCTATCATGACAATTTCACCACCTGCTCCAGAACATTTGCTAAATACAATTTTCTGCAACTGCAAGAGTGGTTGTGGTTCGCGATGCGGATGCAGGAAAGCGGCCTTGCAATGCTCTTTAGCTTGTGGCCAATGTAATGGGCAAGCTTGTCTCAATGCTCTACCATATCAGAGCGACATTAACGAAGATGGAACCTTTGACCCCGAAATCATGAAAGAACTTGAGACAAATGTCGTTAAAAACGATAATGAAGACCAGTTTGAAATTTACCAGCAGCCAGAAGACGACGATGAAGAGGAAGAAGATGAATAAAATTATAAATTGTAGTTTTTGTACCCTTTATTCCATTTCTTTACTTTCAATAAAAATAAATGTATTCAATGATATTTTTTAATAAAAAGATTAATTCATAATTTATTTGTTTTTTTTTCATCATGTAAGAAGTTATAAATAATAATTAGGTTAAAATTCAAATATAATTCCTATATTTTCATTAACAATTCTGCAATTACATGGGCAGGTAAGTGTTGTTAAATAAATTAATACTGAATAAAAAGTGGATAAGTTAGGAAAAAAATGATAACATATAATATAATAGTTAATAAAAATTGACAAATATTTATAATCATTGATTTATCGATAGTTCATCAACTATATATGGCGCGTTTTCGACCGGGGGCACCGGCTGACCTGAAGTGATGCTGTGACCGCGCGCTCTCCGCCCTCTATCTCGAAAACGGTTCACCGTATAAAAAATGTTTTTAAACAAAATTTGTAGAGAATCTTGTATTCTACAATATTGACAATGAATACAAATAGCAAAAAACCCATTGGAAATGAGACATTTCCAAAAAAAGCGCAAAAAACCGATTTTTGTGACCTTTGACCTTGAAATTTAATAGTTGCTTACACCCTACCATATGTAGGTTTTGAGACAACTTTTAGGGTGTCAATATACAAGTATTTACAGACTCACAGCTGGGTATCTCGAATTCCGATGTGGTGAACTTACTATAATGACTGGACTATTAAAAATAATCGCACGAAAAGGTTCACGATTTGATTCCATTTTTGGGTCGTGATGAATCTTTTAAGTTACTGTAAACAACACAAATAGCGCGCGTATGTCAAAATGTTCTGGGTACGTATAAGCTCAAAAATGTCCAACTTTACGATAGAGCTGTCAGTTGCCAGATTGCAAATTAATTCGCTCATCAGGTCATTACTATCACAGCGATTTTTTTATCCCCGTTCAATTGTGGAGCGCTTTCCGGCTATTCAAACTATGCTGATTGCATTATCAGAGAAAACAACTAAACCCCATTATCATCACAACCGTGATTACATTCCGTAATTGAAATTGAAGTGAATTGAACAAGATAAAAGCTGTCTAATCATCTAGAAACAGTCTCAACCCTCATCAATCCGAATTCTTCACTCTCTCACATAATTCGAGGAGAACGTCCATTCAATCCGTAAAAACATCAAAACTATTGTAACAAATTTAAATTATTCGCTGTTGTTATAATATGCTACGACAAATATTTATTTTTCAGGGCACTATATAATGAAATATGGTTTTTTATGACATATAACTATGCCAAATAAACAATTTAAGAACACTCTCATATGAACATAATTTTCAACAGTTTTTGAGACTTCCCTCGCGTGTCCCACATGTCGAATCTGTAATGACGCAAAGAAAAAATTTAATTTTCTCGCGAAACTTTCTTTCCTGTATCTTGAATTTTTGTTGCAGGTCCTATGGCACATCTGTTCAACTCTGTTCACGAGCAAACTTATGTGGCATACGTTATAAGTTACGCATCCAAAATAGGCCCCTTCGCAAGTAATTCGAATAAGCTTGGACATCTAGATTATTCTTGTATTTTATTTTCGAATATTATATTATTCCTGTCGCTGAGATTATGGTGGTAAATTAAAATAGTATCTTTATACCAAGATGAATCAAGATATATTTGTAATTTTGTTTCTATTTCCAGCAGAAATTATAAAAAATAATAAATAATTTTGTATTAGGGAATATCGAGCAGAGAAATTATTAAAAATCTGCCTCTCGTTCGATTTTGTTTATAACTACAAAGTATGGAGAACTGCAATTATGGTTCTTCGTTATAAAACAGACCTGCATACCACTATTTATGTAATCCTAGAATATATTACCGAAATACTAGTGTTTAAGGTTCTGCACAGATGTGCCAAAATTGTTGTAAAAAATAGATGAACTAGAAGGACCACAATTACGACTACATAATCAAAATAATACAAGAAACGCTTTCAAATTTTCTAAATGTATTTCCACTTTCAACTGCGTAAAACTTATAATTCAGGATCCCCAAGCCACCTGAAAAGCCGGGTACGTCAGCTAGTAACTGATAATAATAACATAAAATTCTTCTAGGCAAAATTATGTTCACAACTATCAATTTTATTAATAAACCAAGATAAATCAATACATAATATGTAGGTGGGCTGGAAAATTCATAAGCTGACACACAGATGGCGCTACTGGTATTGAATCCATATGATTTTAAGTTAACCCTAACCTTCAAAAGACACATCCAAATTTCACAGCTGTCGGACCATTAGTTTAGGGAATAGAACAATTTCAGTGAAGCAACTTCTGGTAGTTTGAATAAAATGTTGATAGAGCATTGCTTTTTGACGAAAAAAATACTGTTGAAGCCAAGGCTTGGTTTGGTAAACATCATTCTAACTTAGCACCAAGAAAATCAATCGTTGAGAAGTGGTTTATTAAGTTTAAATGAGGTGAAATGAGCATCGAGGACTACGCACGCAGTGGACGCCCAAAAGAGGCTGTTACCGACGAAAACATAAAAAAAGTTCACAAAATAATTTTGGATGACAGCAAAGTGAAGTTTATAGAGATAGCTGAGGCTCGAAAGACATCAAAGGAACGTGTTGCATGAATACAGGCCTTTTCATGATGAGCGTTAATTAGCCGTTTCTGGCAAACTATTCAACGGATCAACCTGAAAATTCCACAGTATGCATAAGTCAATATGACCCACACGCCTGAAATATTTTGGACGAAGCGGCGTTGTCGCTTCTACTATAAAGTAGCGGCTTCTTTGATTTTTCAAATGGAACACCCCGTATATAATATCATATTATGATTCATTATCACTTTGTCAACAAATTCATATACTATTTCTCTATACCTATCTATTACCGTTTAGAAGATATAAATTAATTTCGATATTTTTTTTACCGAACATGAACTTTTATAAATGCTGATAATCTTGAACTCTCTTGCACTAAAACGATCAAATTTAAAATGGAGTGGAGTGATACTATGAGGATCTTCACTCCGAGTCATATTTTCATTTGCCTCATACAGGGTCTTTAAAAAATGCAGATACTTTTTCAAATGGAACACCCTGTATATTTCAACATTTTTGAGCTCTACATCCAATTTTAGATTAACTTTGTTCAGATAATACTATTTCTATTTTGAACCGTTTTCAAGATAAACTGTTTCAAACGGAAATCGACATGGTTTCCTTGTTCATCACCCATTTTTGTAAAACAGATTTCGTTTGATGTTTCTCAATTAGTCACACACAATGATAAGATAATTATTAAAATACTCCTCAACCATCGAATGAAACTTCTCTTCAAACAATAGTTTTATTAACGCTGAAACATGAACTGAAAATAATAAACCCATAAATTAATGAGTTAATTTAATCGTCAGTGTATTTCAGAATATGTTCAAACATATCTCCACCGCTACTTAAACAAAAATGTAATCTCTTCAAAAGATTGTCATGTGTAGCGCTTCTGATCAAGTCTGGAGTCAAACTATTGAAAGCAGTTGTAACTCTCGATTTCATATCTTCCATTGTTGTTATTGGAATAGAGTAAACCATACCTTTAATGAAACCCCACACGAAATAATCTAATAGATTGCCATCTGGTGTTCTAGGAGGCCAACGAAAAGGTCCATTATTACCAATCCATCTGTCTTCGAAGATTTCGGTTATAGCTTCGCTGACTGAATGAGAATTATGGGGTGGAGCACCATCCATTTGGTACCATACACGTTCTCTTCCTGGTCTATTATTTTTTTAAATAATGATTTTTCATTTGAATTCCATTCCTCAGTAAATCTTCATATTTTGATGCATTCAAATTATCATCATAAAACTCGACATAAAAAACTGACTCATTCTTTATGGCACAAAATACATTGAATTGTCATCTTTCTTGAAAACCCCTTTGGCGGACAACATGGGGATTTTCTGGCACCCAATAATGACTGTTGTGTCTATTGAAAACTCCATTTTTTGTGAACTTGGCCTCATCTGTCCAGATGATATTGTCAAGGAAATGTTCATCCTCTTGAGTCTTGACAAGTAACCATTCAAAGAATTCCACTCTACGAGGTAAATCAGTCTCTTTCTAATGTTGGACACAGTAGAACTTATAGGGATGCCATTTATGCTTATTAAGAATTCGACAAATTGTCACGTAGGGTATATCTATCTCCCTTTCAGCCTCGTGCAGAGAAGCATTTGGAAATGCATGAAAGCATCCCAAAACTGTTATACCATTGTCATCATCATCCACTTTAGTCTTCTTACGAATGGATTTTGGACGGAAGGTTCCATTCAACCTACAGTTTTTTAGTAGTCGATTTATCACATTATTATTCGGCTTCGGGAGTTGTGGATATCTTTCATGAAATACTCGGCGTGTTCTACTTGCAATTCTATTGCACTCACCATAAATTATTAATAAATTCAAAAGATATTCATTACTGTAACCTAATCTTGACATTATTCTATTATAATTGGTAGCTATCACAATCAGTCAAAACCACTAATGAAAGTATGACGTTAAATTATTGATTTATTTATTTTTCCAAAGCATACTATTAAAAAATATTAATGTGTACTGTTGAATATCCAAAATAAGTGATGAATTCAAAAAAACGAGCAAGAAAACCACGTCAGTTTCCGTTTGAAACAGTTTATCTCGAAAACGGTTCAAAAGAGAAATAGTATTATCTGAACAAAGTTAATCTAAAATTGGATGTCGAGTTCAAAAATGTTGAAATATACAGGGTGTTCCATTTGAAAAAATTGAGTTCCACTCATTTTTTCATGAGATCAAAGTATCTGCATTTTTTGAAGACCCTGTATGAGGCAAATGAAAATATGACTCGGAGTGAAGATCCTCATAGTATCACTCCACTCCATTTCAAATTTGATCGTTTTAGTGCAAGAGAGTTCAAGATTATCAGCATTGATAAAAGTTCATGTTTGGTAAGAAAAATATCGAAATCAATTTATATCTTCTAAACGGTAATAGATAGGTATAGGGAAATAGTATATGAATTTGTTGACGAAGTGATAATGAATCATAATATGATATTAAATACGGGGTGTTCTATTTGAAAAATCAAAGAAGCCGCTACTTTATAGTAGAAGCGACAACGCCGCTTCGTCTGAAGCGTGTAGGTCATATTGATTCATGCAGACTGTGAAATTTTCAGGTTGATCCGTTAAATAGTTTGTCAGAAACGGCTAATTAACGCTCATCATGAAAAGCCCTGTATTTGGGTATGCGGAAGCTCTGTTCAATGTGGGAGCCGCGTGAACTCACAATCGACTAAAAACAACAACAAATTGATGATTCTGAGCAGTGTAGGAAGCTGTTCCAAGTTGTTCGAAGAAAAAGAAATTAATGATGTTTTATCAAGACAATATACCTTGTCACGAATCAATGAAAACGATGACAAAATAGCATGAATTCCTTCCGCGTCCACCGTATTCTCCAGATCTGGCCCTCAGCGATTTTTTCCTGTTCTCAGACCTCAAGAGAATTCTCGTACGAAGAGATAGTTGTCGAAACTGAGGCCAATGTTGAGGGTAAAGACAAATCGTACTATAAAAAATGGTATCGAAAAATTGTATGACCTTTATAATCTGTGTATCGCCATCGAAAGCAACTATATTGAATAATGAAATCAAATTTTATCGAGAAACCTGTTTTTTCTATGTCAGCTTACAAATTACCACAACATATGTAACCATTAGTCTGAAAATTAAAAAAAGGTATAAGTTACCCAAAAAATAGGACTTTTTGTAGACTTATAACATCATATGTAGTGAAAGCTCCCCAGTTCTAACCACCGATCTGACTTCTCACCGCTAATATAGTTATATTTCAAACCAACACATACAAAACATTAATTAATTGTACACATAAAACTTTCTCTTGAATCGCTCGCTGCTTTAGTGAAAACCGTATGGAATCCGTTTGGTAGTTTTTTAGTTTATCGTGTTCAGACAGATAGACAAACAGACAGAAAAACAGGCAGGCAGGCAGACATGGAGGGGAACTTTTAATTTACAATATATTTTCATAATAAATGACTAATAGTACGTCTTCAAAAGTTTGAAAAAAATCTTAATAGTTTAAATAAAAACATGAGTAAAATAAACGGTACCTATCTTTGGAATTCTTAGTTTTCTCAGTGCAAATTCATTCGATGAAAATATTGTGAATCAACCTTCTTTGAAGACACAAATTATCGGCCAATTTCTTCCGGTTCTCAAATATTCAAATTTCGTCTAGTCCGTCGTTGAAAATTGAAACCCCCGGCAGGTTAACTACCCTTTGTTATCACAGATTTCCATTTATTCATAATTCACACGGAAATCGTTTAGCGGAATGGTAAAACGCAAAAAGATCTAAAATTAACTTGTTTGTTCGTTGTTCGATTGTTCCATCCGGTCTTCTACGCGAATTAATTCTAGAAGGGTTTCGAGGGAATTCCTACGTGAGAATGAATGATGGCCCCATAAAGGTTTTCATTGTAAGGACTCCTTTAATGACGACCGAATCCTCTCCGTTACATTTTCCGATCCCTTACACTATATTAACCCTTACGACTTGATTTGGAGGTGTCCTTGGAGAAGCTATTATTAAACAAAGTATTACAGTACAGACTTTTTTTCAAATTATAACCTCAAACTTCTAAAAGTCCCAAACTTAACAAGTTTCATAATTTCAATCCTCACAGAAAAGGCATCTTAAAAGATAAGTAAATATTACTAACTAAACAAAACATCAGCATAGCATGAAAACTAATGACACCATTTGTTTGAAGGTGGTTGACAATGTTTCGTAGAGTACTTCATCAGTTCGGACTTCCATTGTCTAATATAATATGAATTGATTTGAAATCCCTGAATAAAATAAAAATTGTTATTTTCGGTTAATCTTTTATTTTTTTTTTTTCAGGGATTTCAAATCAATTCATATTATATGCAACGAGGGCGATGCAACGATTATAGTGGCCATACAGTTTTTCGATACCATTTTCATAGTAGGATTTATCTTTAGCCTCAGAATAGGCCTCACTTTCGATGATTACCTCTTCATCGGAGCTAAATTTCTTTCCAGCGAACATTTACTTGATGTCTGAGAACCAAAAAATGTCGCTGGAGAGGGGCGGGTCTAAAGAATATGGTGGATACGGAAGCAATTCGAAGCCCAATTCATGCAATTTTGCCATCGTTTTCATTGATTTGTGACACGGTGCCTTGTCTTGATAAAACAGCACTTTATTTTTCTCCAAATGGAGTCGTTTTTTCGCTATTTCGGCTTTCAAACGCTCCAATAACGATATTTAAAAGTTGCTGCTGATGATTTTCTTTTTTCAAGATAGTCGATGAATATTATACCATGCGCATCCCAAAATACTGATGCCATAACCTGCCAGCGGACAGTTGCGCCTTTGCACGCTTTTTATATTCAAAATCGGCTCTGTTAAGTTTTCGTTGTTACACACTGTATAAAACTTGGAAACATGTTACTTATAATTCAAGGATTTTGTAAACACCCGATTCGTTATTTGGTGAAATTCAATGATTCCATTCATGATATTTATTACAAATATTTACGATACGGGGTGTGTAAAAAAATTAAGTGAATTTTCATTTTCCTCAAAAATATTTATTCATTCATCAATTCCTACTTTGCCCCCTTCAAAGTAGTCTCCCTCAGATATAATACACTTTTGCCAGCGTTTCTTTCAATCCTCCAAGCAGTTCTGATATGCACTTTTTTTTATGTCCTTGAGCTCTCTTAGCGATTCGGTTTTCATTTCCTCAGTCGTCGCAAAACGCCGTCTTTTTATGGTTTTTTTCAATCTCCAGAACAGGAAAAAGTGGTAGGAAACCAAATCTGGTGAATACGGTGGCTGACGCATGATTACAGTGTTGTTTTTGGCAAAAAAAATCCATAATACCGGTATAAGTATACAATAAACTTGCAATAAGTTTATTTTATAAGTTTGAAAATGTCCGCATAGAACGAAACTGCAGTAAAGTTAGATATAAATAAAAGTGGCAAAGAACATAGACATTTTCATTTCTCGTTTCTTCATTATGATTTTCTACCACGTAGTAACGGCTACATCTATCAATTTATTTTAAACAAGTTTCGCTATACAGTAGCTTGATCAGTTAACGGTTCATCAAATTGTTTTACAATATCTTTCATATTTTCTTAAAAATGCAATGTATAGATACAAATTGACGACCTTGATTAATAAAGACGTCTGATTGGGAATGGTCGTTTTAAGAATGATTCGACTAATTGTAGGAAATTTTTCATGAAAATAAATTCAACAGTAGTGAGAGATTAATTAATAGAAAATTTGATTGTTTACTTTTATTAATTTCCAGGGATTCTAGCATGTTCAATTTTTGTCCTTTATTGTCTATATGTACGCCTAAGTCGTGGTTGTTTTCTAAGCATAGGTTGAATTGGTGTTATTCAATTCAAAACTTGTTTCGTGTTCGGAGATTCTGGTTTTGAAATTTCTAGATGTTCTACCAATAGAACCTTTTGGGCACGAGTCACATTTTAGCTTGTAGACAATCGATTTGTTGTCCTTTTTGTAGGCTAATGCACAGATGGCGCTACTAGTATTGAATCCATGGGATTTTCAGTTAACCCTGACCTTCAAAAGACACGTGTAAAAATTTCACAGCTGTCGGACTATTAAATTGTGGGATAGAACATTTTGATGCAACTTTCATAAGTTTGAAGCAAATGAATGAAAATGATTTCTGTGTGTTAATAAAGCATTGCTTTTTTTTGGAAAAAAATACTGTTGAAGCCAAGGCTTGGCTTGATAAACATTACTCTGACTTTGCACCAGAAAAATCAACCGTTGAGAAATGGTTTGCTTAGGTTAAATAAGGTGAAATGAGTAGGGGAGAAGAGGGACACTTGATCCCCCTTTTGTTTTTGAGCATTAATTTAAGTACCGAAAGAGTTTATAATTTTTTTTAATTTATTTATGCATAATTTATCTAGGAATTAGCTTAAAAACGGCTTTAAGCGTTCATTGAAAAATCATGTTGTGTTCAAAAAAAAAACGGGAGGTCCGAAAATGTACCATGTGTCCCATATTCTGGGAGACTGTACCTCACTATGTGGATGACTTGATCAGGGGGGAACAAATCTCCCTGATGTATGGAAGATTTGATACTACCAACTAGGAAGACTAGTATACAACTAGTTAATGAGATGTGACAATCAAAGTCAAGGTAGAATAAAATACAAACAAATTTATTGAAATTAACCTTTATTTTGTGAAAAAAAAATTAAACAAATGTTTTCATTTATTAGTAGGTAAGTATTTATTAGCTTTTTTCACTTTTAGTTCTATTTAGTCAGACATTTCTCTCAACATAAACATCGGAAATTCAACCATTTGGCTAAGACTTGGCTATAATTTGACAAATTAACAAATTTAAATTAGTTCTCACCTTAACTCTTAATACTTGAACCTAATTATATCAGTCATTTGCTCTTAAAAATAATTACTACTCTTCAATCTCTATTTAAACCACAGGGAATAATAATTAGTGTTTATTACCTTAACTCAAACTAAATTGATTATAACAGAATAATTTGTTCCTAAATAATGATAGAAAATTCAGTATTGTTAAGTACAAAAAGTGTATATTCAATATTAACTCTTCGTAACGATTTAACAAATTCTGAACTTATAACCCTCTTTGAAGATGACTTCATTTTTTGGCTTAGGAAGTTTTTTCACAACTTGGTATCTGGCTATTTCACTGATGTTATCCTTTACTGGCCATTTGAAGAGGCTGTCAGAAACTTGTTTCATACAAATTTTACCATTTGACCATAATATTTTTTCAAATAAATTCAAATCTGAATCCGAAGTGTCAGGTAGCTGAGGTAGCATTCTGAGGTTTTAACTATCTTGATCTTTGGGTTGCAAATTTCGTTTAACAGTTTTTGCTCTTGCTTTGCGATTTTTTCTCTTGTCCAGCTTTATATTCATTTACTATGGCTTGCACTGGTGTATCAGTTGAAATTTTGGTTGAACCCTTCTTTCTTCCTCTAGCAGTTGATTCTCTTGAGGCTGCCTTCGGATACGACCTCACATCTTTAAAACTCTTTAATTCAGATCCCGAAGGTGTAGTTGAGGTGAACGCAGCAGTCATAGTCATGTTCGTTTCGGTGTGATTATTTCCAGATAAGGTAGACGAAGATGGCGTAGCAGACACGTCAGCAGTTGCAGGATTTGTTGTGGTAGGGTTATTTTCAGGTAAGGTAGACGAAGATGGTGTTGCAGACGTATCAACAATTGTAGTATGTGTTTCAATGGCGTCATTTCCAGGTAAAGCAGGTGAAGATGGTACATCAGACATGTTAGCAGTTGCATGATTCGTTTCGACGAGGTTGTTGTCAGTGTTTTCCCTGTCATTCACAAAAGAACTCAAAAATTCTTCATCTGTAAATATTTCTGAGTTGAACGGACAAATTCCAGTATCGAGAACGATGCATGGAGAGGATGCCCCAAAGAGGTTGTTATCGACAAAAATAAATGTTCACAAATATTTTTGATGACCGTAAAGTGAAGTTGATAGAGATAGCTGAGGCTCTGAAGATACCAAAGGAACGTGTTGGACATATCTGGGTATCTGTTGAGAGTTTATGGCGCGCGAGCTCACAATAAAAAAAAATAACAACGAATTGATGATTCGGGGCAGTGTTTGAAGCTGTTTCACCATAAAAAACCCTAATTTAAGTGTCGATATGTGACAATGGATGAAACATAGCTCCATCATTTCACACCAGAATCAAAACCACCGTCATCTGAGTGGACTGCACGTGGTGAACCGACTCCAAAGCGTGCAAAGGCGCAACTGTCCGCTGGCAGGTTATGGCATCAGTATTTTGGGATGCGCATGGTATAATATTCATCGACTATCTTGAAAAAAAGTAACACCTAATAAGGGTAACTCACATAGGAAATTTAGAGTAAATTTTCAAAATGTGCGCCATTTTGCTCCATGCAACAATAAAGATTTTGTTCGAATTTTGCTCTTACATTATTCAACATCTCAGGAGTTATAGCTCGGCATTCATCAATAATTCTACGACGTAATTCATCCAAATTGGCTGGCTGTGTAGCATAAACTTTAGACTTTAAATATCCCCACAAAAAGTAGTCCAGTGGTGTTAAATCTGGTGATCGTGCTGGCCATTCAATTGGACTTCTTCTGCCAATCAATTGTCCTTCAAAATGATTATTCAAAAAATTTCAAACCTGCTGGGCATAATGAGGTGGTGCACCGTCTTGTTGAAAATGGGTAAATTCATCTTGACATCTTGGATTCTGTTCAATTATTTCAACTATACGAGGTTGTATTGCCTCTTCAAGAAGTTGTAAATAAGAATCACCGGTTAAATTTCCATCAATGAAAAATGGACCTATAACATGATTGCCTAATATTTCGGCCCAGACATTCAACTTTTGGAGATGTTGGGTATGTATTTCTGCGTATTGGCTTGGGTTTTCATCAGACCAATAACGGCAATTGTGACGGTTCACGCAACCTTTTAAATAAAATGAGCTTTCGTCCGAAAAACAGATGTTATAAAGCAGCTCGGGATTTTGCATTAATATCTCACTCATGCCCTCACAAAACTCCTGTCTTCGGTCAAAATCATCCTCATTGAGTCCATGAACAAGTTTAATTTTGTAAGGATGGAATTTGTGGTTTTTAAGGATTCTCCATGCGCTCATATGGCTTATTCCGGCCATTGCTGATAAACCTCTGGTACTTAACCTGGGATTGGCGATGACTTGACCAATCACTCCAATCGCATTATCGTCATTCACTACCCTTCTCTGAACATTTCTTTTCTTATTTAAAACCGAACCTGTCTCCCTGAATTTTGTGAGCAAATCCAGAACGTGATTTCTGCTTAGGTGTTTACCAGGGTTTTGCTCGTTAAATAAAATTGATGTTCTATTAGCATTTTGGTCGTTGCCAAAAAAAATAAAGCAATAACTGAAACCCTTTCAACAGTAGTGTAAGGCATTTTTAAACAAATAACAATACACGACCCGTCTAAACAAAACAATTGAACGATGTACTAATGAAAACTGGAAGAAGAGGAGTGGGTATTGATTTAAAAAAAAAAAATTATTTAACAAAAAACTGATAAGAAGAACTGCTCGATTTTTTTTTATTTAGGCATACAAGTAACGAGTGGTCTGTCTAATGTATTATTAACATGGCAATTTCAACTTCAAATTATCTCGAAAACTAATCGTTACAAAAATTTTCTCTTGACAGAGTTGTAAAGGTATTCGAAAGACCTTTAAAACAAGGTGCCACTCGACCTAGTTTCCTTTTCTAAATAAGGGTCGTCGGAAGCACCCCCCGAGGGGGTGCGTACTACAAAAAATCTGATTAGTCTAAAAGGTGTCCCCCTTTAATTAGAAATCGACGTGTCCGAGCTTTTTTAAAAATCTTACTTTTTATACTCAAAATCGGCTCTGTTAAGTTTTCGTTGTTACACACTGTTATCTCTTTCAGAGAAAGTATTTAAAAAAGTGTCCCTTTTCATACGGCTATAAATACTTCTATCTCAAAACACCATTAAGAATCCTTCATAGAAAGGGAAATAGTAACAAACCACCACAATTTCGTCGAATGTTCCCCTCCAAAGACCACCGACAGTCACTGTTCCCATTTATAAAGATTATTGTAAGCTACGGTACTGTTATTTTTCCATTACCTATATCTGGGCAATAAGTTTTTCGCAGAAAACGACATATTTCCCTTGTGAAAGGATCAGTCGGCTTGACGGCCACTCGTTAATTTTTCCTATTTGTACCGGTCAACTGGGTCGTTTCCCATTTCTCATTTTCCTTTCGGTATTAGAATTAATAACCAGAGCCTGTTCGTCATCCGAAATGCATGGCTGAATGAAAATCAATATCGGAGGATTTATGGAAACAGCAACCATCAGTTGAAAGCGCGGGGGAAAACATGATTTACACCAGGTAGGCGGACACGATGTCCACAAGAATTCACAAGATTCCGTCATTTGAATTAAAGGTATTGAAATGAACATCGGTATTAATAAGGAAATAAAAATGCCAAGCCATTACTCACCATTTGTAATATACCTTTTGGAGACATTTTTCTTGACCATCGGATATTTTGAATTTCCACAATCTGAAAAATAAAACAAAATGGTTGTTAGCATTTTATCTCATCTTTTACTTCTTTGAAAATCAAATGCTTGCTCCATAAAGTACAAAAAGGATATATTGATGATATTTTTACTAGATTGAATCAAAATTGTGAAGATCTGAAATAATTTTTGAATTTCTTAATTGAACATAATCAAAGAATTGAGTTTACCTGACAGACCTTCACATGACTCAGCATTTAATACATTCTTTCAGAAGATAGCACATGTTTATGAACAATATGAAGACAGAAGGATTTTGGCTTTCTACTTCTCCATCTAGATACAATAAATGTGTGTAGGAATCCTGTGAATGATATCTGATTCGATTCCATCACGAATGTTTTTCGTGTAATTCAGAGTTTCGAGTCGACTTTTTCTTCCAGTTCGTGTCTGAAAGTTACTTCTTTGCATGATTTACACATCTTTGTATACAGTTAGTTTTTTGAGAAGTACAAAGTCAAAACTTCTCTTTTCCAAAAAGTAATCTCTTCCAAATGATTGCCCCTTTCAATTTGAATACAGGGCTTTTCATGATGAGCGTTAATTAGCCGTTTCTGACAAACTATTTAACGAATCAACCTGAAAATTTCACAGTATGCATAAATCAATATGACCTACACGCCTAAAATATTACAGACGAAGCGGCGTTGTCGCTTCTACTATAAAGTAGCGGCTTCTTTGATTTTTCAAATGGAACACCCCGTATATAATATCATATTATGATTCATTATCACTTTGTCAACAAATTCATATACTATTTCCCTATACCTATCTATTACCGTTTAGAAGATATAAATTGATTTCGATATTTTTCTTACCAAACATGAACTTTTATAAATGGTGATAATCTTGAACTCTCTTGCACTAAAACGATCAAATTTGAAATGAAGTGGAGTGATACTATAAGGATCTTCACTCCGAGTCATATTTTCATTTGCCTCATACAGGGTCTTCAAAAAATGCATATACTTTGATCTCATGAACAAATGGAACACCCGGTATATTTCAACATTTTTGAGCTCAACATCCAATTTTGGATTAACTTTGTCCAGATAATACTATTTCTATTTTGAAGCGTTTTCGAGATAAACTGTTTTAAACGGAACTGACGTGGTTTTCTTGCTCGTTTTTTTGAATTCATCACTCATTTTGGATATTCAACTTTTTTTTATACTTAGTAATATTTCTTTTTGATCCAGTTTTTTAACTGTCTCAGATCAGTCAATTCGAAATTGGTATGTACCTACCTTAGAAAAAGTTACAATTTGTATACATTGAGGTATTGGTCTGTAACGTACAACAGTACACATTAATATTTTTTAATAGTGTGCTTTGGAAAAATAAATAAACCAATTATTTAACGTCAGACTTTCGTTGGTGGTTTTGACTGATTGTGATAGCTACCAATTATAATAGAATAATGTCAAGATTAGGTTACAGTAATGAAGATTTCTTGAATTTATTAATAATTTATGGTGAGTGCAATAGACTTGCAAGTAGAACCTGTCGTGTATTTCATGAAAGATATCCACAACTTCCGAAGCCGAATAATAATGTGATAAATCGACTACTAAAAAACTGTAGGTTGAATGGAACCTTCCGTCCAAAAATCATTCGCAAGAAGACTAAAGTGGATGATGATAACAATGGTATAATAGTTTTGGGATACTTTCATGCATTTCCAAATGTTTCTCTGCACGAGGCTGAAAGGGAGATAGGTATACCCTACGTGACAATTTGTCGAATTCCTAATAAGCATAAATGGCATCCCTATAAGTTCTACTGTGTCCAACATTTGAAAGAGACTGATTTATCTCGTAGAGTGGAATTCTTTGAATGGTTACTTGTCAAGACTCAAGAGGATGAACATTTCCTTGACAATATCATATGGACAGATGAGGTCAAGTTCACAAAAAATGGAGTTTTCAATAGACACAACAGTCATTATTGGGCGCCAGAAAATCCCCATGTTGTCCGCCAAAGGGGTTTTCAAGAAAGATGGCAGTTCAATGTATTTTGTGCCATAAAGAATGAGTCAATTTTTTATATCGAGTTTTATGATGATAATTTGAATGCATCAAAATATGAAGATTTACTGAGGAATGGAATTCAAATGATTTTAAATAATAGACCAGGAAGAGAACGTGTATGGTACCAAATGGATTGTGCTTCACCCCATAATTCTCATTCAGTCAGCGAAGCTGACGAGCGAGATGGATTGGTAATAATGGACCTTTTCGTTGGTCTCCTAGAACACCAGATGGCAATCCATTAGATTATTTCGTGTGGGGTTTCATTAAAAATATGGTTTACTCTACTCCAATAACAACAATGGAAGGTATGAAATCGAGAGTTACAACTACTTTCAATAGTTTGACTCCAGACTTGATCAGAAGCGCTACACATGACAATCTTTTGAAGAGATTACATGTTTGTTTAAGTGAAGGTGGAGATGTGTTTGAACATATTCTGAAATACACTGACGATTAAATTAACTCATTAATTTATGGGTTTATTATTTTCAGTTCGTGTTTCAGCGTTAATAAAACTATCGTTTGAAGAGAAGTTTCATTCGATGGTTGAGGAGTATTTTAATAATTATCTTTTCATTGTATTATCTGTGACTAATTGGGAAAAATCAAACGAAATCTGTTTTACAAAAATGAGTGATGAACAAGGAAACCATGTCAATTTCCGTTTGAAACAGTTTATCTCGAAAACGGTTCAAAATAGAAATAGTATTATCTGAACAAAATTAATCTAAAATTGGATGTAGAGCTTAAAAATGTTGAAATATACAGGGTGTTCCATTTGAAAAAATTGAGTTCCACTCATTTTTTCATGAGATCAAAGTATCTGCATTTTTTGAAGACCCTGTATGAGGCAAATGAAAATATGTATCACTCCACTCCATTTCAAATTTGATCGTTTTAGTGCAAGAGAGTTCAAGATTATCAGCATTTATAAAAGTTCATGTTTGGTAAAAAAAATATCGAAATTAATTTATATCTTCTAAACGGTTCCTAAGTATAGGAAAATAGTATATGAATTTGTTGACAAAGTGATAATGAATCATAATATGATATTATATACGGGGTGTTCCATTTGAAAAATCAAAGAAGCCGCTACTTTACAGTAGAAGCGACAACGCCACTTCGTCTAAAATATTTCAGGCGTGTAGGTCATATTGACTTATGCATACTGTGGAATTTTCAGGTTGATCCGTTGAACAGTTTGCCAGAAACGGCTAATTAACGCTCATCATGAAAAGCCCTGTATATGAAGAAGTTTTCTAGAAATGGGTCGTACCTTGGTATATGAAACAAATATAGAAAGTTAAATTTGGAAACGAACACCCTGTACTTTATTGAATTTCATGATTAGCTATGAAATAATCAAAATTGGAATTAACTTCACTCGAAAGAAGTTTCAAAACCCAGCAAGAGATACAATTGATCATGCTATTGGCTCTCATGATCTTACTAAATTACTAAATTTTCTTTAAAAATGGAAATTAATCGATAAAATTTTGAGTTCTTGTGGTATTACTATTGACAAAAGTTGTGGATAAAACTCACGGAAATGATATCGAAAAAGAGAAACGTTTGAATAAATGAAATGTAACAGTAAATTCAATTGAAATGGCATTCCTTATAAAAGTCTGCAATGGCTTTGCCAGTGAAATTTTCATTTCAATATCATGTTGCGAGTTTCATATTCTCGGGATCGTGTTGTCATTCGTCAAGCCTGATCCGAGAGTCAAAATAAAAAGTTATTACAACCACGTGAATCAATTTACGAGGAATATATCAAAGTGGGTCGCCAGTTCCGCGGCAAAAATAATTTCAATCTCTGTGTATCTATTAATGTTGTGTTTGCATTCAATTGGAATGGTGCGTCATTATCAAGGACGATAAGAGTGTGTCGGAAGAAGACCGATACGGAACAAAAAAAACTATCTGCAAGTTCGATAGAAATTGTTTGGCAGCCACAGGTTGAATTTTTTTAGATACGCACCAATAGCGTCAACAAAAGGCGAGAAAATAGGGTCGACTTTATCGACTAATAGAATCGAAGTCGGAAAAAGTGCTCAAGAATGTTAAAATATCGACGAAATAAAGATATATTGTGGGACCGAAGGGGTTTTTATAAATATATTAAAGTTTCAGTAGTAAAAAACCCGCTGAAAAGCAATTTTCAAAGTGTTCGCACAAATCAGGAACCGCGACCCTAAATCGGAAACATTCTTTGTTCACTTTATGTCAGTGGCGCATCAGAATCATAACTGTTTATATTTTAGCAAGTCGTCTCAATATTTTTTCCTCTTCGATTTCTACGTTTTGCTTTTAGTTTTATTAAAAATTGTTTTGCAATAAACATACTTCAAGCCAACATCCCCTCCGTACTATATAGGTAAAGTGATGTTTGTTACGTGATCGGAAGTAGGATGTCCTTACACGATCTGCTGCTGCTATAGATATTGTTCTTCTGTTCTTCCGAACACTTTACAAAAATCACCAGAAGAAGACAAATGATACTTTGTCAAAACGTCGTGATATCAATCCCAGTAAGGATAATAACTCAGAACACGGATCAAAACACGTATTCCTATCCGTGAGAACCTTAGATTCAACATTTCAAACCTTTACGGGGAGAAGAGGTCAATCTAGAACAGGGGTCTCCAAACTTTGACGCCTTCGGGCCATAATGATTTTTTCAGTTTGTTCCAAGGGCCAATTTCTGCCCTTAACTATATTTCTAGACTAGGATAGTCGCAAAGTGCGTGACCTAAGCAAACTTACGTTTTTTTTGCATTTCAATTATTATTGTGTATTGTGACACTTAACGACATCTAGTGGCAAGTAGTGGTTACTATGTTCTATCTTTTTCAGCTACCCGCTAGGTGGCATTAGGCGTAATTAAATATTTGGAATTACCGCGTTGGTTCGAGAAAGTTCTGGTTCTAGCTAGGGTATTCCGATCACCTCGAGATGGCAGTAATAATTGCATATAAAAAGGCTAGCGGCGCAACTGCGAGTTAGTCTGCGTAGGAAAGGCGAAGGAAGCGAAACTGTTTATTGCGAAATAAAGTAACACCCGTCAATAACAGTATTTTGATTTGACTTATTGTTTTTATGTGTGATTTGTTAGTATGGAAAAGAAGCGAAAAATCGACAGTGAATGCAGAACGTTCCAAGAAAAATGGAACTTTCAGTATTTTGTGATTGAGTCCAGTAATAAGGCGCTATGTTTAATTTGTAATGAAACCATAGCTGTTCTCAAAGACTATAACATTAAACGACACTATGAATCGAAACATCTTCAAAGTTACTCCAAGTATACAGGAAGTTTGCGGAAAAAAAAATTTGAAGCTTTGAAACGCGGACTCAAATCGCAGCAATCTTTGTTTACCAAAGCGAATACTGAACAAGAGTCTGCAACTCGCGCCAGCTTTCGTGTGGCTCTTGAAATCGAAAAACGTGGCAAACCATTCACCGATGGAGAAATGATAAAAGAATGCTTGATTGCAGTAGCCGAAGAAATATGCCCCGAAAAGGTAAATTTATTTAAAAGTGTCAGTTTGTCAACAAACACCGTGGTTCGGATGGTGCAAGACATCCCAGACATCTCAACTGTCTGACAAAAATGGACATCATGAGTGGTTTTCTCTAGCATTGGATGAGTCAACGGATGTGTCAGATACTGCTCAGGTGTTGATTTTTATTCGCGGAGTAGATAAAAGCTATGAAGTGTATGGAGAACTTCTTGATATTGATAGTATTCACGGCACGACAACTGGGGCAGATATTTTTAAGGAAGTTGAAAATGCCATTAATAAAAAGAACCTTCGATGGAGAAATTTGAAATCTATAACAACTGGAGGCAAAAATATGTATGGTAAAAATAAAGGAGTAGTCGCACTTGTGTCAAAGGCTGTAGAAAATGACGGTGGTTCAAAACCATTTGTCTTACATTGTATCATTCATCAACAGTCCTTGTGCGGAAAATGTTTGGATATGTCTGAAGTTCTAAAACCAGTCATATTAGTTGTAAACTTCATCAGATCCACTGGGCTGAATCACCGACAATTCCGCGAGTTTATTCAACAGATTGGAGAAAATGATTTACCATATCATACTGCCGTACGCTGGCTTAGTTGCGGAAAAGTCCTTAAGCGCTTTTTTGAACTTCGAGCAGATAGGATTTTTTTTTAAATGAGAAGCAGCGCCCTTTTGCTGATTTAGAAAATAGTGAATGGATGTGGAAGTTAGCCTACTATGTCGATTTGACAAATCATATGAACGAACTGAATCAGCTTCTCCCTGATTTATACACCAATTTCAAATCCTTCAGGCAGAAAATAATACTATTTCAATCGCAATTACGTAAAAAATGTTTCACACATTTTGAAACATGTGAAATATTCAGCCACACTACAGAGACTGAATTTCCCGTCAATTTTGCAATCGTAACTTTGAGTGCTTTGAAGATGAATTTTGATACTCGTTTTTCAGATTTCGATGTCATTGCGAATGACAAAATCCTTTTGATTCTGACATTGAAACCCTGGCTCCGGAACTCCAAATGGAAATTATTGATTTACGGTCCAGTGATATGCTTAAGAACAAATATCAAAATTCATCTTTGTTGGAATTTTATAATAGTCTTCCACTGGAACAATTTGATAATTTGCATAAATTTGCTCGTGGATTGTTTTCTGTTTTTGGTACTACTTACTTGTGTGAGAAAACGTTTTCCAAGATGAAGTACACAAAGAATGTTCACAGATCTCAATTAACTGATGAGCATCTCAAATTTCTTTTGATAATTGGTACAAGTAAAATTGATCCACAACTACAAAGTATTGTCGGTGGAAAATCACAATCACATAAATCTCATTAGTGTTTTTGTTTTACTGTGATTCATTTCAATTATTTGTTAGTTATTAATATGCTCAAACTTAGATACTTAAGTTAAGTTTTCTTTGTCATCATTTCTGTCGTTAAGTTTTACCTTGTAAGTAAATAAAACCGAGTAATTATTATTCTGTGTTTTCTTCTTCAACTCATCACAGCAATAGTAACAACAATTAGGTAATCATTGGCTGTCGCGGGCCAGATTGATGACAGTAAATCATTGGCTGTCGCGGGCCGGATTGATGACACTGGCGGGCCGGATTTGGCCCGCGGGCCGTAGTTTGGAGACCCCTGATCTGTAAGAAGATCAGGTAAAAATCAACAACAATACCTATAGTAGGCAGCAGATCGTGTGAGGACTGTCTAGTACCGAACACGTAACAAACATCACTTCACCTAGGTAATAGGGAGCGGATCAAGTAAGGTCGGTCGACTTCCGAAAACTTAACAAAAATCACCAGAAGAAGACAAATGAGACTGTCGAAACCTCGTGAAATCAATCCCAGTGAGGATAATAACACAGAACACGGAACAAAACCCGTAAATCAGTTCAGCACATGTTTCTTTCTCTGCATTCATATTGATGCAACCTTCGCATAAGTGATTATGGTCCACACAGTCAAGGGCTTTTGAAATATTTCATAATATATTATCAAATTGCTCATTTTGTATAGCTGTACTGGACAAGTAAGGAATTCATTTGAATGTATTTTTCTCAATTAAAGTTGAACAAATACATAGAAACACAAAAATGGGGAAGAGGTTAGTTTTTGTAACGATGTCTTTTATTACTGATCGCTCGTTTTCGCAATAACAGCTCCGGTAAAACGACTCAATAACAACGACCCATCGAATCTCTGAACGTAATCGTTTCACACTTCTCTGAAAGCACACGTAATAAAAATCAAAAATGCAGTTAAGTCTTCTCGATTTATAAACAACCGTGACGTAAATTACTCCCTTATTCTTTCATCCCGTCCAATTAAGTTCTAAATCTGACGCGGAGGTTGATCTCTTTCCATTGAAATTTACTGCTATCTTGGCACATTATGCAAACTAGATGTACGGGGTCCTGTTCCTGAGATCGTCCTTAACGCATTTTACTGCGAGACATGGCTGCGAAATTGTTCAGACAAGGAGTGAAATTGAATCAGAATGAACCACGCAGGTAGTTTGGCAGGATATTTATTTTACAAGAGTGTACAAGTAATTCAGACATTCGCTTTGAGAAGGAACAACGATCTGTTAAAAAAAATAAGATTGGTCAGTTAGAATTTAGATGAGGAAATATTCATATAAAAATCCTCTAGTTTACAATTCACTTCAAATGTGATTATATTTTCACTCCAAACTTGAATAGAACTTTCGGAAAAATTAACAAGAGATATAAAATAATTAGTAACAGAGGCTAATGAAATACGCTTTGAGGATTGTATGTTGGTCAAACTAAATGAGCTACTGAAGCTCGTTTCAAAGAATACAACTTGCATTCACTAAATATAGTTTAAAAAAACTAAAAAACACGCTTTTAAAGAACATCGAACTAAAAAGTTAAAAACATTTTTTTTAATAAGCTTAAAACAATAACGAATGAAAAATATTAGTATTATTGTGAAAAAAGCGACAGACAGGCGCCTGATATACAAAAATATGGCACAAAACGCCACGCTTGTTTCACAATAATACTAATATTTTTCGTTAGTTATTATTTTAAGCTTATTAAAAAAAACATTCTCAACTTTTTAGTTCGATGTTCTTTAAAAGCGTGCTTTTTTAAACTATATTTATTTTTTACTTTTGTTAATTTTTTTTGGTAATTTTTTTGGTAAAATTCCTCTCAAACAACATAATAAAATTTGAGGTCTCAAATTCTATAGTAATACTGAGATGCAGTAAGTCTCCAACAGAGGGATGTCAAGCACCTTAATTCTAATTTTTCGATTTTTTGAAATATTTGAGCAACTGAATTTTTTAGGTGTACAATTTACGATAAAGTTTTCATTGTTGAAATCCATATTCTCGTTTGTTTTCAAATAATCGAATTAGATTTTAAAATTCATCTTCCGTTTCGTTCAAAACTTTTTTCTGTACTGAATCACGGGTAATTATAAATATTTAAATATTTCATCTGTAGTAGAAAATTTCGCTAACACTTATAATTCTTAAAATATGTTTTTTATTTTGATTTTCTTTTGAACAACCCATCAAGGAGGTTACATATAGCGGCATCTGTTCGCGAATAGTTCAAGCAATAATGCCGATAATTCTGTCAATATACAGATTCGGAGCTTGAGAGTTACAAACAAACATATATACAAACAAACATACATACATACACATATACAGGTGAAGCTAATATAGAGCGTGTAATAAAAAAACGATTATATACAACTAAACATCTGAATGTTTTCGAAAGCATACAACTCGCATAGTGTTCATGAAAACCATGATTTAAGGAGAGATTTTTGTGCTTCAGTATCGGTAGAAAAAATTAATTGTTGAAGATTAATCTGAAAGTGACGTCTATGACTGATTCAGGGATATTTGGTATTCTATATTCCTTTGTAAGCTTTCTACGGAAAAAGTGAAATCTAAAAAAAGGGCCATAAGAAAATTACAAACATGTGTAAATAGCTTATCAGGTTATTAGAATGACCACTGTGGAAAGTTACATAATTGTCCTAAATCTCTTGATATATTTTCTTGTTCAAGACTTTATTTTTTTTCAAATGTAAATCAGATATTCTCTATTTTCATTGAAATAGTTTGTCATCACTCATATTGGAATTTCCCTGTATAACTATTTATTTATTCGTCTGGCATCTATTTGATCTACTGGACTGCCGTAAGAATATTTTGACGTATCCATGAATTTATGAGGTGCTGCCTGTCTGATTTATGAAGTTCCCGTGCCAGATTTGTGTTTAGACAAAAACGTCTTCTCAAGAAGTAAACTGAGGACAGATAGAATAATTTGAACTTTGAGAAACTTCTGAATATGTTACGATCATTCGAAAGAGGCCTTGACTTATTTAGTGCCAATATTTAAAAAAAAATTGAAATAGTAATTGTCACATCCTATACAGTGGGATTTGTCAAAAGGCCGGCTATTTCCTTGGCTGTAATTCAAACTGAATATCATGTTATGGTTCAAGAAAGAAGTTATTTTTATTATTTTGTGACGTGACGTGACGAAGAGCACTACATTCGTATAGTTATTATGTTGGTTGTTTTCTCCAACCATTGGTTTTTTCATATTTATTTCTTCTCTATTCTAAATTGAAAGGGGGTTTACTTTTAGGAGAGATTAATTTTTGGGGAAGAAATGTTTTGGCTTCTCCATCTTCATACAAAAAATATGGGAATTTTCAAAATAAACTGTTTACAACTGTTTTCATATTCCTTAATGTGAGCGATTTCATCGCTTCATCGCTTCTTCCAGCATATTCAGCGTTGCTTGAATATTCTCTGTATCATTGATTTTCATCAAGTATCGACCATTTCCATCACACATGTTAAATATTCAGTGATAGTTTTATTCTTAGCCTTGAACTCATCAGTTGATTCGTAAAATATTTTCTATATTCATATTTCAGGTATAATAAATTTAGAAGAGCTGAAAGGCCATAGGTACGTTTATTTTAAATATGTAAATTTTCGGAATAGATAACATTAAAGTTACTGATAATTCCTCCGTTAATCTGTGAAAATGTCATGGCACAAAGACTCGCCAAATATTCCAAGTATTTTAACAATAAACATGCTACATATCAACTTGACCCCAATGATTATATTATACCGAGCGCTTATTCGAAAAAGTTTTACCGCGAATATGAAACACAACAATGAAAAGCGACAATTTTTCAAAATTCGATCCGTACAGTTATTTTCTTTGTAATGTAAATTGCGGAGATGTATGTCTTGTAGAAAATTAAACATCATTTATCGAATTTATTCAGTTCCAGACATGTGCACACAGGGCGATTTTTTTATGTTTGTGAGAGGCAAAAAAGTTGCAAGTGTTTTGCATGTTCAGCGATTTTCTGCTATTGAAAAAATTTAATCAAATAATTTGTATAAAATTTTGTGTAAACAATGAAATTAAGTGCTCAAAAACACGAAAAGTTGACAGTGGCATACGCTGATTGTACTCTGAGTTAGAAAAATGTTAACAAGTGATACAAGCTTGTGAATATCGACGATTGCCCTGTATGCCTCAGAACATCAACAACCGTTGAAAATATGGAAGGAGTGAACAAAATTGCTATCGAATTTGACCAAATTTTGACCAAAAAAACCATCGATCGCTCAGGAATTGTTGAATGACATCGGTAATCAAGATTTGCTTAAAAGGATCACAACTGGCAACGCATCTTGGGTATATAGTTGACATCAAAAACCAAGTCCAATCACCCCAATAAAAGAACCTAGAAGACCCAAGACCAAAAAAGCAAGGTTTGCTAATTGTTTCCTTCGATTACTGTGGCGTAGTGCATTAGCAGTTTGGGGACGGTAGCCTGGTTGGTTGACGTGAGTGGTTTGCTTTCCTCACTCAATTCATCGATGTGTGAACCGGTGGTTCAAACAGCAAGGTCGGTAAGACCTCGTTAGTCCTTAGTTTCGACTTTTGAGAGTCGTCGTTCATAGGGGGGCAACGGCTGGTTAACGGAAAAACAGATTTTTAACAGATAACAGTTTGCCACATGGTCGTACGTTCTATAAGAAGTATTATGCACCGCTTGCGAGAAACAATACTTGTTCGTGATTTTTTGGTCAAAAACAACATCGTTTTCATGCCTCACCCACCGTATTTACCAGAATTGGTCCCCTGCGACTTTTTCATGTTCCCAAGATTGAAGAGACCCATGAAGGAAGGCGTTTTGAGAAGATTGAGAAGATGAAACCGAAACCAAAAAGTGCATATCAAAACTACTTCGTTCTGAAAAAAACGCTGGCACAAGTGACCGTGGAAAACTACTTTGAAGAGAATGAAATGGAAATTGATTACTTTTTGAACAGACCTCGTATTCTAAAATTGAAATATTCCGAATAAAAACGGCAAAGAATAATATCGTCGCTCTTCAACACTACCGACAACAGAAGTTATGAACAGAAAATGATTGAACGGCACGGATGACGATGGCACATTGATTGATACAGTGACCTCCCACTTGTTCGAATATTAACAACGTGAACTTGAATCAGAAATTCCGGAATGGTCGGATTCCGAAAATCCCGTCTAATCAGAAGGAAGCGCGCGGCGCATGAGTCTCTCCTGCGAAATTCGCGGGATATATAATATAAAAAATGATGCCAGTGTCGACAGTGGATGCCGAAGTGAGATCCCAGAAGGCACATTTCCTATTTCAAAGAATAGAATCATTGTTACTGTGATGTCTGGGGAAGTGACGAATGAAGTTTCGGTACTAAACAGTTCCAATTCGACGAAAATTGACCAATTTTATTTCTACGAGGTGAGTCCGCAAAGTATATTTTATTGCTATGACATATTTTCACCTACGGAAGAAATTTATTTTGTTTTTTCAGTTATTTAAAAATTCAATGACAATCATTGTTGGGAATGTGAATGTCTAGATATTCATGTTCCCAGCTGAAATATTTTTCATCCAAACTTCTCTAAAATTGGTGTGGCACTTTCAACAGTCAAAATAACTAATAAAAAATCAACGGATATTTTAACTATATAGAATATGGGGGTTTTCATTATCTCGAAATATGTACAAATGTTTAAGAAACAAAAAAATTTTAAAAAAACATGGCACCCCAACATTTTTCGAAACATTTTTGGAAAAAAATAAATTTATGATAACAACATGAGTTTTTCTTATTTTTTAAAAAAACAAGTGACCTGAATACTTTTGTTCTATATACAGGGTTTTCCTTAATGATATGCGAATAATCAAGGATGTAAATCTACATGAAAAAATACGAAGTGATAAAAGTTTCAAGAGAAAAAAAGATAATCATTTAATATTTCAGAAACCATTCGGAATTTTTGAGTGATATTTGGTAAGCAGTGGCAGTTTGATAAAAATTTATAGTTTTCAATAAAAATATAATTTTCAACTTCAACAATGGCGTTGGTACAAGAATTGACTTTTTTGAAAAAATAAGATACCCAAAAAATGTTTTTGAACTCGTGAAGTTTTGGATAAAAAGTGTTCTTAAGTTCTGTTTCTATAATACGTCGTTTTTTAATAGAAAAACAGTGTATTGTCCTAGAAATTGTTGAAGAATTTCATTGTATTGAACTCGATCTTACCGCAGTTAGTTTGGCAGTAACACTTGTTGAAACAGCACATTTTTCGATACAAAAGCAAATACTTGGGAACAAATATTTAACGTAGCGGTGCCACTGTCGACTCCAATAAAATGAGAATTTCCAATAATTTCACGGATAATACAAGGGTTTGCCTTTTTTACTCAAAAACGAAGTATCGTAGGACTCTTTCATCCCAAATTCAACGGGGAGTTCAAAAATAAATTTCATTTAAAAAAATCATAGACGCATTATTCAAAAATATTCAAGTCAGTTCCCTTATCCACGCCACTGTTGAAGTTGAATATTATTTTTTCATCGAAAAATATAAATTTAATCAACTGTCACTGTTTACCAAAACCAAATGGTTTCGTAAATATTGAAAAATGTCCATACGAGGGGTTGACCCTCGTATTTTCGTAACGGAGCATTTTTGGACCATATATAGGTTATATAACAATCTATCATTATTTTTCCTTGTAAACTTACACCCTTGAACATTTCCATATCATTGAAGAACACCCTGTATATCATATGTTTAAGATAAGAGAGCCAGTATGAGAAAATCGAAAACACTAAGATATACAAAATTAGGTAAGAGTTGCCTATTTTATAGCTTATTTGAATGACTTTTCAATTTCAAAACTCCAGAAATTCCGATAGTGTCAAAAAAGTGAAGCTGTAGCTAAAAAGGCCAACTCACACCAGGTGATTTATTTCATAATAATAATAATAACTTTATTCACAAGAGAAAGAGTACATTTTTAAGGTAACAAGTTGATTGAAGTGCCAAGGCAATAAGTGATACTGCACTTGATTCGCAAACAATTATGGAATATAATGTTTTAAAAATAATACGAAAAATAAAACAATAAAAGGCAATATTGCATCACGAAAAATATAAATAAATAATGATTTAAAATATAAAAAAAGTTGTTTAGATCAACAGTATAGCTGATTCTATGATGATCTTATATTGCAGGAGAAATAACGAATAACACATATAAAACATTCAAACTGGTGGTGGTTTTTCGGAGACGAAACGTCGGATAACAAATCTGAGAATGCAATCTTCTACAGCTTGAACAGTGGCAGTAGTTTTGAATATCCTCTTGAATAACATAAAAAAAATAATACGAAATTAACAAATTTAAATTTTTTCGAACCATCTGGAATTTCCTGGATTTCAAAGCGTCATTTAAGTACCATAATTCAACCGTCTTTGTAGCTTTCACGGTTTACGATTTCCCAATGCTGGCCCTCCTTGTCTTGAACACAGTCCACTTTTCAATACTTTATATTTTCAAATTCATATTTTTTAATAATGAAAGTATACGGTATGAGATTGTTCCAAAAGTTTAGTCCGTTTCTATGAGTCAACTTTAAACTATAATATCTCAGTGTACACGCCATTTTAATCAGTGCACTTTTACCAACGTAACACAAGTCAATTAATTCCATCAGAATAACAATTTGATATGAAACAATTCTGGATTCGATGAAGTCAACGAAGTTCGTCCTGGTCCTGATTAGCGAAGGTTCTCCGCTGAGAATGTTATCGAAATACTTGAAAAGATGGTAGTCGATTGGCGAGAGGTCTGGGGAGTATGGTGGGTGAGGCAGAACTTCAACGCTCAATTCGTTTGATTTTTTACGGTGATTTGTGGAACATGCGAACAGGCGTTGTCGTGGAGCAGGATCGGACTTCTTCTGTAGACCAGTGCCGGCTGCTGCTTTTCACAATAGAACTCTGCTGTGATGGTCTGGCTGCAGAAAGTTATAGTAAATCGCACCAGCCGATGACCACCATGGTCATTTTCTGGTGGGTTTTTGCCTTTGGGTAGTGTCTGGGTGGCTCATCGGTGTCCAACTACTATTCTAAACGTCTCCTGCTATCGTAGAGGATCCACTTTTCATCACCTGGGACGATACGATCCAATAAAGAATCGTTTTGTTGGCGCAAAAGCAACAGACTTCGGAACGTGGCAATTTCTATCGATCGTTCAAATACTGGGGCACCCACTTTTTAAATTTTTTGGCCTTTCCAATAAGTTTATAACTATCAAAAACTGCAGGGAGCTGACGCCTAGTTCTTCCTCCATCCCAAGCACCGTTTGTAATGGGTCAGTCTCCACTGCGGGGTCCTCAAATCCTCGTCCTGGGTGACCGTAGGTAAACCACTTCAGGGCTAATCTTCAAAGCTGAAATCTCGCTAAGCAACAACGGACAGTGAGTTCATTAACACTATAATTATCAAATGCCCGGTTAATTTTTTGTGCTGTTTCGGCAGCGCTTTGGTTCAACTAGAATTCGTAGAGAAAAATTGACCGAACATTGCTTAACGACATCATATTGTTACGATATTTACTTGGGGTTCGTTTTTAAAACAACAACACAAATAATACTTAGACAACTTTTATTTACTTAATACACAACTGCTGCACTGATTATAATTCACTTAGAATACCCGCTTGCTTGAGATTTCGAACATTCTCTTACTACTCTCTGCCGAAGGAACTCGCTCTTTTATAGTAAGATGGATGCATCTAGAATTTCTAGAATTTCCATATCCATCGCGATGTTTCGTTCTCAAGATCAACGTTGGAATTCTTTGATTCGAGACTTTTCCAGTTACCGCGCGTGTGACGTCATGCTCAGGTAGAGGTCCCTTCGTCGAATTGGGTGACTGTAGTCAGCTGCGGCGTTAGGTTAGGTTTGTAACAATATAAATAATAAGGTGAAGAGGCAAAAAATTAGAAATTGAAAAAAATTATCAACATCAATGTATAGATTACAAAATTATCTATCGACCAGTATTATACTACGACACAGTGGAACAAATATTTATTGATATATTGAACTACAAAAACAAGTAGCCTTAATTACAAAATAACTGCAGGTAAAAGTCTGTACATAACATTCAAGAACATCAAAAAATTCCTTGAAGGTAAACATTTTTCAATTAAAAATATCTACAGTAAAAATCTTTACAGATTTTTCAATAGAAACATTTCAAACGGTAAATGTTGGAATATTTGTTTGAAAGTAATTGACAATGTTTCATGATGAATTTCACTAGTTCGGACTTCCATTGTCTACTATATAAAATGATTTGAAATCCCTGAAACAACAAAAAAAGAAGAATTAAAAATGAGATAGCTGAAAACAATGGAGAAGGAAATTCACAACGAATTGCCATTCTTAGACGTTTTGGTGAAGAGGACCAACACTAAGTGGGAAACATCTGTATACCGAAAACCCACTCATACGGGACAGTATCTGAACCACGAATCCAACCACCATCAATCGACTAAAAGAGGAATCATCAAGACTCTATTAGACCGTGCTTTTGGGCTCTGTAATACGAAGGAAGGAAGGAACTAGACATCATCAAAAATGATCTTCAACGGGATGGCTACTCCAAAGCGATGGTAAAAAAGGTAAATGTTGTAATATTTGTTTGAAAGTGATTGACAATGTTTCATGATGAATTTCACTAGTTCGGACTTCCATTGTCTACTATATAAAATGATTTGAAATCCCTGAAACAACAAAAAAAGAAGAATTAAAAATGAGATAGCTGAAAACAATGGAGAAGGAAATTCACAACGAATTGCCATTCTTAGACGTTTTGGTGAAGAGGACCAACACTAAGTGGGAAACATCTGTATACCGAAAACCCACTCATACGGGACAGTATCTGAACCACGAATCCAACCACCATCAATCGACTAAAAGAGGAATCATCAAGACTCTATTAGACCGTGCTTTTGGGCTCTGTAATACGAAGGAAGGAAGGAACTAGACATCATCAAAAATGATCTTCAACGGGATGGCTACTCCAAAGCGATGGTAAAAAAGACTTTGGTTAGAAGACAGCAGGAGCCTCACAAGGAAGAGAAGCCGTCACAACCAGTGCTTGCACTTCCCTACATCAGAGGATTATCGGAGAGGATAAGAAGAATTGGTTCCAAGTACAACATCAGAACCTGCTTCAGATCCGGTAACACTATCCGTAGCAGCCTCACGAAAACCAGGCCACCAAACGCGGACTGTGATTCCAAGAATTGCATTTACCGGATACCCTGTGAGTGCGGAAAATCCTATGTTGGTGAAACTAAGAGGCCATTGAGTGTTCGCATTGCCGAGCATAAGAAACACAAACAGCGAGGGGAAACCTGCAAATCAGGAATAGCAGACCATGTTTGGACCCACCAACACAACATCGAGTGGTCCCAAGCTGAGATCTTGCACAGAGAGGAACATTGGTTTAGGAGAAAATTCAAGAAAGCCGCATACATGTTGTCCAACAACGTATTCAGCCAAGCCAGCGTAGAAATACGCAACATATGGAAACCCATCATCAAGCGAAAAATGGTCAACTCCCGCCAAAACGGTCATCTCCCACGGAACCAGTGAAGCGGAAAATGGAAAGCGGGGATAAGTGAAAGTACTCGAACGACCTATAAATAGTCATCTCTCGGAGGAATCAGTCCAGTCATCACCCGAAGACGATTGTAGATACTAACAATCGAAACGTCGTGAACTAACGTGACTTGGAATCTCTTCACTTTTTATTTTTATTTTCTTTCTTTTTTCATTTCCTTATTTTTATTTATTCAATTGTTCTATTTTTACTTGTATTTTATTTCACTATTATTTCATTTCAGGTTTATTTTGGTTAATATAATTATTATTTTCAGCTATCTCATTTTTGATTCTTCTTTTTTAGTTGTTTCAGAGATTTCAAATCATTTTATATAGTAGACAATGGAAGTCCGAACTAGTGAAATTCATCATGAAACATTGACAATCACTTTCAAACAAATATTCCAACATTTACCGTTTGAAATGTTTCTATTAAAAAATCTGTAAAGATTTTTACTGTAGATATTTTTAATTGAAACATGTTTACCTTCAAGGAATTTTTTGATGTTCTTGATGTTATGTACAGACATTTTACCTGCATCATTTTATATAGTAGACAATGGAAGTCCGAACTAGTGAAATGTTGGAATATTGATCGGTGATTCATCAAAATGAATAAACCTCTGAAGAAGCCAGCCACTCGTGCTGGCGAAACGTTATAGGATGCAGTTCCAAACTGCGACGGCCTTCAAACACGAAGTAGCAACACTGAAAATCTCGGCCGCGAAAGCTTTAACCAATTTATCAATTAATGAAATGTTCGAACGATTTGGAGATGACACACAAACTAAATATTAATTTTGTTAACATTTCAAATAATGAATTTGATCGAGGGTATCGTGACATATCAATTCACGTTTCGTCATCTATTTATGTACCATCAGATTATCGAAACTAATTTTAAATTAAACACTATATCTGGATGCTGATGACAGGATAATCTAGTATACCTCATATATTCATATTGACACTGAAACTAACCTTAAATATAGTTACTGCATAATCTTTCCATTGAAGTTTCATAAAATCGTTGGAAAGGAAACTAATTTTGAAATGAATAACCGGAAAGTCGATAAATAAATACATTCTTGTATATTTTTTCGTTGTGAAGAATCAACAGCATTTCTCGTGTACTGAAAGATGAACTGACGTGTTCGTTTTATTCGTTAGCAAACTGATAGAGTAAAGTTAATACACTTCAAAGGCGGAAAGTAAATAATTTCATCTGTAGATACAGTAAATAAACAACAAGGATAACTTTAGAACAAAAATGAAGATTTCGTAATGATTTTTTAATACTTGATACAAATATTTAGAATATTTGCCCTTCAATATGGAGGGATCAAAGAAAAATATAAACCACAGTGATGGTTTATATTTTTTGATGCATCTGAATAGATGAAAGAGAGTAATTGAAATTATTACAAAACAAAGGGTCTTTGATACCTCACGTGAATATATGAGATCTGTTCAAAAAATAAGGAAAATTTCCAATGTTTCTAAAAAAACATTCATTTATTCATCATCTTCTATTTTGTCCTCTTCAAAGTAGTCCCCTCAGATACAATAAATACATTTGTGCACACTTTTTGATATGTCCTTGAGCTCTCTCAGTGATTCGGTTTTCATCTACTCAATCGCCGCAAAACGCCGTCCTCTCATAAGCCTCTTCAATCTTTGGAACAGTAAAAAATCGCAGGGAGCAGATCTGGTGAATACGGTGGTTGAGAAATGATTCCGATGTAGTGTGCTTTTCTAGACTAGGCTCTCCTGGGTGATTAGACTTTGGATTCGATAGCAACCATTTACTCATGATTCGTCACCATTTATGACCCTTTCCAGCAAATCAGGATCGCCGTTGACGTCTTTCAACAACTCCTGAGCGATGATCATGCGACGGTTTTTGGTCAAAATTAAGCTTTTTTGGAATTATCTTCGCTGCCACACGCTTCATGGCTAAAATTTCCGCATGGTATAAGCCAACCGATATGCCGACATCCTCAGCAACTTAACAATTTTCTTCACTTCCTCAACATTTTAATCGATTGTTGGGGCATCCAGGGCGAGGGTCGCCATTCACATCTTCTCGACCTTCTGTAAAAAGCGTACCACTTTTAGTGAACATTTTTCTGACTCAGAACTCAGAGTACAATCACCGTATGCCACTGTCAACATTTCAAGTGTTTATTCCATTTTTAGACGAAATTTGATGCACATTCTCTGATCCACTTTTTTCGACAACAGAAAATCGCCGAACACGCAAAACATTTCTAACTTTTATGCCTTTCACCAACAAACTTAACATGCTAAACAGCTGAAATTTCGAACATACGTTAAAGATGAATGTACAACGTAAAAAAATTATAAAAATCGCTAATCGAATATAAGTCGACTGCGAAATTTGAACACACCTCGTATTTCACTAGTTTTCGAATTAATATACGAGGACACTATAAGGTCGATGGATTGTTTTGAAACACAAGCAACTTTGATAGCGATGATATTTTAAATTCCTTAAAAAAACTCGGAAAAATGATGGAGTGGCAAGAACAAATATTTAACAAGGAACTTCTCTCCCAAATGGAACCATTGATTGAACAAAGATTACAAGAAACCGAAAATAAAAGCACATTTTTTATTAAAAATAGGGTTGCAAACGACGTTATTTCTGTGGCGAATCTGGAATATCTTTTCGTCGAGTGTTTACATTGTCAAATTCTACAAAACGTTCAGCACGCAAAATAAACGAAAGTGCTTCTGGAACAGAATCATTTATTTGTGTCATCGATTTGGTGAAAAATACACTCGAAATTTCAACGATGCTCTCACCAGATTTTAAGTAAGAAACTGGCAGTTTCGTTTTCAACTAACTTTATTGTTAGATTTTCACTGAACAGTGTACAGAACCGAAACACATGTTTTGCTATAAAATAGCTTCCTCAGCTCAATGGCTGATAATTTCACCTGAGTTTAGGTATAAACTAACCAAAAATGTTTGACATTAAAAAAATTACCAACTCATTTACATTACCATTACCAAGTTTTACATCAGGAAACAGAATTGAAAGAGAAAATTCACCGAATGCCAATTCTATTTGGCATTCGGTGAATTTTCAGAATTCTCATGTCTACTGATTTCCAAACATTCCAAAAGATTGAACTTCGAACCCTTTCCTTCCAAATGTTACTTCACAGTCGTCGCTGAACCCATGCTTCTTTGCCAAAAGATGATTTGCAAATGCAGAATTGGTCTTCACATTCAAAATACCACTCCTATGTTCTCTTATTCTTTGAAGAAAGGTTCTCCCCTTTTGGCCGATATAAAGTTTCGTGCAAGAGCTACAAATTCATGTATACCGGGTGTCCCACATTTTTTGTGACAGGCAATATCTGGTTTGTTGAAGGAGATACACAAAAATGTTTCATACAAAAGTTTTAGGAGTTCATGGAAGCTATATTTTGATATAATTTTTAAATATACAGGGTGTTTGGTGTAGGTGCTACAGACCAAAATTCCATTTTTTAAAATAGAACGCCCTGTATATCATTACATATTCAGATGCTACGTTAAATTCTGATATCATTTCATGTTTGGTTTTTGAAATTCGGTTACGGCGTTGTTGAGTTATTGCTTAAAATGTAAAGTCTAGAGAACGACTATTATTTTTTTAAATATCTCATACAATTATTCTCTCTGCATCAGATCACATGAAAATTAGTCAAAATTTTGGGTGTTCGAAGTAATGGTTTCAATTTTGAGTTGTGGAATTCAGAAGGGAATCATTTTGAATATGAAACAATTGCGAAATTGAAAGAGGTGTATTCGAAAACAAATCTTTAATCAATAACAATGTAAATAATATAACTTGATAAATCATTTCATAAGAATGGTAGGTACCTAGAAATAAGTCATAAAAATTGTTCAAAGTGATGCCCATTAGATATTATACAAGCTTCGAAACATCGAATCACTTCTCTCGTACAAGTCGCTCTTATAATATCAGGCGTAATATCACTGCACGCTAGTCGAATTTTCATTTTCAGATTATCCACATTCAAAGGGGGAGTAGTGAAAACAATATCTTTTAAATAACCCCATAGGAAAAAATCAAGCGGTGATAAATCTGGGGAACGAGCCGGCCACCGAATTGGACCCTTATTACCAATCCATCTATTTGGGTACGTTCTATCCAGATATTCAGTAACAACCTGTGAATTGTGAGGAGGAGCACCATCTTGTTGCCACCAAATTCCTTGTCGTTCTGCTATGGGAATATCTTCCATCAACTGGATCAAATCATTTTCTAGAAAATGTAAATATCGCAATCCATTGAGATTTTCATTGAAAAAGTAAGGTCCTATGATGTGGCCATTGAACAATCCACACCATACATTAATACCCCAAGTAGTTTGAAAATTACTTTCGCGGACCCAGTGGGGATTTTCTTGAGACCAATAGTGACTGTTATGTCGATTCACAACTCCATTATTGTGGAATCGCGATTCATCGCTCCACAAAATTTGACTGAATATGTTAGGACTTTCATGTAATATTCCCTGAATACAAGCAATGAATTCAATTCGTCGTTCAAGGTCCGTGGGTTTCAAACCTTGTACCAACTGAATTTTGAATGGGTGGTATTTATTTTCTTTCAGAATTCTCTGTACATTAGATTTACTCACACCGACTTCTTCTGCAAGAGTACGGATAGAAACATGTGGATGAATAATAATATAAGCCAACACATTGATCTCTAAATGTTCAGTTCTAACAGATCTCGTATGATGACGATGCTTTATAGTAGAAGGAAATGACCCAGTTCGCAATTTTTCTACAACTCTCGAAAAAGTCATTCGTGACGGAATGGGTCTGTCTGGAAAACGTTCTTGGTATAGACGTTGTGCTTGACGGCAGTTTTTCTGACATTCCCCAAAAATTAATAACATTTTTCACGTATAGTCAGTGGGCATACTTGAAGACTGGCTATAAATCAAATCATCTAAAAGAACAATTCGTTCAGGCCAGTCTCAACATCCTACACAGTAGGTTAATGGACTGACATCTATCAGAAAACAAGTAGCTTATGCTGACACCTGTCGGATATAATCCAACGCCCTTCGTGGTATTAGCCAGGGGAGTAGTTGTTTTCTGATAGGTGTCAGTCCATTAACCTACTGTGTAGGATGTTGAGACTGGCCTGAACGAATTGTTCTTTTAGATGATTTGAATTAATAACATATCAATGCAATCACTTGGACTAAACGCGAAAGGCATACTGGAGTTTTCGCACAAAGAACACAGTTACTGTTTTGCAAAGAATCACTGAATCGAACTGACAAGTAGATACAATTCAACAACATTTGTTACTATGGCATCAACAAGCATAAGCTACTTGATGAAATTGTGCAATATAAAGCAATTCACCCTCAAGTTAGTCACATTCTCAAGAATTTCAATATTATATTCAACTGATATCGATATCGTATCGTAGAGGTGAGAATAATGGTTTGTATTCAGTAGTGGTCTAGTTCAATTTAATAAAAAATATAGACTGGATTCCTATACGAGTAAATAAGTTTTTTTGAAACTTTATATTTAAGGAAAAGTGCAATAACTCAACAACGCCGTAACCAAATTTCAAAAACCAAACATGAAATGATATCAGAATTTAACGTAGCACCTGAATATGTAATGATATACAGGGCGTTCTATTTTAAAAAATGGAATTTTCGTCTGAAGCACCTACACCAAACACCCGGTATTATTAAATCAAAATATAGCTCTCATGAACTCCTAAAACTTTTGTATGAAACATTTTTGTGTATCTCCTTCAACAAACCAGATATTGCCTGTCACATAAAATGTGGGACACCCGGTATACTCCTGAACTACTCCAGTCTGAAGCGTCTTCATTGTTTCCAAAAAACTTGCTTGAATTATTATTTCGAGTCTTTCAAAAAACGAGCGATTTTATTGATGGGTTCACTAAAGTACGAGTTTTTTTTCAAAAACTAGGTGAATATTCATTTTTCACAAAAAAAAAATTTAATCTATTTCTGTTTTGTCCCGTCCAAAGTATTTCCTCCAAAAATGCAAAATCATGTTTATTATTAATTTGAGTAATAGTCAAATATAGAGAATTTATTGAATCATTTACCTCTCTTTCGGTGGTTAACTTAATTGTGGGTGACTGAAATTAACAAATTCGACAAGAGATATAATCTATTTACCTACATCTGTATCAATATAAGAAACTGTTATAATCAACTGATCATTTTGAACTTCATTTTCAAAGTTTTTCATAAAAAATTTAGCAGTCGACTGTTGAACGAAACTCTCACAATAAAGTTTTACTTGAATAAATTATGGATTTTCATCAAATAAACTACAAAAAATCATACTAATTTGCATGAATGCAGAACAAATAAGAGAAGTATGAATTCTTCATTTTTCAAAGGATTTGATGTAAACAATAAATTTCCAAACGTAGTTGAATCTAGTCCATTCTTCCTCTTCGCTCAGTTTGAAATTTGTGAAATCAAATCACACACTGAGATTCGGTTGTTGAGACTTTTCCTTGGCTCGTAGGTCCAATTTGTGTTCACTCGGTAAACTTGGTTGAGAAGGAAAGTTGGGATAAGGAAGTATAAGCACTTTCACAATTTCGTCAATCGAAAGGACCAGCTAGTCGAACGTAGCACCGTTAGAGAACTTTTAGAACAGCTCAAAAAAACCGCCGATATATAAATTGTACACCACGATGTGCATTAACAATAATATGATACTGAATTATTGTTTGTCCACCCTCTGGCCAGCGGAAAAATATAATTGCCGGATTGTGCTCTATATTTTCCCTTACTTAACTAGAAATTTAAAAAAGGCGAGAACATCCAACGCTGGGTATTTAAAAAAAAACATTTATTGGAATCCATCTAAAATGCAGAATAATACTTTGTAAGATAATATTAATAATTAGAGTATTTGTATGTTGTTTTCTTCTATTTATCATTTTACTGGAGTTGCAATATATTTTTTAATAACATATGTATGTCCGACTTGATGACTTGTTTTTTTATAATTGAACTGTATCTACATTTTCATTTCTTATAAGTGTTACAAATTTCTAAAACGTTAGTAATATGTTTTATATACTATGGAATATTAGGGTTACCTGTTTCAATAAATAAATATTCTTCTTCTTTATATCAGCCAATTCCATCACATATTTCGGTTTCTAAGCAATGATATACTCCCTAAATATAGGGGGTAAAAAATGTGATGTATAAATAAAGTATTTTTTTCTCGAGTCACTCTTCAATCATTCCAATCAAATTTAAAAGGTATCTTCCATATCATCAATTCAATTGGTTGTGCAGATTGGATCCTTTTCCTCTTATTGGAAATGACTTTATCACCACATCCAGAGACTGGATCGTTTTAGATGGAGAACGTAAACAAAAAATAATGCTCTGTGTTTTGCGATAGTCACTTCTTTTTATTCGGCTCCTAAAACGCGCTCATTCGAACTTTATATAGTTGGCGGTTTTCGGTGAAACGCTGCGTATGTTTGTATATGACCGTCATAAAGAATAATAGGTAAAATTAATAAAAATGAGGATTAACCGATAAGGATGATTATATATAAAAAGTTTTACTGATCGGAAAAATGTCCCCAGAGAAGTTCAGACGGTTTTTTGCGAATAATTAAAAAAATACGTATTTCACCGAAAAAAAAATTACCATTGATAATGAAGCTCACCAAAAACCAAAAATAATGGTTAATTTATGGTCTCATTCTATTCAATACAAACGGAGTAGTTTGTTGCAGGTTGTTCCTTTTTGTCGAAAGCCAAAATTGAAAGTTTCAACGTGAAGACACCAAAAAACAGTGTCTTTTTTGGTAAAAATTCATAGGAACTTTTTGGATGTGCGCTTGAAGTAACCTTTATATTACACTAGGCGATTTATGTCGAAAACAATGTTGATTCCAATTTTTTTCGGTGGTGAAAATCACCCCCTAATTACTACCCCCATTAGAAATATTCACTTTATGTACTTTTAACAATAGTTGGGCTGAAAAGTTCGAAAAGAGGAAGATCCAACTCTTCCTCTTGAAGATGATCACTTGGTGATCGAAACACGTGTCGAGGTGTTAAAATAACGGTTTGGTGTTGGAATCGAATATGTTCAACTTGTTTTCTTATATACATAGCTCATATGGTGTTCCTGGATGCGATTCCTAAATGTTCTGCAAGTTTGACCAATATATAAGTACCCTAGGACCAGTTCCACAATTAAATTTTTATACTCCTGATTTCTCGAATTTGGATGTTTTTTTTTTGTAATTTATACATTTTTATAATAGGAAAAACAAGGAAGAAATGATGAACTAGATCAATATTGTTGTTCTCGTACTAGTATAGTATGTTCGTAATCTATATTTTTTCACTTGTTTTCTTGGTTGAAAAGAGCAATAATTGTGTCATTTGAAATCTCGTTTCTCACTACAAAATTAGTAAGAATGATTCGTTTTGGTTGAAATTAATAATTCACTTATCAAAGCTCACAGATTAATGAATTTTATATTTCAAATACGAGGTTTTCAGTGTTGTTTTTCATTCAGATTATTGTCAACTTGAACGACATGTGGCCCACAAATCAATAATTTCAGTCGAACCGAAAATTGGCAGATATCAATGTATTTATTTTGGATGATGAATGGGCGCAGTCAATCTGAAATTAATAAATCTAATAATATAAAAATTAGTATTATCGAAACAGATGTTTCGCATCGTGGTTTTTTCAGAATGTGGGTCTCGTATTTTTTATTTTCAAAAAGCAACAATTATTCAAAATACATAAAAAAGTATATTGTTTTGTTTTCGTTCAAGATATTTCAGCATTAGGAACTACAAAATAAGCAATACATTTTTTCAATCATGAACTTTGGGTAACTTCTGGTTCAACCAGAAGTTACCCAAAGTCAAAAATGTTAAGTAGATCCCTGTATATTTTTAGACCATTTGATAGAATTTTTTTCAACGATATAACCCAAGTGACCATTTTATTCAAAATGGCGGCATAAAGTTATATCCTCGCAATTGAAAATGGCAGCACTATGACGTCATCTACGGACATATTATCAAAACTAACATGGTATGTTGTGAAACAAAAGAGGAAGTTTGCTTAGTTTATAAGGAAAAATTTAAGAACTGTATTTTTTTGCACCAATTCCCGGACTTTCTATTGATTTTTTCAAATACGATTTTTTTTAAATTATCCCGAATATTTTAATAGAGAGTAGTTTTTTTAACTTAAAAGTGTATTTATCTACTGAAAAAAAGTCAAAGATACTATGCGGTTTATTTTTCTGTGTGAGTGAGAAAGTGAGTAAGTAGTTATAAGATATAGCAACTTCGAAATTTTTACATTTTCACTGAAACAGAAAAATGAACCGCATCTTTGATATCTTTTTTGTCGTACAAAAGATACACTTTATGGTTACTGTTGAAAAATATATCTTTTGTATTTTTTTCTATGTTCGCCTACGAACTTTTCAAACTAACTGTTATATTCTTATCCCAGAAACAACCGAATGGCGCTGTGCGCAATGATTTCGTTTTCACCCTGTATACTAGATGCAGTAAGACCAACGAGCGTACTTTTCATAACACCTTGATGTAAGTATTACGCTGTATCGCCACGTGTCAACATTCGCATTCCAGGGAATTTTCCCATTGAGGAGGAAGCCCGTCACGGGAAGTCTTATTGCTTTTCATACGACATACAAACGAGACGATATTGCCTATTCTATGGGATCTTGGTGCGTCAAGTCGAAGAAAAGTCAATTTAGACTGGCTTTCAGCCGTTCGAGAACTTTTCGCAGAAGCCAATTACCCCTCTGCGTTCCGGACTAAAAACACATTACGTAACATACACCCACATCCGGAAGAGCAGACTTTTCGATAAGATTCCGACTCGAAAATACTTATTTGCGTCTTTCCGCACATTTAATTGGGAATCGGGAAATACTAAAACGCGACTGGTCGGTCATTATAAATATATATCACTGAGGATTCTTGTTCTGATAATAAACAGATATATATGTATACAGTGTGTCAATTTGAAAACTTGCCAATCCTTCTTCCTCCTAGTAAACAATATTAGATGTTACCCTTAGAATTTTAAATGGAAAGGGGGGCAAGTCGTATATCATGTTGATTGGCGTTCAATTCTGCTTCCAATGGTACCCTGACTTATTATTTTTTTAAGAGCACTTTCCGAAAAATAATGTTCTAAAACAACAGAAGTAATCATTAGTACGGCTATACTGAGATGCATACTTTGATCAGAAATGGTAAGTCTATTATGTAGTACCGTTCCAACCCTTTATTAGGAGTAACATTAGCTATTAGCTCCAATGAATTCACATCAAAAAGTAGTCTGATAGTAAAACGTAGATGGTAGTGAAATTGTGTTTACTAAATGCTGAATTTTTAATTCTCGGCACAGAAAATGTACAGATAGCCGTCCTTTTTTGCTACTTCTGCTGTGAAAATTTTCTGTTTTCAGGTAAAAAATTGTTTCGCAAATTTGAACAATGTGGTAGTATTGTGCATTCAGTTGTATCGGTTGGGCTGCTCAGTGATTAAAATAATAAGTGAAAAAAAGGGTTTTCATTCTTCAAGACAAAATTGAAATAATTGTAATTTATGGAGAAGTTGAAGGGCATACACAACACCCACAAAAAGTTAATGTTTGGGCTGATATTCTTGGAAATGCCATTACTGGTCCATTATTTCTGGAAGAAAACTTGACTGGTAATCTGTACCTTGAAAAGCTTGAAGGTACTCAAGTGGACGCGGAAGTTAATGAACTTTTTCAGGAGGATCTGTTACATTTCCAGAAGGACGGTGCTCCACCTCATTGTTTTCTTTCCGCCCGACAGTGGTTAAACGAGAGATTCCCGGATAGGGGAGCAGTTAAATGGCCTCCGAGATCACCGGATTCAACACCCTTAGATTTCTTTCTTTGGGGGCTTCTTGAATCCGTTGTTTATAAAACACAACCTTCTGATATTGCTCAAAAATGTATGGAGATTTTTAAAATAATTTTTAATTCAAGATAAAGCAGTGGCGTAGTATTTTTTTCGCCAAAAATATACATTTCAAAACTCGTACGTACGCCACTGGCAGAGAAAATCAAGAAAATTGTACATCAGAAAATGCGCCTTGAGGCATGGAACATATGTACCAAATATGCCAAAGATGTCTACAAAATTATCTCAGTCATTATTGAAAAACTGATTATTTTTGAAAACTTTGCCACCCTGTATCTCAAAAGTTAAGGCGTTTAGGACATACGTCCATAGGACGTTTTTTCCTTAAAATGGGTCTAAGAATTACCTCCTTAAATATTAGCATGTGTTTAAGGAACACCCTGTATAAATAAGCTCGTATATGACGTAATGCTGAGTAAGCAGGCTGGTTCAGCTAACGACCTGGTCTGGGAACATGTATCTGTAATATACCGGTGTGTTATCATTTCCTGATGAAATGCTCATGAAAAAATAATAAGTCATGGTACCATTGGAAGCAGAATTGAACGTCATCAAAATGATGTGCCACTTGACACCCCTTTCCATTTAAAATTCTAAGGGTAATATCTACCCCTCTTAGCTGGTCGAACCACGAGGTCTAAAAATAGTCTTTGAAAATGTCCCCCTTGACAATAAAATTGACCTAATTTTTCGATTCCTTATATTTTTTACTGGAAGGAAGATATTAAGGCTGGGGTTTTCAAATCAACAACCTGTATATATCCCGAATATACAACCGTTCGTCTTTGACATAATCACGACATAATAGATCATCTTCCTTGATTGACGACTTGTTTATTTTGTGGAAATTCATGTCACAGCATATGTTCACTTAGGATACACTACAAAAACACACTTTTGTCTAGTCTCCACGGTATTTCTTTATTGTTGACTGCGGCCATTACACCATTTTGAAAACTAACTAGATTACTTTTAAATCTGAGTAATTTACACCTACGTTGCCTATCCTATCATAAATAATTTGGTACTCACATTGTCTATACCTGGAATATCGAAGAACATAACAAAACAAAACTTCAACGTAGGTTTTTGGAACTGGATTATAGGTTCAGGAGAGGACTATTGTTTAGATCAAGTTGTTCGTTGAGGATAACTGAATTGGGATTTTTCTTTGACCTGTTCATTTCCATGGATTCCAAAAGATTCATCAGTTTCCCTTTTTCGCATGTGTGGAGGACCTTTCAATTATCTTCATTTATTTTATGTTTCATGTGTAATGGCCGAAACTAGTCAACAATAAAGAAATATCGTGGAAAATAGACAAAAGTGTGTTTTTGTAGTCTATCCCTAGATAACAAATCATCTTCTGAATATAATGAAATTCAGAATTCTTACTGAGAATCGTTATTGTTCTAGAGTTTGTAATTATAGAAATTTCAATAATGATCTGCGCTTGAGGGGAAACGCTTTTATGCAATGAACGCCTTGATTTTGCAGAAACAAGTTCCAAAAACTATGTCAGCATAGTTAGTATGCGAGATGACAAGGAAAAAGTTTTTTGAGGCGACGAGACCTAATTGCTTGGAAAATTTGAGCTGCTGGTCAAAAATAACAATAAGGCATTTAGCTTCAGAGACAGAAGGAATGAATTCGTTGTCGATGCATACATGGAACTCATCATGGCGGCATCAAGTTGAAAGATGATCCATTAAGGAAGTAAAGTGTATAAAACGCATTCCATCAGGAGAGTCAGTGTTCTCCTCAAGTCAACAATATGAACGACAATGATTTGATTAACCGAAGACTGATCGACCCAATAAATCTATATAGGCTCTTAAACGGATTTTTTCTTGAAAGCAGACCAATAGATCAACGATGAAGCAATAGGCTGTTGGGCATAAAATTCATCCTCGATAAACTGGCACTTATATTCCCAATTCAGGAGGCGAATTAAAGTTTATTCCTCGTCTAAGAACGCTCAGAATTATCAATTTGGGAGGATTTCGTCGAGACCGGTAAATTTTCTCGGGAAGCGGAAAAGTGGAAGTGTGTTGTGAGTCGATTCCACTCTGGCGCAACGTATACGAAGATAAATTGTTGCACAATTAAACCACGAAATCCAAGGAAAATTTTAAAAAAGGAACTGTTCATTTCAAGATTCAAGTTTGGATAAGCTCGGCTCCACCGGATTAACTCGTGAGATAAATGTGCTAGGAAAATTCAGCGATGGACTACCTTGGCAACTGAATGTCTTCATCAGAAGTTAGCACAATCAATATAGAGTTTGTATATCGCTAACGGCATGGAAACATGAACATTGGGGGGTTGATAGTTTGAAACGTACTTTATTGAGAAGATATCACAAAAAATTCACTACAAATTGAAACAAAACCACGCCAAGTTCTATCAAATGTTAAGGTTTTGCTTACTGCTTTCTTCGATTATCGTGGCGTAGTGCATCACGATAATGCACCTGCTACCTCACCTGCTTGTTCGTAATATTTTGGCCCTAAACAACACCGTAATCATGCCTCGGCCACTGTATTCACCAGATTTGCCCCCCTGCGACTTTTTCCTGTTCATGAAAGAACGGCGTTCTGTGACGATCAGAATTGGAAAAATGCTGGCACAAGTGTATTATATATGGGTGGGGGGGGGCCTACTTTGTAGCGGACAAAATAGAAATGAATGAATGAATAAATATTTTCTAAGATAAATGAAAATTCACCTTTTTTTATCAGATATCGTATACTTTGATAACGTCAAGTGTGCTTAAGAATATTCTAATCTTTTTGAGAAGACATTTACAAAATCATCATTAGTTTTCGTGAAATTTAGGCGAGATAAAAATAGAAGATTTTAAAATAAATCATCACTTTGACATTTAAAAAAAGGAGGGTTATAAATTAGAGCTTTGAAGTGTAATTCATCTCCTGGTGATGGCAACTTTCGCTATATCTCTTTGATTTTTTTTTTGGAAAATGTATGTATGCGGTAAGACGAGTAATGGGTGACGTTTAATAAATTCGTTAAATGTGCCTAGCATATGAAAATAAAATTGAAACGATCTAAATTTTCTAACATAAATTTTCTGCAGCTATAAACAAAACATATCAAGGCTTTCTACTAGTCAAGATGCGCAAATCAAGTTCAATATGTTTGTACTCAACCAACAAAACAATCGAAGTGGAATTGTTGTTTTCTATCAAACATAGTTGATAGAAAACAAAAATCCAGAATGTCTTCGTAAACACACGACTTTTCAGAAAGACGATGACTCAAAATTTATAGTTTTTCCATGCATATGAACCAAACTACAGTAATGGCTTTGTAAGTTGGAAGGATTGCGACAAAATGTATGTTGGCCAAACTGAAAGAACCACAATAACGCCTTTCAAGGAACATTTTTAACATATTCGGTTTCGTAGACCAGTGAAGTCTAGCGTCGTTCAACATGCCTTAGACAACGGCTACACGATAAGAAAAATGTTTGAAATTGTTTGTACCAATACATGACACAGGCTTTAGACGCCTATGTAAGTTTTGAAATCGACAAATGTGGAATGAAATCTATGAACTGCGTTAAAGGTCTCATTCCAAACACCCTGATGATCACTCTTTCACGTAGTGATTAAAAATACACACATCGGAAAAGTCTAGGGATATTTTTGAAAATGGCAATAATTTTTTTTTAGATCGCTTTAGGGAAAAAAGTTGACGGGTGATTATTAAACGAATGTAACTTACAACAAAATTCATTAAATAGTCAAAAATACTGAGTGCGCATATAAGCAAAACTAAAAAAAATATGGCTCTTCTTTGGCACCCCGAAAAAAAATCAGAATTCAAAAAAAATTGGAATCAGTACAAAGTATGGCCTCCACGCTGGTTTATTACGGCCCTACATCTATCGTGCATCGACAAAATGAGATTGTCAATGTCTTGTTGAGGTACCTTTGCCCATTCAGCGATTGAAAGCTCTCTAAATTGAAACGTTGTGTGAATGTTTCCCATATGCGGAGTAATTCTTCGTTGACGCATGTCCCACACATGCTCGATGGGATTCAGGTCCGGTGATTGTGCTGGCCATGGCAATACATCAACTCCTTCGTTGGTGAGTCAGTCAGTCACTAGACGCGCGACATGTGGACGAGCATTATCGTGCATTAGGTGGAAGTTTTCACCAACAGCACCAGCAAACGGACGGACGATAGGTAGAAGAATGGTGTCGAGGTACTGTCGAGCTGTGAGGGAGCGATTTGGAAAAACGAGATCGGTTCTGCCGCCGATTATGATTCCGCCCCATAGCATTACTGTACCACCTCTGTATGTGTGGACTTCCTGGACGTGTCTCAAACGTTCATTATTTCCAGGTCGTCTCCACAGTCTTACTCGACGAGAATCTGGATGAAATCCAAATCTGGATTCGTCTGTAAACAAAACTGTGGCCCAATCATTTGCATCCCAGTTTTGATGTTCTTGACACCACTCTAATCTTCTACCGCGAATGCCTCTCGACAAAGGTGGACATCTAAGTGGCCTTCTGTTGTGGAGATCTGCTTCATGCAGTCGATTTCTGACAGTATCACGACCAATGGTTACCTGGTGCGCCTGCTGCAACACGTTTACCAACTCAGGTGCTGTGATTGTTGGTTGTCTTCTTGCGGTTAAGACCAAAAATCGGTCTTGAACTGCAGTTGTAGCGCGTCCTCGCCCTGGATGTTGTTCGGCTGGACTGCCAGTTTCACGGAAACGCCGCCACAATCGACTGATAACACTTTGGGAGACCCCCAAACGAAGAGCTACATCATTTTGTCGCATGCCACCTTGAAGAAGCCCTACAGCTCTATTCATCTCAGCCAATGGTAAGTGATGGCGTTCCATGTTAAAGCACAATATTTCCAGTTTAATTGCTGAGCAAGAACTGCATAGAATGTACAAACTCGACACTTTCAGATTATTCATTTTAGCCGAAAACCTACAGTTTGTAAAAAACTTGATAAAAGATTAGTTACCGTTTTTGCAGGCTTTGTTTAACCCATAGAAATCTACAGGGTGGTCGAGTGTACCAATTTAATCGAAATTAAACGACCTCATGCATTTATTTTTATGATATTTAGTATGTTATAAAAATATCCCTAGACTTTTCCGATGTGTGTAGAAAGCAGGTAAATACACTGCCGGGCATAAAATTACAGTCACTCCGTAATTTGAAGTTATTTTATTTTATTTTTTCGGTTGTCCATATTTATTTGTTAATGCTAAAAATGAACAATTTTACTTCAGTGTGGTAAAAAATGAAACGATTAATTTTACTCTGATATGCATTTGGTTGAAAGACGGCTTCATAAAGAGTGTTTACTCCACCTGCAGTGATAATAGCTTACAAACGACGAGGCATGCTTTGGATAATATTTTGGATTACATTCTGCGGAAGATTTTTCCATTCCTGTACCAGTATATCGCATAGCTCTCTAGAATTTCTGGGAGCCAGCACATGTCTCCGTAAACATTTCTTAAGCTCATCCAAAGCATGTTGAATGGGATTTAAATCCGAACTGTGCGCAGGCCAAACAAATCGCGTGAGTTTTACCTCGTCAAAATACTGAGTAACGATCCGAGCAGTGTGAGACCGTGCATTATCATGCATGAATGTTGCGTCGTCTCCAAGAAAAGGCATGTATGGTAAAACATGGCCTTGTAGAACCCCCATCAGCTATGCGCATTCAATGTTCCAGTCTCCCGAACTCTAAAAACCTGATTCAGTCCCCATCGGGGCAGGCACAAAGTATGTGCTCTGCTGTTTCATCATTTTCCAAACAGAGGCGACACACACTGTCTTCTGACAGTCCGAGTCTCTGTATATGATGATTCAAATGACAGTGACCTGTAAGAAGGCCTGTAAGACATCGTAGTTCATCCCAACAACTGTTTGGTATCAAGCTTCGAAGGGAGAATAAACGCCTTGGAGTAAGCCAATCCTGGAAGATTCTGCCAGAAGTCCATAAATCTTCTTGCCATCCAGGTGTTCAAAGTTTGTTTGGCAAAGCCTTAATCGATGCCAATGACAGGTTCTGATCCAATGAAGCTGCTTGCAGCATCCTCCTTTACAAGGAAGTCAGCAGCCTCATTAAGTCTTCCTATCGACGAGAGTCGTTTTTGGCAATTTGCAACCAATTTAGACGTTGCTCAGTAGGAACCAAGAGTTTCCAACGCCGCTTGACTGTCCGAGAATATTGTTATTGACTGGTGTATGAGGTTGAATTCTTTTAATCTCTACGCACAAAATTCAATAGCGTAAATTTCCGTTTGAAATACAGCCGCATAGGTTCCTAGGCAGGTTTATATCTCTGTCCTGGGTCTGCGACTGAAAACACCTGTACCAGAACCAAAAGGTGTTTTTGATCCGTCTGTGAACAAGGTGAGGCAGGTCGTTGACAGTTGGGGGCATAAAGTCAGGGGTCATTTCCAGAATCCTGTGACTTCCAGTATCAACCAACAGTCAGTTTCACTCTGTAACTGGGTTAGCAAAACGCGCGCCGAGAGATATTTTAGATCCGGTGGTTTTTTTAGATCACGAGATAGTTCATGTACCAAATTCTGAAATATCAGATACTCCATCCTTCGGAGGTCATTTATAAGGGCATTATGAATATGAAGAGTTTTTTTTCGAGAATTATGCTCTAATATTTCTGTTCCGAAATAGGACGCGGTCCGCGTATCCCCAAATTAATGTCGTGTGAATAACGACTTTATGACTGCTAGGAGGGCATTTTTCGCTCTTTCCTCGACGAAGTTATTCCGATGGTGTCTATTAACGCCGTGATTTTTCAGGTCAACCGTTTCGAAATGTCTTTTAGTGTGAGATGCGATTACGGGAGATAAGAATGATTTTCCTGGAGAAGGCCTTTCACTTCCAGATGTTGTGTATCGAGTTTCTCGAAATTGATTCAGAGTTTCAAAGAAATTGGTTTTGCTCCTTACCTGTACGTTCTTTGGAGAGCAGTCAAGATTATTTTAGTTTACAAATCTTTCGATAAATTCGCACTAGTAAAAATCTATTGCAATTTTTTTGACAATGTAAAAAATTGGATTGGATAATTTAGGAAACACTTGCTACATGAATAGCATTTTACAAGTGTTGTTCATGACGAAGAATTTCAAGAACGAAGTTTTAATGATGAACGAGAACGGGAATGTTTCGTACTTATTCATCAAACTCAAACACCTGTTCATGCAGCTGCAGTTTCGTAAGAAGGTATCATATCTTTCCCTCCAACCGATTTCCTGGAGTCTTTGAGGTCCACTAGATACTCGTTAGGACAACAAGAGGATTGTTCCAAATTCTTGGGATTTTTGTTGAATACTCTTCGTGAGCAAAACAATAGCAAAATCAATACTCCTGACCGTTCTGGATTGAATGACTCCGTACAGTCCACGTCTTCTGGTGTTTATAAATCCTTTGCTGGAAAAATCCTCACTTGTTTACTTTGTGGTAAATGTTCAAGAAGTACCGAAAACTTATATGAATTTCTGGAACTTCATCTAGCTTTTCCTAATACGACTAATTACCAGTCCGTGCAAAGCTTATTGTTAAATCATCTGAAAATGGAATTTTTAACAGGTGATGATCGACTGTATTGTCAAACATGCGCCAAACTAACTGACTGTTATAAGGAAACAAGTATAGCTGAGGCACCAGTCAATCTAATAATAACACTGACGATCTTCAAACAAGACTCAACCTCTAACGGAAGCAAGAAACTCTTTGGAAGGTTTGGAATAGATGAACATTTCAACCTAGCAGACCACTATTATAATATTCATGCAGTCATTGTTCACTGTGGTTCTGGCGTTTAATTTGGTCATTATTACGCCTTGGTCAAAGAAGAAACGGACTGGTTTAAGTTTGACGATAGTCGTGTCACGAAGTGTTCTGGCGATGCATTGAATTTATTGGAGCCTCTGGAGACACCCTACATTTTGTTTTATAAGAGAGAGGACATTGTTGGATTAAGATCTTCAGATGATGTGGTGCTGCAGGTTTTTCCGGGTTTTCCTGCAGCTGAAAAAGCAAATGCGCCACTGAAATCAATGAAGTCGCCTCCTGAGCGCCAATTAATTTTTATCGTTGTTTTATATTACTTTGTTCCCATTGATAAAATGATTTGTTTTCAACGAACACGGAATTTTAGAACAAAACTTTGGATTATTTCATTATCAATCGAATTTATGAAACTTCTGTTGTTATTTTTGAAGTGATAACTTCTTATGAAAGGGTAAACCGCTTGGTAACGTAACGCATAACGGCGCCAGTTTGTCTGGCTTCCCTTTCTCCTCACTCTAACACACAACGCTAGCCGTATCCCGGAAAAACGATTCTCTCGCCTCTCTTCGCATGACTCAGAGTTCAGTGTGCGGTCGACATATACTGAATTAAAATAAGCTTATACAAACGGACAAAACCTTTGAAACAACCTAATAAAAAAAACATATCCCGAGTACTTTGAAAAAAAATTATTATTCTAGGTAGAACAGTTCACAGTATTATGGTTGCTACTCATTGTGATTGTGGCAGGAAACTTGGGTGTGATTTATACTCTGTTGGTTGGAAGGTCAAGAAAGAGCAGGATGAACTACTTCATTACCCATCTGGCTTTTGCAGGTAAATACTCCGGCATGCACGCTAGTCCTGAGTCAGTGAATTGAAATTATCTAGTCAATATTTATTGTACGTAATGGGATAGATATATAACTTATCAGTAATCCAGCATTAATCCAGTTTTATGGTGTTTTGTCACCAAAATTACACATATTACGATATGCAGAATAGGTGTCTAGGAAACAACCATTCCAGCAGAATTTAATAAAAGATTGGCCAGACAGCTTGATTAAAATCCATGAAATATTGCATTTCCACAAACCAGCTCACCAGAAACTCAAAGTTCCTAATTAAAAAACACAATTATTTGCCAACGAAAAGAATAATTTTGATATAATAAGACCAAATTCAGAAATAATGAGCAAGTATAAAAATATTAATACAAATTAACGAAGGCGTCGGAAAGCAAGTTTCAGAAATTGAAGCTAGTTTAAAAAAATCGCGAGAGCTGATATACAGAGTGGTCCAACGAAAAGTATGCACCTTGCTTTTCTCTTTTTTTTGTAACTTAACGCAAAAATGCTCGAACAAGTCAATTTTGCTTTTGAGGGGGACACACAAAGTGGGGTCGAGTGATATATCATTTGAAAGGGCACAAAATTATCTTTCCAATAATACCTAATTTGTTCTATTTCACTCAAACATGTAGGTATTATGAAGAAAAACAACTACAACCCAGTACTTTGAAATGTGTAATTGACTTAGTAGAATCCTACTTCAGCAAGTGCTGAAAATGTGACTCATTTGCTTCCATACAATAATACAGATTTTGTTCAAATCTATTCCTAACATTCTGTAGCATATCAAGTGTTATACTTCTGCACTCTGCTGTAATTTGTTGGCAAAGATCTTCTATGGGCTCAGGCTGCGTAGCAAAACATTTATTTTTCAAGTGTCCCCAAACGAAAAAGTCTAAAAGCGATAAATCAGGTGACCTGGCAGGCCATTCGATGGGGCCTCTCCTTCCACCGGTCATTTAAAAACTCTCTTACCGGAGCAACATAGTGAGGAGGTGCTTCATCTTACTGGAAATGAAGCCGATCATCATTAAGATTTTGGTCATTTTCAATTATTTCTGTCATGAGAGGATCAATTGTATCTTCAAGCATGTTCAGGGAGACCTCACCAGTTAAATTCCCAGGAATAAAAAGTGGCCCTACGATATGACTACCTAATATGCCACACCAGACATTGATTTTTTGAGGGTACTGGGTATGGACCTCTCGGAATAAGTGTGGGTTACTGTCATCCCAGTAACGGCAATTATCCCTATTCACAGCTCCACTCAAAAAAAAAGTACACTCTTCGAAAAAGCACGTGTTGAATGATAGGTGCGGATCATCAATTAGTAGCTGGCTCAGTTGTTCACAAAATTGCAGCCTTCTATCAGGATCATCTTCATTGAGTTCCTGTACTAATTTAATTTTGTACGGATGAAATTTATAGGCTTTTAATATCCGTATTAAGGACGAACGGGAGACACCTGAAGCTGCAGAAAGCTGACGGGTACTTTGAGTTTGATCCAATTCAACATGTCCCAAAACAGCGACTTCCACTGCTTCATTTCTGATCGGTTTCCGTGGCTGGTGTTTCACATTACAGACAGATCTGGTATCGACAAACTTTTGGACTAACATGGCAACGTATGAATCATTCACATTTTTCCCGGGATGACTGTTATTACAGAGGCGAGCAGTAAGTCTAGCACAACTATTATGTTGATAATAAAGTTTAACAATTTCAACTCGTTCAGGAATGGAATAAACCATTTTTACAGTAAAATTGAAATAATTTCAAAAGCAACCGAACTGAATCAATGAACGTTTGCCTAAATTATTTTCGTACACTTATCTGCTGTTGTTATTTGAACCAAAAAACGCACGAGAGAAATTGAAGAATGTAGTAGTGATAAAAATGCCGTTTTTTTCCGCATTTTCATTGACACCAAAAATATCGAGGGAATGTTCTTGCTTTTTTTATAACTATTCAAGTAAATACAACAAATTAGATATCATTGGAAAGAGAATTTTGTGCCCTTTCAAATACTATAACAGTCGACCCCACTTTCCATTTAAAGTTTTATGGTCATTCCTCACCATCGCTTGGGGGTTGAAGGCACAGGTAGAAAAATACATCTAAAATGTGTCCCCCTCAAAAGCAAAATTGACCTGTCCGAACATTTTTGCGTTAAGTTACAAAGAAAGAAGAAAAGCAAGGTGCATACTTTTCGTTGGACCACCCGATATGTGTATAATTCACATAATTCTAAAAAATATTCACACCAAAATGGATATGTTGGTAAACAACAACGCAAATTAACCTCTCTACGCCATGAAAAATATCATCCCCCTTTCTCATTGAAGCAGTCATTTTCAGATCTGTGTGTAGGCCTAATAAGTGTCCTAACAGACCTGATATGGAGAAGCACTGTAAGTTGGAATGCGGGCAACGTAGCATGCAAGTTGATCAAATTTCTGCAGGTAACGTTTATCGATTTTTTTCATTTCAACATTCATCAAACATTTATGCCTACAGGTAGTTGTAACTTATGCGTCTACCTACGTACTTGTGGCCCTCAGTATAGACCGGTACGACGCCATCAGGCATCCTATGAAGTTCTCTGGCAGTTGTAAGTGTTATCCTTTCTGTTATAGTTACGAAAACAATTGGTAACCCTCACTGTTAATTTCCTCAACATAATGTCCCTTATCTTCTGGTCAATCAGTCAATCTGACGGGTTTTCCAACAGGGACTTCCAAAATTTGACCAAATCTGTTCAATTTATAATGACATTCCCGAGCCCAGGAAACAAGCTCTGCCAAATTAGTTGTCATTCATTCAGCATATTCCTATCCTTTGCTATAGTATCAGTTTTTTATGAACTTCAAATCTCAATTCAAGAATAATGACAAAGACAAAATTACAACTGATATGAACATGTGTAAGCAATCAAACATGCATGTGCACATTCCTGCGTGCCTGCTTCTAATCCAGAATCTTTCAGAACATTGTCTTGAAGCACAGGACCTTTCATGGGAGTCGTCAAGAAAAAAATTCACGATGTAGACCAGGGAAATCCCAATATTGACTTCAAGGTTATGACAACAATATTAAAAAATGTATTCAGTTTTCACCCGTTACAAAATGTAGCATTACATTTTCGATATGAACGTATCGCCCTGTATATAAAACCGTTGAACACGTGTATGCAGAGCATGTCGCGCAAAAAGGGAAATTCTCAGCATATTCCAGCGGCTGGAACGGTTGCTTGTAAATCGCCTTTTCAGACCATTCGAAGGGACACTTTCACGTGAGAATTTGAAGAGATCGAGATTTGAATACAGATGAGCATTGAGCAAACAGAAAACGAATTAAACAGAACTAATAAAAAGAATATAATGAAAAGAGAAATGAAAATTTCTATGTTTTTTATCACTTTTATTTGTAACTAACGTTACTGCAGTTTCGTCCTATACGGACATTTTTAAACTTATACAATTTTGAAAATGTCCATATAGGACGAAACTGCAGTAAAGTTAGTTACAAATAAAAGTGGTAAAAAACATAGAAATTTTCATTTCTCTTTTCATTATGATTTCCTACTACGTAGTAACGGCTACATCCATCATCAATTTATTAAAAAGAATATAAAGTGAAAGTGAAAGTATTTTTTTGAAATGGTAGAAATATTGTTTGCTGACGAATTAATTTATTGGTTGGTACTCATCTTACAAACTCACATAACGATAAAAAGGCGTTGAAGTAATAATACACAATGCATTGGGCTTTTCACTTTGCTGTTTCAAGTTACAGATTTGGAAATAATTGCTTTGGTAACCTGATAAATCTTTAAATGTGTTAATTCGAAGAGAGCATTAAAGCAAATGTTATAACTCTGAAGGGGTTTTCAATTAAAAGACTCAACATAATGTAGACAATTCTTACAGCTTTCATTTGGGATTTTCAAAGGATAGCTACAGCATTGATAAATATAAGGTATTTCATTAAGCGCTTCCTATCTTTAAATTTGCATTAAACAAAGTGTGTGTGAAATATCATCGACTTTTTTTATTCGTTTGAAAAACCTATTGATTTCATTATGTCTATAACATAACATCTTTTAAATATCTGCCTTGGCTTCTCTGGGTGGAGGGCATCCGAAACGTCCAATTTTCCGTTACTCTGGCGCATAAGTCAGGTTGAATTTGACCGATGGCATGTGTTATGTTGGCTTCGAGAACCACTGTGGTTTGTGATTTATTGGCATATACCTGCGACTTAGAAAACCCCACAAGGAAAAGTCTAACGAAGTCAAATCGCACGATCTCGGCGGCCACATCACTTCCATTTGAGATGACCATGTCCTCAAATCGCTCTTCCGGCCAGAATAAGTTGATAACCATCGACTTATCGTGCTCGCCTAGCCTAGATATTAGGACCGATGACGTTGTCAGCTCAAAATCCTAACCAAACTGACTGATTAGTCATGAAGATAATTTTTGAAGAAGATTCAGCGAATACACGTCGTTGTATATGGTCGTGTATCTTCAGTTCCTGGGTCAGTACGGGTGCAGGCCCAAGTCATGATGCAAAATTCGCCAAGTGGTAGTCTGCGAAAGGCAGAGTTCTTCTGAGCGACGCGAAATCGACTGCCTCAGATTTTCTTGCGGCGATTTTTTTGGCAGATCTTGCGTTTCGTCGACGTACGTAAGGTATTGGTCGATCGTTTACAGAACCGGTGGACTCAAATATAAGTAGAAGTGGCCGGTCTCCAGTCTACCCCCACTCCTCCACTTTTGTCGTCATCCAGTCGACGAATCAGAAGCTACCACGCGCACAGCGGGAAATTCAAGTTCCATAAGAGGTGTGTGTGTGTAAAAGTGAGAGGACAATTTAACGTAATCGATGTAGAAAAGGATAGAATGAATATCGGAGAGATTCAGTTGAAAGACAACAGCGTGGTTGAATTATAGAAATAATACATGTAGGTGAAAATATTGGTTATTAATAATGGTATATTAATAATGATGAATGAAAAATCATATTAATGAAAAAATATGGAGGCGAAAATTGAGTGGAATATACAGGCTAACTCAAAATACACCATGTAAGAAAAAACATGGCGTCAATGTGTACAAGGTGTGGCAAAATACATCATTCCAGAAAAAACATGACAGTTTAACGGGGCTCTAAGATTGCAACGTGCGATTTTCCCCCCAATTTTCTAATGAGGAACGTATGTGACTCATTTGTAGTGTTTACTATCATTTGTCATTCATGGGTGTTTTGCTAGCCAAGTTGACATCATCAGGAGATGACATTGCGAATAGTTCTCTCGGTAGGTCGATTATGGCGACTGTTAAATGTGCAAAGCGCCCGGTACGTTGCCCGAACAGAACACCCATTTTGATAAAACAATTTTATTATTTGCACGTGTTGTTGAATGTTATATCCGTCCATGGAGATTTGACAAAACATACTGAATAAATGACAACTAATTTGACAGATATAGCTTCAACAATATGGCCGTTATCAATTGTCAAAGTTTGGAAGTCTTTGTTGGAAGACCCGTTAAATATTCCAAAACACTATATAGCCATGGTGTGGTTTTCTCTTGATAAATACTATAAAAACGGGCTTCAATGTTTTCTACTCATCTGTTGTTAATTATTATCTATTACTACTTCAGTTTTGAAACCATCATTCTATATATCAATATGAACTTGAGAATTATTTTATTAAAAATGTAGAACTGGAAAGGTGCTTCATAAATATAAAATGTCACCAGAAATGGAAGATACGATTTATAAATGTGCTGTGAAAAACATTCAAAGATCAAAAAAATATTGTTTTCCTCAAAAATGCTAACACGTTTATTGTATTGATCATTCCAGATTTCTCTGTTTATACTCTTTTTAGATAATTGAAGCGTTGATGATTATTAATATATTTCTTCAACGATTAATGTTACAAGCTTCACAAGTTATTTTACTTGTAGTGTTCATCGATCTTCTTTACTGCTTGCAGGTAATACAGACACCACCTCTGTCAATAACATAAGACCAAAGAACAATTTATAATACTACTTAGTCACAATATAATACTTAGAATGAATAACATACATAATATATACTCATATCCCCACCTTTAAATTTTCTGAATTATTAGCGGCAATAAATTAGTGTCTTTTTGATAATTTCAAATGTAGGATTTAAATGTATGATTATCATTTCAGGGAGGAGAGCAAAATGCTTAATTATAGCTGCCTGGTTATTCAGCGTTTTATTTTCGATTCCAATACTGATATTATATGAAGAGAAATCTGTTCAAGGTAACATTCAATTGTCATAACTGTAAAAATGATCTAACTAATCATAAACTGAAATGGGAATAGTCCCCCCTCTCAACTTTCGAACGGAAGAAGTTATCAAGGTCGGGCATAATTCACGTAAAAAGATATCATTTTCAGTACTTTTGGATAAGAAAGCTTGCTGAAACTAATATCAGTTGAAAACACTCATTCGGGTTTGACAATATTCCAAACCGGCAGACATGCAATGGTGATCCTTTAGAAGGCCAAGTTAATCACTTGATATGACACCGCTCGAATTTTGTATGACTTGCATCATTGAAAAGTTGAGAGGAGGGGACTATTTACGTCAGCACCGTAATAAGCGTCCCATAACAATTTGTAATTCTGATGGCTACAAACGAGTGCAACTATATTTTGCAGATCAGCTACAATGCTGGATAGAATTTTCGGATCAGTGGAAATGGCAGTTATACGTGACATTGGTCTCTATAAGCGTTTTCGGCGTTCCGGCGATCATCATCAGTGCTTGCTACGCCATAATCATCGTCACCATTTGGACGAAAAGCGCCGCAACCTATCAAGTTTACAAAAAGAAAGGAAACGATGGACGGAAAGGTAACGTTTCCAAAGTTTAGTGGGTTGCGTAATAAGAGTCCTAACAGTAAGACTGTCAATAAAAAACATATTCACTGATAGATCCACACAACTTTTGGTGCAAAATCTTATTGGCGCAACCGAAACGATTCTAGGTGTTCTCAGTGGACATTATATACGGTGTTTTACTCCTCAGGTATTTTCAATTTAAGGTTCCGACAATTCGAAACGAGCCAGCTCCAGAGGGCTCATACCCAGGGCCAAGGTGAAGACCATCAAGACCACCTTTACCATTGTTTCCGGTAAGTGTGATGGGATAATATTTGAAATGCAGATAGAGAATATTAAAAAAAATATTATTTAAGAGACGAATAAAAAGAGAATATGAAAGACACAGATGATGAGAAATTTTCTAAATTGGTAGGAGGAATAATAATTTTCATAAACAAATAAATTTTGATAATCTCATAATAACATAGATAATTGTCACCAATTTTTTTGGCAATGCCATATAAAGAAATACAAAAGTACATTTCAAACGTCAAGACCGTTACAGTAGAAATTTATCCAGGCTATGTTTCAGGGATTACATGAATCAATTAGATCAGGATTTGAATATTACCCGAAAATTGTTTTGGAGGTATGTAAATTTGTAAATAATAGATTGCAAATTGTTCCGCCCATTTCTTTTCAACAGTCGTCTTTTTTTTTGTACCTTGGAAGTTGTCTGACTTGTCCATTTAGTTCCAAGTCTTCAGAAAACACTGCAGCATCTTGGGCTTGTAGCGTTTATTATCCCACCTTCTCATGACACCCATTCCATCAGTCTCGTTCCCTGTACTAGTTTGTACAGGTTCCGTGTTGGATGTTCGTCATATTCTTCTGGGCGTAATTTTGTACGTCCATATATTGCCTGCCTCCTGTGATTCAGTGCCTCACATTCGCATAAGAGCTGTTTCTATCCCTTCGTTACATAATCTGCAGCTGAGGCCTCCGTTGTACACCCCCATTTTATTCAGGTGTCCTCTAAGCGGACAATCACCGGTTTGTAACCCTGTAATTATTCTGAGCCGATCCCTACTATATTGAAGTAGTTCTTCGGTTCTTTTCTCGGACGGTTCCTTAATGAAGTTTCTACTGTGTTTGTTGCCAGGTACTTTTGTGCAGTACTCTGTGTGCTTCTTATTGGTCCATGTCCTAATTTGGTTTCGTACCAATGATTTTGGTACTCCCAGAGCTGGTTCAGGACCTACATATGAAGTTGATGATCCTTGTCTAGCGCATTCATCAGCTTTATCATTATCTGTGATTTCTGAATGCCTTGGCACCCAGTACAAAGTTAATTTGTTCCTGTTTGCAAGTTCATTCAGTTCTTCATGGCATTCCCAGACCAGTTTTGATGTCATCTTCGGGTTTGTCAGAGCCCCTAGTGCGCTCTTGCTGTCTGTAAAAATATTGATCCACTCATTCCTTTGTGGTCTCAATTTAATAAGCCTTGCACACTGCAAGATAGCATACACTTCCGCCTGAAAGACGGGTGTGTATAGTCCTAACGAATAGCTCTAGTTTAGATGTATATTCGCTCGGTATATTCCAGCTCCCATTCCACGTTTGGTCTTCTATCCATCTGTATACCAGGTGTATTTTCCAAACATGCTTTCGGGATGACTAATGGTCTTCCACTCTTCACGGATTATGATTTTGGGCGTGTTAAAGGTGTACTTCGGTGCCATGTGGTCCTTGCGCATATTCAATATGTGCTCCTACACTTGTTCCGACATTTCTGTTCGGTCCGATCTTTTGTAGTTCGGTGAGTTCTCCTGTCTGAATTGGCCCATCCTGATCTCCCCCATTATCACAAAGTGTAAAGGAGGGAGATTCAGGAGGGTCTCCAATGGTAGTTCTCATTGCTCCCGTCATTCCCAAACATGCAAGTGATTGCACCTTGCCTAGTATGTTGATGGCGGTCGCCTGCTTCATCTTTGGCCACCAGACTAGAGATGCGTATGTTATCATAGGTTTAACCACCAGCGTGTATAGCCAATATACCATGTGTGGTTTTAGCCCCCATGTTTTTCCATAGGTGCGTCTGGCGAGCATCAGTGCTACCTCCGCTTTCCTCTTCATCCTGTCCAAGTATTGATTCCAGGTCAGTTTGGAATCTAGGATTACTTCCAGATATTCAACCTCCCCCGACAGTTGCATTTCTTCACCTCGAAGTTTTAGAGGTCCGGGACCCTCAATTTTAGTCCTCTTGGTGAATGCTTTTCAACAGTCTACTTGGACAATGTATCTCGGGTCAATTACAATACACCAGTTTATATCAATTATGACATTCCAAATTTCAATATATGTCTATTGAAGAAATTTTTGAAAAAATAGTATCCTTACCAGATAAACTAGTTAGTGGCCCTAATGGAATACCTGATTTTTTTCTGAAAAATTGCGTTCATTCTATATTACTCATTTTTTACTTATTTTCAAATGTTCATTAAATATAAATATTGTCCCAGAAGTTTGGAAACATAGTTTTATTCGCCTTATATTCAAATCAGGAAACAAACAACATAAAAAATTACAGTAGTGTATGTAATAAAAGTTTCCTCACTAAATTATTGGATAGTTTGGTGAGTGACCAAATGAATTTCTATTGTAAAGAGCATCTGATAAATAATCAACATGGATTCTGCCAAGAAAAATCTACTTTTTTTTTATTCAAAAGGAAAAACACCGCATCAACCACTAGGATTATTAGCGGTTACAGTAGGTACATTAAATTTTCTTAGAGATGCCAACATTTTCCAAAAAACTATAAAAGGAAGTAAAGTTCGTAACATCCAATGCATTGGTGGGGTCGCTTGGTAATCCGAAAAATTTTCTTTCTTCATTGAAAGCTGGGCAATCAGAGATGAAATGTTCAACACTCATCGTCACACTGCAGGTATCACAAATGCGAGGCTCTTCTTGCTTTAGGAGATGTAGATTGGTAAATTTCGAATGTCCAATTCTCAGGCGTGTAAGTAAAACTTGCTGTCTGCGGGTGAGAGCTCGGTAATTTTGAGTGACTAGATTCGGATTAATGGCTCTGAGTTTATTATTATATAGAGATTGCCACCTTGGCCTCCATCTGTCGCATATGAGCTCTTTGATTTGGAGATAAACGTCTTGATAGGGCATTCGTTGGATCTCTCGACAGTTGGGGAAAAAAATCTACTTTAAATAACCTTCTGGTGTTTAAATAAAAACCGTTAAATATCCTAGAAAGCAGAGATCAAATGGATGTTGTATAAAGTGATTTTTGTGCACCACAAAATTTTTCTTGCGCAAGTTAAAACCATTTAGAGTCTCCAACCATAGTCTATCGTGGTTTGATAATTTCTACAGAGTGTACAGGAAACCAACACAGACAGACAGGTACCTGAACAAAAACTCTGAGCACCAGCAAGGCCGCAGCCAGAGGGGTCCAAGGGGGATTGACCCCCCCGAAAGTTCTGCAATCAACCACCACCCAAAAATTATATCAAATACAACGTTAGGCTTGTTTAAACATCACAGGAGCCATGAAAATAACAGCAACCGCGGCAATGGAATTAATTGATGATCTGTCCCCTCTGGACCTGTACGTTAAGGAGGTTGCGTTAATGGCCATGGTACGATTGCGCATGGCTGGTGTAAACCTCGAAGTAGGAATGGGTCAATTGAGGCTGGGCCTATGGCGGGAAGCGCTTACTGCGCAACCTCTGCTGCAGGCAACCAGTGATGCAATTGTACCCAGCAAACCCTACAAAATACAAATAAAACAGAACACAGAGTCAGATGCTACGAATGCAATACGCATATATACAGACGGCTCAAAAACCAAAGAAGGCTCATGATGTGGAGTGTGCTCCAGATCATTAAGCCTAAGGATTAAGTGGAGAATGGGAAAAATACCAGTATGGTTCAAACAGAACTGGCTGGTATCTCAATTGCCACAAAAGAAATAACCAGGAATGGAATTTCTGGCAAAAAAACAATCTGCACTGATAACAGACAAGCCCTATTAGTCTAGAACAGACAACGTGTTACCTCAGGGTTAGTATTAGAGTGCCACCAAGATTTAGCCAAAGCCTCGGTAGATAATAACATTATCCTGAGGTTGATTAAAGGGCACGACAGGAGTAATGGTAATCGACTCTTTAACCAAGGAAGCGGATGGACTAAGAATGACTGATGACTTCGACAATTGCGGAACTAGCCAAACGTTACACCCATGCTCAATCCCTAAAGAAATGGGATGAAATCAAAGGATGCAATTTAGCCAGGATCACGCTGGGCAACCCTGAGAAGCTGGCGCCGAAGAAATATCTGGCGATGACCAGGAAATATCTTCGCTTAACAGTAGGATTTCTGACTGGCCACTGTCAACTAAGGAAACACCTCCATAATATGGGGCTAGTGGACACACCTCTATGCAGGATGTGTGAACAGGAAGATGAGACTGTTAGGCATATCCTGTGCGAGTGCCCGGAGTTATCGTCAATAAGAGAGTGTGTGTTCGGTGTGTGCTACACCTGCCGATCTGTATCTGTAGAGTAGGGAGGGTGAGTGTAAGCCCACGCACTTAGGCCACATGTGACCCATTGTACATCCTCCCGAGGAGTTGTCCTCCTAGGTCGTCGTCCATCCTGTCCTTTCCAGGAAGGTGGACAGGTCGCTGGGAGACATCTCCTTTATATCGGCAGATGTAGGCCAAGACTCGCCGAACACACACTCTCTTATTGACGATAACTCCGGGCACTCGCACAGGACATGCCTGACAGTCTCATCTTCCTGTTCACACATCCTGCATAGAGGTGTGTCCACTAGCCCCATATTATGTAGGTGTTTCCTTAGCTGACAGTGGCCAGTCAGAAATCCTACTGTAAGGCGTAGATTTTTCCTGGTCATCGCCAGATATTTCTTCGGCGCCAGCTTCCCAGGGTCGCCCAAGGTGATCCTGGCAAGATTACATCCTTTGATTTCATCCCATCTCTTTAGAGATTGAGCATGGGTGTAACTTTTGACTAGTTCCGCAATTGTCGAAGTCATCAGGCCGTGGGTGCCACTTGGTCCTAAAATTCTTAGTCCATCCGCTTCCTTGGCTAAAGAGTCGGCAATGCGATTACCTTTACTCCTGTCGTGCCCTTTAACCCACCTCAGGATAATGTTATTATCTACCGAGGCTTTGGCTAAATCTTGGTGGCACTCCAGTGCTAGCCCTGAAGTAAGAGGCTGTCTGTTCAAGGCTAATAGTGCTTGTCTGCTATCAGTGCAGATTGTTATGTTTTTGCCAGAAATTCTTTTCTTGGTTATTTCTTTTGTGGCGATTGAGATACCAGCCAGTTCTGTTTGGACCACGCTGGTATTTCTTCCCATTCCTCACTTAATCCTTAGGCTTAGTGATCTGGAGTACACTCCACATCCTGAGCCTTCTTTGGTTTTTGAGCCATCTGTATAAATCCGTATTGCATTTGTAACATCTGACTCTGTGTTCTGCTTGATTTGTATTTTGTAGGGTTTACTAAACACAAACCTGGGTTCAATTGCATCACTTGTTGCCTGCAGCAGAGGTTGCGCAGTAAGCGCTTCCCGCCATGGGCCCAACCTCAATCGACCCATTCCTACTTCTAGGTTTACACCAGCCGTGTGCAATCGTACCATGGCCATTAACGCAACCTCCTTAACGTACAGGTCCAGAGGGGTCAGACCCGTGATTAATTCCATTGCCGCGGTTGGTGTTGTTCTCATGGCTCCTGTGATGTTTAAACAAGCCAGTCGCTGTATTTGATATAATTTTTGGATGGCCGTTGCTTGTAGAACTTTCGGTCCCCATGCAATGGCTCCATACGTTAACATAGGTCTTATTATTGCAGTGTAGATCCAGGCGACTACACGGTGTGAAAGACCCCATGCGCGTCCCACTGTCCTCCGACATTGCTCATAAGCCACGTATGCTCTTTTTGCTCTACTCTGTAGATGAGAGTTCCATGTTAGCTTCTTGTCGAGGATAATACCAAGGTATTTCACCTCTTCGGAGAAGTTTAGTTGGCTTTTGAAGATTTCGGGAGGTTTTAAGCCCGTTAAACTTCTTTTCCTGGTGAAAAGGACCATCTCAGTCTTCTTGGGATTGATCGACAGTGAGTGTTCCTTACACCATGTTTCTATCAATTTGAGCCCTTCCTGCGCTCTATCGCACAGTGTGTTTACAAATTTGCCGGTCTGCAAGATAACTATGTCATCTGCGTATGCAATTTTGTAGAATTAATTTTTGTTAAGGTGATTAATTAGGGTATCCAGAACTATGTTCCAGAGAAGGGGTGATAAGACCCCTCCTTGTGGACATCCCCTCATGACCAGTCCTTTTACTGTGATGTCTTTTACATTAATACTTATTGCTCTGCTAGAGAGCATCTGGAGTATCCATTCTCCTACTACCAGGGGTACATTCCTGGAGTGTAGTTGCTGGGTAATTGTTGGAGAGGTTGTTTTATCAAACGCTCCCTCGATATCTATGAATATACCCAGGGTGGATTCTTTGTTATCCAATGATCTCTCGATTCTGCCAACCACATGGTGAAGGGCCGAATCAGTAGACCTTCCCGGGTATATGCATGCTGATTTGGATGAAGTAGGTTGTTAACAAGTACTTCATCTCTTATATACCGCTCACATAGCCTCTCCATGGTTTTTAAGAAAAACGATGTGAGACTAATTGGTCGGAATGCTTTTGGTAGGGTGTAGTCCATCCTACCTGGTTTGGGTATAAATACTACTCTTACTTCTCTCCACTTACTGAGAATATACCTCAGAGCTAGAGAGGCTCTGAATATTCCAACCAGGTGTGGCATAAGAGTGTCCAGTCCCCACTGAAGTAGGGCTGGTCTTATACCGTCAGGCCCTGGTGACTTGAAGGGGGAAAAGCCCGATATAGCTACACCTGCCGATATAAAGATGTCTCTTAGTGACATGTCCACCTTCCTGGAAAGGACAGGATGGACGATGACCTAGGAGGATAACTTCTTGGGAGGATGCACAATGGGTCAAGTGTAGCCTAAGTGCTGTAGGCCGACACTCAGCCTTCCTACTCTACAGATACAATAATGCATCTCAGAACAGATAAATTCTAATTACATATTTAAGTTTAGTACGCTAATTATGCTATTGGAATTATAAAATCCATTAGAAATTTCATCAAGTCCTTGGCAAAACGAACCAAGTGCTTGAAAGACAATATTGAAAAAAAACTTCCCCGAAACACAATGGAATAACCTTACAGCAATGTGCGTACAAACTTTCAAAGATCTTGGCGACATTACCTGTTTCCACATGTATCCCTGAAAGACTTTCTCTTCTCCGAAACGCCTCAAAACTTATTTAAGAAACTCCACAAGCCAGGAACGACTAAACGGTTTGGCTTAATGACAATCCACTGTAGAATCGACATCAACACCGAGGAGGTAATTGATTTGTTTGCTGCAAAGAAAGCTAGAAAACTAAATTTGATTTTGTAAAAAGATGTTAATATTTCTGTAATGGTTTTTTAATAAATATATATGATCATGTAACACAAATTTCTTTCTTTCGTTATTTTTATATTTCATGTTTTTTTGTTCCACCAAATCCCCCCCGAAATTGCTTTCTGGCTACGGCCTTGACCACCAGCCACAACGTACTTGTAAACCCGATATTCTTCCTGAGGAACTTCCTGTCTCCAAAGGGAACGGGTACAGCAAAGGAGAATTGGGGGCGGGACATATGATTCAGGAGAGAGAAAGGCAAAAAAAAATGTTCTTCCTTATGTTAAAAATGTTCCAGACCGGATTGAGAGAAACAGTGAAACCAATAGTTAGGCCATCAAAAACAATCTGACAAAGTAAGGTCAGCTAAGGACCCCAGAAAACATTTAGCAACACCTGAGGCATACAGGATTCCTTTCAGCTGCGAGTCGGTCTACGTTGGAACCACGAAAATAAGTGCTGCAGCTGTAGCGGAACAACAAAGAAGGCACTCGCGTTGTCTCACTAGAAGATACAGTAATACTTTTAAAAAACACATCGCCTTTATGTCAACCGTAGTAGTAGACAAAACGTCAGGCATAAAAACCTGCAGACCACGGCCAAAAAGCCCAGGAAATAGCTTTCACACAAAATTATTTACTGTTCGGTCTTAATATAGCATCCAAAGATAATGTTATTATTTGTTATACTTGTACTGAATTTAAGTGAGTAGTTACAAGTGAAAATTGGAAAATGAAAATAACATTCACGTTTGACTTTCAATTTGTGAACTTGATCGAACAAAAATGTGTACATTTCACAACTGAAAAAAACTTATTAAGATTATTGTGTTTCAGTTTTCATCATTTGCTGGAGCCCCTACATGCTCTTTGATCTCCTCCAGGTGTATGGCCAAATACCTCAAACTCAAACCAACATTGCAATAGCGACTTTCGTGCAAAGTTTAGCACCTCTCAATTCTGCAGCAAACCCCATCATTTACTGCATATTTTCCACTCATTTTTGTCGAAATTTTTGGTGAGTTCAATCAGAATAAACTTTTGGATTTGAGAGCCTTCATTTCATAATTATTTTCAAAAAAATTATACAATGTAATTGATGGTAGAGGAACTTTCTAAATTCCATTCAACATTCAAATATATCGTTGATAGTAATTCCGTTACTTATATAAAAACAAGCCTGGCCACAATGGGGAATGTTCCTCAATTTAGGTTATTACAGCAAATGCAAGTTTGAACAAAGTGAAGTTGAGTTTAATTCATGAGTTTTTCAAATTCACTTCGAAGAGTATTCGAATTGATGTTTCAAATGTTGGGTTTTAATTTTTAAAGGGATTTCTTTCTAATTCACATATTGGCAACAGGGCCTATGTTAAGCTGAAATAATTTATACGTACCTAGATATTCTACTTTAAAAAAAGGAAAATTATCTTTATAAATCAACAATTAAGGCAAAATATAAATTATAGTTCAATACCACCTCCACAAGCCACATAAACAACAGTTGTTTTGTTATTTATTTATATAGAGGAAGATAGGTTAGGTGCACAACATGTCATATATCACAGAATGTCTCGGAACTCTGAACATAAGTAAACAGAACAGCACGCCTCTGAAATATGTCATCTTTGTTTGTCTCATAAAGGTAACAGATTCATTCTCCTTTATTAGCTATAACCGATGTTGCCAAATGGTGAAATAGAAACGAATCCCTTTAAATGTTGAATGCATAATTTCATTCCTCTTTTTTTAAGTATTTAAATAATTTTTTAAAGAAAAAGGTTGAAATGATAAGGTTGAAATGATAAGTTTAAAATGCGTTGTTTCAGAGCTCTTTTAAGAAAGCTACTTGATTTTCGTCAGGAGGAACATTCCCCATTGTCATAAACAGGTTATATTCAGAAATTATTGTATTATCTAGTACAGGGGTTCTCAAACAGTGGGTCGCGAACCCCAGGGAGGTCACGGAAGGTGTCCAGGGGGGTCACGAGATCTAGAGGAAAAGAAAAAAAATCAGTCATTGCTGTAGTTTTTCATTAACAAAAATATTACATTCAAGCTTCAAATGCACATAGAAGTTTTTTTGTATTCTATTATAAAATAAATCAAAATAATCAAAAATTAATGTTTATTTTACTAGTTACTAATGTTTTCATGCAAAAACTTAGCCTTCAATGTGGTTTTTTGTTAAATGTTGTTTTAGAGTTAAAACTTGGGGGTTGCCAACATTATTCAACCAAAAAAATGGGTCGCAGTTCCTGAAGGTTTGAGAACCCCTGGTCTAGTATATAATAATCGAGAACAGTATAGTAAAAAGACATTGAGAGAAAATTTTTCACTCTCAAATATCTGTATATTGATGATGGAAACTACATTGACACTGTTTGCATTAAGGTTACTACCGCCATGCAAGTGGATCTGCAAGAAGAAAAAACGCAAACCGAGAGATTCGACAGTGACCACTCAGAGCAGCAGCTTGTCTGAATTTTTGACAAATAACCACAAGAAAAGGATAGAAGGGTCTACCAACATTGCACAAACAGTATTAATACATGCCAAAAAATAAATATGATTGTTTATAATTATTGTATAGTGTATTTTAAGATGAAAATAAAAAGTACCAAAAATACTTTGACGATTATTTGAAACATGATAGAACAGGCTAATAATTGATGTGTTCAAAAAGCACATTTTAATGTGGAAAGTTTACAAAACCGGAATATAACTACCTGCCAAATTTCTACATGGTAAATTAATTACCTACACTATTTACCTATCTATAGTCCGTTCATAATTTGTCGATAGCACAAAATGAGGGCCCAAGTCATAAAACGGTCGTAAAACTCGTAAAATCATAGGCGGAGTTTCCTGAGGTGTTTATTCATTAAATATAAAGCTTCAGTTTATATTCGAAACTTGCCTTGAAAGGGTGAAGTTGTTACGAACGAAAATAATTTTTGCTTTAGTACATTTTTTAATCGCATTTAATTTACGGCTCGTTGGTGTTTCGGCGTCTACGGCAGTAATTAACGTCTCTAATATTTATTTTGCGAATTTTGTGCAGTGCGTGAGTAACTTTTTTTCATATTCCTACAAACATATACGTACCTTTCGTTCCTGCTTGTTTTGTTTGATTGCTTGCGATGGCTTCGTCATCATCATCAACATCATCAAGTTTTACACCGGTACTGTTGCGTACAGTCAGTAAGTCTGTCTATTCACCAAGAGAGAAGACTATTGTTTTGAACGTTCACGATGCTCTGGTTTCTCAGAATCCCACAAACACTGTTCAGAACATAATCAAGAGTTGTGCCAACATGACGGGCGTAGGGGAGTCAACAATATATAGGTTCCTATCAGAAAGAAAAAAAAAAGGTATAGCTAACCCAAATACAAACGAATACTTAAAGAGGGGGAGAAAACCTATTGAAATTGATGAATTTGCCAAAAATGGTATTCGAAGGAAAATTCACGATTTTTTTTTACAAAAAAGAAATACCCAACTTAAACAAAATTTTACAAGAAGTTAGAGACGACCCGGATTTGCCTCATGTCGGACGAACCAAATTGTGGCAAGTTTTAAAAGAATTAAATTTCCGGTGGGAGAAATCAGACCGAAAATCACTTTTGATTGACCGGGAAGAGATAATATGTTGGAGAAGAAAGTAAGATCTATACGAAAATTTCGGGCTGAAGGAAGGCCAATTTACTATCAGGACGAAACGTGGGTAAACGCAGGTCATACTCTCACAAAAATTTGGACAAATAAAAATATATCAAGCTCCAGGCAAGCCTTTATGGAAGGTTGGTCTACTGGTATTTCCCCACCCTCTGGTAAAGGCAGTAGATTAATAGTTTCTCACATTGGCAGTGAAAGAGGATTTGCTAAGCATGGTTTGTTGGAATTTGAATCCAAAAGCACAAAAGACTATCACGAGGAGATGACAGCTGATGTTTTCGAAGAGTATTTTGAGCAGATGATTGAACATATACCACCAAACTCAATTATAGTATTAGATAATGCACCTTATCATTCACGACTAGTTGAAAGACTTCCAACGACTGCGTGGAAGAAACAGGATATCATTGACTGGCTGCGGAATAAGTCCCTGCCTTACGAAGATGGAATGGTTAAAGCAGAACTTTTAAAAATTGCCCGGCAACACAAATCTAAGTTCAAGAAATACGTAGTTGACAAAATGGCGGGAAGACGAAACATCACAGTCCTTAGACTTCCACCCTACCACTGCGAATTAAATCCAATTGAACTCATTTGGGCACAAATGATAAGCTATGTGGCTAGAAAAAATACGTCATATAAAATACAAGCTGTACGTGAATTGTTATATGAGTCTTTACAACATATTACAGAACAAAATTGGCGAGATGCAGTAAGACATGCAATAGAAGAAGAATAAAAAATGTGGGATCTTGACAATATAATTGAATTTGAATAGTTTTGTATGTAATCGTAGTTTATATCATTTAAAAATAGGTATTAATTAAATAAATGTATCTTTTACATATTGCAAGTAACTTATTATTTTTGAATAAAATAAAGAAATTTTTTTAAAATAAAAATACAGTTTACAGTACCTACAGTTTAAGAATATTAATATATTTATTTATTTAAAGTAACTAATGTTTTAATCATATACTCTACGACTTTATTAGCTATAACCGATGTTGCCAAATGGTGAAATAGAAACGATACCCTTTAAATGTTGAATGCATTATTTCATTCCTCTTTTTGTAAGTATTTAAATAATTTTTTAAAGAAAAAGGTTGAAATGATAAGTTTAAAATGCGTTGTTTCAGAGCTCTTTTATGAAAGCTACTTGATTTTCGTCAGGAGGAACATTCCCCATTGTCATGAACAGGTTATGTTCAGAAATTATTGTATTATCTAGTACAGGGGTTCTCAAACAGTGGGTCGCGAACCCCAGGGAGGTCACGGAAGGTGTCCAGGGGGTCACGAGATCTAGAGGAAAAGAAAAAAAATCAGTCATCGCTGTAGTTTTTCATTAATGAAAATATTACATTCAAGCTTCAAATGCACATAGAAGTTTTTTGTATTCTATTATAAAATAAATCAAGTGACAAAAATTAATGTTTATTTTACTAGTTACTAATGTTTTCATGCAAAAATTTTTTTAAAATAAAAATACAGTTTACAGTACCTACAGTTTAAGAATATTAATATATTTATTTATTTAAAGTAACTAATGTTTTAATCATATACTCTATGACACTGGTCACTCATTTCCACTCAAAATACCTACATAATCGGATTAAAAGTTTTATAGCTGTATTGTATTTCTTCAGATACAAGGTGGGTTAGTCGAAAACATCTTAAACTGCCAGTTTTAGATTGGTTTTTGTTATTATATCATATTAGCTGTCCTCTCTGTATTTCAGTTCTCTAATGAGGGTCAAACTTGCAGTGAGCTATCAACAAATTATGAACGGACTATAGGAACAACTAGCCTGAGCCAGCTTTTTACCTATTTTTAAGATCTGTCCTAATTACCAATTTCCTCCTTGCAAACTGAATTCAATAAAGGGGAACAATTTAAATCTATTCCATCATTGAGCAATAATCCAGAATTTTTACATCTATTGATTTCCTAACATTTCTAAAAGGTAGAGTTTTGAACCCTCCTTTTCCAAATGCAATACATCATAATCGTGATTGCACTTGTGCCCTTCTGTCAAAAAATAATTCGCAAATGTTGAATTGGTCTTTACATTCAAAAAACTACATCTATGATCTTTTACGGTTTTGGAAAAAGTTCTTCCGGTTTGTCCTATATAAAATGTTGGAAAAGAATCACAAGTCAACTTGTATATTCTCGATCTATCTGACACTGGAGATCCATCTTTATTGTTTTTAATGAATTCACTCAAACTATTTGTTCTGTAGGCTACGTCCAATTTTTTGCTTTTTAAAAAACAGGCAATATTATTAGTAGGATCACCAAAGTTAGTTAGGGTTACATACAATTAGTATCATTCTTTGAAACTGGATAGACGCTTGAGGATGATATCGTATAGCAAAACACGTGTTGCGGTTTTGAAGACTTTCAGTTATTACAGTTCAAAGTAGACTCATAAAAACAGGCAAAACTTCTGAAACAACCTAATACTCCCTTTTCAAAACTCGCCACTGTAGATTGAAATTGATCTAAAAACAAACATATCTGAATGGAAATTGTTGGTACCTTTTGATCAAAAACAAATAGTAATTTATGATTCGCATAATATTGCAACTTCTGATCATCTAGGATAATTTAAAACTTTGATAAAAGTTGCAGAATAATTTATTGGCCACAAAATAGGAAGAATATTTCAAAATATGCAGAGAATGTCAAATTTGCTGCAGTCAAAAATCTATCAATGTTCAACGTTTTGGTATGATGGGAGCAGAGAGAAAAAGCTAGTTTTCCATTTCAATTCATTAGTACAAATGTTATGGGTTCTTCTCCAAGAAGTTCCAAGGATAATAAATTCCCGATATTAGTTTCAGATTGTTTTTTAAAGTTTGTTATAATGAAACCTATTAGAAATATCACAGCTCAAGGTATCAATACATTTTTAGAGGAATTCGTCTTGAGGTTTGGTATTCCTCAAGTTTAATTGCTAACGTAATGCGTTTGTAACCAAATGAAAATTTCTCACAGAGAGAAATAATAGGACAATAGGTACAGTTATGAGACTCCCACAAACAGTGGGATAAGGAAATTTCCACAATTCAACATTCTATCAATTCTGCTTCTCATGTTCCAGCTAATTTTGAACATTATGGTGATGTAATTAATTCTGAATGGAACAATAATACCCAAGCTAGAAAAATGTATGGTGAAGAGTTGGACTTTTTCAAGTAGGTGAATAGGTCTGGAAACGAAATTTTATACATTCTGATGCTGAAAATGAATACCGTGGCAAATGTTTTGTAATATGTAAAGTTAAGAGAGCCGTATTAAAAATAGTTTATTAGTTAGAAAATTCGGATGGTTCCAATGCAGGAACGTGTCACATCTCAAAATTTAAACCATTTTATGGATCAGAATCTGTGTGGTTCGGCCAACTTCACAATTTGCTAATATGTACCTGTACATTCTATATATAACTGAATTTAGGGTTTGAGATATATATTTTGGTAGAATTTGGAACAAAATCTGGTTGTCCCTCACTTATGTGTAGAGCTCCTTGGATTTGGCAAGTCCCCATATAGTGGGTGAAAGGTGGAACATAAATCTTTTCATACCCATGGCAGTAGCACCGCGATTTGTGTATTTAATAGGATCAAAAGACACTTACCTTGTTTGCACTTAAAGCCATACTCGTATTTGAGAATTCTTCTATCATTTCAGAATACTATTGCTTATTCCATGGATCTCACTTCCTAGAAAGGCTTCCTTTCTGTAAAAAAAATGATGTTAGGTAGAAATTAGACTACCCTTGATGAATTAATTGTAAATAGATTCCATTCGGATACTCACCACATGAAGTATTAATTATAGTGCAACTTGTGGCAGTTGATATTCGAATGCTGAGTGTGTTTGATATGGAGCTTTCAGTACTGATTTGATAGCTGGCTAATCACAATGTTTGGGTGAGCATCATGGAAACTTGCTTTATATGGAGGTCAAGCTGCAAATTTTGAGTAGAGGACTGACCTATGCAACTGTTTTGAGTGATGATCTTTCAAGCTTTGTTGAGGTAGTTTGTTAACATGCATTTAAGACCTTGCACTATCCTACGTAGAGAGTATTGTGAAGTAGCTGCTAAGGTATCAAATGTAAGGCAACTTGGTATCATGCATTTTAATGCCTTCCCATTTTTTGCGTTAGGTGCGAGCATAGTCAATTCTTGACGGATTCACTTATACGGCAGAATTCGTGGAAGAGTGGACTTTGGGGGGTGTGTTAGGCTATTCAAGGAGGTCAGGCCGGTCATCAAGTGAAGCTTTACCACGGGCGGTTCAGCGGTACTACTGGAAAATCCTGTACTCATGGATTCGTCACTAATGAGTATCACAGATGAGAACATCTTCGAATTTCTAAGGATTGGCTCCATTTCACCCCAATTGATGTGAAGGGGGGAAACCAGTAACAGTTTATGAACATAAATGTTTAGTTAGTTAGTCCGCAGAGATGCAAGTATGAGGTGCCTTGTTAATCGTTTTCAACCTCCATTCTAGAAAAGATTAATTTTATAAGTATTAGTCACTGAAATAACAAAATTGGTATAATTATTTTGCCCATAAATAAGAGTATGATTCACAATCTTACTTGACCGGAAAAATCGAAGATCAAACTTTTCTTTGTAAGGAGAAGGGTGCTGTAACATTTCATTTTTCCACTTTTCATTTTTAGTGTTTGCCAGGCAATCTGAACATGAAAAAACCTTTTTGTCAATTTTAACTTGTAGATTGTAATCTACCAATTATTTAAATTTATTTTTTCACAGATTTAGGATTCCACTGAGTAGTCTGCAACAATACTCTGTAAATCATAGCCACCTGACAGCTTTTTGAATTCCATATCAATTGTTTATTTTGTTCGTTTTACCGTTAGATAAACAAACGAATGTCAAGTATTCTTCTTCTTTTATTCGGTAAGAGAGGTACCTACGTTTGCGAGGATGTCATACTAAGAATCGGTGGGCGCCCTCTGTGTATATGGAAGACACTGATAGAACAGGTGGTACATTACCTGGGTTCGAACTAAAACCGATTCTGTATGTAGGAAAAAATTTCAAAAAGGTCTTTATTTTGCCTTGCTTCACATGGAGAACATGAAGTGCTGATTTGATTAGAAATCATCAAGCAGGAATTATTCCAGTTTTGAAGATACAATATGAATTTTGTTGCAAGAGTAAATTACGTGGAGGTACTTTCTACGTTTGTAATTTTACTATAAATTAAGTTGTTAGGATTTTGACAACAGTTTTTTTTTTCACCTTAAAGTTCTGCCAGGCAAATTCAGAAAAATTGTTCAAGGCAAAGTCAAGCTTGTGGTCAAAGTTGATTTTTGGGTCGAATCAAAATCAAGCTTCGACCTAAGTCGAATTGAAATCAAGGTTGTAATTGAAGTTGTTAGTTACTTTTACGTCTCGATCCTCATTGAGATATGCAACCTCTTGTTGCTAAATATGTGGATCCTCAGCCGATGTCCTCGGATTTTCACGATTATAATTTTGTGAAATTGGATTCCACTCTTCATCTAAACTAGTTTCTTGAACACTATTGATACGCATCAACAAATATCAACCTCGCCATTTGTAATGTTTACATGAATGCTCCATTATCCATTCCACTTGAGTTTATGACACTCGCAAGTAAAAACTTCGGTGTGAGCGTGACCGTTGTGAACGCTCAGTGAAACGCAATATCTGTGATATGGTATCAAATGTGAGAGAAATAAAATCGACATTTGACAGAAATATAGGAGACTTATAATGTTTGTATTTTTGGATTTTGGGCACTGAATTTGAATAGTTACACTTAGGGTGTTGAATTGGTACAAACTTGTATTAAAATAGAAATTCACAAATTTGCGCCCCTAACTGATGAAATGAACATTATGTGAATCTGAAAGTATAACTATGCTTATTGTAATAATGGTCATGGTTTATTGAATTAACTTTCCAATATTAAAATGGAATCCGAGAGAATTTTGGTGGCTGCTGGGTTAACTGCAGCAGCAGTAGTTGGAGCTTTCATATTTTGGGGGCCGTCCCCTTCATCTGGGGGCGGAAGAGGAAGATTGGCCGGTCTGGTAAATTTGGGAAAAACTTGTTTTTTGAATGCTATTCTTCACGCTCTCGCAGCTTGCCCAAATTTCATTACTTGGCTCGAGAAAGATAAATACATAAAAGAAACCAGCTTACGAGGCACACTCGCCACAGTATTATCAGGTAGATTTAAAGTATATGTTTAGACGGAAAATTGACTATCTATTTTTCAGTGGTAAATGGTACAAATAAATCGGTTCAAGAGACTTTTGCTCCTGCGGCAGTTATAAATGCCCTCAAGAGATTGGGTTGGGTTATACCTGCAGGGGAACAAGATGCGCATGAGCTGTTGAATGTCATTTTGACTACTTTGGATGAGGAGACTCAAAAAATTGGGAGAAAAGTAAGTGTTTGAGGAATGGTGCAGTGGTGGATTCAGAGTTTCTGTTTGTAGGCTGGTTGTTTGTCAGACGCTTTGGGAATGAATGAATTAGAACTCGAACCAGAAGAAGAGGATCAAGGGGAATTTAACTCTCTAGGCAGTGTGATGTCTTTGAATGAACTCTGCAGGCCAACGAGTCTCTCTTGGCGAGGGGGAGCAATAAGGAGAAACAGGTGGATTTCTAGGTCATGCAGGGCTCTTCAGATGACGGGTCCACCGGCGCAGCCAGTAACGCATCCTTTTACAGGCACTCTCACCAGCCAACTGCGCTGCACCGAATGCGGCTTCAAGGTTGAAACATTGAACATTATTTTGAAAGTACTGTGTTTTTTAAATTTTGGATAACTTTCAGTCTGCTGTTCGTTATGACAAGTTTGAAAGCTTATCTCTTGCTCTTCCAAGTGGAGCTGGTGACTTGGGTTGGGGCAGGCACAAACTACATCAGCTTCTCACCAACTTTGTCACTCCCGAGGTTGTTCAGGACGTTCAGTGCGAAGGCTGTAATAAAGGCAGGGATCCAGCTAGACCTCCTGTCTTGTCCAAGCAAATCAAAATTTTAAATTTTGGAAAGGTCAGTAGTTTTTCATATTTAATAGTTCAAGAATCACTAAGATAAGACAAATAAATATTGAATGACTCAAAATTAGGTAATATAGAGAAAATTTGAACTTTGGTTATCCAGGCTAGGAAGCCTGGTCCAATGGAGAGACTAACTCCAGACGTTTCACACATTACTACTGTGGGCATCTTCAGCGGTGGTTAGCAGCCTATCAAAACGTTCCAAGTTGATCCCTTTGTTGGACCACAGTACCCAACCTTGATAATCAAATTTCAACTTCCGACTGTGAAAGGTAAAACCTTGAGTTCAATATAAAGAGAAGCCTGTATCCATAAAAAACACTTTCCACTCACCAGAACTGCAAAACTATTCCATTTTTCATCTTCTGCCGAATTGCTCATCTCAGAGCACTTTGGTCAAAATGTATTACTTCCCTGTACCTATTCAAAGAATACTGTTAGTCAGTATCCCTTCGATACATCCCCATTCACAAAGACAGAAATTCTAGGTACTCTGGAAACAATGGCAAATAAAAACTCCGCAGGTACTGATGGTATGAAAAAAATTGTAGACCTTATAATCGAGCCACTATTGTTTTTGATGAATCAGTCATTTTTTGTAGGTTGTTTTCCAAATGTATTTAAAACGGCTCTCATATTTCCTCTATATAAAAAAGGCGACAAAACTGAGGTAGACAACTACAGACAGATATCTTTACTTTGTTCCTTCTCTAAACTGTTTGAGAAAGTTGTTAGTAACAGAATTCTGAATTACATGGATCAAAATAATCTTTTTAGTAATAACCAATATGGCTTCAGGAAGAACAAATCAATTGAATCAGCTTCATACCATTTATTAAATTTCATTTATACACAGGTTGACTCGAATAAACTAGTTGTAACACTTTTTTTCGATTTGTCAAAAGCATTTGATACCATTTCTTCCGAATTTCTTATAATTAAACTTGCAGGCCTAGGTTTCCCAAAAGTCTTGTTTTTAGGAACGTCTTTAGACGAAAATTTGACCTGGAGCGGTCATATTCAGAAGGTCTGCAATAAACTCAATTCCGCATATTACTCAAACAAACAATTGAAAAACACTCTAGATAATTCTGGATTGATGAATGTCTACTTTTCTATGGCTTATTCTCACATCAGCTTTAATATCATTTCTTGGGGATGTGCAAGGGAATTTCCACGAGTTTTTGTTGCTCAGAAAAGATTGCTGAGACTAATTTTTAATATAGATTTTCAAGATAGTTGTAGACCAATTTTCTTAAGAGAGGGCCTATTGACGGCACCTTCTTTATTTATCTTGAAGTGTGTCACTTTTGCCCGTAACAATATAACTAAATTTGTCACAAACGCGGATATACATGGTAGAGACACCCGTCATGGGAAACTGTTAAGAACCCCCTCACACAAAACGGCTCACTTTAGATGCTCCCCACTATTTAATACAACAAACTGTTATAATAACTTGCCGGCATCTATTAGGAAAGATAAACTTTTTAAAATTGAGGTGAAGAAACTTCTCTTACAGAAGTGTTACTACAGTCTTGAGGAATTCTTGCACGACACTTTTTCACGACATTTTGAGAGTATTTGCTAGAGCTTCTCCGATTTTTTATATAATACTTCTATGTTGTGAAAGTTTGTGGACGTGAACCATATTTATTGTTTTTGTATTGTTCAACTTCTGTAGTTTTATTTTGTTTTTTAATTATGACTTAGCACATGTACTCAATGTACCAAAGTGTCAAATAAATAAATAAATAAATAAGCGTGTTTCACCGGAGATCTGCACAAGTATTGAGTCCTCCACAAAAAAATGTCTTTCAAAGAATAATAATTTGTATATTATTTTGTAATTCAGTTATTCATAATAACCAAAAATACAGGCAATTTTTATTATGTAATATATTTCTTTCGAATCGGCCTCTTTGAACAAATTGCAGTTTTTATTCGTCAAAAATGTCTTGCAAATTATTAAGAACATTAAAAAATGTGTTGCAGCTGCCAATGTGTTTGTGCATCCATATATCTCGAAATACTTGGCAACCGGGAGGTATATCCAAAAGACAGGACTACGTCCAGTTTCCAATGAGGCTCTCCATGTCTGCCTACACTTTCATTCAAGTCCACTATCAAAGAAAATTACCAAATTCAGTGAGTTTTTTATCCATTATATTTATTTCACCAGTAAATTTATATTCGCATTTGTATTGTTCATGGTAATGTACGCGTACTTTACAGACATACACCAGCACAAGTGAGGGGGGCAGCCCTTTATCCAGCAATACGCCCTCGTATTGGGCAGGAAATTCTCTCGGGGACATGGCCAATGAATTTAGAAACGTGTATCAACTTGCCGCAGTTGTTGTGCACGCAGGGGATGCTCATTCGGGTCATTTCATAACTTATAGGAGAGGTCATCACAACAGCAGGTAAACCATACAAAATTTCGAAAAAAATGCTCCAAACATTTCACAATCGGGTCTCAGTGTTGTGTGTGTTGAAATTGCTTTTATTTTTTAGATGGTATTACACTTCTGACGTGGAAATAAGAGAGGTATCGATAGATGAGGTATTGCAGAGTACGGCCTACATGCTTTTCTATGAAAAATCTTCCACCATGACGGGCTTATTTTGAATTCAACTATCAAATCTTCTTCAATGTGTTGCATTTGTTATTTATCGATAAGCTTAGATATATGTAAAAATTCTCATTTTAGTACATTAAGAAACAGTGATGAATTGTTAGGTAAAAAGATGGACGCAAAAAAATAAACTGGCTCGGAAAATGGATATCGTACAACACAGTTTGTGTTGAAATGGCTAGACTCGAGGGCTGGTAACGGGGAAAGAGGAGACCTGTGGTAGACTGTGACTTCCCCTTTACGCAACAGTGGCGCAGACAATTCAATCATTTGGATGATGATGAAAACAAAAATATGTGATGTTTCATATATTCATGGAGTCTTCCGAGATAGATTTGATATTTTACATCCATGGGTGAAACCATTCAGAAATTTGAACGGGAAGAAACATCGACAAAATGGTTAAGGCTTTCGCGGCTGAGGTTTTCAGTGTCACTATTTTCCGGGTTTGAAGGCCTTGAACTTTTGGAATTTCTTCCTGACATCGGAAATAGTATCTCCGATGGTATCGGAAATATTATCTCAGGATATATAAACCTCTCAGGAAGCTAGCCACTCCAGCGAAACGTCAGGAAGAAATTCTAAAATTCCACGGCCGTCAAACCCGGAAAATAATGACATTGGGAAGAAACATTCTAATTAAATTCGAAGCATTTTTTTCATTGGATCTGGTAATCTAGTTCCAATTACATGAAAATTTAAATCGGAAGGAATGATGGAAGGTTCGGAAGCTCCAATATTCCTGAATATCCTTCAACAAATTATATGGTTTCTTTATACAAAAAGCAAACTTTTAAAGGTATCTTGGAATCTCAAAATATTTCTCTGGGAGTCAAGAAGGCAAACAGATCAACTTTATGCTTACAATATGGTGAAACCAAGGGAATAATGAACTGGTTGATACACGGGTTTAATTATTTGTCAATATATTTTTTGAGTAGGTATATTTTTCTTGAATGTTCTGTGATATGTTATTGACCTTCAATAAATTAATGCCATTGTTCAATATTTCACTTATTGATATCCTTTTTCCAACTCACAGGACCCTCAACATTTTTCCGAAGTGCATCTTTGTAAAAAGTTTGGAATTATTATTTAAATTTGTTTTACTGAGCCCTTTTCCTGAGAATAGTACAGCGAACGTGTCACGAGAGGCAGCACTAGTAGTAGGGACAAACAAACTATTCACATGTAAAACAGTGTTATCTACATAATAATAATTTATTATTTAAAAATATAAATCTGATATAAAAAATTATTTTGGGCTAGTATAATGCTAACAACGCATTGCTGTTTTGCAAATTGTACGTCGGATAATCGATGTCCGGAATAAAACGTGTTTTTTATACCATTTATGAAACCTCATTATAGGTTAGATGTAAGAAATGGATACATGCTTCGAGGAGAGTGGATTTAACGGTGCAAAAAATAAATAAATATTCAAATGTATGCTCTAAACATGAAATGAATAGTAAATTTTGCATAATTACCTTTGATTAGAATGGGATATAACCTCAATCGTTTATTAAATCATATTCATTTATTATATTTAATGAAATTTATTTCATTACCATCTATATATGATTCATATTTCACTCGGAAATAAATCTGAAATTCATAATTATTTTTAATTTCATTTATTACAGTTTGAATCTACCGCTACTCTTTTACTAGAGTCTGTATACTAACCTGTATATTAATTCACTTTTTTTACAGTTACTTTTAAATTACGGCATGCAAGCCAACGTTTTAATGTTACAACATTGTTATCCTTTACAGTTGCAAATTTTAGTTTTGCTCCAGGAACATCTTCTTCTGTTAAAAACATTATTTTTTAATTGTGCTTTACCATATGTTTATATGAGGATTAGGCAGTGTTTGTCCCTACCGAACTACTAGCGCTGCTAGTGAGTGATTTTTCGTACTTCAGTAAAAAGGTTCATCAAAGATATCTAGATAGTTGTGATTAATTCATTCTCCCTTACTATAACTTTCTATGAATGAAAACTGGCTTGAACATTGTAGAACAATAATGAAATTAAATATTGTTCCTCTACGACTGCTATAAAAACACCAAATCACAGAAAGGGAGGCCAGAAACCACAACAAAATAGCAACTGTATCGATTTCGGCAAAACAAAAACTTGAGGTATCAAAAGACAACATTTTGAAGACTTTCCGTTCTTTTTGATATTTCCGTATCAAAAAGTTTCGGTGTTTTGTCTTGTTTTTGTAGAGTTCTCTATGTGGAAATGGTCGGCGACAACAAGCAACTATTTAGTGCATTATTTTGTTTGGTGTGTCACATTATTATATTCAAAGTGTTAATCTGTCTTGGGTGTAAATTTCAATGATCTTAGTTTTCAATTTTTTCCTGTCATCGTCAAATCTGCCATAATTTTTTCCAGTCCATAATATCTTCGTCTTCTTAACAATGCTTTCATCCAGTATCTTGATTTTTTTGGCTTTCACTCAGATTTTGAAAATTTAAAAATCGCAAGTCATTAAAAAAACATCGTCTAGAGAAAGCATGATAAAAACTGTTTGTATAGTGGAAACGACAGAGAACATTTCACGACAAAACGCGCGACTTATACCAGTTTTTGACTGTTTGGTCAAATCAAGTTTGTTTTCGAAACTAAAACAAGTTTTTTGTTTTTTTTTTGAACGAAACTAGACGCAAGCAAGTTTGTTAATTTTTTTCGCAGAGTTCAGAGTGTGTAAAAAAATACTAAATCGCAGTAAGTATGTATGGCATTTTTCTGAAGCATAAACAAATAGGAAAATGTTCCAGAAAATTGCAGACACTATTAAGTTTGACAGCATGACTACGGTAAAAGAAAGTTTTTTTAAAATTTCCTAATCTGAAGTGGCTACACAGAGCATTCCTTTCGACGATCTTCTGCTACCATACTTGCTAATGCTAGTGACGATTCATCAATACTAAAACGTCATGAATGATAGCGTTCCAGTGCTCTCGAGAAACGATACAATCGTAAATAAAAAAGCTCAATGTATTGAACACGCCGAGAAACTTTCATCTTTACAGGAAGCACAAACTTCAGAAAACCCGCAGCCGTCATGTTCACAAACATAACAATAACAGATAATTTGTTCAAAAAGCAATATGCGCTAGCCATGAGCTTTCAGAGGTGTTCGAACAACTATAAATCATAATTTTGAATAACTCGATATAAATTTGATCTACTCTATTATTCAAATAGTTTTTCATAAGATGCCTTTGGTGTACGAGTTGCTATACTAGTGCGAAGCATGCCAGTTTCCATGAAGACCAATACGACTTATTTGGTTCACCGAATAGAAGTGCTTAATTTCATTTAGACGAGCTGTTTTGAAAAAACGGTAGGTATAGTTAATGTCGTTCCTTTGACAGTACAGAGTTCCAGAGTTGCATATAACACAGAACCCATGCAGACGATTGTGGTACTAACAATCGAAACGTCGTGAAGTAACTTGGCCTGAAATCTCTTAATTTTTATTTCTTTTTTTTTTGTTTAATAGTTCAATTTTTAATTTTTTGCTTGTATTTCATGGTTTTTTTCTTGATATAATTGTTATTTTCAGCTGTTTGTTTTTAATTTTCAATCGTATTGGTTTTCATTCAACCGTGAAACACTGTCAACCACCTTCGAACAAAAGGAAATATTTATATGACGGTGATCAACTACATTTGCTTTTCTGTTAAACTTTTGAACTGAAATCAAAATATTTCACAGATAATGTTACATCTGAGCATCCACTATGATGTCTATATATTGTTAAGATCTAATAGAAGCAGTTTAGCCAACATAACCTTCACGAAAAAACTTATGTTGGTATCATTGAGTTTTTAAGATATCTCCCAACCTCTACCATTGTTGTTTATATATGATAATGTTCATTTCTTAAAAAGTCTTTAAATGCTATTTTAACTATTGAAAAGTTTGTTTTTTGAAGTCGAAATGTCTCTTTTATTTTTAGAAGAAGACCCATGGTAACTAATGTTTAAGAAGTACTAGTTACTCAAGGTATTGAACGTTGTTTTCCCTAGGTTACTGGAATATGAGTCTTGTGAGAAATTGCATAGAGATGTAATGGAACAGCTGAGCTTGAGACAAAAACATCCAAGAACCAGCGAAAAGTACAATCAATTATCTGCTAATATTAGGTTACGGTTAAAACAATTTAACAATGAAGTTGGCCAACTCAATCAGAAACTAGAAGGTACAAGCAAATTGGGTAGTATGTATCCTTTTGCAAAATAAATAAGGTCCTGTTTTCTATGGAAACTCTGTACAAAGATGTGAGTTATTTTGCATCTTGTTCACTCCAAATATTCCTTAACTGTGAACTTCACAGAACACCTGCAGAATGTGAAAGGAGAACTAGACAGGTAGAAGTTCTTCAGTCGAAAGGACTTCAAATGCAAAAGATATTTGATGAACAGGTAGTGAATAAACTGAATGAAGATAGAAGATCACTTGTAGGGGAGTCTAGCATGGAAAGAGTCCCTTTTCCAAGTACTTCTGTGGATGACTTACGAATGAACCAAAAGAAGATGCTCGGAGGTACCTGATTTGTCTAATAAAATACAGTACCATTTAATATGGTGATTCTTGAATTATCCTGTTTTCAGAACAAGATAGGAGCTTGGAGGGTTTATCAAGAATCATATCCAGGCAAAAGGATATTGCCAATACAATTTCTGATGAGGTCGATTTCCAGAATGGTGAGTTAATGCCCCTAAATTTTCTAAGTCCATTCACCCTCCAAATACTTTTTGTATGGTTTTTCAGATATTCTGGACGATCTAGGAACACAACTGAGTAGGACAGATGATAGATTGAATACTGAAACTCGGCACATCGAGGTAGTTGATAGAAAAGATAAAACTTGTATATACTGGGTGATAATCATATTGTTATTTATTAGTATAGTTGTTGTGGCTGTACTTTAATTTACAAACTTCTGTTGATTGATGTGTATATACATTGTGATATAACAAAGAATTTGAATATATTTGATATATTAATTGTAAATCACAGTTATGTTTCATTTGACACAAAGAAGTATGTACGAGGGTGGTCTGAAAAGTTTCTGACCTCAACATGAAGACAGCAGCATTTGTAAATAAAAGCTAGAGAACTCCGTTGTTCACCTGTTGACAGTTACTCACCAAAGTTTCAGCCATTTCGGACACGCAATTTTTATGTAACAGCCGTTTGAATGAGTTGATGTGAGTGTTTTTACGGAAATGGACAAAATTAAGTATCGACTTGTTTCTAAAAGGCAATACGTTTATGCAAATCAAAGATGAGTTGGATTCTATTTATGAGCATACTATGTATCATTAGTTGACAAGCTGAGAACAGAACTTGCGGAAAAACGGCCCTATTTGGAGAAAAAGAAAATCCTGTTTCACCAAATGAAGAGGCAATCACATTTTTGTGAACAATTATTTTGCAGAGAAAGACGCCGAGAACTATTCTACAAAGATGGGAGCATCGCTGGGAGAAGTGTGTAGGGTTAAAAGGAGACTGTGTTGAAAAAAAAGAAAAATCTGAAAAAATGTCTTGTATCTTTGTTAGTCCGGAAACTTTTCAGACGACCCTCGTATATTACAAACTACTGCGATAATTAATTTTCACCAATGACCCCAATAAAATAAGGATAAAACTCATGACATATGTACTAGTTACTTATGTAATTGGTGTCTTCAAACTGCACAGTCATTCTAAATGAAATTGTTGACAACTTCTCATTTTCCACTTTGGAATTTCAACTCGTACTGATCTGGTGTGAGGCTGGGATCCAGCCCCAGCTGTTTCATTTGCACAACAACATCAAATAAATAATCGTAGCACTCCGTCATAGTTTTTGCATGCTGCCACGTATCTCCCCATACATAAACCTGCAAAAAATATTCAGATTAAGGTTCTTTCTTTTTTATATGAATCCCTTCAAATCTCTTGTACTAACCCCATGTCTTCGAACAAGAACGGCGCAAGTGTGTGGATATTTCTGGATAGTCTCTGCCAACATATCTTTCAAGTCTTCTTCGAATGGAGTGTTTTCTATTATGGGAACCACTAATTTTTCATCATACCTTAAAGTTTCGGCTGTTTAATTTTGGAAAAATTTCTAGAGGAGTTATAAATGCGGAGTTTTAGATAATTTGTGAATACACTGATCTGTTACTTGATGAAAATTTATAACACTATCTATGATAATTATAGAATATTCACACTATAAATTTTATTTGAGATGTTTTTCACTACACGGTAGCTTCATCTGTTCGCATGGTACAGCTTGTTAAATGTAGGAAGAGCTTTCTGAATTCCGTTATGGTTCCGCCAATTAGATGTGCGTTATTTGAAAGACTATAACTATGGCATGAGAAAAAGTTCAACAATAGTGAATGAATAACTTCTTGGTCGTTTGAAAAGAAATTTAAATATTTTCATTTATTGAGTTCCAGCAGACTAAAGGACGAAAATTAAACCTGCCAGAATATCCAAATACTTAATTGCTAACATTCAAATTTCCTTTCCAATGACAAACAGGAAGTTATTCACACATCTTTGTTGAATTTGTTTTCATAAAATGTCAATAACTAACATTTTTATAATTTACCTGTTTTCCTAGAAGGAATATTGTATTTTGTTTTCTCACAATCTACCTTTTTCACCAGAATTAATCATTTATCTAATCAAGTTGTGGCATATAATGCCAATCAATACATAGTATGAAACAAAGTCGCTTTCCGCTGTCTGTCCCTATGTATGCTTAGATCTTTAAAACTATGCAACGGATTTTTTGACATGGGCTTTTTATTATACAGAGAGTAATTCAAGAGAAAGGCTTATATGTATGTAACATGCATAATATATTAGAGAAACACTTATAATTTTAGAGGTTTCTGATGTGATGTTTATGTTAGAAATCATACGTTAAAAGGCGAGACCTCGTTAGTCCTTAGCCTGCGTTGAAGGCCACGCTTTGCACTATAGAACTTTATGATTAGCAGCTGTCGCACGTGTTTATATGTATATTTAGTATCAGCATTGCACCCGTGCAGAACCGGGGCTAGTCGCTAGTAATTAATATATTTCAATTACTTGTTTTTCTGAACACGCGCGTCGAGAAGAGTATTGCATTTCTGGTGATTGGAAAAAGTGCTTGTGAGAGATTAATTTTTCAGGAAACAAAGATTTTGACTTTCTACTTCTTCATCCTTATAAAAAAAATGTGGAAAACTTCCATTTTTTGTATGAAGATGAAGAATTTGAAAGCCATTTATCTAATTGAGTTTTCTAATTACCTACTGTCTTTATATAAAAGACAATGCAGATTGTTTGATGTGTCAGTGCAACTGATGAAGTTACTGTGTAGCGAAACGCGTTTCGAATGAAATGTATAGTGCAAAAATTGCATAATTATCGTCATGGATAGCTTTAGATAACTGATAAAATAAAAACTAGTCAATGAAAACTTATTGATAAAGACCTCGATGAAGAATGTTCTACATAAATATTTTGAATTACCTGAAGTTCACTCCAGTTGCTTGATTCCTAATGCCTTTGATCATTTCCAAATGGGTACATACAAACTCTTTACCAGGAAATAGTAACGTCGCCAGAACAGCTGCTTTTGAATGAGTGTGAATGACAGCACCTGCATTCCTCATTGTGTAAGCGCACATAAATAACGGGGTACATTGGCTTTTTTTCAGTTTTTTCTCAACAGGAGGCAGTTCTAAGTCAACACCATCTATCGTTTGAACAAACATGTCATTGGGCTGTATTCTCTCTTTTTGCACAGCTGAAGGTGCAATGTAAATTTTTGAATCATATTTTATGCTTATACCACCACCTACGGAAAATAATCAAAGAGCAGATGCTTTTAAATATTTATATAAGTTGCCTTACCAGTTCCAGTGACCCATCCTAAGTGATAGAACTGCCTACATAATTCTGGTATTAAGTTTCTGGGATGTTCCTCAGAATATTTTGTATCCCGATAAGACATGTTCACTTTGATAAAGCACTGCAAGTTCAAATTAATTGTGGCCAATTCCTAATTGATAACCCCTGTTATCTACATTCCATGTCCATCAACAGTAACAAATATTTGATAAGCAACTATTTTTTTTAAGACAAACAAAGGATTTTTGAGTTGTCATCAAACATATGGTCTTTATCTTCATGAAAATTAGGGCTAACTTTTATATATAATATAGCCTTCGTTTCAATTTTGGAATAATTTTAGTTTTTAAACTAGCAGTGTTGCTAACAGGATGAACTATAAAGTCGCTAGATACATATGAAGCAAAATTCCGCTACACTGCTTCATATTTCGTCTGTGGTAACATTTCAAGATAAATCAAGGACCGTTGCCAACCTCTCGACGCGAACGGCTTCGCTATGTCAGTTTATCTGCGACTCACTTATAATTTTCTGTCAAATTATATTTTTTTCGACATAATCTGTTACATTTTTTTTTTCGAGCAGGAATAACACTGGCTGTCATAGAATACAAGCGTAGCGGAATATAAACCTAACTGCTGTGGAAGTGTAGCGACTTTATAGTTCATCCAGTTGGCAACACTGGTCATAGGTCATAAGTTTGATGTACTCAATATGCAGATAATAATTATTATTATTACATAAAATAAGAATTCGTTTTGTAGAAAAAGTTTCATAATAAATTCGCAGATTTAATTTTCATTGCTGTAAAGGCAAACTACTATTTCAGCAAAATGGATCCCATTACAATATCGCATCCTACTGAACAAGTTCTAATCAAACAAGAACCCTTAGATGAACCTAATATGGATTACAGTGATTGGAATGAACATCATCCTTGTGACAAATTACTCAAAGTAGAACTGCTCGAGCCAGATAGCGTTAATGTCGAAAATATAACTTGTAAGGAATGCCAAACTTTATTTGTGAATGAATACGAGCTCAAAATTCACAAAATGATACATTCACCAGATCACACCTGTTTTATTTGCAAGGAATTTGTGAAAAATAGATTCCAGTTCGTGGGGCATGTTAGGAAACATATGTGCGCTAAACCATTCAAGTGTCACAGTTGCATACGGACGTTTCCTACTTCTAGAGAGACCAAGTTGCATCAACGTGTGCACAGTGATGACAGACCCTATATGTGTACGGAGTGTGGAAAAGCTTTCAAACAAATTTCCACTCTAAAAGATCACGAGGTTGTTCACACAGGAGAAAAGAAATTCAAGTGTAAGGTAGAGTATGGTAAATGTGAGTTATGAATTGGTTTCGTTAAAACCATTTCTGAATCCGATAGGAGTCTCAGTTTTGTTAGCTTAATCTAATTTTCAGATTTGTGAAGGAGCCTTCGCTACAGCTACCAGCCTACGAAGGCATATCCGAGTGATGCATGAGACTGTACGTTCTTTTCTTTGCCACTTCTGTAAGGAAAGTTTCACAAGCAAGCAGGCGCTGAAACAGCACATGGGGATACACAAAGATGAAGATCCCTTGAAATGTCAGTGTTGCGGAGAGAAACTTGCGAACATAGAAGAGTTTACGGTGCACAGAAACAAGCATATTGAATTAAAGCAGTCAGGTAATTGCGAGTACTGCGGTAATAAGACTTTCTATTTTGAACTGAAGGACCACATTCAAAAGATGCACCACCCGAGATCCTGTGATATCTGCAGCCTAGTTTTCTATGACCAGAAATCTATAGATAACCACAGGAGGAGTCATTTGGAGGAAACCGAACGAGAAGATTATATCTGCACTATTTGTGGGAAGCAGTTTGAATTTCCTAGGTACCTGAAGGCGCATGCTAAACGGCACGAAGAAGATTACAAAAAGTTCAGGTGAGAGAATTGTTCCATTCATTTCAGTAAAATTTATATGTGATCAAAACATAATTCTGTTTCCAAATGTTACAGATCATGTTTCAGTTTAGAAAACTTAACACTCTCTGATACAGAAAATAATGGTAATGAATGAATGCTTTCCAAAGAAAACTCACTTTTAGAATAATTTAGTAATTCATTTTTGGGTAATAGTGAAATGTTTTAAGATTGAATTAATAAATATTGTTTTTTATTTTTGAGATAAATCCCATTAAAGTGAAATCACATGATATATTATGTGTAACTAATGTAAATTCAACAGATTGTATCCATGATAATAATCACACAAATTTCGGAAACATTTCTCTATTATGTTTTTAAAAATTGTGTAATTACTATCATGGATAGTGTTTTAAACGGATTATACATTTTATGAAAGTTTAGTTTAAAGTCTAACTTTCAAGAAAACTTTTGGCCAATAATTTTTCATAGTTCTACTTATTTCAGCTTCATATAAGAAGAATACGTCTCTCATTCAGTCCCAATAATACATTTCTCTCTTTAAGGAATTTACCTCCAATCCAGTTTATTATGATGAAATATGGTTCACAACAATTAATTTGAACTTCAATAAAGCAAAAAACTCGTCTATCAAGCTACTTGGAGTTACTTTGGATGATATCTTAAATTGGGAACCACATATCGATAATCTTCTTGGTGAACTACTCCTACTCTACTACTCTAGGCACTCCTCAAACTTTGAGGAGTGCCTAGAAGATGACAGTACTACCAACTGTCGAAAGCGCTCGCAGATAATTAATAGAAGATATAAAGCTTCAAATCCTTTTTGCAGAATTTAATATTGAAATACTCAAAATAAAGGAAAATTTGTTGCATCAATCAAAATATATATATATATATATATATATATATATATATATATATATATATATATATATACAGAGTGACCCATTTGAAAGCGGGCCACCTCTCTAAAACTGTTATTTATTATCCGATTCAGAAGTTTTTTTTTTCAATAGATAGAGCGTCAATAGTTCTATTAGAGTGCTGTGAAGTCGAAATATAAATAAAATTTTCAAGGCCTACTTCGAATTTTTTTCAAGGTCAAAAATCCAAAAAACATACTAGCGATTTTTTTATATGAAATTTGACGACGCCACTGGATTTGTGATGCTTTCAAATGGTTGTGACTGAAATTTCAAGATAAAATAATGTTTTTTAACAGAAATATGGCATAAGTAAAATATACCAATCACTGTCAAAATAATTCAAATAGTTGTATATTAAATAACAATTTTGTAAATAATATGGTTTGAAATACTTCTTCAGAACATAACAACTTTATGTGCGATATAGTTATCTTTATTAGCACACTGCAGTTTGTTGTCAAAGAATAGAAATACACATCTTTATATCATAATATAATTATCAATATTAAAACCATAAATGAACCACTACAAAAGAATGTATTAACATGACAATGCCCACACATTAAATTTTGGACTGTTCCACCAAATCTCCATTCAATTCGATACATTTATCATATCGTTTTCTAATGTTAACCAAAACATTCAATAATTGATTTGGGGTGATATCTCTGCAAGCCTGTCTTATTCTTTCACGCAGTTCCTCTTTGCTCGTTGGGCGAGTTTTGTATACTTTTTCCTTAACGGTGCCCCATAAAAAAAAATCAAGTGGAGTCAAGTCCGGGGATCTGGGGGGAAACTCAATCAGTGAACTATTTCGCCCTATCCACCGATTAGGAAAATTTTCTTCCAGCCAATCTCTAACAATCCTGCTATTGTGGATGGAACAGCCATCTAATTGAAATAGAATATGGGCCTCTTCTGCTAGTGGAAGTTCATCCATAGCGTTGGAAAACTCGTTTTTCAAAAAATTCAAAAAAATTTGACCATTCAAATTGTTTTCAAAAAAAAAGGGGCCAATTATTCTGGTATGTAATATTCCGCACCAAACATTTATTTTTTGGGAGTACTGTCTTCTGCAATTTATTATCCAATGTGGATTTTCTTCCGTCCAGTACCTTGAATTTTGAGAATTAACTGTTCCATTGGTTGTGAATGTTGCCTCGTCACTGAACAAAATTTTTTTCAGAAAATTCCTGTTATTTAGATATTCTCCTTGAGCCCATAAACTATACTCCATCCTCTTTTCATTATCGCCTTCTTCTAAGGTGTGAAGAAACTTTGGTTTAAAGGGCTTCATATTATTATATTTCCTAAGATTTCTCCTTATTGTTTCACGCGGTAAGTTGATGTCCAAACTTGCAATTCTCACACTTGTTTTCGGATTATTATTAAAATAATTTCGAATTCGTTCAGAATTATTTCGTCTCTGCCTTTGTACAGTATTAATATTCTTCAGGATATGTTTACTAACAGCTCCATACTGATTGAAAATTTTGTTTACTCTTCCAACTGTAGCTCTGCTAATATTTCGACGTTCCGGATGCATGTTATTGAAAATTCTACATACTTCCCTTTCGGATCTGTCGTTGTTACCACGAAGTTTTACTATTTCAATTTTCTCCTGCAAAGTCAAATTATCTGCCATACTTCTTTATTAGTGTAGGTACTTGAAGAGTTATAAACTTCACTATTAATACTGACAAATTTGTGTCTTTTCGTCTTTTATTTTAATGACTTGTCATCTCCACGGCAACTTAACTTTCAAAGCCTTCTAATAAAAATAATATTTTCGAAATGTGGCATCCCAAACATGTTTGAATGAAACCAAGATATGTAGATATTCGGAATAACTGACAACCACCAAAGAGGAACTGCGTGAAAGAATAAGACCAGGCTTGCATAAATGTTACCCCAAACCAATGATCGAATTTTGATCGAATCTTATGATTAGTTAGCATTAGAAAATGGTAGAATAAACGTATCGAATTAAATCGGAAATTAGTTACAAAGTACGGAAATTAATGTCTGGGCACTCTCATCTCAATCCATTTTTTTGTTGTAGTTCATTTATTTCATCAGTATTGGTTATTATTGATTATTGAATATTGATTACTATTTGATGTAAAGATGTATATTTCATTTCTCTGATGACAAAAAAACTGCAGTGTTTTGATGGACATAACTATCTTCTATACTTTATGGAGTTCTGTTTGAAAGAAACATAATTTGACACCATTTTGAATAACTGCTGTTTACAAGCTCGACTGCTAACGACGTGAAAGAGCATTTTAAACGATATTATTAATAATATTGTGATTTAATATGACGACAATTCGAAATATTTAGATAAAGTGATAAAAATTTTACTTATGCTATATTTCTGTTAAAAAAACATATTTCATCTTGAAATTTCAGTCACAACCATTTGAAAGCATCACAAATCCAGTGGCGTCGTCAAATTTCATATAAAAAAATCGCTAGTATGTTTTTTGGATTTTTGACCTTGAAAAAAATTCGAAGTAGGCCTTGAAAATTTTATTTATATTTCGACTTCACAGCACTCTAATAGAACTATTGACGCTCTATCTATTGAAAAAAAAAACTTCTGAATCGGATAATAAATAACAGTTTTAGAGAGGTGGCCCGCTTTCAAATGGGTCACTCTGTATATATATTTATTTATTTATTTATTTATTTGCCACTGAGGTACAGTATGTACATATGGTATGTCAATAACTTAAAATTAATATATATATATATATATATATATATATATATATATATATATATATATATATAGAACATAATAACAGTGTGATACGAATAAAATAGGTAGGTATTTCATTTATCATATATGTGTATATACATATATGCATATATACACACATACACATATATACACACATACACACACCCACATATATAAACATACACACATACATACAAATATATAGACAAGACACGTATATAAATTCCTTAGTAAAAATATGGAACAGGCGTCGAAGATAACACTAAATAATAGTAAGAGGAAAAAAAATAAGTAAAATCATTGCTCAACGGAAATCATCTTCCAGGAATTCATCACAACTATAGTAACATTTTTGTAGCAGCAATTGCTTCACTCTACCATGAAACACTTTATCAGAGGTAATTTGTTTGATCTGCTCTGGTAATTTATTATACAGATTTATGTCAATACAAATACATTATATTTCGTTGACTTATGACGTGCGCAGCAAAAAATTGTTCTACAGCGCCATCTAGTGGCAAGTTACAGAATAATTGATAGCCTAAAAACCTTCTCTATGAAAAATTACTTATACATGTCAAGTTTCATCACGATCGGTTGAGCGATGTAGAAGTTTATCACTTACCAACCAACCAACAAACATCCATTTTTATATATTGGATTTAGTATGCTTTCAAAAAATTGTTCTACAGCGCCATCTAGTGGCGAGTTACAGAAAAAGTGATACCCTAAAAACCTTCTCTATGAAAAATTACTTGTACATGTCATGTTTCGTCTCGATCAGTTGAGCGATGTAGAAGTTTATCACTTACCAACCAACCAACAAACATCCATTTTTATATATTAGATAAAAAATTAATAAGTATTGAAAATTCCTCTGCCTTTTTTATAACATTCGTAGTGGAGACATAGAGCCACAAAAAAGAAATTCGACAATTCTAGTTTCTGGCGAAAATTTCAAAAACAACCACTGATATTCTCGATCTGAAACAAGATTATCATAGTTCCCCAAAATAGGAAACTTTTGTCCAATTTAACCGGCCTTGCCGAGATAGCAATACTGGGATCTGTTTAAAAAAATGGCGTATGATGTAGTTGAATAAATGAAACCTTTTTGTTATTAAGATGTGATTCTGATTAGTATAGACTTCATACATGTAATACATTACATTATATCTTTACAGATGCGACTTGTGCCAAAAATCATTCTCCTCAAAGCGTGATTTAACGGACCACCTGAATGTCCACGCCAACGTGAAAAACTACCACTGCAAAGTGTGCAATAAAGCATTCCGAACGAAGCAGAGCGTCAACAAGCACATGCCCATACATTCCGAGAAGCGCCCCTTCAAGTGCACACTCTGCGACAAGAGATTCAAGAAGCAATCAATTCTGCGCAAACATTCCTTCACGCACTCTCGACTGCGCCCTTACGTATGCGAGTTATGCCCCAAAAACTACAAATCCAAAGAGAGCCTTCGGGTTCACAGGCTGACCCACCAAAAGAGAAAGAAAAAGTGCAAAGGATGCAAGAAGTCGTTCACTTTCGAGACGGTTTACAAGAGTCACGCCTGTCTCAGCGTCTACAGGTTCAATGTGAATAACCGACGGTGCAACTTCTGCAAGAGGCAGTGCAAGACGAGCGCCACCTACTACTACCACCTGCAGGGCCATTGCGGAGCAAAGAGATTCTCTTGCAGCACCTGCAAGGTTCCGCTGAAGTATCTCTATCAGGTGAATTTGCACGAGATCATACACAGAAACAGCAAGTCCAGTAAATAGTGATTTTCCGGGAGCTCTAGACAACGATCGAAGTTTGTCCATAGTAATTGGAATTATTCGTTCAGGATTTATGTTCCAGCACTCGAGGAGCTCCTAGAATAGTTTTGGAATCAGCTTTTTCTCCACTTCATGTTATGTTGGAGGAAGTGTTTTTGGTTACGACACTTTTGGAAGGCTCTAACTTTGTAACTGATTGAGACTAAATAGAAATATTTTGTTGTTTAATTCTAGGTTATCTAAATGTATTTATGATTTGTTTCATCAATTGTATAGACAAGATGGCGTTTGTCACTGGAGGTTATATTTTATTTATTTGTATATTTATGAACTGCAATGCTCAATTAATTGAGCTTGCCATAGATGAGACATATTTATATTATTTGGTCGGTAGTTTTAAATTGAAAAGTGGATAAAGTAAAATTTATGGATTTTTCTATTTTTGTGTCTCCCGCTCCTGAATAAATCATCGAATGTCCACAACCTGCGGACCATGGCCAAAAGTTGCTTTTATAAAAATTACAATTTTATCAGAGAGGTGGCCATCTATTGGAATTAACAGAAAGCTTAAATTTTAACACTGACACAGTTTATGAAACCGCAATACGTGTTTCACTTTACAACGCTTCATACTGACTCAATTCTTTGCAATTTTTGGCAAACTATCTTACATGAATATTGACATAAATAATTCCTTGACACTATCAACAAAGTAGCGGCTTTCAATAGCATGCTTCACAGACTATTGAATATTCGATTTTCAGAACTGAATTTTATCAAGGACTCCATCCTTATCAAAAACTGTGGAAACAAGCCATTCACCAGGCCTAAACCAATTCAATAAACAATAATAAACATCATAGGACACTGACATACTTTGATGAACCCACCAAAAACATCGTTCGTTTTTGAAAAAGGACAGACTTGGACATGGATTACCAGACAAATAATTGAGCATATTTGTTGAAAACAAGACAAAACTTCAGTGTCAGATCAGGAGTATATAAGTTGATTTGTGGATATTGGCCAAACGGATTGAGTCTTTTCGCAAAGAATGAAAGAACATTGGAGTAGTTTCTTGAATATGAAGACCCATCCCATTTCTGTGAACCACAATAAGGTGTTATTTGTTTACTTTATAGATTTTCATAAAATGTCGGCCGATTCCATCACATACTGTTCAGTCAAAATAAACGAGGTTTCCAAAGCTCGACTTTGTAACATTCTGAACAAGAATCCTTGCACATATGAATGTCAAATCAAAATATACTTTATTGTCCAAAGATTTGCATCTTATTGACAAAGTCCATAAAATACAATGTTAATATAAAAAAAGTACTAAAAGAGTATAAATGTAGATATAAAAAAGTTCCAAAAATGTATAAATGTAAATATAAAAAAAAGGTTCTTAAAAATGTATAGATGAAATACCAACATGTATAAAGTGATAGTACCAAGAATAAATTGCTAGTATATTGTTAGAAGGTTTCGCTAAAATACTCTCTCAAACTATAATAGGGTCTATCAACAAGTAGGTTCTTCACCGCCTTTTTGAAATGAATGTTGCTTAATAATAATAATAATAATAATAATTTTATTAACCATTATCGGTACATAATGTACATATGGTAAGTCAATAATTGTAATATATGTTACATAAATATTAAGAATAAAAATAATAGTTAGTCACACTTGAATAACAAATTAAAGAATAAAGATAAAATATAAATATAAAAACATAAAACACGGCACCTAATAAACAAATACATATATTATATTACATTATTACAGGAATTATCACTCCAATAGTATTTTAAAGTATAAAAACATTTTTTTATTAAGAATAGTTTTGTATTATTCTTAAAGATTTTATATGATTTTGACTCCTTGATTGAATCAGGTAATTGTAAAGTGAGATAGCATTGTATATTGGAGAATTTTTAAATTTATTTGATTTGCAGATCTTATTTCTAATGGTAAATGATTGAACAATCTACCACCATTATAGTATATGGAATCCTTGATTAAATTCGAAGTTGGGATGGAAAGTCTAAAGGTATAATTGCTATTGCGAGTAGCATAAGGAGTAGAAGCAAAGTTAAACTTCGATTTATGTTTATAATTAAGGCAAACTGTCTAAGATAAAAAGTGCGATGACTGTTAACATTTAATTGGCAGTGAACAAATTCCTGCACGATTCTCTGGGTTTGATTTTACAGAGACATCTTAGTGCCCTCTTCTGTAATATCAATACAGAAGAGAGAAGGGATGAGTTGCATGCTCCCCAAAAAGGTATTCCATTAATAATAATAACCTTTATTCAAAATAGACATCCTAATATACAAATGGTAATATGATTGTGAATATTAAATGAAATTTTAGACGAAATATATAATATTATTAGATGTTAGATATAGTATTAGATATAACATGCGAAAATAAGAAAATGTACTAGTGGGAAAATGGACAATGAAAAGAAAACAATAGATGCAGATCTTAATCTAATAATTCTGTGATCGTATATATTCCATAAGGGAGTGTTTAAATTGTTGGAGTGAATTGCTTTTTTTAATGTTGATAGGAAGTTTATTATAATTCAATAATCCCTTATGAAATAACGAGTTCATTGTTCTTGAGAGACTAGTTCTTGAAACCCACAGGTCACTGCTACCTCTTGTAGGATAGTTATGAATTTGATGGTTGAAACTGATAAATTCATTGAAGTAAGGTGCTATTTGACCAGTAAGTATTTTAAAGATGAAAATCATTGAAAAATAGTATAATCTGTCTTTTATTGTCAACCAGTTCAACGCGTCAATCATTGTTGCAATGGGAGTATATTTGTTGCACTTTAACAGTATTCGCATACCTCTGTTTTGTAGTTTTTGTAGCATTGATATGCAGTTTCCGTCAAGCAGAAAAAGTAAACTGGCACAGTAATCAAAATGCGGTTGAATTATTGATCGGTAAACTGTTAAGTTGGATTGAAATGTTAGTTGACGACTTATCCTTGTGAAGAAAAACATTTTTTTAGAAATTTTGTTGTAGATGTATTGAAAGTGTTTTTTCAGATTCAAATTGTTATCAACTATGAAACCCAGATATTTATATTCTTCAACAATATCAATAGATTCACCATATATATTAATATTGATTGTATTCTTATCAATTGAATTATATTTAAATGGAGTTGTTAATATCATGGCTTTCGTTTTGTTAACATTTAATTTGAGTTTATTTCTGTTCAGAAAGACTGTAATATTAAGTAAGCTCATATTTAGTTTGCGAATAGCATTATCTAAATTAACATCACTTGCTGCGAGTAGTGTATCGTCTGCAAACAAATTTATGAATTCACAGTCTGGAATATAGTTAATATCATTTAGGTATAGTATGAAGAGTAGGGGACCTAATACACTACCTTGCGGTACTCCAGTATTAATATTTCTTTCACTCGAAAATACATTGTTGACTTTCATACATTGGGATCTATTGACTAAGTAACTTTTAAACCATTGTAATACATTGCCAGAAATACCATAGTATTCTAATTTAGAGAGAAGGATTGAAATGTCGATTGTTTCAAAAGCTCTTTTGAAGTCTAAAAATACTGCCACTATAAATTTATTTTCGTCAATTAATAGTTTCCACTTGGACAGAGTAAGTTGGAGGGCAGATTCACATGAATGCTTTGATCTGAATCCTGATTGATATTCCATTAATAAATTGTTATTTTCAATATATGTACTGAATTGGTTATATACAGCTAGTTCTAATACTTTTTCAAGTGGTGGTAAAGTGTTTATTGGGCGGACGTAGTCGAGATTCAATAAGTGCATGGTAAACAGTCTCTGCGACATGGAAACCCAACTCATTTGAAACCACTTTAACTGCATAACATCCTGAGGAGATCTTACTCTTCAGTTGTTTAAGGTGCTCATCAAATTTCAGCCTATTATCAATGAATACACCGAGGAACTTTGTGTTTAATTTATTTTGTAATACGTCAGCGTCTATTGCAATGTCATCAAGCGAACATTTGAATGATATTATATTCGTTTTGGATACATTTAGAGAGAGTAAATTTGCATCGCACCAGCTCTTCACCTTCTTCAAGTCGGATGATATTATTTTATTTAGCTCCATTGAGTGTTTTCTGTCCAAAATATTGTAGTATCATCCGCGAATAGAGTGAAACTACCAGATATGTTAATCATAGATATGTCATTCATATATAGCAGAAACAGAATAGGGCCTAACACAGAACCCTGTGGTACACCAGATTCAATGGCCCAGTTCTCCGAGAGTTCCGTTGTCCTCACCATTTGACTCCGACCTGAAAGGGACGATTAGAACCAAGTGTTCGTTACACCTCTACATCCATATTTGTGAAGTTTTTTTAATAAAACTTTATGATTGACGCAACGAAACGCCTTTGAAATATCGCAAAAAATTGCGGCGGCTACTTCACCAGCATTCAATTCAGAGTAAATTTCATATAAAAAAAGAGAAGATAGCATCATTTGTATCTTTTTCTGCTTGAAACCCAAACTGGTTTTTGCTTATAATACAGTGCAGTTTTAAGAATTCATCTAAACGTACTTTAAATTATCTAAGAACAATTCGTTCAGGCCAGCCTCAACTCCCTACACAGTACGTTAATGGACTGACACCTATCAGAAAACAACTACTCCCCTGGCTAATACCACGAAGGGCGTTGGATTATATCCGACAGGTGTCAGTGCAGGATTCCTCACTGAAGTTATTCCTATATATTCTGTTGGCGATACAACTGCCGCAATAGATTTTCAATTATTGGAACACAGACCGGTTTCGGGCTGTTTGGCCACTCGTCAGTGCAAGGTAGTGTATATCAATCAATCAAACTGTACTTTATTGTCCAAGAATAATTATTCTTATTGACAAAGTGAGTAGATAACAATGAAGTGGATATCCACTGTGTCCAATAAATATGAGAGACAAAAAATATGAAAATATAAAATGTAAAGATGAATAATTATATATATGTATATATATATATATATATATATATATATATATATATATATATATATATATATATATATATATATATATATATATATATATATATATATATATATATATACGTGTATAAATAAAATGTCCAAATAAATAAACACAACCATGACAAATAGAATGATGACATTCACTCACATATATTCGAAACTAATTACAAAACAATATCTAGACATGAAGTTGAAACCTATATCTTTATGCAAATATAAATGATTAAAAATGGTCATTGTAATATTCCTGCAGGTCGTAATACGCTTTTGGAATGAGAAATAATTTTATCTCCTTCCTATATTTTTTTTTATTTCCAATTGCTTTAAAATGTTCAGGCAAATGATTGTAAATTTTTTTGCTTTCGTATATTATTGAATTTTCAATTTGAGTCGACCTAGGTATTGGCAGGGAGATATGGCAGTTATTTCCGGTGTGCCTGGGATTTAATGGGTTATCATTCGATAAATGTCTGTTGTGAATTAAGCATACAGTCTCCATAATGAAAAGGCATGTAAGCGTAAGAATTTGATGCTTGATGAATAGTGGTCTACAGTGATCCCTTGCTTTGGCCTTATCATCAACATAAAGTCAATGATTTCCGATAATTGAAAATCGAATTCCGTCAGAGTGTCATTCCTCGAACTAAGCTGAAGCATACAACAAACAACAGGTTTGTCGTCGCCCCATCTGCCTGTGAACGAGGTAGCCAACTGCATATCCTAAATTTTCCCAATTCCTCGTATAAGGAAAGAAAACTTTCACATATAGTCAGTGGGCATACTTGAAGACTGGCTACAAATCAAATTATCTAAGAACAATTCGTTCAGGCCAGTCTCAACTCCCTACACAGTAGGTTAATGGACTGACACCTCTCAGAAAACAACTACTCCCCTGGCCTCAAGTATGCCCACTGACTATATGTGAAAGTAAACGTACTTTGACTAATTTCTCAATATTTTTTGCTAAAGTCGGTATTAAGGAAACAGGATGCAGATTGGAGGGATTATCTAAATCACCACCTTTATGTAGTGGAATGACAACGGAAGTCTTCAGGGAAGAAGGAAATGAGCCAGTTCTGAATGAGGTGTTAATAAGGGCGATTAAAGTTTCTAGAGCATTGAGTGGTAAATTCAAATGTGTTCCACTGAAGTATTCATGTTGATGTTCATAAACTCCAAATGCTTTTTGGTGTATTATGAGGGTGGTCTGAAAAGTTATCGACCTAACACACATACGACATTTTTTTTTTTTTTATATTTTTCAACAGTCTCATTTTCACTCTTTTTCTTTCAAAAATAATTGTTCACGAAAGTAATTGCTCTTCATTTGCCGAAAATCTCTGTCCTCCGAGTCCAATTTTCAGATGAGGGAACGAGAAGAAGTCACTTGGGTCTAGATCTGGTGGGTAAGGCGGATGGTCAAGCAGTTCAAACTGTAATTCGTGAACTTTTGCCATGCCAACCGTCGAGGTGTGAGACGGTGCGTTGTCTTGGTGAAACTATCAAATTGCGTGGGAATAATCTAGGAGATACTGTATGTTATCCAAGAAAAAATCAGAATTTAAAAAACATAAAAAAGATATATTACATAATGAAAACATCAAAAACAAATGATGGCAGGTACTCGTATGAAGTTATCTGAGTCAACATGGGAAGAATTTGACATGAATCTTGACAGTATCAATGTTGTTTCATTAGTTATCCTATCACTCAAACATACTTTCATAATCGGCAAGGAGTTGACGATTGGAAAAACAAAAAATGGTCTTTATTCTAAAACCAACGAGTTTTCACAATTTGAAATAAAAAATATCTTCATAAAATAAAACAGTCGATATCACAATGAGACAACCCCTTGACACGTTCAAATGTCAATTTCACCTAACAACTCATCAAAACCATCATTAAAAGCATCTTCCGCTTCCATAGAACATTTGCTGAGAATATCATCGAATCCATCATCGAAAATCTCATCTGAAGATTCAACCTTCCTTTTTTTTGTAGGCATGTAGTATGTCCTAGTATCAGGGATTCTGTTACCACTTGCGTCTAATCCGTCTGTCACAACTTCATTGTCTTGTTTCGTAACAGTAACATTGCCGAAGGAATCCTTGCAAAGCCCTGCCGTTTTGAGCGTACGTTGTTTTTCTTGAAGTAAAGGCCAGATGTGATCGTCTGCTGTACCAGGGGCGATGAGATATCGCACAACTACTTGATTCTCTTGGCCTATCCTGTGGGCTCTGCCTTCGGCTTGGCTTATTATCTGAAAGAAATTAAGTTTGTGAAAACTCTAAAATGATAATGTATAACAAACACACAAAGGTGCAACTGACTAAAACACTAAGTCAGTCAACCTACAAAACCAATGCTTATATAACAGGGCATGTGGAGATTTCTGTGGAGAATATGTAGGCTAAACGAATATGCGAACATCAGTCAGATTAAAGGAACACAAACTAACACTTTGAAACAACCTCAGTCTTATACAAACATCACCTCAATCATCTTCAAAGAGGAAGATTAATCTTCCTCTTTGAAGATGATCACTTGGTGATCGACACACGTGTCGAGGTGTTGAAAATAACGATTTGGTGTTGGGAAAAAACTCCAGTAATATTCATTACTACACCAAAGGTTCCAAACAGTGCATCATAAGTATGTTACTGCTTCGTGATTTTTTTTTTTGTTTCAATGTGGCAGATGTGCCCAGGGAACCTCAGCAACTTCTTGAGTGGAAGACTTTGCAGAATTCACAGTTAAAGAGCTAAGTCACTGATAATAATGATGAATGGAATAATTTTTTGGAAAAGTGCTAATGAATCCAACAAAATTACATAAATTTTATGTTAACAGTGACTACTCACGCTGGGATTCCAATGCAACTCGGCAAACAACACCATCTGGGCTGCAGTGAGAGTAATTCCAGCATTAGCAGCTGTTATGGACAAGATGGCACATTTGTATTTATCGTCCAGCTGGAATTTGTTGATAAAGTACTTTCTCTGATCCGAGGTAGTGTTTCCATCTATCCTGATGTACTTTATGTCTTTCTTCTTGACTATGTCTTCTATAGCGTCCATCATTACCTGATGATGGGCAAAGGCCAAAAATTTCACTTTGCTTTCCAGAGTTTGCAAAATGTAAGAACTGAAATTCAATGACGTTATTACTTCATTATGGCATATTATACTCTGAAACTTACCACACGGAAGGAATTTTGATTGCAGCGGTTTCGGAAAAGAATTTCAATAGAGCGCTATGCTTTTGTGGTCCCTTCTGTTCTCTATACTTTTCAGCCAACCCCAAAAGACAACTACGGTCCTCGACAGAAAATTGACTTAGATTTGTATCTAAAGTAATCATCTCTTGCTTTTTATTGGGCAACGCTTTCATCACATCTTCTTTGGTCCTACGGATCATAAATTTTTTTGATAAAATGATCTCCAGCTCTTCCAAGTTGGACTTGCCGCTGGCGTTCCAACCGAATGCAGTTTGCTGACCGTCACAGTACCGTTTGCTAAAGTCATAAAATGTGCCAAAAAATTTACTATCTATTAAACTGAGCTGAGTGAAGAGCTCGCTAGGCCTTGACAGAGCCGGAGTGCCACTTAGCAAGATAACCCTCTTTGCTCTTTTAGCAAGGGTCTCGGCAGACTGAAAACACTTGCTTTTGAAGCTTTTCATGGTATGAGATTCGTCAACAATCATTACTCCAAAATGCCTCTCTTGTAATTTTTTTAGACTACGCCACATCATGTCATGGGAAACTATCAAAATCCTCGCATCACCAATGTAGTCCTTTCCTGTTATCATATACTGAATTCCCATGATAGATATCGACGGCAAATGAGTAGTAATTGTTTCTTCCCAGACAGCCCTGAAAACATTCTACCTTCAGTACCCCAAATGTGTGAAAAATAACTCACCTACTTCATACTGGAGGTCGTAATTATCAACAATGGCCACTCGTCTATGTAATAATTTGCTATTGCCAAAGCCTGGAAAGTCTTTCCGAGACCCATGTCGTCTGCTATTAGGCATCTACCATTCTTGTTGATACCAAACCTGCGAAGTGTACGTGATAAAGGTCCTTAGATGAATATGTGATATGAAAATAAATTACCTTAGTCCTTCAACTTGGAAAGGCATTAACGAATTTAGTAATACAGGATCTAATCTATCAAAATCGATATCAGCTTCATTGCTTCTAATTTGAAGACAATTCAAGACGAATTTCGGTAAAGGTTCTATAGTTAATTTGGGCCTCAAGTGCTTGAGTCTGGCAACAACCAGCTCATGGTTTTTCACGTCAAAGTTCCAAATGCGCGATTTCGGATCTAGAAACAATTCCATTAGTAAATGAAATATATTTTATCAAGACTAGAATTCACCATAGAATCTAGTTGGAATAGTCTTGAAGACATCAATAGCCTCTTGGATGAAAGCACTTAATTCAACCTTAAATCTATCTTCATTTATGAGAACACATTTTCCTGTGAAAGTCTGCTGCTGTTTTCCATAGAAATTTTTATTGGCCATCATAAACAATGCATGGTTTTCAATATTTTTGTAAACTTGAAATTTTCAAATATTGAAATTTGAAACAACCTATCTCCCTTTCTCAGATTTCAGACGACATTGACACTACCACAGAATAATAAACAATCTGAATAGTAAATAATATTCTGTGGTACCAATACAGCACAGATTAAGTAGTTAATCTGTGACTACAGTATTCTGTGACACTGACACTAGTGACACTACCCGCACAGAACACTATGCCACAGTGTTGCCAACTGGATGAACCTACTGTGACCTGTGTTGCTTCAACACTTCGAAAAAAGGTACTAGAAGGCGATCGTAAACGAGTACTATAGTGCTGAATATATCAATATTTAATTGATATATTCAGCATATGTCCACCCATCCTTCGCTATAGTAACAGTTTTTCATTCATCAATTTGAAATTTATTCCAACAATAATAACAAATATTTGAGTGACAACGGGTGTACACCAAAGACAATTGACACCAAAATGTATAAGCAATCAGTTTAGTACTGATTTTACTAGTTAGACTGATCTGATGAACATGGTGAAAAAATACTAGAGTATTAAACGGCGTACTCAAATATTTTAACGATTCAAATGCAGTGAATTTAGTGCGAAAGTATTGTAATGGCTACGCTGCCTGTGATCCGTTTCACTGAATACTGACCATAAAATAAATATGTTTTTCTCTATGCCACTAACAGTACTGACACGTATATATTATGTGCTTCACAGCTGAACAGTTACAGTTGCAATTCATTACATCACAGTTGAAAAGTATTCTCAAACGTCATACTTATAATCATTGAACTGACAGTTCGTTTCGAAATATATAGTTTGTAACAAAAAACAAGAATCAAAAAATGGATTCAGAACGTGATAATAAATATACCCTACCAAAAATTCCTAATATAACGAAGAAATTGATGTTTTTTACACAATAATGAAAAAGGATTGAAAGTCAAACAACTTCATGTCACACTAATTTATGAGCTAGCTTCATAGAGTAGTCGCTGGAAGACGTGATTTGTAAGCTAGAAGATTCGTTTGTTCAAATCCCATCACAGCTCAATTTTCAAACTATTCGAAATTGATTGAAGTAGCGAAAATTGAAATTATTTACGAATGAATTTCGTCTAGTCGCTATCCTTCGCTAATTAATCTCACTTTAAAATATTCTTGAAACGAGACATACAACGAATACACTATTTGATTTGCGAGAAATGATCATTATCCGCCCTAATGATTCATGACTATCACCATATTTTTGACTCGTTGAATAATATACTATTATCATTATCAAATCATGAAATTACTATGTCAATAAAGATTGCAACAAAACACATTTTTTTCTCAGTGGTGCGGCCGGTCATTCCGAACGGAATTTCTCAGTCGAGTTTTTATTGAATTTGATTATTTGTTGGTTTTAGTCGATTTTTCATACCAGCAGCGATAATGCAATTCATGCTAAGACATCTCCTCATTGAGTATACATTTATGGGTACATGAAGATAAAAAAGTATCAACCCCAAACACAGCAACAAACATGAACATATGTTTAATATTCATCTGGCAGATTAGCTTTAACCGTTTAACGTCGCCATTTGTGGAACACACTAACGCCCTCATCGATAGAATTTTCCTATTCTGAGTAAGACAAATCGCTGGTCTGAGCAGTCACATTGGCAACTGTGTTCTAATTGGAGTGGGAGGTGCTTATTTTTTTAGATATTACAAAAATTGAAAAATATCAGTGTGAGGTGAACGTTTGGTTAGTTAAGAGTGTTGTGTTGTGCTCTTTCGTGTCCCAGCTTCTTCGAAGATAATTACTAGTTGCGGTCTATTTGTACTCAAATCTGGAAAATAAACAAATACAATCAGCTGGCTGATAAAAAGAACCATCAGGCAGTAATATTTGGGTTGGTGGATATTCAGTGGTAATGTAAATTGCCATTGAGAAACCTTCAAAGACGTATTTCTAGGCAGCAAATCTGGCGACTGAAATAAGATATAGAATTGGAATGAGACTGATCTTAAAAAAATTCATTATCCACACATCATCAGACCACTTCTCAGAAGGAGTCGAGTATATTGAGATAAATACCGCAATTTAGTTTGTGCAGTAGAAATACTTACTTTTATACTCCATGAAATTGTATGAACTGAGAAAACCAGAAGACGTTTGCAGAATATTCTTGTAGTTTTTTCAATTCTGTAATAAAAGACAAAGACTCATTAAAATGGCAGCAAGAACTCAATTTGCCACAGAGAAACCATCAGAAGACTGTAAAGGTGAGAGTTGAAATATTTCATAAATCCTTTGCCCCCGTACTTATGTAACCTATACGTAAACCTATTATAATGTAAATGAACATAGGGCTCCATATTCCTTGAACCTATGACCCAGTACTTTTTCCGAATATTAGTACTTATATACCCAAGCACAGATTAACCCAAGTTCATGCAGAGGAATATGAGTTGAAATATTGACATCTTAATTTTCGCACAAAAATGTATTGTAATTATTATTGAACTCCCGTATGTACAATTTAAAAATAGAATCTCATTAACCTAGTTCAAAAGCTAGTATACTATAAAAGAAAAATCCTAAAATATTTCTCGTATTGATGAATATCTTCAATATTCATTTGAAACAATCACAATATTGGAGAAAATGAAAATACAGTCAATTTTACATCCTCTAAATGTATAAATCTCACATGTTTACAAAAATTCGTGCATGTGCGTTACACTTATTCAAAAATAGACCAGGTAGTTTCTCGAATAGAACAAAGATCAGTTATTTCAAAAGTTTCCATCTTGGCTAATTGTCAACTTTCACAAAATTAAAAACCAATCATGTTATTTCCATCAAGTCATTTCAAACTCAAACACCTACAAAGATTATGAGTTTATGTATATATCTGCCAGCTTTTCCTTGTTGCATGATTGGCAAAATGTCCCATTTTCTAATATAAGATTGAAAAAAATACCCAAATAAATATTCGCTTACTAGTCAAAAATAATTGTTGAAACTAAAAGCGTTGTTTATTTTTATACAATAATTTTTGTTACAACATTTTAATTAAAATATTTATATAAGAATAGAAAGGTGTGATTGTTTAAGAGGGGGTCGTAATCTACCTGAACCCAATGTCTCGTCACTGGCTTTGTCCTTACTTTGACCAGTTCCAATAGAAGGGTGTTTGTTCTCTTGGAACTGGACAGACACCAAATTTCAGTCATATCGTTTCTTGAGATTCATAATAGTTACATTCAATGTTAAGTTGTTCCTACTTGTTGAATAATAAATAAATCGACTTTTTGCTATTTTTTTAAAAATGATGAATATATTACGAGTTCGCAACACTTTCGCTTGATATTTCATATGCAATTGAAGTTTTCTTGACATAAAAACGAATCCATATGACGTGCTGTTCACGGAGAAGTGAATGTGTACTGAAAACTTTGATTTTTTTCTGAATGGGTTATTCATCAATAACGTCAAAAAATTGTCCCAGATTGATGAAACTTGGTATGTGAAAGAAACAACTTTTTCAGATGACTTTCGAAGTTACCTGAAAAAATGAAATTTTTAATTTTTTGGATTGTCAATTTTCAGAGGTACTGACAGAAAAAAGGCTAATTCTATGTAGAAGTTAATTGTTAAAAAAAATCCCGTATATTGCCGACTTTAATGGTGACACTGTACGAGGTCTGTTCAAAAAATGTGGTGAAATCAAATCAAATCAAAATATGCTTTATTACCCAAGATATAAACATCTTATTGGCAAAGTCTAGTAAAGTAAAACATGTATAAGGGACAATTAACAAATATAAACTATAAAATAATGCTTAAACACCGGAGTAGAGTATATGGACAGAACAATATTAAGTCCAGCTGAACAGCTACGAATATAAGTACATGAATTTATGAATATTAAGTAAACGTAAATATATAATTCTACATAATGAACATTGATAGCCATTTTGTGTTGGTTTCAATAACTTGTTTACACAAAGCTCCATGTCAATTATTCGATAGAGCCTTGGTAGAATTCGTCCACACTATAATAGGGCCTCCCAACAAGGTATTCTTTCACTTTCTTTCTGAATTTCTTTCCATTATATATTCGCCTTAAATTAATGGGAAGGTGGTTAAATAACTTCTTGCTATTGAAAATAATAGAATTTTGTGTAAGGGCTAGAGAAGGTGTGGGAAGGGAAACGGAGTAAGACTGACGTGTACTATAAGTTGCGGTGTTCCCAAATTGATTTTTATATTTTTTGTGGATAAGACACACTGTTTCCAAAATAAAAAGACATACTAAGGTCAGAATTTTTTGCTTCACAAATAATGGGCGGCGTGAATCCCTGTAGCTAGCCTTGCATAAATATCTGATGGCTCTTTTTTGTAGAGAGAATACCATATTGAAACGAAATTTTGCACAATTTCCCCAAAAACAAATTCCATAACGTAAATAGGATTCAATTTGTGCAAAATAAACTGATCTTGAGATAGTAGTGTCCAACTTTCTTGCAACAACTCTCACTGCATGACATCCTGCTGCTAGTCTTTTACATAAGTAGTCGACATGGAAATCAAATTTTAGATTTTCATCAATAAAGAGCCCAAAAAATTTGTTTTTCTCCAAATTTTCAATTTTTAAATTTTCCAAGTGTACTTCCCCTATGTTACATCTAAACGTGATCACCTTTGTTTTATCGATGTTCAATGATAAGAGATTGGAATCACACCACTCTTTAACCGTTCTTATGTCGACGATGATTTGATCAAGTAAATTGGAGGATGTATTGCTATGCCAGAGGATAGTGGTGTCGTCAGCGAAACATGTGAATTTACCACTTATGTTAACATGGACCAAGTCATTGACATAAATGAGAAACAACACCGGTCCCAAAACGGAACCCTGTGGAACCCCACTGTCAATGAAGCGTTCCTCTGATGAAATTCCATCTAATAGAACATTCTGCCGCCGATGAGAAAGGTACGTCTCAAACCAAAGTAATGCCGATCCTCTAAATCCGTAAACTTCCAGCTTGCGAAGAAGCAGCATGTGGTCTACACAATCGAAGGCTTTGGTTAGGTCACAAAACATGGCCGCCGCAGATTCTCTGTCATTCAGATTGGTGTACAGGTTTTCCATGAGTGAAAATATGGCGTCTTGTGTACCTTTTGAAGACTGAAAGCCAAATTGTAATAAATTTATCACCTTGTTTTTCTCGAGGAAGGATATTACTCCTTTTTTTACCAGTTTTTCTATAATTTTAGACAAGACGGGTAGCAAAGCAATTGGCCTAAAATTAGCTGGGTTGTCAAGATCGCCTCCTTTATGTAGAGGAATGATTGTGGCAATTTTCAGACACGATGGGAACATACCTTTAGAGAATGTTCAAATTTCGCGGGCTATTTTTTCATGTTGATACACTCGTCTGGTACATTTGTTCACAGTTTCAGCTGTTTAGCATTTTTAGATTGTTGGTGAGTGTTTTTTTTGCTATAAAAACTGGATCAAAGAATTTGCGTCAAATTTTGTGTCAAAAATGAAATATGGTGTAGTTTGAGCCAGAAAAATATTTACAAGTGGTCTAGTGGTACAAGCTTTTCACAGAAGGTCGAGAATATGTGAATGACGACGTTCCAGCGAAAATGATGAACCTCTTCAAGATTTATGTCTGGGATACCCGACCTGCAAGAATTTCCGCCGACCTGCAAGAATTTCCGCCGACCTGCAAAATATATTTCCAATTTTTTGAGAACTGTGAAATATTTGGGTGGGGGTTCGAAATTTTTTCTGGCGAAAATGATTAACCTGGTCAAGATTCATGTCTCACAGACCCGACCTGCAAGAATTTCTGTCCTCCTACAAGACTACGACAGCAGTGTCTACTGAGAACAATTTGCTGACATGCAAACCCAAGAAAATTGTTATTTAGAATCGACGAATCACTATTATAGAAGTTGCTGAGAATATCGGCATATTGGTTGGCTCGTTCCATGTAATTTTTTGGCCAAAGAAACCGTAATCATGCTTCAACCACCGTATTTACCAGATTTGGCACCTGCGACTCTTTCCTGTTCTCAAAATTGAAGAGACCCATGAAAAGACGGCGTTTTGCCACGATTAAGGATATAAAAACCGAATCGCTGAGAGCTCAAAGACATACCAAAAAGTGCATATTAGAACTGTTTCGAGGATTATAAATAACTCTGGTACAAGAGTATTATATCTGAAGGGGACAAAATGGAAATTGATGAACAGATGAATATTTTTTGAGAAAAAAGAAAATCCACCTTATTTTTTGAACAGACCTCGTATATATCTGATGGTAAAAATTTGACTGGTCTCGTATATTCAGTTTGAAAACAGACGGATACTTTAATGACGGAAGAAAGTTTCTGAGGAATTTTGGCATGGAATATCTGAGTAAATTCATCGATTTCTTGCATCACGACTTGAAATTGAAGAAATTAATGTTTTTTGCGTTAACAAATCGACTTTAGCGATGTTATATATCACGAATGTCTATATAACACTCAACAAATATTATTCAATGTTCGTATATATTTCTCAATCGCTTGTTTGATGAAATATACCATATTAACATTGTTAACGAAAATAAAAAACGATTTGACTTGTCAGCAGGCCCCCCTGCCTAATGTAATCTTTCAAGATAAGAACGTCTATAGTCCGTTCATAATTTGTCGATGGCACAAAATGAGGGCCCAAGTCATAAAACGGTCGTAAAACTCGTAAAATCATAGGCGGAGGTTCCTGAGGTGTTTATTCATTAAATATTCAGCTTCGAAACTTGCCTTGAAAGGGTGAAGTTGTTACGAACGAAAATAATTTTTGGTTTAGTACATTTTTAATCGCATTTAATTTACGGCTCGTTGGTGTTTCGGCGTCTACGGCAGTAATTAACGTCTCTAATATTTATTTTGCGAATTTTGTGCAGTGCGTGAGTAACTTTTTTTCATATTCCTACAAACATATACGTACCTTTCGTTCCTGCTTGTTTTGTTTGATTGCTTGCGATGGCTTCATCATCATCATCAACATCATCAAGTTTTACACCGGTACTGTTGCGTACAGTCAGTAAGTCTGTCTATTCACCAAGAGAGAAGACTAGTGTTTTGAACGTTCACAATGCTCTGGTTTCTCAGAATCCCACAAACACTGTTCAGGACATAATCAAGAGTTGTGCCAACATGACGGGCGTAGGGGAGTCAACAATATATAGGTTCCTATCAGAAAGAAAAAAAAAAGGTATAGCTAACCCAAATACAAACGAATACTTAAAGAGGGGGAGAAAACCTATTGAAATTGATGAATTTGCCAAAAATGGTATTCGAAGGAAAATTCACGAATTTTTTTACAAAAAAGAAATACCCAACTTAAACAAAATTTTACAAGAAGTTAGAGACGACCTGGATTTGCCTCATGTCGGACGAACCAAATTGTGGCAAGTTTTAAAAGAATTAAATTTCCGGTGGGAGAAATCAGACCGAAAATCACTTTTGATTGACCGGGAAGAGATAATATGTTGGAGAAGAAAGTATCTAAGATCTATACGAAAATTTCGGGCTGAAGGAAGGCCAATTTACTATCAGGACGAAACGTGGGTAAACGCAGGTCATACTCTCACAAAAATTTGGACAGATAAAAATATATCAAGCTCCAGGCAAGCCTTTATGGAAGGATTTCCCCACCCTCTGGTAAAGGCAGTAGATTAATAGTTTCTCACATTGGCAGTGAAAAAGGATTTGCTAAGCATGGTTTGTTGGAATTTGAATCCAAAAGCACAAAAGACTATCACGAAGAGATGACAGCTGATGTTTTCGAAGAGTATTTTGAGCAGATGATTGAACATATACCACCAAACTCAATTATAGTATTAGATAATGCACCTTATCATTCACGACAAGTTGAAAGACTTCCAACGACTGCGTGGAAGAAACAGGATATCATTGACTGGCTGCGGAATAAGTCCCTGCCTTACGAAGAAAGAATGGTTAAAGCAGAACTTTTAAAAATTGCCCGGCAACACAAATCTAAGTTCAAGAAATACGTAGTTGACAAAATGGCGGAAAGACGAAATTGAACTCATTTGGGCACAAATGAAAAGCTATGTGGCTAGAAAAAATAAGTCATATAAAATACAAGCTGTACGTGAATTGTTATATGAGTCTTTACAACATATTACAGAACAAAATTGGCGAGATGCAGTAAGACATGCAATAGAAGAAGAACAAAAAATGTGGGATCTTGACAATATAATTGATGCGACTGTATAGACACAACCGCTAATTATTAACCTGCAAGACGACTCGGATTCCGAAGATGATCCTGTTTATTTTGAATTTGAATAGTTTTGTAAGTAATCGTAGTTTATATCATTTAAAAATAGGTATTAATTAAATAAATGTATCTTTTACAAATTGCAAGTAACTTATTATTTTTGAATAAAATAATTTTTTTTTTAAATAAAAATACAGTTTACAGTACCTACAGTTTAAGAATATTAATATATTTATTTATTTAAAGTAACTAATGTTTTAATCATATACTCTACGACACTGGTCACTCATTTCCACTCAAAATACCTACATAATCGGATTAAAAGTTTTATAGCTGTATTGTATTTCTTCAGATACAAGGTGGGTTAGTCGAAAACATTTTAAACTGCCAGTTTTAGTTTGGTTTTTGTTATTATATCATATTAGCTGTCCTCTCTGTATTTCAGTTCTCTAATGAGGGTCAAACTTGCAGTGAGCTATCAACAAATTATGAACAGTTTCCTGGCCACACTTTCTGACGTAGGAAGTCAGTTTATTTTTCTATCTCGACTTATTTCCAAACAATATTTCTGATGATGGAAAAACTTTCGGTGCGTAACATAATCCTAATCGAAGACCATGATTTTTTAATTCAAAGATTCTTGGGGAGACTATCAGTTTTCTATCCAAAATACCAATTACGAATGTCTACACTTCTTGTGTTTCGTAAAAATGAACAACATCGACATCGTCCAAGATTAAATATACAGGTCAAATCAATTTGACAGTGTTTCATTGTGAATTTCATTAGCTCGGACTTCCATTGTCTAATCTGATATAAGGATTTTCCTGTAGTGCTCAAAAAAATTCAATAAAATTAAAATGAATAGCTGAAAATAACAATTCGGGAGATGACTGGTCATCAGATGAATTGTAAACAGATGAATAACGTAATTCACTAGCAGTTTTACTAAAACGCAACACGTGTTTCGAACAGTTTTACAAAAACCCAACACGTGTTTCGCTATACATTAGCTTCATCAGGCGTGTAAAGGCACGTTTAAGGACATGTGAAGATACGCCTGAAAAATCTATTATACAGTGCTAGTCAAAAGTCCCCTCCCCCCCTCGTATCTTTGGAACGGGTATACTTATAATAATGAAATTTGGAGGGTGGAAATAAACGGATGTAGGCTTCTTAACTGGTCATAACAGGTGACGCAATAGTCATAAATGACGTCACAAGGCCACTGTGACCAAAAATTTTAAATGGGACCCTATTGCAAGTGACAGCTCGTTTGAAAGGTATTGAAAATATCTATTCAGTCATACCAATTTTGTTTGGGTTTCGGCTGATTTTGATTGATAAATTGAAAAATACGAAAATTATTGTTTCGCATTTAATTAATAAAGATTTTAAAGTACGCCTCTGGTTCATTGTCAAAAAGGTTGACGTGTTTGAATTATCTACTTGTCAAAAGTGTTTATACCTTGAAAATTTACCTAAGCTATTGTTTAACGAGACGTTTAAGTGTTTACATAGGCAAAATGGTACGTACTGTAGCCGACAAAGTAGCAGCTATCTTAATAATTGGTGAATGTGGAAACAATTTCCATGCAGCGGAACGACTGTTTAATGAGAGGTACCCCGATCGCCCTATATCGAGGGTTTATTTGAGGGAGCTTCTTCGGAAGTTTGAAGCATCAGGTAGTGTTCAAGATGCCAAACGATCTGGTCGACCAACAATTAGTGATGACAAAAAAATTGACATACTTGGAGAAATGGTAGTGAACCCTACTTCTTCCACAGCCCAAGTTGCGTCTATCTGTTAAGTCAGTCAAAGGACAGTACATAGGGTGTTGGCTAAAAACAAATTTCATCCATACAAATTAAAAATGGTGCACCAACTTTCAGATGATGACCCCGACCGAAGACTAGAATTCTGTGAAACTATGTCCGATAAAATGAACCAACAACCAGGCTACATACAGACAATTTGTTTTAGTGACGAAAGTATTTTCTTTCTCAATGGAAATGTTAACACTCAAAATGTGAGGTATTGGAGTGACACAAATCCTCACATCTTTCGTGAAAAACATACTCAATTTCCAGAAAAAGTAAATGTTTGGGCAGGTATTTTGGGAAACCACATAGTTGGGCCTCTTTTTCTCAATGCTAACTTAACCGGTGAATTGTATCTGGAGATGTTACAAACTGATATTGAGGCGTTAATTCTTGAAATTCTAGAAGATAATCCAGATGAATTCGACAACTTGGAAATAACGTTTCAACAAGATGGTGCTCCTGCACACTATTACGGTGCAGTAAGACGTTACCTAGATGAAGAATATCGTGGTAGATGGATTGGACGACGAGGTTCGATCGAATGGCCAGCTCGGTCACCGGACCTTACACCATTAGATTTTTTTCTATGGGGGTACTTGAAATCTAAGGTTTACGCTACAGCACCTGACAGTATTGCCATTCTGAGTTTAGCAATAGGATGCATTACTGCCAGGAAGTAGATGGAGCACATTTTGAACACTTATTATAAGAACTGGTTCTTAAATCTTTATTAATTAAATGCGAAACTATAATTTTCGTATTTCTTCAATTTATCAATCAAAATCAGCCGAAACCCAAACAAAATTGGTATGACTGAATAGGTATTTTCAATACCTTTCAAACGAGCTGTCACTTGCCATAGGGTCCCATTTAAAATTTTTGGTCACAGTGGCCTTGTGACGTCATTTATGACTATTGCGTCACCTGTTATGACCAGTTGAGAAGCCTACATCCGTTTATTTCCACCCTCCAAATTTCATTATTAGAAGTATACCCGTTCAAAAGATACGAGGGGGGGAGGGGACTTTTGACTAGCACTGTATAAGTGAAATACGTGTTGCGTTTTTGTAAAACTGTTTAGTGAAAATCTCACAATAAAGTGTTTCTTGGATAAATTAATTTGAACCTTTGTATATAACATTCGACATGTCTGCAATCGAACAATGAATTTGTAGCTTAGCCGCACTTACGTAATGGATCGTTCGTTATTATAACGTCCAAATTAATTCATTTGACCCTGTACCTATATATAATCGTCTGTTTGTCTTTTTTCGCGAAAAAACAGAATTGTATGAAATTCGACATATTTTGTGTTGATTACTGATAGTTCTTAAGAATTTTTTTGAGTAAAGTGTGTTTTAAGTTGAGCAGATTACTTTAATTGTTTGAAAAAAATATATGGTCTTCCAGTAAGATTACGTTACCCACCGGAAGGATTCCAATCATCACAACTATTGTTGGGAACCGCCAGCGATTGCCACTCTTTTCCGCGTAGGATTTCCCATTTCCCCTACGTCAGAGTGTGGCCAGGAACTATTTGTTTGCTGCAGTGTTGCCAACTAGAAGAACTATAAAGTCGCTACACATGAATCAAAATTCCGCTACCCTGCTTCACATTCCGCTACGCTTGTATATCTGACGCAATCAGTTGGCTCATGCGCCTTATCTAAAATTAAATACCACAGAACTTAAGTTAACAGCAGTTAATTTTTGAAAGCTTGAAAAAATGATTTTGAAAAGTAAAAATATAAATCAATTTGTTCACATACGTATAGTCACACTGAACACTTGAACAATCATTCGCGATAGGTCTAATCCATCCATTCAAGTTGGAATCAGACAAACAATGTTGAGAAAAAGTTTGTTTTCGAGACTATTTGTATTTTTTTGAACATGTCCCTTCCCGTTAATTCCAACTGCGATAACTCTTTCGCTCAAGTCATAATCAGATGAACTATCTTCTATTTCCACTGTAATCTGTTTCATTTAAGATAATACTCCAGACACAGTCGAGACGTTATATGGTTTATGATATGAATGAAAATACTCAAAAATATTCTTCTTCTCATTCATCATGTAATGGCCTCACTACTGAGACTATAAAGTATTAGCTGTCAGCTTGGAGTGCTGTCTGCGGATAGCCTTAGTTGCTGAGGCCATTGAATCGAAACGAAGAAGGAGAGTCCTGTCCACTGCCTCTTCTTCTTCAATATTTTTTTTCAATATTGATTATAGAAAATTCCGCTACTTTATGTTCAAATCCGCTACGCCGCTACCGTAGAGTAAATTCCACTACAGTAGCGGAATTCCGCTACAGTTGGCAACTCTGGTTTGCTGAAAAGTAAAATTAAAACCACTGGCGTAAAATGAATTCAAAGAAGTGTTTTATTTCATTTATTTGTTTATTTTTAGTGTAAAGGGTATTACTAATTATTTGAATCAAAACTAGGCTTTTATTTTAAAACCGAAAAACAGTTTTTTTGTATTATTAAAGTGTGAGACCCATTATTTTGAGATAACGAGAAAAATTGATCATAACAGTTGTCGAGCATAATTTATTGTTTTTTAAAACATCCACCATAATCAGCGAGACGAATTTTTCAAACAAAAATTTTCCTATCAACTTGAAGATTTTACTTTGAAGTTACCTAATTATATTTATCTGATCATCGTTAAACAGCTAAAAAAATGTTTTCAAAATAACCTATAAACAAATAAAAACATTTATCTTTCGCAAACTCATTCCTAAAAAAAGAGGTGATAATCTTTATCGCAAATAGTCGTGAAACTTCATGAGTTCGATCTGCATTTATTTCACAATGTTAGTTTGTGTGTGAACATGGAAATGAAAAGTGGCTTTTATCGTTTAGGTGCCCAGGCCGCGAAACGGTCCCCCTTGAGGCAGTTCGGCCCCCTTCTGGTAGCCATGGTCGGTCTGCCGGGAAGGGGCAAGAGTCTCCTCGCTAGGCGCCTGTCCAGGTATCTGAACTACACCGGAGAGAAGACGAGAGGTAAGATCAAAGGGATGTAAAAGTGTAAATTTTCACGGCTGGAGATAACCGTGTCGAAGCTATTTTCAGGGTTTGTTGACAGGTTTTATGCCAGAAGTTTCGTCTACGACTGCGGCAATGGAAACAGTGCTCTAGTTGTCCTAGTAGATAAGCCCTGGGTCTTCTATGACAATACTCCAGTCTCTCATGTAACGATAAAAAATATTAACAAAATAATTGGTAGAGAAAGTTTTTGGCCTTCTACTTCTCCATCTTGATACAAAAAAAATGTGGGAATCTTCCAAAGAAAAGAAGAAAGCAATCGATTTCAAAATTTTCCTCTAAACAAAGATGTGTAGATCATACAAAGAAGTAACTTTGAGACAAAAACTGGAAGAAAGAGCTCTTTCGAAACATCTATTTTCATGAATTTCGTTAGTTCGGACTTCCATTGTCTGATATTATACAGGGCTATTCAAATTCGTTTCTGTACATGGGTATCTCGTAAACGATAAGAGATAGAGTGTCGGTTAAATTATGGCAAAGTTGCGTATTTTAGAGACCTTTTCAATGATGTGAAGAAATCGAATATAGCTCTTTTGGTTCTGAAGATATACAGGAAAAACCAAAAAATCCCAAATCATGTTTTTGCCTATATCTTCTTTATTTGCAGAAATATTGAAAATCTGTCCACATTTTGCTATTGTCACTTGATGTGGGCTTTCAAAATATATCCATGAATATTTTATAGAGAGTGTCATCTGACTCGGGCCACCCCCATCTTTGAATTTTTAAATACGGACCTGTATTTTTTGTAGTAGTTTTTGGATCGTAGACGTTCACTTCATACTGAGAAATTGAATTAAATTTTATATTTCGGGATGTTTCGGAAATATTCGATTATAATTGTGTGAGTTATTCCCTTTTAAATTACGGCTCTGGAAATTGGTTGACTGAGTTGAATAAAAATATAATAGCAACTTTCACGTCTTCCTATGTATCGTAGAGTTTTTCCAGAGTTTTTTTTTTCATTTTTAGGTACCTATTCATATTTTTTCCATTGCTCTGACCGTTTTCTACAATGAACTTCGAATAAGAAAACCTTTTATGATTATCTGAAACATTTCTACAACAAAAATATATTATATGTGTTTTGATGAGCAGAAAAAAAAATGGCATCAATAATAACATCCGCAACGAACACTATAATTCTTATGAAAATTGAAATGAAGTAAGTAATTTATATACACAAAAAAATCAATTGTGCAATAAATGTTCGAATTGGAGTTCTTCTATTTCGGGACAATGGGACAATAAGATGGTCTGCAAGATTACCAGATCTTACTATTTTGGACTATTTTCTATGGGGGACATTGAAAAATAGGATTTACGCTGGCAGAGAGATAGAAAATGTGGAAGACTCGAGATTGACGATTTTGAATGATTTCGCAACAATGCAGCAAATAAGTATATTAAGGGCAATGAATAATATGAAAAACCGAGTTTAAAAATGTCCCAATTTCCAGGGCCGTAATTTAAAAGGGAATAATTAACACAATTATAATTGTATAGTACCGAAACATTCCGAAATATAAAATTTAATTTAATTTCTCAGTATGAAGTGAACGTCTTCAATCCAAAAACTATAACAAAAAATACAGGTCCGTATTTATAAATTCAAAGATGGGGGTGGCCCAAGTCAGATGACACCCTGTATAAAAGATTCATGGACATATTCTGATAGCCCACATCAAGTGCCGATAGCAAAATGTTGACAGATTTTCAATATGTCTGCGAATAAAGAAGATATAGGCAAAAAATAATTTTGGATTTTTTGGTTTTTCCTGTATATCTCCAGAACCAAAAGAGCTATATTCGATTTCTTCACATCATTGAATAGGTCTCTAAAATACACAACTTTGCCACAATTTAACCGTCGCTCTATATCTTATCGTTTACGAGATCCCCGTGTACAGAAACGAATTTGAATAGCCCTGTATAAAATGATTTAAAATCCCTGAAGGAACTAATAAAAAAGAATAATTAAAAATGAATAGCTGAAAATAACACTTATATTAAGAAAAAAAACCTGAAATGAAATAAAAGTGAAATAAAATACAAGTAACAATAGAACAATTGAACAAAAAATAAAAAATAAAAAAAAGTTAAGAGATTCCACGTCACGTTAGTTCACGACGTTTCGATTGTTAGTATCTACAATCGTCTTAGGGTGATGACTGGACTAATTCCTCCGAGAGATGACTATGGTTCATTCGAGTACTTTCACTTACCTCCGCTTTCCTTTTTCCGCTTTACCGGCTTATTGGGAGATGACCGTTTGGTGGGAGTTGGCAAAAGCTTGGGTTTCCATATGTTGCGTATCTCTACACTAGCTTGGCTAAATACGTTATTGAACAACATGTATGCGGTTTCTTTGAATTTCCTCCTAAACCAATGTTCCTCCCTGTGAATGACCTTAGCTTGGGACCACTCGATGTTAGGTTAGGTTAGGTTAGGTTGATGGGTTCAAACATGCTCTGCTATTCCTGATTTGCTGGTTTCCTCTCGCTGGGTGTGTTTCTTTTGTTTCGGCAATGCGAACATTCAATGCCTCTTAGTGCTTGTGTCCGGCAATACGAAACATATATAAGAATATATGCTGATTATCTTGGCAATTATTCTCGTCTTAGCCCATCATTCAACTCGATATTCACCGTCCGATTTCGAAATGTGTTGTGAATATTTTTATTCTTTTCATTGTTTATTTCTGATGTAATCTCGATGTTCTTTCTCGCGCACTCTTATCGGTCTCCAAGTTTCACTAATATAACTTTTACCACAAGAACATGGTATGTTTTTTTGTTTTTTCTTCCGTTTTGTTAGGTTTTAGTATGTGTTTTGTAAGAAGTTCTATCATATCTGTTTCCAATTCGTCTTATCTTGTCAGATAGTTGTGAAAGATGCGGTGGTCGTTGAGTCGGTAATTGTTGAAATATTGTGGTTGTTAATTGACTATTTTCTATTGCATTTATTGTTGAATCTATGATTGTGGAAGGTGAAAATACCCAAAGAAGGGCGATAAAAACTACAATAAATATGTTGTTTAAACAATATGAATAATTTCGTCCCTACTTCTAAAGGTTTCTGATTTCAAATGATATAGAAAAACAAACATTTGAGAAAAATGAATCATCAAAATCGGAACTGTTTCTGAGTTTCGTTAACTCGACTGTAATTCCTCATGACATGTTAGATGAAACGTTTATTCCTAGATTCATCACTAGATTTCTGAGTTATTCCTAGATTCATCCCTAGATTCATCACTAGATTCACTAAAAATCCGTCAGATTCCTCAGATTTGCCACTAGATTTACTAAAAAAATTCTCATTACTTACTAATAAGAACATACTAGTATGCGCTGTGAGGACAACTAAAATACTTCTACAGTCTCTTCATCACCGCAGTTGTAGACGAAACGCAGACCACACCGACATATCTGGAAAATGGCTCCGACAAAGTAAGTTCACAGAGTCAATCACGAATATACTGTTTAGTATAGTTTTCAGTATATATAGTTTTTAGACAACTGATTAACGGAAAAACACATTTCAAACAGATTTTTTTAAACAGTTTACGACATCAGCGAATACCGGCGCAAACACATGGAGCACTACGATTCGCACGAGATGTTCCGGGCGGACAACCTCCCGGCCTGGAGGATCCGACAGCAGAGTTTCAGAGAAGCCTTGGAGGACGCCGCCACTTGGCTGCAGCGGCCCGGCAACCAAGTCGCCGTCCTCGACGGCCCGAACGTCTCCAGGTCGCAGAGGCAGGAGATCTACGACCTCGTCTACTCGCAGCTCGGCTTCAGAGTGATGTTCATCGAGTGCGTTTGCGAAGACCCCGTCCTTCTGGAGCGTAACTTCAAGGTGAGCCTCGAGGTTCGGTCTCGGGTCCGTCGCTAACAATTCCCCCTCGTTTCGTTTTCAGGAAATCCTCAAGTACAGCGTCGATTACAGGAAAATGGCGACCGAAGAAGCCCTCAAAGATCTCACACATAAGATGGCGCACTACAAGGCTCAGTACGAGTCTCCGACCCTGGGAAGCCTTTGGGAGCTGCCCTGCCCGATGGTGAAGATCTTGGACGGTGGAGATGGGGGGATCATAGCGCACGGAGTGACGGGTTCGAAAGAGAGCAAGATTTTGGCATACGTGTCGATGCCTAAACCGCATCAGCAAACCCTTTACTTCAGTAGAGTGAGTTGAAATCTGGGGAACGAAATAATCTCAGGGTTTTTAGAATAAAAGACTGTGGCTTCTGCTGCACTGGCTGGGATTCTTTATTGGGAATAAATTTTTCTTTGTTTTGATGATGACTTCACAGATTAGACTATTTTCGATCTACAACTATAAATGACTGTGGCGACCACTATAAATCATTCAACAACAATTTATGAATTGGATAAAGCCAAAATGGTTCATATATTTTGCGAATCGAGATCAGTCGTTGATTTGCTTTACCATGAAATTAGCAAGGTCATCATCTTTCAGCGAACGAAAATTCGAGAGCCTATTCCTTTTTTATAAATTTGCAACACAAAAACGCGCATTCCGATATCGCGAATAATTTCCAATCCAGTGTGCGAATTGTAGGCAACCCGTGATGTCTCTGCATGCATCACCGGTTATCACCCTTAAAATAGTTAGAACTAATACAATAATTTGAACACAAACTCCTATGAATTCAACGGAGTCTAGTTCATTACGCAACAACTGACAATAATAAATTAGCTCATCAACTCAAATTAAAACTTTCCTCAACGACAGACATATAAGGATAATTCAATTTTAATAGAAACAAGAATATATAGTAAATAAGTTCCAGTTCACAACCCTAAAATTTTAAATGGAAAGTGGGGTCGAGTGATGTATCATTTGAAAGGGCACAAAATTATCTTTCCAATGATACCTAATTTGTTGTATTTCACTCAAACATGTAGGTATTATGAAGAAAAACAACTACAACCCAGTACTTTGAAATGTGTAATTGATTTAGTAGAATCCTACTTCAGCAAGTGATGAAAATGTGACCCATTTGCTTACATACAATAATACAGATTTTGTTCAAATCTATTCCCAACATTCTGTAGCATATCAGCTGTTATACTTCTGCACTCTGCTGTAATTCGTTGGCGATGATCTTCTATGGACTCGGACTGCGTAGCAAAAAATTTATTTTTCAAGTGTCCCCAAAGGAAAAAGTCTAAAGGCGATAAATCAGGTGACCTGGCAGGCCATTCGATGGGTCCTCTCCTTCCATTCCACCGTCCAGGAAACCGGTCATCTAAAAACTCTCTTACCGGAGCAACATAGTGTGCTCCATCTTGCTGGAAATGAAGCCAATCATCATTAAGATTTTGGTCATTTTCAATTATCTCTGTTATGAGAGGATCAATTGTGTCTTCAAGCATGTTCAGATAGGCCTCACCAGTTCCCAGGAATAAAAAGTGGCCCTACGATATGACTACCTAATATGCCACACCAGACATTGATTTTTTGAGGGTACTGGGTATGGACCTCTCGGAATAAGTGTGGGTTACTGTCATCCCAGTAACGGCAATTATGCCTATTCACAGCTCCATTAAAAAAAAAGTACTCTCATCGGAAAAGCACGTGTTGAATGATAGGTGCGGATCATCAATTAGTAGCTGGCTCAGTTGTTCACAAAATTGCAGCCTTCTATCAGGATCATCTTCATTGAGTTCCTGTACTAATTTAATTTTGTACGGATGAAATTTATAGGCTTTTAATATCCGTATTATGGACGAACGGGAGACACCTGAAGCTGCAGCAAGCTGACGGGTACTTTGAGTTTGATCCAATTCAACATGTCCCAAAACAGCGACTTTCACTGCTTCATTTCTGATCGGTTTCCGTGGCTGGTGTTTCACATTACAGACAGATCCGGTATCGACAAACTTTTGGACTAACTTGGCAACGTACGAATCATTCATATTTTTCCCGGGATTAAAGAGGCGAGCAGTAAGTCTAGCACAACTATTATGTTGATAATAAAATTTAACAATTTCAACTCGATCAGGAATGGAATAACCACTTTTACAGTAAAGTTGAAATAATTTCAAAAGCAACCGAACTGAATCAATGAAATTTTGTCTAAATTCTTTTTGTACACTAATCTGCTGTTGTTATTTGAACCAAAAAAATGCACGAGAGAAATTGAGGAATGTAGTAATGATAAAAATGCCGTTTTTTCCGCATTTTTATTAACACCAAAAATATCGAGTAAATGTTCTTGCTTTTTTTATAACTACTCAAGTAAATACAACAAATTAGGTATCATTGGAAAGAGAATTTTGTGCCCTTTCAAATGATATATCACTCGACCCCACTTTCTATTTAAAATTTTAGGGTTGTTACTCCCCCTCGGTAGGGGGTTGAAGACACAAAAAAAGGAGAAAAGCAAGGTGCATACTTTTCGTTGGACCACTCGATATATTTTATCATCTTCTATTTGAATAACACACCCAGCTAAATAGTTATAATAGTGACGGACAATGTGTTTTTTTTCATTAAATAAATTTGCTGAAAATTTAGTGCCTACTAAATTGAAATTATATTTATAGAGTTTATTGTATTGTCTATTGTAGCTATACAATTGTACAGCTACAATTGCTATTGTATAGCTATAGCAATTGTAGCTATTGGTTGTTCACGTTAAGAAGAGAATGATGTCACAAGATGACAAGTTACGGCGTTGCCAACATGTGCACTATTTCGAACTTTCAAACTCTTTGTATTGTTGATATGTTTTATTGCCATTATCCTTACTATTAACTTACTTTTTGTATTTGTTGAGACTATTTTGACAATGCTTTAGGCATATTGAATATACGCAGGTATTATCAAAAGAAAAGAAAGACTGACAGTTTTCGAGTTTTTTTCGATTCGGCAACGTCTGAAATTTTACCATCAGTTGAGCAACTTACAAAATGAAATGTTACTAGTTTCATTGCTGTTGAACGCATTTCAGTGGGAATTTTAACGTTGTTATGTTGGATATACAAAATTACCAAAAATGACGTCATTCTCTTCTTAACGTGAACAACCTATATACAATTGTACAGCTACAGTTGCTATTGTATATCTATAGAAATTGTAGTTATACAATTGTACAGCTACAGTTGCTATTGTATGGCTATAGCAATTGTAGCTATGCAATTGTAAAGCTACAGTTGCTATTGTATATCTATAGAAATTGTAGCTATGCAATTGTACAGCTACAGTTGCTATTGTATGGCTATAGCAATTGTAGCTATGCAATTGTACAGCTACAGTTGCTATTGTATGGCTATAGAAATTGCAGCTATACAATTGTACAGTTGCTATTGCATGGCTATAGCAATTGTAGCTATGCAATTGTGCAGCTACAGTTGCTATTGTATATCTATAGAAATTGTAGCCATACAATTGTACAGCTACAGTTGCTATTGTATGGCTATAGCAATTGTAGCTATGCAATTGTACTGCTACAGTTGCTATTGTATAGCTATAGCAAAAGATAATAAATTTTTTACCAGGTTTGGTACCTAATAATGCGGAAATTGACATTTTGATAGAAAAGACCAAATAACGAATTATAGGTCAATGTCAGTATTAGATGCCATAAGCCAATTCCAGCTAGATTCAGATTCGAAACAAAAATGTGGAGTTCTTTCACTAAATCAAATCAAAATCAAATAAAAATATACTTTATTGTCCAAGAATAACAATTCTCATGACAAAGCATACAGTCACCATGATAACATCACAAATATACAGTTAGCAAGGAGATCATAAATACACATAAATTCACACTTACAATAAGCGGACATAATTACATATACAAACAAGATTTACACCACTAAGCCAAATAACATTGAACAACAAAACTACGATGTGCCAATTAAATGAATAAAGTAACATGCCGGAAAAACAAAAAGAAAAAATTTTTACATTTTGTACATGAAATTACAAGGACTACCTCTAAATATATAAAGAATTAGTAATAAAGTATTCTTCCAGGGTATAGTAGGCCCTCCCAACTATGAGCGTTTTTACAGATTTTCTGAACTTGACTTCGCTTTTGATGACACGCAAGGTTAGGGGAAGATGATTGAAAATTTTCTTGCCCTCAAAAATTAGAGAGTTGCAAGTTAAGGTTGAGGAGGGAATTGGAAGCGAGATCAAGTGAGAGGAGCGAGTGTTATAGGTTGACTCAGAAGTAATTATAGCTTGGTATCTCTTGTGCATGAGGCAAGCCATTTCCAAAATGTAGATACAAACCAATGTCAGAACTCCATGTTGCATGAACAAGGGACGACAGGAGTCACGGTAATCAGAACTACATAGATATCTAATTGCCCTTTTTTGGGGAGAGAATACTCTTTGAAATAAGTACTGAGCACACGCGCCCCAGAAGCAGATTCCATAACGAAGATGAGATTCTATTAGTGCGTAGTATACGTTCTTCGCTATACCCAAATTCAACTCATTAGCAACGACACGAACCTGAAGCTAATCGATTGCATAGTTTTGTAATATGGTTACCAAACTTCAATTTATTATCAATCAGAAGTCTCAGAAATTTATTATCCGTAGAAATGGAGATTTGTTCCTTGTCCAAATAAACATTATCTAAGTCGCCCTTGAAAGCTAGTAGATTGGAATCACACCAATTCTCAACTTTTTCTATATCTATACTCATGTGGTAGTTAAGCTCTGAAGAGTTTTTGTTGTGCCATAGAATCGATGTATCATCTGCAAAAATAGTAATTTCACCATTGATGTCTTAGTTGGTGAAGTCGTTAATATAAATGAGAAATAGAGTCGGGCCCAAAACTGATCCTCGAGGAACTCCACTCTCAATTACTTGCTTTCCAGACTCAATACCATTAAATGATACAATTTGGCCACGATCCGATAAGTACGACTTGAGCCAGGACTGTACCGTGCCTCGAAACCCATAAACTTCCAGTTTGCTGAGCAGTATTCCATGATTTACGCAGTCGAATGCCTTTGATAAATCACAGAATATCGCCGCTGCAGCCTCTCGTTCATTTAAATTAATATAAAGAGATTCTAAGAAAGTCAAAATGGCGTTCTGAGTGTTCTTAGAACATTGAAATCCATATTGGCGGTTACTTAGAATATTAAATTTTTTGAGAAATGCTGTCATTCTCCTCTTCATAGTTTTCTCGACAATTTTTGACAGAACAGGTAGTATAGAAATTGGTCTGTAGCTGGAAGGCGACTCGAAATCACCACCCTTGTGAAAGGGAATGATAGTTGCCAATTTGAGGCATGACTGAAATGTCCCACGGGGCAACGACAAGTTAATTGTTTCAGCTATAGTACATTCGGAGCTATATCAGGTAATTTGAGAAGGATATTCACTGAAATATCGTCCCATCCCGAGGAGGATTTGTTTTTTATTTCGCTCATGACTTCTTTTGCTTCGATAAAATCAGTTGGTACAAAACTGCTACCGCAGTTGATTGGTCAAACCACCAACACTGACATAAAAACTTGGCAAGTTGACTTGGGTGTCACACCAATAGGTGGTTCCACTTATGTTTCGCTTGCGTTTTACGCAGCTATTTTTATCAAGTACTTTCTTGGTTTTTTCTCATTTTGTCTTCAATCGAGGACCGCCTGCCGGTACTGACGATGCCCAATAGGCTGAAACAGCTGTATACCGGTGGCTCTTAAATTGAAATCAATATGGGAATGATCAAAGAGTACTTATCTATTTATTTTTTGATTTTCATGGAATTATTTTCCAGCAGCTTGACTGCATTAACCTTTCTAGATTTCATATCATTTCTAGAAACATGTGGATTCGTTTTCCGATGGCATTTCAGGTTAGCTTCCCAAATTTCTGCTACCGCAGTTGTCGGTTGATTGGTCAAACCACCAACACTGACATAAAAACTTGGCAAGTTGACTTGGGTGTCACACCAATAGGTGGTTCCACTTATGTTTCGCTTGCGTTTACGCAGCTATTTTTATCAAGTACTTTCTTGGTTTTTTCTCATTTTGTCTTCAATCGAGGACCGCCTGCCCGGTACTGACGATGCCCAATAGGCTGAAACAGCTGTATACCGGTGGCTCTTAAATTGAAATCAATATGGGAATGATCAAAGAGTACTTATCTATTTATATATATATATATATATATATATATATATATATATATATATATATATATATATATATATATATGTATATATATATATATATGTGTGTGTTGAGTGTATAGTGTGTGTTGAGAATCATTTTTTGTACTCTCCAAGTTGATTCCATCATTGTTTTTCTCAATTTCAGTTCTGATTGATCTTTTTTTTTGTTGCTCTGTTTATACTAATTTATGTTATGGTTTTGAATTATTGTTTTTTCTCTGCTTTAAATATGTATGTTCCTTGGGAAAATGAATTGTTATTATTAAAGGGAAGTTACATAATTTCCTGAGATCAATAAAAATTAATATCATAGACTTCATAAGTAAAACCCTGAAGTTAATTTTCACATTTCCAGCATGGGGAAAGCGAGTTCAATGTTATAGGAAAAATTGGTGGCGACGCCACATTATCGCCTCGAGGTAGACTTTACTCAAAAGCGCTAGCCAATCACGTGCATGCCTTGAACCTTCCCAGTCTTCAAGTTTGGACATCAACTTTGAAGAGAACCAAAGCCACCAGCGCTAATATTCAAGCCCCCCAACAGCACCTGCACGAACTTGACGAGATTTGGTCGGTGAGTGCAAACAAAATTGATAATAATTTTTAATTGAAAGGGGTACTTTTTTAGGAGAGAGAATAATTTGTAGATCATGCAAAGGAGTAACTTTCAGACACGAACTGGAAGAAAAAGTCCTCTCGAAACAACTACTTTTATATGAACATTGAATTATACAAAATACACTTTTTCCTATTCAGTTTGTACTACAAACATTCGTTATGGAATTCATTCATTCCTCGACTATAATCTCATGTTTTGTTTGGATAAGAAAATATTCAAAAGTTGTCCCACTGGTCTCAAATGGTTGAATAAACCAGGAATGTAAAGGTTCCTCTGAAAAACTGTTTCAGATATTTCTGCTTCTACATCACAAACGGAATTGTGAGCTATTTATGGCTCTTTTTGACGATAGCTTTAAATTGATAACGTGTTGGTATGTTTTCGTAGATTGAGAAAAGAAAAAGTTGGTTATATTTTTCTTTCTGTGTCAGCGTATGTCCACCTAGCAAAGCAAACCACATAAATACTGAAAGAAAAGACAGAAAACTGGATCAGGGGTAACAAATCACATTTCAAAATCTACCCTGACTTAACAATAAAATGAATTATAACAATATCATCATGACTGATTGAACTTCATCTTGCAAATATTTTCTATTGATCTGGATTTATTTTTCTGACTCTAGAAATTAAGAATACAAGAGTTTTATTGTATTCAGTTTGCAAATTCTATTTGGCATTTCTAGATACTCCAGCAGCTTATGAAATTTGTTGTTTGGCTTCTTCTATTTTTATTTCTTCATTTCAATATTCTCAAAACCTTTAAGGGGAACTGATTTTTTTATTAAAACACGTTTTACAAAAAGGATCAAGTATCACAGTTCATGAATAAACCCCTAAATATTGGCTGTGATTCACTTTTTTTTCGCAATTATTATCAAAAAAGATTATTGACACTTCACAATTTGTTATCTCAAGTGCTTTATTTTGTTCTATTATTTTTTTGCCTCTCCAACCATTCCATTGAAAATGTCTTTGCCTTGGAATTTGGAAGATAATTAAACATGTTTTAAAAATAGAGCATATGATATTAGACATCTGTATAGATAGAACTCAATAGAGAAATATTTTGTTTGTCTGACATTTTATCTAATAAAATGATATATTTAAGATAGATGAAGTATCACCTGATATATTAATTGATTTTTCATGTTGGAAAATGACTTTATCACAATTCTCATATATCAAAATTAATTGATGTCTTTTGTTACAAAACTAATTTAAATAACGAACTTTGCACAATACTGATTTCTTACAAACCACATAAAACATTCAGAATGTTTAGGAATCTTTTGGAAACTTGCTCAGCTATTATGTTTTTTTGTTTCTTTTACTGTCATAGGAAAACATGCTCACAGAAATAAAAAAAGTAAACTCAAACTTAACATAAACAAAACAAAGTACATGTTATTACAAAAGAAGATCATTGATGATAAATTGAACTGGACGAAACATATTGATTATAATTATAATTATTGCCCTTCATAAGTGTAGAAAATACACACATCGGAAAAGTCTAGGGATATTTTTTAAAATTGCAATAATTTTTTTTTTAGATCGCTTTAGGGAAAAAAAGTTGACGGGTGATTATTAAACGAATGTAACTTACAACAAAATTTATTAAATGGTCAAAAATACTGAGTGCGTATATAAGCAAAACTAAAAAAAAATATGGCTCTTCTTTGGCACCCCGAAAAAAATCATAATACAAAAAAAATTGGAATCAGTACAAAGTATGGCCTCCACGCTGGTTTATTACGGCCCTACATCTATCGTGCATCGACAAAATGAGATTGTCAATGTCTTTTTGAGGTACATTTGCCCATTCAGCGATTAAAAGCTCTCTCAATTGAAACGTTGTGTGAATGTTCCCCATATGCGGAGTAATTCTTCGTTGAAGCATGTCCCACACATGCTCGATGGGATTCAGGTCCGGTGATTGTGCTGGCCATGGCAATACATCAACTCCTTCGTTGGTGAGCCAGTCAGTCACTAAACGCGCGACATGTGGACGAGCATTATCGTGCATTAGGTGGAAGTTTTCACCAACAGCACCAGCAAACGGACGGACGATAGGTAGAAGAATGGTGTCGAGGTACTGTCGAGCTGTGAGGGAGCGATTTGGAAAAACGAGATCGGTTCTGCCGCCGATCATGATTCCACCCCATAGCATTACTGTACCACCTCTGTATGTGTGGACTTCCCGGACGTGTCTCAAACGTTCATTATTTCCAGGTCGTCTCCACAGTCTTACTCGACGAGAATCTGGATGAAATCCAAATCTGGATTCGTCTGTAAACAAAACTGTCGCCCAATCATTTGCATCCCAGTTTTGATATTCTTGACACCACTCTAATCTTCTACCGCGATTGCCTCTCGACAAAGGTGGACATCTAAGTGGCCTTCTGTTGTGGAGATCTGCTTCATGCAGTCGATTTCTGACAGTATCACGACCAATGGTTACCTGGTGCGTCTGCTGCAACACGTTAACCAACTCAGGTGCTGTGATTGTCGGTTGTCTTCTTGCGGTTAAGACCAAAAATCGGTCTTGAACTGCAGTTGTAGCGCGTCCTCGCCCTGGATGTTGTTCGGCTGGACTGCCAGTTTCACGGAAACGCCGCCACAATCGACTGATAACACTTTGGGAGACCCCCAAACGAAGAGCTACATCATTTTGTCGCATGCCACCTTGAAGAAGCCCTACAGCTCTATTCATCTCAGCCAATGGTAAGTGATGGCGATCCATGTTAAAGCACAATATTTCCAGTTTAATTGCTGAGCAAGAACTGCATAGAATGTACAAACTCGACACTTTCAGATTATTCATTTTAGCCGAAAACCTACAGTTTGTAAAAAACTTGATAAAAGATTAGTTACCGTTTTTGCAGGCTTTGTTCAACCCATAGAAATCTACAGGGTGGTCGAGTGTACCAATTTAATCGAAATTAAACGACCTCATGCATTTATTTTTATGATATTTAGTATGTTATAAAAATATCCCTAGACTTTTCCAATGTGTGTATATTTGAGGTATAAAACAGATTTCCTGTTGATATTCACAATTGGTAAAACAGAGTGGAAAGCATATATTTCATGGTGAACAATGTGACCCTAACAAATACTGATCATAATGTAAGATTCTTGGGAATCATTCTAGATGAGTTTCTCAACTGGAAAGCCCACTGTAAACAATTAATTTCAAAACTTAATTCATTGAAGTATTCCTTTATCAACTTACGAACAGTTTTAACAAAGAGTCAGTTGCTCAATATATATTATGCTCAAGTAGAATCTAGACTTAGGTACCGTGTCTGTATCTGGGGTAGATCTTCCACAGCACAAAATGTTTTTAGAGCACAAAAAGGAATTCTGAGGTGCATACCAAATTGTTGAAACAGAGAATCATGCAAGGCACTTTTTAAACAGTACGTTGATCTAACTTTAACAACAGTTTATATTCTTGAACTGTGTATGTATGTGTTCAAAACTAAATTAACTTTTACAACAAATATTAAACTTTATCAACATGATACTAGAACCAAGAATCATTTTCATTTGCCCATTGGAGATTCAAATTAACGTCATGTGGACCAGGGTGCATTGGTCCAAAGATATATATTTACCTTCTAGATCATTTGAAGGCCTTGAATAGTTTCTCTGTGTTCAAAAAATCATTAAAGAATTATTTATTAGAAAAATGCCTTTATGATTTACAGGAATTCTTTGAATAACTCATATTCATATTAGTTTTAGAGTATGAGCCTGTCTTCCCTTTTTATTTTCTTATTTAATTTGTATTTTGTATTGACACTTCCCACACAATTTCACACTTTCACACAATAACGTACCTGTTATAAACATTTATGCTTTTTAGGGTCAATAAATGATTGATTAATATTCCAATACAAGAATGTTTTGCTACTCAGTAAATGTTGTTTTGTAGTTTTTGTAATATTACTTTCTCAATTTTATATCTATATTTCATTAATGAAGATACTTTACTGAAAAATATCTTAGAGAAATTTATTGATTAAATCTGCCAACAACTTTTTCAAAACTAATACACTTTATTGTATGATTTTCACTATTAAGGGTTTTTCAAAAACTGCTACACTCCTTTTGCATATAATAGCTTTCTCGAGCGTAAGCCCTTTCCTTCTTCGGAAGATTTCCACATTTTTTTGTATGAAGATAGTGAAGTAGAAAACCAAAATGTTTCTTTCCCAAAAATTAATCTCTCCTAAAAATATTACTTTTTCAATTCATACTCATTCAATTAGATAAACTGTTTAGTATAATATGAAATTTGGAATAGTAGAAAGCAATAAATATCGCAATAAATATTGCCAAATCTATTAGTTGATGTCATTGATCCTCAGTGCAACTTTTCTTGTTCAGGGGGATTGCGAAAGCCTCTCGTATGAAGAACTGCAGGAACACTTTCCGAAAGAGCTGGCTCTGCGCGACCGAGAAAAGCTCAAGTACCGCTATCCCCAGGGAGAGTCCTACATCGACGTGATGAACCGTCTAGTCCCGGTGCTCACGCAACTTGAGTGCGAGACAAACGTGCTGACCGTTTCCCATCAGGCAGTGTTGCGTTGCGTTTTGGGGTACTTTCTAGAAACTCCACCGGAAGAAATTCCATACATTCATGTTCCTTTGCATACAATCATCAAACTGACTCTACAGGTGAATGAACTGGATTTGATTTTCTGCTGGTTTCGAATTCAAAAAACCGTATGAACATTCACAAATAACTAAGAAAGAATGTTTGGTGCAATATATTTTCAACAATCCCGTTTTGAAGAGGACTTTTGAGCAAGAAACTATTGAAATATCTTAATTTTGTTTTAATTTAATATTTGGTTGAAATTTCATTCCAAAACTCATTCAATTTCACCATGAAAGATTGTCTAATGAGTAGTCAAAAGGTGCATTTCATTAGTTAGGACTTGCATTGCATTGATTTGAATTGATTTGTCAACCTCCTTCAAACAATTACTCGAAAGGTAATTGCATCATTTCCCATTCAAATTGCTCATAAATTAAAGGTGAAAAAAAATTGAAAATTGGAACCTATAGCGTAGAATAAATAAAAAAAAGTACTTCTTTCAATCACCAGAAATACAATTCGTCTCGTCTCGTCTCGACCCGTATTTCATCAACCAAGTTGGCGTCTTAAATAATAGGAAATAATAATAATAATAATAAAAAACTTTATTCACCGTAAGAGTACAGAATATAAATAAATGAACTACATGATAGAGTGGGAATAAAGACTTGAACGATAAGCGCTATTGCACTTGTTTCGTTATTGTGTAACAAGGAGTATAATTTATAGAGTACGCTACAAGACAAATAGAATGTAACATAAAAATAAAAAATAATAATTTGAAAAGACATGACGTTATGAGTTGACAGAAAATATAAATAAAACAATAATAATAATAATAATAAGATTCGTGTAAACTTAATACAGGGTGCCTGTTTATGGTAACAATGAGTATATTTTCTAGAATACGGCACAAGACAAATAATTTAAAAAGGAATAAAACAAGGACATAAACCAATATATGTTGACAGAATGTAAAAATAATAATAAGATTTGTATAAAATTTATATAATGTGACTAGGGTAATATAGCATAATTGGTTGGTATACTTTTTATTCTAATATATTTATCACATATTGTCTTTGTTTTTCGAATATAAACGATTTCAAATTCTTCTTGAAAATTGGAGTGCAGTTACTGTTTTTAATTTTATCAGGAATAATATTGTAGAATTTGGTTGATGTGTATAAAAATGCTCTTTGTGAAATTGACTTTTTCAGTATGATAGGATACGGTATTTTCTTGTAATTTCTCATATAGTAACTGTGATGTTCTTTTATTTGATTTTTGTTGGAATTGTATTTGACGAGTACGTTGTAAAAATAAAGCTGTCTAAGGTCCATTATTTGACATTCCTTGTATAGTTCGTCCGAGGAATAGCGATTGTTTCTAAACATTATAATTTTAAGTATTTTCCATTGCAGGATTTCTAACGGGTTGAGATGGGTACGTAGAGCAGCTCCCCAGGCTACAATGCCATATTTCAAATGACTTTCAACCAGCGCATAATAAAGATTTTTTAATTCTTTGATGGGGAGGTATTTCCTCAGAAATCTGAATCTGAATAGGATTGTCTGAAGTTTCTTGATGACATACTTGATATGAGTATCCCATTTCAGGTACCTATCCAAATAAACACCTAAATATTTCACTTCGCTAACTGCTTGAATTATTAAGTTTGATGTTTGGTTTTTGATAAGGAGATTGTCAAAAGGGCAGGAATTGTTTGAATTGCAACTAAAGGGTAAGAAATTGGTTTTCTCCATATTAACAGTGAGTAATTTATAGTCGAACCATTCTTTTATAGCTTTAAAATCCATTTCAACTACATTTTTGAGGTTATTCCAGGTCTTTTCCTCATAAAAAATGGCTGTATCATCTGCATATCCAATTATTGTACCAGCTGTATTAAGTTTGAATAGGTCGTTTATGTAGAGATTAAATAAAGTTGGTCCTAAGATTGTACCTTGGGGCACACCACATTCTACTCTTCTCGGCTCGCTTTGTATCCCTTCGATTCTTACTGACTGTTCTCTATTGAGTAAATAGCTTTCAAACAGTTTCAGGCAATTGCCCGTAATACCGTTATTTTCCAATGTATTCAGAAGTTTTTTATGATCCACGGTGTCAAAGGCTTTTGAGAGATCAATGAATAGACAGAGAGAGGGTGTGGAGTTCTCTAAAGCCTTGTGTATCTTCTCAGTTAAAGTTATTAAAGCATCATCGGAGGAAATATTTTGTCTGAAGCAAAATTGTTTCTCTGAAATGGAGAAAAATAATTCCTAACTTTGAATTGGTCTCTATTTATATCTAATAGGGTACACTTTCTCATGCACATCAATGATTTTGCGCGAAAACTTGCAGGAAGTTTTCTTGATATTTTTTTATGTTAGTACATTTGTCTCGAACATATGTTCACAGTTTCAGCTGTTTAGTTTGTTGGTGAGAGGCATAAAAGTTAGGAGTGTTTTACGTGTTCAACGATTTTCTGCTATCGAAAAAAATGGATCAAAGAATTTGCATCGAATTTTATGTAAAAAGTGGAATTGAGTGCTCAAAATCACTTGAAATGTTTATAGTGGCATACGGTGATTGTACTCTGAGTCAGAAAAATGTTTACAAGTGGTCAAGCTTTTCACAGAAGGTCGAGAAGATGTGAATAACGACGCTCGCTCTGGACGTCCCGGCACAGAAGTTGCTGAGGATGTCAGCATATCGGTTGCCTCATGCCATGCAATTCTCATGACTCGTGCAGCAATTCCAAAATTCCTGAATTTTTACCAAAAAAAAAAAAACGTCTCATGAGTTGAGTCACGTCAACGGCCATCCAGATTTGCTTAAAAGGGTCATAACTGGTGGCGAATCATGGGTAAATGGTTATGACACCAAAACCAAAGTCCAATTGTCCCAATGAAAGAGCCCAGGAGAGCTAAGACCAAAAAAACACAAGTTCAATCAAATGTTGACGTTTTGCTCACTGTTTTCTTCGATTACGTGGTGTAGTGCATCAAGAGTTCTTACGATCAGTAAGGAGTATTGTCTTGAAGTTATGCGCTGCTTGCGAGAAGCAATACTGAGAAAATGACCGGTATCGTGGCTTTTGCATCACGATAATGCACCTGCTCACTCTTTATCGATTATTCATGATTTTTTTATCATAAACAACATCGTAATCATGCCTCAGCCACTGTATTCACCAGATTTGACCCCTGCGACTCTTTTCTGTTCCCAAGATTGAAGAGACTCATGAAAGGACGGCCTTTTGCGACGATCGAGGAGATAAAAACCGAATCGACTTGCTTCGAGGATTAGAAAACCGCTGGCACAGGTATAATTTTTTTTTTTTTAATTGAAAATTCTTCACATTTATACGGCCAAGCGAGTCATTAACACTCGTTTCAAAGCACGTATCAGAATTCGGAGACAAGAAAAATCTAGAGTCGCTCAACACGCTTTGGAAAACGGCCACAGAATAGTTAAAAATATGAATCGGAAGTTGACAGTGTTTGATATAGAAAAAAAAAACTAATAAATAGAGTTTATTATGATTTTCACTATAAGGGTTTTACAAAAACCGCGACACGTGTTTCGCTATACAATAGCTTCTTCAAGCATAACATGCTTCTTCAAGCATAACATGCTTGAAGAAGCTATTGTATAGCGAAACACGTGTCGCGGTTTTTGTAAAACCCTTATAGTGAAAATCATAGAATAAACTCTATTTATTAGTTTTTCAAATATGGATTTTCATCAAGTATCGGCCAGTTCTATTCAATCGTTTGATATAGATAGAGACCAATAGGAATTAGTTTTCTTCATCTCCTGTAGAAGTTTCACCAACTTGGTAGTTGAAACACGCTTCGAGAAGAGTATATATTGTATATATTGTATTTCTGGTGTTTGGGAAAAGTTTTGGAAGATTGAATTTGAAGAAACAAATTACAGTTTTCAATGTAAACAAATACTTGAGACTAGTCCAACTGATGAAACACGGAAACGCATCTTGAATAAAATGTATAGTGTAATAATTGTTTTTATGTAAAGTACTAGGGTTGGAAAAAATGTCAGCTAGAATTTTTAGTATTTCAAACAAAAACTTTCAACACAATTCGAAATCTGTTTTTTTTTCTTCAAGGGGTTCACCTACAACATGGAAACGGTCAAGATGCCAATCGATTGCGTAGACACCAACAGAGCCAAGCCGATAAATTGTTCTGAAACTCGCAGCGCTGCCGATGCCCTTTTGACCCTGCCCACTCACTATGATTCCATTTCCAGCTTGAAAACGCCGACACCTTGTACCTAGCTCAGAGTGGGGCAATGCTCCCTATTGAAACAGACGTCGATCAGTGGTCGACAAGTCACGAAATCGATCGCTCAGGCATTTTTTGAGTGCTGGGAGAGATTTTGGTAAAATAGGGGTCTTGGCTTTCGATTGAATTTGTAGAATGAAACATGTAGTTTAGTAAAACGAAATGTTTTAATAAAATTTCAAGTAAATTTCACAATGTAACAGATTTATTTGTTTTTATTTGTAAGGATATTTCTTGGAAGTTCTTTATTAGTATTTTTAGAACAATTTTCAAGATGGTCGCTTTTTACCACTTTCAGTTAGTGGTTTCTGCAAATTTTTGACACTATCAATGCTTCTTTGGCATTTTGTTGGTGTGTTAAACCATTTTGGTTATTTTTCCTGCATTTTTTTTTTGAAGGGAAAGAAATCGACAAATTGAGTATAGATTTCTTGGTTCCTGATATGTAATTTTCAGCAAGGATAATCACTGGTTTACTTGTTTTCATGTGAATCAATAAAAATTTTATTGAAAACTGTGTTTTACTAATCCAATTTTATGTTATTTTAGAAATTATTGAACAAATCAGTACCAAAAAAATTAACATCGCCCTAATATACCTATCTTATTTCTTAGTAAAAATCACTTTCAAAATTAATGTAACCAGTAGAATATAACAACTCTAAAGTTATTTTAAGATGCCAATCTCAAGTTAGTTTCATGTTAACAGACGTTAAAAGGTAAGACCTCGAGACCTCGTTAGTCTTTAGCTCGAACAAGTTTCCTAACTTCTGAGTTGTCGTTCGTATGAGGGCAACAGCTGATTAACGAAAAAACAGATTTTTTTTTAAACAGATTAATTTTCAAATTGTTTTAATACCAAAATAAAATATGACATATAACACAGCAGACTATAAGTTTTTTTGCACAGGCAGATTGTTATTGGTATAGGTACTCGCAAAATAACTTTCACGTCGCCGGAGTATTGGCCACTTCAATTATTGTCAAATCGCCAGCAAACATTGGTGGGAAAATTTCTCTCATTGAGAAGCAATGCGGGAAACGCATCCACCTTTACATCTTTGCCGAGAAGAGACTGTATTTTGAAATTATAATTCTCAAAAGTATTGTATACAGGACGCTGCTTACATTCCTAAAACTGCCATTACATTACATATAGAACTGCATTCGGTCTGTAGACACTGCAAAAACTTATTTGTTATAGGGTAACTTGTCAAAATCAATTGTCTTCAGACGATCTGCCCAGAAAGGGTGTTTGTCTCTAGATAATGTAACTTTTCTGTTGGCAGTGCAGCGCCATCGATTGAACGATAGCCAAAGTTTTCAATTTTATATTTTGAAAACTGTAGCACCATCTACTGAGTGACAGCCTAAGTTGATCATTATACAGTGTCATCCCCAAAGTATGCACCATATGGGAAATTTATTAAAGGTTTTTCGACAAAAAGTTATTCTTGATAAAAGGTTGTGCATCCCCTAAAACTAAACATGCACCAACTAAATACAGTAAAACACACGTATTATACGAGGAGCACTCAAATATTTGATGTACTCTTTTTTTTCAAAAATCGCGGAAAATGTTACATAATAAAGTTGTTCAGCATTAGGAAATACATGTAGATTTGAAGTCATGGCCTTCTGAATGGGGTTTTATTTTTTTGCCCATTTTATCAAAATGGTGACTACACTTCTGTACTCCTGATGCTGAATTTTCTCAAAACGGTTAGTTAAGCGTCTGTTCCACGAATCATAGTATCATCCGAGATTTACTGAAAAGCACATCCAAAAGTTATGTATATTTTGAACATTCATATGACCGTGTAGAAAAAAAACCTCCTCACACTTCTGTACTCCTGACACTGAATTTTCTCAAAACGGTTAGTTATGCTTCTGTTCACGAATCATATCATCAATATCCGAGATTTACTGAAAAGTACATTCAAAAGTTATGTATATTTTGAACATTCATATGACCGTGTAGAACAGAAACCTCCTCACACTTCTGTACTCCTGATACTGAATTTTCTGAAAACGGTTAGTAATACGTCTGATCCACGAATCTTATTATAAATATTCGAGATTTACTGAAAAGCACATTCAAAAGTTATGTATATTTTGAACATTCATATGACCATGTAGAACAGAAACCTCCTCACACTTCTGTACTCCTGATACTAAATTTTCTGAAAACGGTTAGTAATGCGTCTGATCCACGAATCTTATTATAAATATTCGAGATTTACTGAAAAGCACATCTTGAAGTTATACCTCCTCACACTTCTGTACTCCTGATACTGAATTTTCTGAAAACGGTTAGTAATATGTCTGATCCACGAATCTTATTATAAATATTCGAGATTTACTGAAAAGCACATCTTGAAGTTATGTATATGTAGAACAGAAACCTCCTCACACTTCTGTACTCCTGATACTGAATTTTCTGAAAACGGTTAGTAATGCGTTTGTTTCACGAATCATATTATCAATATCCGAGATTTACTGGAAAGCACATTCAAAAGTTATGTATATTTTGAACATTCATATGACCATGTAGAACATAAACCTCCTCACACTTCTGTACTCCTGATACTAAATTTTCTGAAAACGGTTAGTTATGCGTCTGTTCCATGAATCATAGTATCAATATCAGACATTTACTGAAAAGCACATCCAAAAGTTATGTATATTTTAAACATTCATATGACCATGTAGAACAGAAACCTCCTCACACTTCTGTACTCCTGATACTGAATTTTCTGAAAACGGTTAGTAATACGTCTGATCCACGAATCTTATTATAAATATTCGAGATTTACTGAAAAGCACATCTTGAAGTTATGTATATGTAGAACAGAAACCTCCTCACACTTCTGTACTCCTGATACTGAATTTTCTAAAAACGGTTAGTAATACGTCTGATCTGCGAATCTTATTATAAATATTCGAGATTTACTGAAAAGCACATCTTGAAGTTATGTATATGTAGAACAAAAACCTCCTCACACTTCTGTACTCCTGATACTGAATTTTCTGAAAACGGTTAGTAATATGTCTGATCCACGAATCTTATTATAAATATTCGAGATTTACTGAAAAGCACATCTTGAAGTTATGTATATGTAGAACAGAAACCTCCTCACACTTCTGTACTCCTAATACTGAATTTTCTGAAAACGGTTAGTAATGCGTTTGTTTCACGAATCATATTATCAATATCCGAGATTTACTGGAAAACACATTCAAAAGTTATGTATATTTTGAACATTCATATGACCATGTAGAACAGAAACCTCCTCACACTTCTGTACTCCTGATACTGAATTTTCTGAAAACGGTTAGTAATATGTCTGATCCACGAATCTTATTATAAATATTCGAGATTTACTGAAAAGCACATCTTGAAGTTATGTATATGTAGAACAGAAACCTCCTCACACTTCTGTACTCCTGATACTGAATTTTCTGAAAACGGTTAGTAATGCGTTTGTTTCACGAATCATATTATCAATATCCGAGATTTACTGGAAAGCACATTCAAAAGTTATGTATATTTTGAACATTCATATGACCATGTAGAACAGAAACCTCCTCACACTTCTGTACTCCTGATACTGAATTTTCTGAAAACGGTTAGTAATGCATTTGTTCCACGAATCATATCAACATCCGAGATTTACTGTAAATCGCATCTTAAAGTTATGTATATGTTAAACATTCATACAGTTACTGTATTGTATGTAACAAGAACTCAATGTTCAATAATATCAAATTACAACACATCAAAATAAAATAGGTATTTCGGAACAAACTCATTGATTTTCTGAAGACTGTTATTGGGATATTAAATAGGTACTCGCAAACTAATTTTCACGTCGCCGGAGTATTGGCCACTTCAATTATTTTCAAATCACCAGCAAACATTGGTGAGAAAACTACTCTTATTGAGAAGCAATGCGGGAAACGCATCCACCTATACATCTTTGCCGAGAATAGATATGCTTATTGTGTACAAGGACGCTGTTTAAATTCCTAAAACTGCAATTACAATACATACAGAACTGCATTTGGTTTGTAGACACTGCAAAAACTCATTTGTTATAGCGTAACTTGTCAAAATCAATTGTCTTCAGACGATCTGCCTAGAAGGGTGTCTGTCTCTAGATAATATTTTAACTTTCTGTTAGCGTTGCAGCGCCATCGTTTGAACGATAGCCAAAGCTTTCAATGTCATATGAACACTGTAGCACCATCTATAGAGTGACAGCCTAAGTTGATCATTAAATGTTCTTACTTTCTTGGCATTGCAGTGCCATCTCTGGTTTACAACGGGCGTTCTTACTTTTTACTGCAACATCATTTTAACAGTATTCTGTGTTCCTTTCAACAAATGAACCTAAACACAAAGTATTTGTGTTCCGACACTAGATAACGCTGTTTTGACCCGCCATAGTCTCATCAGTGGTGCTCGAGTTAACCATAAATGCATTGCTGGACTCCTCTTAAAAAACAAACCCGAGTATACAAGGAAGATGACGTCTATCATTGGGTTCGACAGAAAACTCTATTCTCGATTATTGAATATAAGCAAGGCTCCCTTAGGAAGTCAAGTTCAGCTTTGAACTGACAGCTTTGGGGAGCTCCGTTAATCGTTGATATTCGCCATCCCTCTTTGTAAGGGGTGGTGTTATTGCCCTAGTCAGGTATGGTCTTTTTATTGATTTAGGGAGTCACTTGAAGTCATTCTTAGCCTTTGTCAGTAACTCGCAGTGAAATATTACAAAAAACAAAACCTTTATTTCTGTGATACAAAAAATACAGTAACACATTTCCTATTTTATAAAAACAGTAGATATCGATACATTTCTAAATAGAAATAAAATCAGGTGACAATATGTCTAATGAACTGCATAACAAGTGTTTCCCTATCTATTGAATCAAGTGTGAAACTGAATTCTAAGAAAAATGTAATCACAAAAAAAACTGTTTTATTCTATATTTTTGAGCAGTAACATGTTAATAAACTGAAAATTCTAATTTAAACTGCTGAACAACAGGGAAAATTATATTATAAACAATTCTGAACTTGAAAATGCTTATTTACAGTCTTTACAAAGTACGCTAGGCATGACTTAACAACTACTTTGCGATTGTTTGGCTTCCAAAACAACCCCCAGTCTTTCTTGTATCTGGTCAAAACGATCCACAAAGTGAGCTATCAATTGGGGCGCCTTCAGAGGGGTCAAATCTTCCTTGCTCACGATGTTTGATCTGTAAAGATCAATAAAAAAACCATGAGAATAAATAGCAAAAACAGCGATTTTAATAACTTATTTAAATCCACATGAATATAATATATCCACTTACCCAATGCAAATCCTAGATTTTTTTTCTCTAGATGGCGGAGTTTTTCCGGACCATGAATTGTTCACATCTGGTTCTTCTAAGCATGGGATCCTTTCATGGTTTTCCTCACGTTCCTCAAACTCCCCTTCACCATCATTCCGGAAATGATTGATGACATTTCCTGCAGGAACGTTTGCGAACTGTTGACTGGAAACAGGCTGTCCTACTTGAAACCTGGTCGATATCACAGGTTCCCGTTTCACAGTACCGGAGCTCCTGTAATGACGAGAGTTCACTTTCTCTGCTATTCTAATACCAGAGTGCCACCTTTGTACGAGGTACTTCATTCTAACTATGGAGACTATTACTAGAACTGCCAATCTGAAACGAATATGAACAGGGTATTAAATTCAGCGGGAATTCTTTCATTTTCACTTAATATCAAAGTTCGTTTTCTTACTGGAAACGTTTTTTGGGTGTCCGACGAATCACAACCTCTTGTCTTTTCAGGAAAGGGTTAGATGAGGCCTGCCTCGAACAATGCTGATGGTGACCCTGCAGGTGCTCCATGAGGTATCGCTTCTGCCATATTAAAGCCTTCTTGGTACTTTCCAATTTCAATGTTTTCGCAAACAAAAAGTCGCTCTGAAAAAAATTATCGAGAGTTGTTTTTATAATAGAAACAATAATATTCTCACCCTGGCGACCAAATCATTGAACGGCAGATTGTTTGTGGATCCAGATTTCAAGTTTGCGAGTTCATTTTCAGCAAGTCTTTTTTCGTAGGTGACTCTTTGGATGATTTCCATCAGCTTTCTATTATCTAAGAGGGCAGCGTTTAATTCTTTGATTTTTTCCAGCAGACAGTCAGGTACAGTGCTCGTGAGAACATTTTCCTGCAGCTTCGTTGCGGGTTGAGCTTTCACTCTTTCCACCAACTCTTGTTTCTGTTTGAAGAAGATGCTTCTATCTTTGTCCAATTCATCCTGAAATTAGAGGAACTGTTACATACCCAAAGCGGGGAAGATGTGGCAGATCTATTCAAATAAAATAATAAAATCACCTGATATTTCGTATTTCAAAACAGTGTCAAGTCAAAAATGTTTATCAGCTTTTAAGAATAATTACAAACTATTGTGAATGTGTTTTGTGTGGGGCCCTGCTATAGGTTTATGCCTCTTCAGGGTTATCAAAACAGTGTACTGTGCAATGTATTATGTACTGTGCAGCATACTATGTAAACGTGGTATACGAGGTCTGTTAAAAAAATAAGGAGAGTTTTCATTTGTCTCAAAAAATATTTATTTCAATAAATTCATGGATGTAGCCGTTACAATGTGGTAGAAAATCATAATGAAGAAAAGAGAAATGAAATAAGTATATATTGTATAAGTTTGAAAATACACACATCGGAAGAGTCTAGGGATATTTTTAAAAATGGCAATAATTTTTTTTTAGATCGCTTTAGGGAAAAAAAAGTTGAAGGGTGATTATTAAACGAATGTAACTTACAACAAAATTTATTAAATGGTCAAAAATACTGAGTGCGCATATAAGCAAAACTAAAAAAAATATGGCTCTTCTTTGGCACACCGAAAAAAAAATCATAATACAAAAAAAATTGAAATCAGTACAAAGTATGGCCTCCACGCTGGTTTATTACGGCCCTACATCTATCGTGCATCGACAAAATGAGATTGTCAATGTCTTGTTGAGGTACATTTGCCCATTCAGCGATTAAAAGCTCTCTCAATTGAAACGTTGTGTGAATGTTCCCCATATGCGGAGTAATTCTTCGTTGAAGCATGTCCCACACATGCTCGATGGGATTCAGGTCCGGTGATTGTGCTGGCCATGGCAATACATCAACTCCTTCGTTGGTGAGCCAGTCAGTCACTAAACGCGCGACATGTGGACGAGCATTATCGTGCATTAGGTGGAAGTTTTCACTAACAGCACCAGCAAACGGACGGACGATAGGTAGAAGAATGGTGTCGAGTTACTGTCGAGCTGTGAGGGAGCGATTTGGAAAAACGAGATCGGTTTTGCCGCCGATCATGATTCCACCCCATAGCATTACTGTACCACCTCTGTATGTGTGGACTTCCTGGACGTGTCTCAAACGTTCATTATTTCCAGGTCGTCTCCACAGTCTTACTCGACGAGAATCTGGATGAAATCCAAATCTGGATTCGTCTGTAAACGAAACTGTGGCCCAATCATTTGCATCCCAGTTTTGATGTTCTTGAAACCACTCTAATCTTCCACCGCGATTGCCTCTCGACAAAGGTGGACATCTAAGTGGCCTTCTGTTGTGGAGATCTGCTTCATGCAGTCGATTTCTGACAGTATCACGACCAATGGTTACCTGGTGCGTCTGCTGCAACACGTTAACCAACTCAGGTGCTGTGATTGTCGGTTGTCTTCTTGCGGTTAAGACCAAAAATCGGTCTTGAACTGCAGTTGTAGCGCGTCCTCGCCCTGGATGTTGTTCGGCTGGACTGCCAGTTTCACGGAAACGCCGCCACAATCGACTGATAACACTTTGGGAGACCCCAAACGAAGAGCTACATCATTTTGTCGCATGCCACCTTGAAGAAGCCCTACAGCTCTATTCATCTCAGCCAATGGTAAGTGATGGCGTTCCATGTTAAAGCACAATATTTCCAGTTTAATTGCTGAGCAAGAACTGCATAGAATGTACAAACTCGACACTTTCAGATTATTCATTTTAGCCGAAAACCTACAGTTTCTAAAAAACTTGATAAAAGATTAGTTACCGTTTTTGCAGGCTTTGTTCAACCCATAGAAATCTACAGGGTGGTCGAGTGTACCAATTTAATCGAAATTGAACGACCTCATGCATTTATTTTTATGATATTTAGTATGTTATAAAAATATCCCTAGACTTTTCCGATGTGTGTATAATACACTTGTGCTAGCGTTTTTTCCAATCCTCGAAGCAGTTCTAATATGCACTTTTTGGCATGTCTTTGAGCTGCTGAGGCATGATTACGGTGTTGTTCATGGCAAAATAATAATAATAATAATTACTTTATTAGTCTTTTCAATCATTTACAGGATATCAGACATATCACAATTAAAAAAATATTAAAAATATATAAAAAATAATAATGGTCCACGGTATAAACAAGCAATAACGGGTGAGCAGGTGCATTATCGTGATGCAAATGCCATGAATTGTTTTTCCACAATACCAAACTTTTTCTTCGTACTGCTTCTCACAAACAGCGCATAACTTCAAGATAATACTCCGTATGACCATGTGATAAGAACTTCCGATGTACTATGACACGGTAATACGGCAATCTAAGAAAACAGTGAGCAAAACCTCAACATTTGATCGAACTTGGCGTTATTTTGGTCTTGGCTCTCCTTGGCCCTTTCATTGGGATAATGGGGAATGTTCCTCCTGACGAAAATCAAGTATCATTTTTGAATGTTGTCCAATTCTGAAGGCGGAGACAGATTTAAGCCTCATAAACGTTAAAATAAGTGTGTGTATAATTTCTCAGCTCTTTTTTTAAAAGCTTTATATTAGCTTCACCTGTATGTATGTATGTTTGTTTGTAACTCTCAAGTTCGGGATCTGTACTGACAGAATTATCGGCATTATTGCTTGACTAATTCCCGGGCAGATGGCGCTGAACGTAACCTGCTTGACATTTTTTGATCTATTCGCGGGTAGATGTCGCTGTACGTAATCTACTTGATAGGTTGCTCAAAAGAAAATCAAAATAAAAAATTCAGTTTGAAAAAACTAAAAAAAACACGGTTTTGAAGAACATCGAACTGAAAAGTTGAAAATATAATTTTTTTGAATAAACTTAAAACAATAATTATCAAAAAATACTAGTATTATTGTGACAAAAGCGTGGGCGCTTTGTGCCATATTTTTTGTATATCCAGCGCCCAGTTTTTTTCACAATATTACTATTATTTTTCGTTCGTTAGTGTTTTGAGCCTATTAAAAAAAAAGCAATATTTTTAAATTTTTAGTTCAATGTTCTTTAAAAGCGCATTTTTTAGTTTTTTTAAACTATGATTATTGTCCAGCAAAATCAGTAAATACGACAAGTTACCGATGGATAAAACATTTTTCTTTATGAAAAACTACTTTGATTTATGCAGCAACTTATTGGGATGACTAAAAAGTTTGCCCTTTCTACACATATATAAAGTTCTCAATTACAATTCAGTTTTTTTTTTCAGATTGTGGAATATGAAAATGTATCAGTTAATGAGATTTGATGAATTTTCTCATTATATTCGTAAAAAATATAATTCATCTTTCATTATCATACAGATGAAACGACGTCTTACCTTCAACTTTTCCACTTCGAGTTCCTTCTGCTTCAAAGTATCCCTCAACCGTTTCTCGACGTTCATCAATTTCCGAACTTCATCCTCAAAGTTCTTCGCTTTCTGCACCTCCAACGTCAACAATTCTTTGGTATACCTGAACGCGGCGTCGATTTCCAATTTGGAACGTTTCAAAGATTCAAGTTCTTCGCAAAGCGCTTCTTTTTCCCTGAGCAGGTCCTCCGAATCCTTACGCAACAGGCTCAGCTCAAGCACCTCTTTGGAAGGAGGCGGTTTGTACTCCGTCGATTCTGAACTGTTGACCTGCTTGTTCTTCATCGAGTCGACCTCTTTCTCAAGTCGGTCCAGTTCGATCTTCTTCTCGTCCAGGACGCTCTTCAGAGCTTCCTCTCTGTCGAGGACGATGTCCAGTTGAAGCGTCAATTGTTCTATGAACTTGGCGTCGTCAGCTTGAGTTTGTGCCAAGGCTTCGCGCTCCTTCTGGAGCTGATATCGCAGCTCTGCCACTTCCTGCTGCAGCTTGTCGACCTCAATGAATAAAAATATAATTTGTTTTAAAATCATCTTACTGCCAGAGTTACAATATAAAAGATAGACATATAAAATATGAAAACAGCAAATAGCGTCTGAATACAGAACAAATAATTCGTCAGTTTAAATTGTGTTAGTAATAAGAAAAATTATCACCACATCATACATAAATCAACCATAACAAACATATTGGTCAATCGAAAACACTTTTTCCTTTTAGTCATCTCCTGATGATGCTAAATTGGGTAGCAAAACGCGGGTCGAGAAACAGTAGTTTCGTTCTGGTGAGAAAAAAGTGTTTTCACTAGATTCATTTTACATCAGAGATTCCAAATTCTACTTATCAAAATAGATATTGGTATAAAGAAAATATAAATCAACCAGCAACTTTTTTGGAGTGACTCACACACAAAATCAACGAGAATGAAAACCATATCATCACACCAAAATGTCCAATCCCTGGGAAATAGCATCAACATGGTGCAAAAAATAGTTGAAGACCTGAAATGCCGAATAGTATGCATCACTGAGCACTGGCAAACACAACTTGGTCTTAAACTTCACTCATTCAAAGAACACAACTTAGTTTCGAGCCATTGTAGACCAGAAAACAAACATGGAGGCTCAGCGATATATATTTCAAAGGAGATCGTCAGCAGTCCAATTCATGAAATTGATACCTTAGCTGAGGACTACGCCTTTGAATGTTTCAGCACTTTCTGCGAGATAGATAGGACAAATATGAACATAGTTTGTATCTATAAGACCCCCTCTACTGTTTTTAAACAAATTTCAATACATGTTAGACATTTTATATGAAAAAAAAACATTTAAATTTTATTGTAGGAGATTTTAACATGGGCACGGCTCATCTTGAAGGTAGTGCTTGCAAGGACTTCAGAAATATGTTAGCTACTTACAATTTTTTTTAACAATAACTGAACCAACTAGTGTCACTCCCCAGTCCAGAAGTTGTTTTGACAATATTATTACAAACTTTGAAAGAGATAAAAAAGGAAAAGTGATTGAAACAGGAAAATCGGACCACGCAGGGCAAGTGTTACTTGTTAAGAAGAAAAAAACCCAATCGACCAACAAAATAATACGTCGTCATTATAATCCTAAATCACGTGATTTTTTTATACAACTTGACTATGAAAACTAGTTAGCTGGTTACACCGCGAGAAATTTAAATGATGCTTTTTCACAATTTTGTTCAACTTTCGGTTTTTATTTTGATTTGCACTTTTTAAAAACAGAAAAACAACTGAAATCATATAAAAGACTTTTCAACTGCCCAGAAATTACACAAAGAAAAAATGAATTGATTTTTTACCAATCCATCTCTAAAACTGACCCAAACTATAAAGCAATATACAACGAGAAAAAAAAAGAATTGCAATAACCTTTTGGAGAATGTAAGAAAAAATAATTATACGAACAAAATAGCTAGGTCAGACAATAAATCCAAAGCAATGTGGCAGGTTATCAACGAAGTGACAGGTTCACCTCAAAATGAACAGTTTGAACTCGATAATCCGCATGAGACTGCAAATTGCTTTAATGAATACTTTATAAACGCGGCCCAAGAACTCTTAACAAGACAGAAAAATATAGGTAAGGTAAGTGGATTTGAAAAGGCAATAGATTTTCACAGTCGCACCTTTTTCTTGAACCCTATATCAGAATGTGAGCTGCTCTCAATAATAAATAATATGAAGAACAAGAAAAGCACGGGTATTGACGAAGTACCAATCCATATACTAAAAAAATGTGCACAACAAATTGTAACAGTTTTAACCCATTTAACTAATAGTTCTTTTGAGGAGGGCGTTTTTCCAGATGAACTCAAGGTAGCTCTAGTGAAACCACTTCATAAAAAAGGAAATAAGTCGGAACCTTCTTACTTTAGACCTATTAATATGCTGACTTGTGTATCAAAATTTTTTGAATTAGCCATGGCTAAACGACTAGTTTCATTTTTTTAAAAGTGCAGCATGTTCTGAAAAATCTGAAAAATAAGTCTATCGAAACAGTTCTGGTTTATTTTAACAATGAAATCATAGAATCAATGGAAAGGAGAGATCTGGCCTGCGGGATTTTTCTAGATTTATCCAAGGCTTTCGATTGTATAGATCACAATATTTTGCTTCGCAAACTTTTCAAATACAATATACGAGGTAACACTTATAATAACTGGTTCAACTCATATCTTAAAAACAGAAAGCAGTACAACTCAACCAGAAAAACAAAATAGTTAGATCAAAGGCCTTGACTACATCGATAGGAGTCCCGCAGGGTAGCATTCTGGGCCCAATACTATTCATTATTTTTATCAATGGACATCAACTCCTGCTAACTGGTGCCACTTTACCAGATATAATCAAGAATGGATGTGACAATAAAAAAATGCAAAGAATATTTTCTTGAGAACAAGCTAATTCTAAATGAAGGAAAAACTGACTGTCTCATATTTAAAAGCAACAACAGTTTGGAAACGCCACATCACGTAACATTTGCTAGTGAAAAACTTATTTGCAATACTTCAGTAAAGTTTCTGGGAATCACTATTGATGATACTTTGAGTTGGACAATTCGAATAGACAATATATGCAGTAGATTGTCTTCAGTAATGTATGGGATAAGAGTACTTAAAAAATATGTTGATCTCGAAGTATTATTAACTGTATGTTATGCAAATTTCTACTCAATCATGAGGCTAGGAATAACAGTTTGGGGTTCAAGTAATGAATTATGTAGAGTTTTTCTGTGTCAAAAAAGAGTGGTACGAGTACTTTTCAATAAAAATTCTAGAGATTCCTGTAGGGGAATTTTTAGGTCAAATAAGTTGTTCACTGCACTAGCAGTATGTATCTTATCGAGAAATACCGTAAAACCCACTTTTATGAAACAAGACATAAAAATGATTTTGCGTATCCCATTAACACTAACACATTGTATGAGCGTAGCACCATCTATCAAGCGATGAAATTCTATAACAGAATACCCCAAAATATAAGCAACATTGAGGTTGTAGGCAGGTTTCTGAGGTCTTTGAAAGAATTCCTTCTCGATCAGGAGCCCTACAGTATTCAGTAATTTTTTCAAATTGTGTAAAATTGCAAAAGTTCCATTTGAATCAAATTTCTTTAGTCAAAAATTTTAGTCAGTGTATGATGTATCTAAAAAAGTGTGATGTATTTTTGTTTCTTTAGCATTTACTACTATATATTTGTTTTTTTTTTCAAGCTCCTTATGTGATTTTCGGCAGTCCATATTTCCTGAAGTGTATGTAGATTTAAGATTTTACATTTTGTTGACATACTTTTACAAACAACGTATTCTGCCACTGTATTCATATAGAACTACAAATACTCTGTGAAGTAAATAAAGATATCTATCTATACATACTCTTATTCTCTCATAAACGTATTTATGTGTACAATGTTGATAATCTTTTTTGTTTAAATTATCATTAAACTCTTAAAATTCAATCATAATTTTTTTTTCAGGTTCACTTCTGTTTTTCCTCATTTTTTACTTTGTTCCTACTTATTTATGTTACAGTTATGAATGTACGAGGTCTGTTCAAAAAATAGGGTGAATTCTCATCATTCCTGAAAAATATTTATTTCTCCTTCAATTTCTGTTTTGTCCATTTCAAAGTAAGCCCCCTCAGATATAATATACTTGTGCCAGCGTTTTTTACAATTCTCAAAGCAGTTCTGATATACACTTGTTGTTCGAAATACTGCTGAAAATACCTTTAACTAATCACTTTGAACAACATAATTTATTTACTGTACAGTTCGGTTTTCGATCCCAACACTCAACAACAATGGCTATAAATTCACTTGTTGAGACTATAACTGATAGTTTTGAATCCGGCGGATTCACAATGTCATTTTTTTGTGACTTAAGTAAGGCGTTCGATTGTGTTTGCCCTAAAGTTTTGCTCTCAAAACTTCAATATTATAAATTATCTAGAGACGGTCTTAAACTGATGAAGTCCTATCTGGACGACAGGCAGCAAGCTGTTTACTTGAATGGCAAATTTACTAGCTTACTTCCTATTGAGTATGGAGTTCCCCAGGGGTCGATATTGGGACCGATCCTTTTCTTGATTTACTTAAATGATATAAGATTTAGTGACACAAGTGCTAACTTCGTGTTGTTTGCTGATGATACAACTGTATCAATTTCTGGAAATAATATTGATACTTTGCGTACCACATTCGAGGATACTCTGACAAATGTCAGTGAGTGGTTTGCCGTAAATAATCTTAAACTTAATGAAAATAAGAGCCAAACAGTCATTTTTTCGTTGCGCGAAGTGCCAGATATCAGTAACCCTGAATATGTTAGGTTTCTAGGCGTATACATTGACCTCAAATTGACTTGGAATGTAAATATTGATAGACTTATAGTCAAAATATGCAAAAATACTTATCTCCTGAGGAACTTACAAAAAGCGGTATCAAAACCAGTTCTGAAAACAGCTTTCCATGGGATTATTCAATCTCACATATCGTATTCAGTACTTGTCTGGGGCCATGTGCCCAATGCATCAGATTTATTTGGCATCCAGAGAAGAGCAATTAGGATTCTTGATAACCTTTCTTACAGGCAAGACTGTAGAAGTAGCTTCATAAATAATAAAATACTTACACTTCCATCACTATATATATTGCAATGCCTGCTACATGTTAAAAACATATAAGAGGCTATACTACACATGATGCAATCCACAGTTATAACACTTGAAATAATTCAAATCTGTATCTCCAGAACCATAGAGTCAACAGAACCAGAACTGGCGTAAATTATTATGCTCCAAAAATGTATAATTCGTTTCCCCAAAATATCAAAAATCTACCTTTGAAGGAGTTCAAATACAGAATCAAAAATTTTTTAATTAAAAAAGCTTTTTATTCCTTAGATGAATATTTTAGTGATGGTTTTCGAGGCATGTAATACCACTTAATCATATATATTTTAACTTGTTTTATATTTCTATTTCATAGTTAGTTTGTTTTATTTGCACAAATGTATGTATATCTATAGTAATTGTCCATTTAACCATTCAAGTTATCTGAATATTTTATATTTTGTATTTATAGATAAGCAATATCTGTTATGACCTGTGTAAACTTTGTATTAGCATCAAATATATACTAGTACTACTACTACTACTATGTTCTTGAGCTCTCTCAGCGATTCAGTTTTTATCTTCTCAATCGTCGCAAAACGACGTCCTTCCAGAGAACAGAAAAAAGAGGCAAAGGACCAAATCTGGTGAATACAGTGGCTGAAGCACATAATTACGGTGTTGCGTTTGGTCAAAAAAATTAGGAACAAGCAATGACGAATGAACAGGTGCATTATCGTGATGCAAAATCTTTTAATTGTTTTTCCACAATATCGGACGTTTTCTTCATATTACTTCTCGCAAGTGACGTATAACTTCAAGATAATACTCCTTATTGACTGTATAACGATGTGACAAGAACTCTTGATGCACTACGCCACGATAACCGAAAAAAAAAAGAGTGAGCAAAACAATTTTGGTTTTGGCTCTTCCACCAACATAAAAATAAAACAAATCGCTAATCGAATGTACATAGAACATTCACCTTATTATTGGAACAAACCTTGTATGTTAATTGGGAAAATGAATCGTTATTATCATCAAAAGTATTAGGAGAACATCTGAAAATATCTACATGTCGAAACTTATTAATTGAAAATAATTAGTTGATTAGTTGAATGAAACTACATGCCAAGGATGAACTATATTAATGTATAACAAGAGATGGGACAACTACAAAACCTTGTGACTCCATAATTTTTTTTTTTATATACTGTCCCAATAAACTACCATTGAAATCAATTATTTCATGAACCTCTGAATCTATGATGAGTAAGTTTCATTAGCAATATGCCATGATTGATGACATCAACTCACCTGCTTGGAAATTTGCCTGTTAGAGGCCCTCTCAGCTGACACCATCTTCTTGTATACCTCCACGTCCTGCGAGTCCGAAATCGAGTTGATGCTCTGATCGCTGACGGCCGAAATGATGTTGGAGTCGATTTGTGCAGAGTAGTCGAGTTCACGTCTCAATTGATCCGTGATCTCATCGACGGAGCTGGCCATGTCGTTGCTTTTGTATCGCATCAGCCGCGCCTTCAGCTCGTGGATCTCCTGGGCGAGCTCTGCAGACCGCTTCTGTTCCTCCTTCAGCTTGTTTCCGATGTCGATGATGTTGCCAGGCTCTTTCAGCTTGCTCTTGATCGTCACCAGATTCACGTGCAGCTGGTGACTGTCTTCTGCCATCTGGGAAAAAACAAAGATGTTTGCAGGGTGAACCGGGTATTTCCTATGCTCGGGGAGCATTTCAAAGAGGGTGATTTTTTATAAATTTCGAAATGGAAGTTCATGAAACATGTTTTTTTGGTTCTATAGCAACATGGAGAGTTACTCACCATGGATTTGAATCTCACTTCTGATATGAGAGCGCTACATTTTCCATTTTTGAGAGAGAGACGAGTACAGAACTCATTCAGCACTTATCAATAGAACTCAATAGAACTCAAAACTTACTATTGGTTGTTTTAAAAGTTTTGTACGTTTTTATGAGTCTACGTTGAACTGTAATATACTGTGAATACTTATTTAATTTAAGGAGGAGACTTTATCTTTGGTTAATTTTATCTTTAATTAATTTGAATTTCAACAGACAGACCAGAGTCAGTACCGAAACATTTAAAATACTGTTCCACTTTACAAATTATGGTTTTTTCTCTCCCGTCACTCAAATGCTCAGAAATGGGAATATGCATCAACAGGTTGATATCTTTAACAGCCCACAAATACCGTCAAAATTGAAGTAAGTCGCATTATTTCCTGAAACATTTCTGTAATATGTCATCATTATATTGTGTTCTTTTTTACACGCTTTATATTAGCTTCACCTGTATGTATGTATGTATGTTTGTAACTCTCAAGCTCGGGATCTGTATTGGCAGAATTATCGGCAGTATTGCTTGATCTATTCGCGGGCAGATGGCGCTGTACGTAACCTCATTGATATTTCTTGATCTATTCTCGGGCAGACGGCGTTGTATGGAACTATCAATTATTGTTTGATATATTTGCGGGCAGATGTCGCTGTACCTAACTATCAATTATTGCTTGAGCTATTTGCGGACAGATGGCGCTATACGTAAGTAACCTCCTTGATAGGATGTTCAAAAGAAAATCAAAATAAAAAACCTATTTAAGAATTATAAGTGTTAGCGAAATTTTGTACTACAGATGAAATATTTAAATATTTTCAGTTACCCGTGATTCAGTACAGAAAAGAGTTTTGAACGAAACGGAAGATACATTTTAAAATCTAATTCGATTATTTGAAAGCAAACCAGACTTCCCATCTTCGATTCAACCTCTACAAACATCTTCCATTGGGTAAATAAAAAAAAATAGATACCTGGTTGATAATTTTTTCCTTTTCATTCATCAATTCCAGCATATGAGCACGTTCCTTGTTCAGGTCATCGATTGTAAGGTCTTTCTCGTGGATCGCTTCCTGAAGCTTCGTCACGTCAAGGTTTTTCAGCTCTTTAATTTCAGCCTCCAAGCGTGCGATTTCATTTTGGTAATGCTTGGCATCTTCGTTAACTGAAAATCAATTCAATATTTAAAGTTAAATTCTTGTAAGGCTTTAACATTGTTATCTGGACTGGTATTTATTTAATATTTGATAGACAAGAGGACTGTGGACGCATTGGTTGCAGAGTCTAACGGTTCCCCTTTTTATTAGATGTTTTTGTTATTGAAAACTTACTCTGGATTACTTTGTATACTGATATTTTTTTTATTTATTTTTTTTAATTAAAATTATAACAACAGCGTACAGTTCAACATAGTTAAGACATTATAAATATAAAATATGTCGTTATTCTCCCTAATCAGCAAAAATGCTGGTCTCGGGATTCACAAACATTCAACATGACAAGTGAAACATAAAAACTAGTAAACCATTACTAAGCTCATAGTATCAAAGTATCAGACATGTGCCTCGAGGCTCAGATGCTCTTTTAAACTATTGATGAATGAACTATAGCCCGGCAACTCACGTATATGGACAGGTAATTCATTGAAGACTTTTACAGCCTGTGTAAAAGAATTGTATAATCCTTTGTTCGTTCTTACCATGCTCAGGTGTAAGTCATTTCTACCCCTTGTATTATACTCATAAAACTGGTTGTTGACTAGTAGATCGTTGTTGCTTTTGATTCTTTTATTTTATATATGTTCTTGCATTGCTCAAGTTTAAGTAGATATTCAATTGAGTGTAAATTAGTCTGTGAGAATAAATCATTTGTGTGGGAAAACAAAAGTTTTCTTGTCTAATTGTTTGAACCTACCCCAACGGCCTATGACTGCAAGGGAACTGGCAAACAAGATGTTAATTCATACAGACAATAAATGTACCCTCTCTCTCTCTCTCTCTATTACATATTCCACCGCATTGAAAATAAACTCACCTATTTCGATTTCCGTCTCACGATCCAGCAGAACGGCTTTCTGCTTCTCTGCCTGCTGTTCAAGCTGAGTAACTACAGCCTTTTGGTTTTGCACAACATCCTCGAGATCTCTGATCGCCTTCCGCCTCTTATTCAGCTTCTCCTTCAGAGCGTTCATCTCGCCAGTGACAGATTCGATCTGTAAAGCGTTGTTGCTCAGCTCCTTCTTCAGCTTGACGTTATCTTCATTGGTTAATCTCAGCTTCTCCTCGAGCGTCTCGCAACTAGTTTTCGTCTGCTGTAGCTTGCGCGACATGTTCTCATTTTCAGCTCGCAGTGAAGTCAAATCAATGTTTTTCTCAAAGAGTTGCTTTTTCAACATGTTAACATCTTCGCTGGCTTTCACCTTGTCTTTCAGCTGGTCGATCTCCTCGTTCTTTTCTCGAATGACCGTGTCCAGTCTGACGAAGCTATCGTGTTTGTGAACACTGATCTCCTTTTCTAAATCTTTTTTCTCCTTGAACAAAAAAAAATAGAATGATTAGACTGAACGTTACGTTATAAGAGATCGGCGCCCAACGTGGGTTTCCCAGATTTTCGCACCAACAAAAGTATTCAGTAACTCACCCTGCTCAACTCCAAATACATTTCATCTTTTCTTTGAGAATCCTTTTCTAGAAGTAGGATGCGTTTTTCCGCTTCGGACAGGTGGAGTTTTTTCTCGGCAAGTTCGACGCCCAAATCTTTCTCCCTCTTCCGCAACTCGGTCTGTTCTCTTTCGAACGTCTCGGTGGCGGTTGACAGAGCTTTCTCCGTCTCTTCGAGAGACACTTGTAGCTTCTCGATCTTGCTCTCGAGACTGTTTAGCAACAGCAATCGCTCCTCATATTCTTCAAAAGATACCAATTAATGTAATGGAATTTGATATATTGGCGTTACTACAGTTTGTCAAGAATAGGGAATAGTTTGAAAATCTTAATTGGAGACCGCCTTAGCTGTGCTCAGAAGACAGGAGTTGAAACGCACACAGCCCAGTCATTCGAATTTGTCTGTTGTGAAGTGAGCATCGCGGGTTAACCAAGTATACAGTCCGAGCAGAAATGAAGCGTAACGGGTACAATTTGAGTATTGTAACTTAACCAGGATGGAGTTTAAATCAAACCTAAATCGTAAATTGCTGACAAGTGAAACGAGGGAAGTTATAGCCAATGTAATTTTTTTTTATACAACGAGAAGCGGCAGAAAATAAACCTATAAGGACTCTAAAAAAATTCAAGAGAGAACTGCTATGGCAACTGGCGTGAGTGTAAGCAGTATACAAAAAATTTCAAAGGAAATGTAATCGATTGAGAATGGAGAAGTCGCTGCTTTTTTGACACCAAATATAAACAGAAAGAACGCCGCAGCTAAAACTAACTTAGCTGGTTTTGATAAAGGATTGCTTCGAAGATTTATTATTAATTGTTATACTGTCGATAAAAAGGTTCCAACTCTTTGGCGCATACATCATAAATTTAAATCCGAAAATAACTATGCTGGTTTTTATGAAAGCTTGAGGAAAGTGATGCATAACATGAGATTTTGTTGGAGGAAAACGAAAAATAATCGAAAATTATTAATGGAAAAGCCAGATATTGTTCAGTTGAGAACAACTTTTTTGCGAAGTATGAGAAAATTTCGAGAAGAAAAGCGACCCATAATTTTCATGGACGAAACCTATATTCATTACTCGCATACCCACATAAAAAACTGGAATTACAACACTAGTGAAGGTTTACATAAACTAATAATAGTGAATGCAGGAAAGGAAAATGGTTTTGTGAAAAATGCTTATTTGAAAAGATCAAATATGAAGTCAGGTGATTAGCATAACGAGATGAACTTTATGAATTATATAAAATGGCAAAGAGTGTCTTGGTGATAGACAATGCTCCCCATCACAATGTGCAGGTAAATAAGTCTCCTACTTTATGTAATAGAAAGATCAAAATGATGGAAAGGCGAAGGCAATAAAATATACCTTTTATGTTGAATGTTAACAATTGATTTGTATAGTCTAATTAAAATTCATAAACCGCGATATAAAATTGATGAAATTACGAGCAACCACGGGCATACCGTTCAAAGGATTCCTCCATACCACCATGACTTAAATCCTATAGAGTTAGTGTGGGCGTCTTTAAAGCAATATGTTGCACAAAGAAATGTAGATTTTAGCTTAAAAACCGTGGAAAGATTATGCGATGATTTTTTTAGTACATCTTTTGAAACTGAGTGGAAAAAACAATGTGAGCATGCTCAAAGTTTTGAATAGTTTTTCATGGAAAAAGAACCAACATTAGATTTTATGGTAGTGGATAATCAACTTGCAAGAAGATAGTGACACTGAACCAACTTACATCAGATCAGACCTTAGCGAAGATTCATCCTCCGAAGATTAAGATAAAACATTTTTTTGTTTGAATTCTTGCTTTTTTGCCTTTTATAATTGTTTGCTTTGTATTGGTTTATTTGTAAATCTTACGTTCTTAGAAATTTTTCGCCGTATTTTGCGTTTAATTTAAGTATAAAAGATGTACATATTTAAAAGTAAAATAAAAGCAACCTTCTATTTATTCATTTGATTTATTTATTTCAAACATTTCTCTGTCCATTATTCATGATTTTATAACTCAAAAGAATACTAATCCCATAATCAAACAAGTTATCTTTATAGCCCTCATTTCCTGTCTCGACCAAAATTATTTTGAATTCAATAATGACATGGACTAATAGTGGGGACTTTATATGTTGGTTTCACAGTTTATTCAGGAGACTGCACATCTACACTAAGCAGAGACAACTTTAATCGAAAATATGTGCATATTTGTTCCTCCGAATGCTTTCCAGCTTTTCATTACGCGCAGGCCGCAAAAATTTCACCCTTTTTCCTATTCTTGACAAACTGTACGTGGTAGGAGAACATCATGAAAATTGGAAAATAAAACTTCATCTATTCTTTATTGTTTTCATTTGAAAATATCCTTATAGGACAAAACTGCAGTAACTTCAGTTACAAATACAAGTTGTTCGATTGATGACCTATTTATTTTTGTAGAAATTGAAATTGATATTGAATATAGAATAAAGGAAAATAACTTTTGTCTACTTTCTACCAAGTTTATCATTTGTTACAACCGGTTTCGGTTTATTAGACCTAAAACGTCCCCATATGCAGAATCCAAATCATCTTTGATTCGCGTGGGCATATTACACTGGTCTACAGTGGTTTTGTTGCCCTAGATATAAGATTGATTTTGGGAGTATTTATACTCACAATTCATGAAATTATCAATGGTTTTGTAAGATTTGCTCTCGTTTTCTTTTAAATATTTATTTTCGTTTTACATTACAAAAATTCGAAAACAAGAAACAAAATAACAGATATATTTATAATCTCAGTTTTATTTGGAAAAAAAATATGATACTCTGAAGTAAATTGAGAGGGAAATTTCGAAAACATGTTATATTTCCATGAAACGCCTTTTAAGAGCTTTTCTTTTATAATTTTTCAGATGACAATCTCTTTTTAAAGACCATCATGTGACAATCCCATCGACCCTGATATCTTTCTTCCATTACTTTTGGATCCTGGTGGAACCGCTCTCCCTGCTCCTCACTATAATTTCCTAAATTATCTGGAAATGTATCCAAATGGTTGCGAAGATAGTGTAACTTGATACTCATATTTGTTCCTAGAATCTGAAAGTTTGTCAGCATATTTTGTACAATTTTTTCATAATTTGGTGCTTTATGGTTACCTAGGAAATTTTCGACTACCTACACAAAACTTTCCCAAGCTTTACTTTCCCGGAACAGTCATAACTTTAATAAAATCAGTGTCTTTCATCAATTGCCGTATTTGAGGACCATCAAATATTCCACCTTTCAACTTTTCCATACTAAGTTTTGGAAATTTTCTACAATTATATTTAAAACAATCTCCTTCCTTGTCCAAAGCTTTTACGAATTGCTTTATCATTCCTAACTTAATATGCAATGATGGAAGTATAATTTTGTCTCTGCTCACCAACGGCTCTCTTATTACATTAGCTTTATCGACAGTTAAAGAATTTCTTTCAGGCCAAACATCTTGTTCCCAATGACGTTGCTTTGCTCTACTGTCCCACATACAAATGAAGCAAGGGTATTTCGTGTATCCACCTTGTTGACCAAGTAAAAAATTAACCATTTTTAAATCCACACAGATCGACCATTGATGCTCCGAGTAATTCATTTTTTCTAAAACTAATTTGACATTTTCATATTCTTCTTTGAGTTTTGTAGAATGGGCAATTGGAATTGATGCAAATTCATTGCCATTATGCAGTAAGACGCATTTTAAACTCCTTTTACAGCTATCAATAAAAAGACGCCACTCAGTAGGTTTGTATTCTTTCAAACCCATGTTCAGAAGCAGCTTCGCAATATTATTACAGTATACCAATCCTTCATTTTCATTAAAAAATTGTAATAGCTTACCTTCTCGCGTTCTGTACGTTGTAATTGTAACTGTCGGTGCCAATAAATTTTTTTCTTTCAATCTTGAAGCTAACAGTTCTGATCCTTGTTTTGATAAATTTAGATCATGTATTGAATCACTGAGTTCATTTTGAGAAAACAACTTTGGCGTAGATGTTTCACCCTCCCATTCACTTCCACTGGTAGACTGACTCGATTTCTGTGAATTTGGCAACATCATTGTTTCTGAGGGCATGCGAATCACTTTTGAAACATAAATAGACCGAGGGAGATTTTCACTGTGTAAAACAGGACATTTTGTAGACTGTAAGTCTGGATATCTCCACGTTTGATTTCGATTAAAACCTTTAGCATCTACTACGCAAAAGTAACAATCATCGAAATGATTCTTAGGCTCCATCCAGATCATAGGAATACCAAAGTCTAATCCAGAACATTCTCCTTTTTTCCACAACCGCAAAGACTCAACGCAAGACTTACAAACTTCATTAGGAACCTATGATTTATCTAATTTGTCCATTTTAAAACCGAAATATTCAGCATAAGTTTCCTCAACAAAGTTTGTGATATTTCTTTTTTTTTTATATAAATACCACAAATATAACAGAACAAATCACTACTATATTTGCACTTTCTTCGTGACAAACTCATGTTTAAAAAGACAAGATAAATATATTAGAACGGACACTCAACAATTGAAACAAAATATTAACATATAACAACTTATCCAGATTTCCGTGTTAGTACTTCAATATTATCAAATAACTGAGTTCTCTACAATTTTTAATAACTGAATGGAAAAATACAATTGATAGAAATCAGTACATTGTTGCGACATTTCTCGACCTTAAAAGGGCATTTGAAACATTTGATCGAAATATTCTACTTGAAAAATTAAAATATTATGGGATATCAGGGATTGTTTTTGATTGGATTCAAAGTTACTTATTCAACAGAAGACAAAAAACTAAATTTGGAAAAGAAATGTCAGATGAACTTATAATTGAGAGTGGCATACCCCAGGGTAGTGTGTTAGGTCCATTGCTTTTTATTATTTACCTAAATGATATTAATCACATATCTGGATCACACTGTATAAATCTTTTTGCAGATGATACATTGGTTTATTGTATACATGAAAATTTGGATCAGGCAATTGTTGAAATGAATAGGTCTTTAAATAGCATTGAAACATATTTATTTATTAATAAACTGAAACTAAATGTCAATAAAACAAGTATGATTTTGACATCATCTTATAAGTATGATCAAATTGTTTGGGCAAATGCTGTTATAAATATTAATAATGTTAGCATTGAAATTGTGACTGAAATAAAATATTTGGGTTTCATAATTGATAAAAATTTAAAACTAAATAGTCATGCTGATTTTATTTGTAAAAAAATATCTAAGAAACTTTTTTCTCTCTCTCGTATATGTAAAAAAGTGTCTGTGTATGCTAGGTTGACTATTTTTAAAAGCCTAATACAACCTCATTTTGATTATTGTACTACATTACTTTTTCTACTTGGTAAAAATAAAATAGCGCAATTGCAAAAGCTTCAAAATCGGGGCATGCGATTAATATTGGGATGTAGCCGTTACTCAGCAATTAAATCGATGTTACAGTGTCTAAACTGGTTTTCAGTTGAAGAACGTATATTATATATGACTATGATCTTTATATTTAAGCTGCATAAAGGATTGCTACCTAATTACTTTCAAAAATTCTTATTGAGAAATAATGAAGTTCATGATTACAATACGAGAAGAAATAACAATTTTTACATTAATAAAACTAACACTAAATTTGGAATGAATAGTATATTTCATAAAGGCTTAAACGAATTTAATAAACTACCACAATTTGTAAAAGAATCTAATTCAATAAATCAATTTAAGTCATCATTAAAGAAGTATATTAGTGACAACTCATTATGATATTTGTAATTTTTTTTAATTTTTTAATGTGAACTAACCTAATAACCTAATAATCTATAGATATGTATGTATATTTGGTTTTCCTTGAAAGGTACTTTAAAATGTTACTATATTTACATAGTTAAGGTCGTGAGATATTTTTGAATTTGTAATTTTTCTTTTTTTTGTATATTAGGCTTGCCTACTTAATAAATAAATACAATACAGTTCTCAGCTGTTTTGCAGATCAAGGAGCCCGAGAAGTGGGGATCACGTGATGTTTGTATGCGCAAAGAGGTTGCACAGAAGCCTAATCATGACTGAGAAAATACATTTTTTTCACTAACAAGCCGATTATTATTAAAAATACAAGATACGTAAAAATCATAAAAAATAAAGCACATTCAGTACTTTCATAAATATATTCGTGATTTAGGCACTCGAAAACATAAAAATTTGCAAAAATATCCAGGGCAACACAATTTTTTTTTTGTAGAACTGTGTTATCTTTCAAAAATAATTATTTAATTACTGCTCGATAGTCGATTTTGCCCATTTTCATTAAAACACTCATATGAACTCACTCAAACGACTGTTAATAACAACTGGGCGTCCAAAATGGCTGAAAATTTGGCGAATAACTGTCAACAGATGAACAACGAAATTCGCTAGCTTTTATTTAAAAGTTGAGGTTGGAAACTTTTAAGACCACCCTCGTACAAGTAACGTTTTGAATGAGACTATACTATACTGACATGTTAACGTTAGAAGCAATATACTCAAATAAATATTTGAAAATTTGGATAACTCATTTTTAAAACTCTTGAATAAAATTTGGTGAAGATTCGCTTTTACTTAAAGAAACACCACAGAAATCTCACCTTTGATAACGGCTTCCTTCTTGTGGAGTTCATCCGTAAGAACGGCTATCTGATTTTTGAGACCTTCGATGTGGGTATCTTCGAAATGAACCCTTTTATGAGACACCTCCGTTGAATTCCTCGCGTGGATCTGCGAGTGGGCGAAACCCGGACCGTTTATCGCCGATATTTCCGGTTCGAGAACCGTTTCCTCGGTGGTTCTTTTCTGCATCAGCGCGTTCGGACTCCGCTCAAGGTTGTAGCTGTCACTTCGACTCTCCATCCTCCGCATCTGGTCGAATTGACTCATTTCAATGATGCTGAACAGCTCCTCAATGCTCGTACCGCTGTTCTTCATATTCGAAAGGGTTTGCAACTCGTTTCTGTCCAAATTGAGAGACGTATACGCTTCCAACAACTTCTCCGTGTCATCGAGCTTACTGCGAAGCTTCTCGATGTCGACGTTCTTGTCCGAGATGATATTCTCGACCAAGTTAGGCACCATCCTCGCGTCTTTGCTCATCTTGCTCTTCAGCTGCTCGTTCTCGGCTCGCAGTCCCTCGATTTCCTTCTGCATCTCGACGACGATCTCGTCGTCCTTGGCCGAGCTCAACTCTTCTTCGACCAGCCGCGCCCTCTTCCTCGTTTCCTCTAATAGCGTCTGCTGCTGGTGCAGGGCCTTTTCCTTCTGCTGCAACTTTTCGCGGAGGGACGCGGTTTCGGCCTGCAGGTCGTAGATCTTCAACTCGAGCGACGTGTTGGTCTGCTTCTCGATGTGCTCCGCCCTGATTCGCTGCTCGTCCAGTCTGATCTGGAAGTCGGAGATGAGCACCAGCTGCTCCTGGATCTGCTTCTTCAGGTACTCCTTTTCGCTACCGGATTCCTGAAATCGGGAACACTCACTAGGGGTGTTTTTCATAGACAATGGTTGTAAGAGCAAGAAAAAATAAATATACAAACTGTTCCGACGATCTATAGAAAATAGATTGGCTGATGATGAAGGCAGATGGCTAGTGAAAAATGTACACACTATGAACAAATTGATAGAGTCGCCATGAGAAGTGCTCCCAGCACTGTGATTGCAAATTTCTACTTGTTTTAAAAAAAAACAGTGCTCAGCACCACTCTATCAAAACCTTTCGTTGGTTTTGCTATATTGATAACACTTTTGTTATTCAGAGCCGCGGAGAACAAGTATTAAAACAGTTTATTTCTTCGATTGACGACTTGTTTATTTTGTGGAAATTCATGTTCACTGAGGATACACTACAAACACGATGGCTAGGCTACGATGAAAACTCTTGTTGATCGTGCCATCAGAATTTGTAAGCCACACCGTCTTGAAGAAGAACTTTGTCGTTTAAACCATGCTTTACAGGCCGATGAGTTCACAAAGCATCTCAGAAGAAATACTCCAACTTGGACCAGTGGTAGACAAAGTCTTGTCTTACATGAACAAAGTCACGGATCGCATCAGAAAATAACATTGGGACCATTCACAAACTGAATAATCAAATATGCAAAACTATCAGATCGTCCAAGAATAAAAAAGAACCTCTATGTTTATGGGATTCCCTGTGGCTCAGTTTATATCCGAACTATCAACATCAGGATATAAGAACAGAAGTGTAGCTACCACCTTGTTGAACCAGAGAAATCCGAAATTGAGGAACATGTCCTCAATAAACTGTTGTCCTCAAGAAACTGTTGTCCCGTCTAATTCAACACATCAACACTCACAACTTCATAAGAAAGGCATTAAGATCTATAAGCATCCCAACAATTTCAAAAAGGCGTAGGGGCCAACAGAATGTGGTATCCGGAACTCAAGAAGGCCAGAAATGGACAAGAATACAACTCCAAGCGACATCCCACCAAGATCATACATTTCAACAAACTAGCAAAAGTGTGGACCAATCAGAAGTAAAGATTCACGTAGAGAAACATCCACCACCACCATCATCCCCACCAGTAAACATTTTATGAATGTAAAATGTACAAGGCCGGAGCCTGATAAATTGAAATTAGGTCCTTTCAATGAACATAGCTTTCTCCTTTGTCCAACCACTCCTCAGGAGATTGAAGAATATATAACTAAAACAACAAGTAAACATGCTTCTGGGATAGATGATATATGTGAAAAAGCTGTAAGGTTTGTCAAGGAAACGATAGGTTTGCCTTTAGCTCACATAATCAATGAATCTTTTTTGTCAGGACAGTACCCATTGATTCTAAAGGTCTCTAAATCTATACCAATTTTCAAAAACAAAGGATCTAGAGAGATAGTAGATAATTACCGAAATGTCTGCTTACAGAACGTCTCAATAAATTTTTGAATCAACATAACTTAATATTTGATTGTCAGAATGGATTTAGAAGGAACAAATCAACAAATACCGCCATATCTGATCTCAATACTACCGTCTATAGCTGCCTTAATAATAAACAAAATCCCATTGCTCTTTATTTTGACCTAAGTAGAGCGTTTGATACAGTTGATCACCAACTACTCTTGGAAAAATTACACCGAATTGGCATACGAGGAGTTACAAGTGATTGGATTGCTTCATATCTCCATGACAGACAACAAATAGTGGTGATAAACGGTAAAAAATCTTAAGAAAATATTGTGAACATTGGTGTCCCTCAGGGGTCTATATTGGTGCCAGTTCTCTTTACAATTTTTATAAATGATATGGTTTATTCATGCTCTGAGCCAAAAAAAATCATTATGTATGCTGATGATACTAATATTCTGATTTCTGAGAATAAATTACAGGATACTGTAATCAAGGCAAATATTTGTGCTAATGATTTTCATGAGTGGTGTGTGTTCAACGGATTGCTAGTGAATTTGTCCAAGACATTTTTTATGGTGTTTACAAAAAAAAATATAAATTATGATTTCAGTCCTCTAATAAGAGTTAATCATCAAACAATAGAACAGATGAATTACATCAAATTTCTAGGTATCAAGATAGATCAAAAAATGACATGGGATCCTCATATTAATGATCTAACAAATAAATTAAGCACAAGTTGTTTCATCATCAGGCAATTGAAAGGTACAATATCTCTGAAAACCCTTAAACTGGCTTATTTTGGAATAGTGCAATCGACAATAAGTTATGAAATAATGTTTTGGGGTAACTCTGTACATATGAATAGAGTTTTTGTTATGCAAAAAAGAATTATCAGGAGTGCACTCCAAAACATCATGTAGAAAATGGTTCAATCAACTAGGAATTCTCACAGTCCCCTCACTTTATGTGCTGCAGATCATATTATACGTTAAAAAAGATGAAAATTATTTGAGGAAAAAAAAGATATACATAATTACTGTACAAGAAAGATTATACCAGCCATACTCACGATTAGGAGTTGGTCAAGACTCCCATGTATATCAAGGTATTAAATGTTATAACAAACTCATGGCTATTCATCCTGAGTTAAGTTTAATGAGTAGGAATGAACTAAAATGATGGTTGAATGAATTTTTAAAAAACAAGGTGTTCTACTCTCTTCAAGAATTTTTAAATTGTTGATGTTCATTGTATATTTTAATATTTTACTTATCAAAAATGTATATGTATAATCTTGTGAATTTTAATTACTTTTAAGCTCTCTTTGTGACTAGTCCAATAAGTTTCATGTATTTACACTTTTTTTATGTTGTACATGTGAACTTTAGTGATGAATAAACTTCTATTCTATTCATCTTCTAAAATTATAAATACGAGTGAACATGGAGCTTGCCGGTCAGTTGTTGCTGCGACATCGAGATATAACATTCATGACTGCCGTAGTAGCAGATGAAACATTTGATTCCATTCGATTTTAAATTACGGTCCTGTCGTTACTTCTTTTGTAAATTGTTTTGATTTCTTCATATTGGTTTCATTTTTTCTGTTTGATTATTGTCACTGATGATGGGGGTTATTTCAAATGAAACGCTATAAAAATATCAACTGTGATATACCCTTGACAATATCTGTCATAAAAGACAGATCCGTATTTTAAGTAAAAAGTTGATGGTGGCCATGTCGACACGAAACGTTTTATCGAACATTTATTATTACATCGTCATAGTACACTAAAAAAAAATCTGTTTAAAATCTGTTTTTCCGTTTTTCAGCTTCGAAAACAATCACATTTTCCTTTTTTGATATACTCCGAAATAACAATTCCATTTGAAAAAAACGAAAAACAGCATTTTTGGTTTTCCCCGTATAACTTGAGAAGGGCGAGAGTCCCCGTAAATTTTTTTCAACCATTGTATTGTTCCCGATGACAGTTACCTTTTTTCCCCATTTGATCGTCTTAGTATCTGTTACAGTTTAGAATATAGCAATGTTACCACATGGTGAAAGAAACGGCCTGTATAATAAAGTCTTCTTGCTGTAATTCTGTATGTAATTATTTTCAGTCATTCTTAAAATTTCAGAATATTGCCGCAGAACAATAACAAAAAATCTAACCAACTCTCTACAATCTGTCACTTCAAACTAACCTCCACCTCTTGCCTAAGACTGAAAACTTGCATTTCGAGGTCCTTGATCCGTTTGATAGCGGCATCTTCAGCTCTGGAGTGACGCAGGAGTTTTTCCTTGAGTCTCGCGAGTTGCTGGAGTGGCACGTCGCTGTCGTCCATCTTTTTCGGGCTCCTAGGTACAATCTGAGAAAAAAACCGAAGTAGAAGCATCCCTTTACATCGACAGAGACGGTATTCAAGCAGACTTACCAAGTCTCTAGCAGAAACGTCTTCGGAAGGAGAGCTGCAATTTGTTCCAGTTGTGAAGTGAAGTGCTTCCAACTCTTTGGTTTTTATGTCCATCAGAAATTCTATCTCATACAGCTGTGAATTCGAAAAAGAAAATTAGAGGTGATATGAATAACTCATGATAAAAATAGTTCAAAAACAGATGAATGTTCATTTTTCTCAAAAAATATTTACATATTCATCAAATGCTATTTTGTTCCCTCTAAAGTAGTCCCCTTCAGGTATAATACACTTGTGCTGGTGTTTTTTCCAATCCTGAGCATTCAAAATAGCAAGCTTCACAAACTATTGAATAATCCTCTGTCAAAAAGTAAGTTTCAGGAGGAATTGCATTTCATCAAACAAATCGCTGTCAACAACGGTTACAAGATAGATATTATCGATCTCGTTTTTCTCAAAAACACTGTGAAAACAAGCCATTTTCCAAGTCTATTCCACATCACTCGTTTTTTGAAAAAGAAAGACGTGGATACGTGGTTCTTGCCTAAAACTTCATTTTGGCCAAAGGTGGAGAACCTTTTGCCAAAGAATAAAAGATTCATGAATGTGAAGACCAATTCAACATTATTTGCAAACTAGCAGACCACTATTATAATATTCATGCAGTCATTGTTCACTGCGGTTCTGGCGTTGAATTTGGTCATTATTACGTCTTGGTCAAAGAAGAAACTGACTGGTTTAAGTTTGACGATAGTCGTGTCACGAAGTGTTCTGGCGATGCATTGAATTTATTGGAGCCTCTGGAGACACCCTACATTTTGTTTTATAAGAGAGAGGACATTGTTGGATCAAGATCTTCAGATGATGTGGCGCTGCAGGTTTTTCCGGGTTTTCCTGCAGCTGAAAACGCAAATGCGCCACTGGAATCAATGAAGTGTTGTTTTTATTTTATTTTTATCGTTGTTTTAATAAAACTTTCACATTTGAAATCTATGCAAGTAGGTTAAATTAGTTAAAATTGTTAAATCTATATATTTGTACAAGTAAAACAAAGTAATTATACAATAATACATAGAGTTGTAGAAATTCTTCAGTAGAATAAAATGCATTTTTTGTAAGGTAGTCAAGTAAAGCAGTTTGGAATTTCATTAAATTTTTTTAAAACTATTTTCGTTTTATTACTATTTAAATATTTCTTTTTCAGAGTCTAAATTTTATTGTGAAAACTAATTTTGTTAAAAACCCTAATCTAAGTATTACAATACATAATGAAATTTGAAACAATCATGAAATACAAATCAATTCGGAGAACTAACATTATTAAAAAAAAAGGAAAGGAGAGAAAAAAATCACCTCAAAGGTGCTGTTTCGTTCCCTCCTGTTCATAAAAGAGGACATATGCCTCATCACTCACAAGTGATTTTGGCGAAATTGGGAACACGTGTGAATCGTTGTATTAATGCCACGTGCCACTGTATGGATGTCTGCAATAAGCTGTGTAATGCCCGTTGTAAGTAGTCCCACTGTGATTTGAAAGTGCATATAGATTATAACGACATGGAGCCACATTGTCTGCTGCATAATTGCTTTGGAATTTAGTGAAATTATATACGTTTCCAAATAGCTGAAGTGCTATATTATTTATAGCAGATGATACCCTGATAACTTGAGGAGCCCCTACCAAGAGCCAGTCGTGAGTAGGGTAATCGCAGTTCATTACCATTCCCAGTAAGATGTTTATGTATCATGTTATTTTTAAGGTAGCTTGATTTATTTTTCTTGATATTCATCGTGTTGATGAAGATATACAGTGATGGCAATGTTAAGAGTGACAGTTCAGTAAAGGTATTTCTATAGTAAAGGTATTCTCTATGACGTAGACCTGCCATACATCTTATTATCCTTTTTTGCACTGTGAATATCTACCCTAATTGTGAATATGTTGGTAATTTCCGCCAAAACGTATTTTTATCTACCTAGGTCATACATAAGTCTTACATAAGTCAAAAAAGAGGTAAACAAAAAAACCAACCTGCGAACGTACTTGCTTCAAAGCGCCTTCGCTGCCCGCCAACTCAGCTTGCACCCTGACCTTCTGCAGCTCGTTCTCCAAATGCTCGATGTGCCTGCACAGCTCCCCGACATCTGAAACATCTTTCGATAAGTCACCTTGTTCAATTTCCGAGTCGGACCTTTCGTGCTGCTCGAGCATACATTGCAACTTTTCGATGGTCTGCAAGTGTTCCTCGATCTCTTTCGACTTGGATTCAGTCTGGAACTCCAGCTCGCGGATGATGTCGCGCAACACTTTGATCTTGTCGACAGCTTCGTTCCGATCCAATTCTGTGGCTCTGCAAGCTTCGGTTTGGTCGGAGAGGAGTTTCGTCATCTCCTGCAGTTGGTGCTCGAGCTGTTCCACCTACAGAGAAGATAAAATGAAATATGATCAACGCAACTTCTCAGGAAGTTGTTATTTCCTTGCAGATATTGAAGTAGTACAAAACGTTATTATTCGACCATCAAATGTTGAGTAAAAGTTAAGTAATTGTTCAAGTGCCTTTTTTCTAAAAGCGCCATCTATGGACCACTAGACATTCTAAACTCAGGTTTCCTAAAATGGTTGATAACAAAAATCAACATCGATCGATCAGTAGAAAAACAAGTTCCGTCTCGGAGTTGAATTCACTAGAGAAATATTCAACTAGATAAAACTAGAAATATACAGGGTGTCATTCAATCAATATTATATCCCATTACGTAAGAAAGAGCATGAAAATACGTGGGTGGTCCTAGAAGTACCCGGCCCAACAAAGAGAACAAGACATTTTGGAAAACATTTATTTAATTTTCAACAAACTTTCCTTGCACCTCTATACACTTTTCCAAGCGACGTTCAATAAGTTCAATTCCGTTTATATAACTGTCTTACCAACATCACTTCTTCATCGTTGGAAAATCTTTGACCGCTGATCCATTTTTTCAAGTGTGGGAACAGAAAATAATCCGAGAAGGCTAAATCTGGCGAATAGAGTACACCACGTAGCAATTCAAACTTCAATTCGTTACATTTGGTCATTGCGGCCATTGCAATAGGTTCACATAATACTCGCCGTTGATATCTGTATCTGTACAGTAGAAAGGGTGAGAGTAGACTCACATCACTTAGGCCACCATTGTACATCCTCCCGAGGAGTTGTCCTCCTAGGTCATCGTCCTTCCTGTCCTTTCCAGGAAGGTGGAGACATCTCCTTTATATCGGCAGGTGTAGGCCAAGACTCGCCGAATACACACTCTCTTTGGCAACCTTGAGGTGTCTCACGGTGGCCTCCGCGAAGGTTTTACAAGGTGCAGCGATATTACTGTCTTGGCGCGGCTTCTTCAACCTACTTGGGGTTTCCTCCGTGGAGGTGCACAAGTGAGGGAGCTTTCCAGCAGGGGCAGCTGGTTCCTTGCCTTTATTCAAGGCGGAGCTCTTGTCGCCCGTCGCAGGAATTGCCCTTGCTGTTGAAGGTGATCTGCTATGTCCAGTCTCATTCCAAGCGGAAGATTGGGGTGGACATTTCTGTTCATCCCCAGCCACCGTCTTAGACTGAGGTGAGCACTTCTGTCCAGCCTCGGGATTGGTTTATGTTTTTGTTGTTTCTGTTTTTATGTTGTTTCATTCATGTGTGTTCCCACGAGTAGCAAGGGAAGAGTTGGTCACCTCTGGCAGAGCCCCGCATTACCAGAGGTAGGCTGATCACAATGAGGTTCCGCCCAGTTTCCCAAGGGGATCGTTCGTGACCGCATATCACCCTGCGGCCATTCAGCTGTCGGCACGATTCCTTACACCTTAGGCTGGTCTACGATGGCATGTTTTGCAAAGCCTTTTGGGGGGTTTTAGTTCCCCTCATCCTACTTATTTCTGCCACTGACCAGGAGTCCGGCGACCCCGTCCGTAAGGCCACATTGGCTTTCCGGACAAGGCCTCCAGTTCCCTGGCCGTTCCCCTATCCACCACCTTCGGACGCGCCCGATAGGTAGCCCAACCCACGGGCAAACACGACCTTGCCTGCAGATGAAACGGTCTTCGCCTTCTTTGGAGGCGCTTCTCCCTGAGTCCACTGTTTTGATTGTTCTTTTGTCTCGGGTGTAAAGTGATAGATCCATGTTTCATCCATGGTTATGAAACGACGCAACAATTCTGCTTTGTAGCTGTGAAACTTCGTTAAACACTCGATTGAAACATCTTTACGACACTGTTTCTGCTCGAGTGTGAGCAAACGCGGCACCCATCTTGCACACAGCTTCCTCATGTTCGAATTTTTAAATAAATGACCACTAAGTCTCCTAGCTCGCGTACTTTCAGTCGACGATCATTCAGTACCGCTTTGTGGAATTTCTTCACCGTTTCTGGAGTCGTCACCTCATTTGGTTAGGCTGAGGCCTTTCAAATAAAAGTATTGTGCCACATAACGATGACCAATATTCTCCATTTTCACAAATTCGCCGAAAATGTTCGCTAATGATGGCTGCCAAACAAATGCAGCGTCTTCAAACTTGAAACATATGCTTTATAGATTGTGTACTTTCCAGAAGAAAAGTAGATCTGCAGGCTTATGCAGATGACCTTGTCATCCTGGCAAGGTCCACGTCGGGAAGGGTAGCTTGTAATATCCTCCAAAGCACGTTGGACGTGGTTCACAGTTGGTGCCTGAGGGAGCAGATATCTGTCGACCGCAGCAAAACTGTGTTAATTGGACGATCTGACGCCAATTTCCCTCAATGGTGAGGTCATTCCATTTGGAACGGAGGTGAAATATCTTGGCATTGTCCTTGATGAAAGACCCACCTGGAACGCTCACTTGGAAAAAGTTTTACACAAAGCCAGACTGTCTCTATGGACATGTCGAAGGATTTGTGGTAAAACTTGGGGTTTAGGTCCCAAACAAATCCATTGGATTTATGTGATGATTGTCAGACCAATGATCACGTATGGTGCAAATGCTTGGTGGCCGAAGGCTTTACAGAAAACAGCCCAAGCGAAGCTCTCTGGCTTACAGAGACAGGCTTGTCTGGCTATCAGTGGTGCCATCAGTACCACACCGTCAGCGACCATGGAGATCCTTCTAGATCTACCTCCTCTCCACATTTTTCTGGAGAGAGAGGCTAGATGGGCTGCATACAGACTTGTGCACATTGCCAATTGCACAAATCAACTAAATGCCTCCAACTGTCAACTACGAACTGCCTCATAAAGTACTATCCCCGAGTAGAGAGGACTGGATCCTCCGGGAGAAGGAAATATTAAGAGCAGATAGTTGTTGGTTCACAGATGAATCAAAACACATTCATGTTCTAGTGCAGGTGTCTTCAGTCGCAGACCCAGGACAGAGATATCTACCTGCTTAGGAACTTATGCGGCTGTATTTCAAGCGGAAATTTACGCTATTGAATTCTGTGCTGACAGATTCAAAGAATCCAACCTCATACCCAAGTCAATAACAATATTCTCGGACAGTCAAGCGGCGTTGGAAACTCTTGGCTCCTACCGAGCAACGTTTAAATTGGTAGCAAATTGCCAAAAACGACTCTCCTCGATAGGAAGACTCAACAGATTGGCTCTGTTTTGGATTCCTGGCCTTACTGGCCTGGAAGGCAATGAGGTTGCTGACTCCCTTGCAAAGGAGGGTGCTGCAAGCAACTTCATCGAACGAGAACCTGTCATTGGCATCGATTTAGGCTTTGGCAGACAAAAATTGAACACCTAGATGGCAAGAAGACTTATGGACTTCTGGCAGAATCTCCAAGACGTTTATTCACCCTTCGAAGCTTGATACCAAACAGTTGTTGGACTACAGTAGGGATGAACTACGGTGTCTAACAGGCCTTCTTACAGGCCTCCGTCACTTGAATCATCATATATAGAAACTTGGACTGTCGGAAGACAGTGCGTGTCGCTTCTGTTTGGAAAATGATGAAACAGCAGAGCATATACTTTGTGCCTGTCCGCTGGAGACCGAATCAGGTTCTTAGAGTTCTTACCATCTGACCTGAAAGACCACTCACCATACAAACTAATCGGCTTCGTTAAGAAGCTGGGGTTCATTTGGCCGAGTGTGAATAGGTGTGAGCCACAATAAACCCTTGCGTGTTACGGTGGAGGGTAGAATAGACCCACTCACTTCAGATCTAACCTAACCTAACTTTCCAATATCGTCAGGCCGGGTACTTCTGAGACCACCCTGGTATAATGAAACTGTCAAAATTGGTAAATAATAAATAAAAATTAGTGGAAACAAAACAACAGGGAGAGTATCTTTAGAAGTCAAAGGAAATAAATTTGCATATCAATTGAAAATGGTTACTTATAATCTATGTCCTGCTGGAAGAAAATCGGCTGAAAGTGAAATTTCTTTTGGATAGTTGTGAAAGTCCTTCTCAACATGTAGTGTATTGTTTTGAATATTAGACTTACTGTTTCTAAAATAAAATAATCCTTCAATATTTCATTTGATCTACAGATATATTTATAGTTGAGATTGTAACACATATTTGATATAGAATACTCAACCAAAAATAATACGAGGTTCCATTCCAAATACCTCTAAAAGCATAACCCTTCAACACTAACTTTTTGTGAAAGTCTTTTGTATATAATCCAACTATAATGAAATATATGTTCAAATTGGAACAACATTTTAAAGAAGATCTATTTTTGTGATATCTTACTGACTAATTAGACTATCTCTTTCTGAAAGATTTTCATTGCATACGTTTTCGAAAATAAATGCAATTTTCAGTCCTCTCTTCCAAATCATAACCACAATACTTGAAAGATCTAATCGTACCAAACGTTCATAGAACTTCTTTGTATGAAAAAAGCGTAGAGTAGTGGGTGTAAATTATACAATATGCTTCCAATAGCTCTTAAGAATTCCCCAAATATTAATGTGTTCAAAAGTCAGCTGAAAAAAATGCTACTTCAAAGGACTTGTTACACCATTCAAGAATTCACCAATCAACTAACCTGAGATCTTGAGCTTTAGCACATTTGGTTGAAGTGTTTACTTTCAATACTTGAGAAATTGTGTGTTGATTATATTTTATTGGCTTTTTTATGGTCTATAACTAGTTACATTTATATTTTTATATTTATATGTTACTTTTATTACTTATGGATTTTTATCACAGTTTGTGTTATTGTGTTGTTTATATTATTTTGACTGACTTAAAATATGGTTACATATTATTTGGACTGACTTTTATAACATGTTTACATGTAGTTATTTACATTTATATGTTTTTACATTTACTTTTACTTTTATAATTGACATTTTCTTTGTTTATTGTGCATTGATTTCTGTTAACTGTACTTTTCAAGCAAAGAATTTTTTTTGTTTTTTTTTGTAGTTTAAAGGTGTCGACTACGAGGTCATTGGCCTTCTATCAGTATGTTCATCATTTGCTTTCTTGTTAAAATATTTGAGTATAGCCCAATAGCTTTCATAAATTTTATAATTCTATCCAGACTTTCATTATAATCTTTCAAACATTCCTTCATAGAATTTGGTATTTCAAATAAATATTATTATTAGTTGAACTCGGGATTTTTTCAGATAATAAACAGTTATAAACATAGAAAATGTCCCAAAAAGACATTGATGTTGCTAGACAAAACATTTCAAGGGTCTTTTCCAGCATTGTGAAAAAAGTCATAGGTTTTTCCATAGAAAGATCACAATGAGAAGTACAATTGATGCCCAAAGAAATTTTTGATAACGAATGATTTAGAAGAAACATCTCCATTTTTTCACATCTGCAAGATTAAGATTAAGGCAAAAACGTCAGTCATTTCTGAGAATTTAGTGCCTACTATTTTGGAATTATAGTATAGTCGATACTTCAGGACTTTTAGAATAATTGTATTGAGATCCCTTCTCAAATTGTGAGAATGTCGATGAAAAACCAAAAGGATATTCAAAATAATCCGCAAGTACTCATCTGTCAGGCAACAAGTCTGTGGAAGCGAGTAGAAATGTGTTAAGACATTTTTTTAAAGAAGTAAATCAAAGATGTTGCCGTCAAAAGGCGGGTTCCCGAAATTTATTTTTTTAATGTTGGAAAAAATATTTTGCAAAACAACTTTTCCTCGAAAAGAGCTGTAAGAGGCCGAAATGATTCATTCTGCTATGACTCAGCTTTTCTTCAAAAAAACTATTCAGATTCAATTCTTATTGTTTTTCTGTTTGTCTTGAAGGAACTAAAATCCGTTATAATACTCACCTAGTACAGTTGTCGAAAAGCAACAAAAATTACTTATACTTTTATGAGAGGCTTCCTAGGTTGCCCGATCTTATTTGAGCAGATCATGGAAAAATCCAAAAGAACAGTCTTTACAACAATCGTCACCACAAATGGGTGATTTTCAAAGGACTAGTGTCAACTACGAAATATTAGTAAAGAAAATGCTTTATGAAGAAGCGTTAAAGTAGCGGACAAAAGAGTAAGCATTATCGATAGAGTGTTCAATATCCAACACACTATACTAACATGTTTTTCACCCAATATACACAGCAAGAGATTAACAGACTATCACATCGCCCAGCTCTTGAACAGGACGACTTGAATGCTACTTTCCTACAGTCGGACTCAATATTTACTAGAGAAACCACAATATAAATAACCAGTCAAATAGGCAGTTAAAAATAAACATCCCTGTGTGTGTGTGTGTTGATTCCCAGAGACACAGGTTGTGAGAAGAGTGCAAAACGCGTTTCCTCCATTCTAATTATACGCCGCCGTTGAACCGAAACGGGATGAAATATACTGGGCGAGCAAAAACGTGTGTTACCTCCAAAACTGTAACGCATCAAAATTGTTTGAATCTGTGAATCAAAATGAAGGAAGGAAGGCTACTTTTTTAAGTAGCCTCGAATATGACAGTCATTCGTTTGACGTTTGACATTTATTGATGTTTTTAGAAAACCTAATTTTAGAACTTAAGCTTTCTTTGTACAAAAATGGTGTTAATATTCACTAGATACAACGTTAAACATGGTGTCAAACTGAAGAAACACAACATATAATTCACAATCACAGCTGAATGCATATACATATATGCATTCGAAAGAAAAATGGACTTTGGCAACGTTGCCAAAAAATATACAATTAGCTGGAATTTCACTTCGTTGGTCATTGTATTTCTCCAGTTCAACACAAGTGTTAGACTAATAGTATTACCTGTAATTCTGTGCATCTATTTTCTCTACAGCAAACACATTTCACCTGTAAAGCACCCAAAAAATGAAAACACATGCGAAAGTGAATCAATAAAAGGTGGGTTTTGTGCTAGTGAAGGAGTTCACGGTAAGGTTTTTCGGTAAGACAATTATTAGAAAACATTTCCAAAAGGTTTCACAGTCAATAAATGTGGATTGAACATATATTTCAGTATACAATTTGTCAAGAAAGTAACGGAAATTGATCATTTAAAAAGCCCGCGTAAAGGGATTGTCAAAATAATTTTTGTAGCTAGGTTGGAACAACTGTCTTCCCTACTCATGTGGAGTTTGAGCTCTACCCATCAATTAGTTTGTTTACAGTACTCAATTTGTTAATTAACCTCAAAGGTGTTCTGCAGCTTTGGCAATGGAAAAAATATCGAACAAAGAATTTGTATAAATTTTTCCATTGCAAATGGAAGCCCGTGACTTAAAGCGCTGAAAATGTAGCATAAGAGATGCAGTGGAAGATTTGACTAGCTCTGGTCGGCCATCAGCATCTTCAATTGAACTTTACATCGATAAAGTGAAGAAATTGGTGACTGAAAACCATGGTTTAAGTCTGAGAGTGGCAGCCGCCGAAATTTTAACACCTAACGAATCAATTCCATATAATTTTAAACGATTTTTTGAGCATGAAATCCGTTGCCGATCGACTAGCGCCAAGAGACCCGGATTTTCTGCAACAACTCAATCATGTAAAGGTCGCCAAAGAAATGTTAGAACGAGCCAATTCCGAACCAATATTAATAAAACGTATTGTAACTGGTGATGAGACATGGGTTCACGAATCTGATATACAAACCAGACAAAAAGCTTCGGACCTGCGCCTTCCAACTGGGCCTGAACTGAAAAAAGCTCGTCAAAGCCGAGCAAAAGTGGAGATAATGTTAACAGTTGTTGAACACTCAATTCTTGCCAGAAGGTCAGACATTAATTGAAGAATATTATCTGAGCATTTGAGAGAGCAAATTCGTCGAAAAAGACCAAATATGTGGGAAGAAAACTCATGGATTTGTATCTCGATATCTCACGAGGCTCTCACTGTAAGCGGGTTTCTGGTCAAAAACTCTAACAACCACCGTATTCACCTGATATGGCTCCGGCTGATTATTTCTTTCCCTAAAACTCCAGTTACCACTTCGAGGCACCAGTTTTCAGTCAATAGTCGACATAAAAGAAAATTCACAGCGAGTACACGAGTCGATTAAAGTAACTGGTGAAAGTGGCGATCCGTTCACAGCATTCTAGTAATTCCATGATTACTTCTATAGGTGAGTTCGTTCTTTCTTCCAGGTCCTCGTCTTCGAATAGCTTTCTCAGTACGATTTGAAGTGTTTCTTCGACAGGAACGTTGGCGTAATGGTGTAACTAATGACAATCACCATGAAACATTGTCAACTACTTTCAAACAACCTATCATTGATTTTTCTTTGCCAATAAAAACTCCATTTTTTATCACCGACAAAAAACAACAAAGATAACTTTCGGGGTAATACATTTTTTATATTAATGAATTAAAGTTCTAGTGTTGCCAAAAAAATTATGTTAAAAAATGCATTCACTGAGCTCTCCACGAAACCGTCAAAATGACATATATTTTTTTTTCAAAAATCATAACCGCTTTTAATGACAAGACCAGGGGTCCCCAAACTTTGAAGCCTTCGGGCCATAATGATTTTTTCAGTTTGTTCCAAGGGCCAATTTCTGCCCTTAACTTTTTATACTAGGATAGGATTTCTAGACTAGGATAGTCGCAAAGTGCGTGACCTAAGCAAGCTTACGTTTTTTTGCATTCAATTATTATTGTGTATTGTGACACTTAACGACATCTAGTGGCGAGTAGTGGTACTATGTACTATCTTTTTCAGCTACCCGCTAGGTGGCAATTAAATATTTGGAATTACCGCGTTGATTCGAGAAAGTTCTGGTTCTAGCTAGTGTATTCCGATTACCTCGAGATGGCAGTAATAATTGCATATAAAAAGGCTAGCGGCGCAACTGCGAGTTAGTCTGCGTAGGAAAGGCGAAGGAAGCGAAAATGTCTATTGTGAAATAAAGTAACAGCCGTCAATAAAGGTATTTTGATTTGACTTATTGTTTTTATGTGTGATTTGTTAGTATGGAAAAGAAGCGAAAAATCGACAGTGAATGCAGAACGTTCCATGAGACAGAGTCTTCCACTGGAACAATTTGATAATTTGCATAAATTTGCTCGTGGGTTGTTTTCTGTTTTGGTACTACCTACTTGTGTGAGAAAACGTTTTCCAAGATGAAGTACACAAAGAATGTTTACAGATCTCAATTAACGGATGAGCATCTTAAATCTCTTTTGATAATTGGTACAAGTAAAATTGATCCACAACTACAAAGTATTGTCGGTGGAAAATCACAATTACATAAATCTCATTAGTGTTTTTGTTTTACTGTGATTCATTTCAATTATTTGTTAGTTATTAATATGCTTAAACTTAGATACTTAAGTTAAGTTTTCTTTGTCATCATTTCTGTCGTTAAGTTTTACCTTGCAAGTAAATGAAACCGAGTAATTATCATTCTGTTTTTTCTTCTTCAACTTATCACAGCAATAGTAACAACAATTAGGTAACCATTGGCTGTCGCGGGCCAGATTGATGATATTAAATCATTGGCTGTCGCGGGCCGGATTGATGACACTGGCTGGCCGGATTTGGCCCGCGGGCCGTAGTTTGGAGACCCCAGGACTAGACAATTGTTTTTAACGGGTGAAATAAATGAATTATTGGTGATTGTGAAGTTTACGATATAACTTCTACTTTCTTCAAAGTTCAACCAAAAGTGTTTGGAACACTATGGCGCCACCTAGAGGCCACCTCGAAAAATGCATTGTTACGAATATTAGACAACTACTTCCACATCAACCGAAAATATTACAAAAATCTCTTCGGCCTATTTTATTTGAAAACCGTTATCAAAAAAAAATGTTCAAGCTGTTAGAAGTGTCAAGCAAAAAGCACAAGAACCGAAGCGGCGACAACAACCAAGCAAACTTACTTCCGCAGCGACCCTTTCGCAATTGACCCTCTCCTTGTCCCTCTCACGCAACTGCCCGACCAACGCCTCCATTTTCTTCTGCGCCTCGTCCCTCTCCTGTTCTCGTTCGGCGGCCTGTTCCTCCAAGAATTTTTGGGTCGTCCTGTACTTCTTGTCGGCAGCTTCGATCTGTTTTACAAAGCAAACGGAAAATTCAACACAGAGCAGCGAAGCTAAGCTAAAAGGTTTAATAATAATCACCAGCTGGGAGGTTTTTCTCATCAATCCTCACTGTATTGAGTAATAATAATATTGTCCGAAAAGAGGAGGAGAAATTAATTACATATCAAAATGTTCTCTTCAACTCCGCAGCCTCTATCCAGACCATTCACTTAAGATTATTGTTATGATTGCTAGAGACCTTGGTTTCATTTTGGAGTGTCAATATGACAAAATGGTATTGGATGGATGAAGCCTGTAAAATCGTCAGGAGTTCAGATCCCCTTCTCTGCATAGTTCCCAACCATGAGAGAACAGGAAGTGGAGAATTTCTCATTTGGGGTAGCTACTCAAGAGGCTGATGAGCTCATCACGAAGTGATAACAACTCCGGTACAGAGTTGGAAACCGTTCATCAAAAACCCCACATAAAAGCCGCAGAGATCACTTCACCTTTGAGGCAATACAAGGATAAGCCAATGCAAGGGTTTGCAAGGGCAATGCAAGACCTTGGCTCATCAAAGCTCCTGATCTTTGCTCTTCTTAGATCGAGTGGGCTGGAGTCGGAAATTGAGGGGTTCATCATGTCCTGACATGATGGTGTTTTTGACTGTAATCGGGCGATGAATGTAGAGACAGAACGGAAGCGAAGCTAAGCTAAAAGTTTCAATAACTGTTAGTTGGGATGTTGTTTTTAGTAATGATAATATCGCCCGAGAAGGATGTTGCGTTAATGGCCATGGTACGATTGCGCACGGCTGGTGTAAACCTCGAAGTAGGAATGGGTCAATTGAGGCTGGACCTGTGGCGAGAAGCGCTTACTGCGCAACCTCTGGTGCAGGCAACAAGCGATGCAATTGAACCCAGGTTTGTGTTAATAAACCCTACAAAATAAAAATTAAGAAGAACATAGAGTCAGATGATACAAATGCAATACGGATTTACACAGACGGCTTAAAAACCAAAGAAGGCTCAGGATGTGGAGTGTACTCCAGATAACTAAGCCTAAGAATTAAGTGGGGAATGGGAAGAAATACCAGCGTGGTCCAAACAGAACTGGCTGGTATCTCAATAGCCACAAAAGAAATAACCAAGAAAGGAATTTCTGGCAAAAACATAACAATCTGACTGGCCACTGTCAACTAAGGAAACACCTGCATAATATGGGGCTAGTGGACACACCTCTATGCAGGATGTGTGAACAGGAAGATGAGACTGTCAGGCATGTCCTCTGCGAGTGCCCGGAGTTTTCGTCAATAAGAAAGTGTGTGTTCGGCGAATCTTGACCTACACCTGCCGATATAAAGGAGATGTCTCCCAGTGACCTGTCCATCTTCCTGGAAAGGACAGGATGGACGATGACCTAGGAGGACAACTCCTCGGGAGGAAGTACAATGGGTCACATGTGGCCTAAACACTGTGGGCTTACACTCAACCTCCCTACTCTACAGATACAGAATATTGTCCTTGAAGAGGAGGAAAAACGGGTGAAAGTAATATAGCTACAAGGGTTCTAAGCAATTCCTTATGGAAAAACGCGTACAAATTCCAGGTCCATTCTAGCGATTTCACGACCTTCGACCTTCAAAGCCCACTTCAGTGAAGTGAAGTGTTCCAGAAGTCGCCTTGTTGCCGTACTGATTTTTATTTCCCGCTGTACGCGCGGTAGCTTCTGATTGGTCGACTGGGTGACGGCAGAAGTGGGAGCGACTACGTCACATGTCTCTTTTCCACTCACTAACGCCTCTCTCTGAAATACTTACCAACGACGAGACACGTGTGACCTTGAAGTGCGCTCTGAAGGTCGTAAGGTCGCCAGAATGGATCTGTTCAAATATGCACGCGTTTTTCCATAAGGGATGGCTTAGAACTCTTGTAGCTATATTACTGGTGAAATATCGAAATTTTCTCTTCAAATTCCGCAGCTTCTATCCAGACCACTCTGTTAAGATGGTTGTTTTGTTTATTGCAGTCCTTCGTGGAATGATGTTCACTCTACTCTCAGATTTCAAGAGAATGCCGGCTTTCCGCAATAAGGCAGACATCTTGGCCGAACAAATACAGAAAGCCGTCATTCTTGGCTCACTGCGTCTGCTGAGGGCACATGCTTCTTGGACTCAATGATCACTTAGCATCTTAAACTTCGGAAAAAATAATAAAAATCGATAATGACCTGTTGTGAATTGGAGACTTCCTAAGAAACGTCCTTCCGACTGTCACCAATATTATCTTAGAGCAGAGGATTCGTTTTCTTGTCAACAGCGAGCCTTGATTGGAATTTTGTCAAAGGGTGAATTCTTCCTTAGCCTCCTTTTCACAAGCTTTGATTCAATTTGCAATGTCCGGATGTATGTATGTTAGTATGGGTCAAATTTTGTAACTGAATTTTGAAGCAGTTATGCCCAAAAGTTTGAGCTGAAATTTTGCATACAAATCAAGTTTACATGACAATGCATGGTTATCCAACATGACAGACCGCTCAAGACTAGTTTGTTTTCATGCACCCCCATGATATGAATATCAAACGAAATAGTTTACTGCTTACTGGAAAGAATACAAAAAATAACAAAGAATGTAAACTTTCACGACCGGAGATAAACTGTGTGAAAGCTACTTTCCGGGTTTTTTAGCCGTGGTGTGAAGGAAACAAAAAATAATTAGTCCCAAGACGGGACTAGTTTTTTATGCACAGGTTTTGCTGAAAAAAATTAGGAAAATAAAATGACCCCATTTTCAATTGAATATAGTGGACTATGACACAGCCGTAATATCCAGTCATCGGAGATATATCAAACCCGGAAAATAGTGACAATGGTGGTCTATGTTTTGTATGCACCCCCATGGTATGGACATCTAAACGGGTTCAAGAGGAAAATCAAAATGGCGAAAAACAAGTAATCTCCATATCAATTTGAAAGAGCCATAATTCGGAAAAGGTTGGGGATATTTTGGTGGTACTTCAAAGGTACTTGAACTGATATGCAACAATGACACATTCATTAACTTAAATGTATCATAAAGAACGTGTAATGTGATACATTGACGACTTACATCTAGTGGAAAACCAGGGCCCAAACAACGCATTCAAGATTCAACACTAGATAGCGCTGTTTCGACCCGAAGTGGGTTTCATCAGTGGTACTAGGCTGAGGAAGCTTGCACGTTTGTGGGTAGGCCTAGCACCACTGATGATACCTATGGCAGGTCGAAATAATGCTGCTTGATGCACAATCATAAATGTGTTGTGTTTAGGCTCTGGTTTTCCAGTAGTTGCCTTGCGGTTTAGGCAGCAGTGAAAGAACTGATGATATGTCCGAAATTTAACCCATTAGCCAGAATTAGCTTGCTTGCTCGAGGAGGAAACAAATTATAACTCACCTTACGAATAAAAATGATTAGAGCAAAAACCCGACTATTTCAATTATTAAAAAAATATTTAGGACTTGAGCTTCCCCGGCGCCCTAAGGGAGATTAAAATGAAGAAAAAAATTTAAAAAAAATGTCTCCTGAATAAAAAAAAAAGGAATCCATCTCTGTCCGACGGTATTTTCTAACTAAAATGATGTAGAATGAGGAAAAGCTATAACATTTTTTTTTTCATAAATTGTCAAAAATTCCCGAGACGCCAACGTTTTCTCATATGTTATATATATTTTTTTTTTGTAGAGGGAATGAGAAAAAATATAAATGATCGCATATCGAAAAATATTGGAAAACAACAGAGTTATGAATTTTTAAAAATTTGACTTTTTTGAACTTTTTAAAAATTCTAGACTTTTATTTGCAACATAAGTAGCTGAAATTTTATATAAACTATCACAGAAAAAATCGGCGACTTGGGAAAAAATTGATATTTAACAATATGTTTCGTTAGTTTAAACAAATAATATATAGAAAAAGATGACACTGAAACCTTTGGCGTAAAATAAATCCAAAACAAGTATTTTTCAGGAGATGATGTAAAATTTCATCTCCTGAAGACGCCAACTTGGTTGATGAAAAACGCGTCGAGTGGGGTATTACAGTTCAGGTGTTCGGAAAAAGTGCCCGTTTTGGAAATAACATGTAGTATATTTATTTGAGATTTTTTATATGTAAATAATTACAGACGAAAACAATAATTACACAAAATATAAATTTTTGAAATATATAAATTTAATTCCACATACCATTATCAGTAGAACTGCACATAAAGTAAAAAAGAAAAACACCACAGAAAAATGAAAATAGATATGGGCATCTACTTGGACGAGCATCAACTTACTTATATCTAATAAGTAATGGAAACAAAAAATCAACATTATTAAAATATGAAAAACTTTAAACTGATATACCTACAATTAATGAACTGAGACTAATGGAAATACTGTCTCTAGTTTCAGATTAGCTGCATACTTCCAAACTTCCATGTCCGTTATTATTCCGTTTTGTACAAAAAAAATTGTTCACAATTTCAATTGGGTTGTGGCTAATATCCCGACCATACGGTACAAAATATTTTTTTTATTACAACTCCAGTTATAATAAACTGGATACATATTATAGATTCAGATGGGAGATGTGAAGCTGAAGTGTGGGTACAAAAATTACATTCACAAAAAAACTGTGATCTTTTGTGCGAAAATAATGTATTAAAAAAGCGTCTAAAGAGAACATCGATCTTGGACAGATGAGCTCTTGAGCACACGGAATTTCAAACGGTATTTCAAGTAACAAATGAACTATTTTCTTCAATAGTAATGTAATGACTTTCAAATACATTTGGTGCATCCCGTGAAGACCAGATTATGTGTGGTTTCAATATGAGGACCATGGAGTGAGCGACATCTAGATTCTATAATTTGAATGTCAAACTCAGGAAAACATTATTATCACAAGAAACACTCAAATATGAAGCTGTATTTATGAACGCTTGATTAGCAAGTAACGATTAACAAGTGACATTTATCAATTATAAGTTGAACTTCACGTTTTCTGGTGGATATGTTTATCCAGAAAAACTCAGTTATCAAGTAATAAGTAAACGATGACCAACTTTTAACTTTCTTATTTTAATTGCACAAATTTCCTCACTAGTTCATATCTATTGCGCAAATAATCGCTGTGGGATAACTTAACCTAAAAATTTTCCAAATTTCTTATCACCTTCAATCGTGTGTAAAATATTTCAGTAATTTCCGGGTCATTCTCCATATTAATTATCTCAGATCAATGTACCATAATCCCGTATTTACCTCTATTGATAGAGAAACACAAGATCAAATAGTGCAGAAATCTATTGGGTGCAGTATCGCTGAGAGCGAGGTCAGTGCATCCACCTGAGGAAATCCCAAACTTATGCAACAGGTATGGCATAAGGTTTGTTCTGGTTCAACAAAATTCGGGTTCTAGGACGTCAGAATTATGCGCAGTTGATATAGAGCGTTCTGGTTTCGACCGCGAAATGATCCTAAACTGCTTTGAACCGTCCCGAATCGTTCTTGCTCTCGAGGCTGAACTATTGAGAACTGTTCCAGTTGCTCATGCGCATTCATGTGGAAATTTGTTTGGGATATTTGCTAGGATGTTTTTTCATTTATTTGATTTGAATAATTGATGATTGAGGGTAGATAACATTTGAACTGACTATAAGGATACGCTACATAACAAAATGTACATGATCAATAGCCGTGGTCGTCAAATTGCGGCCCGTGGCCAGTATTTTTGCGGTCCGCGACAAAGTTGACAGCAAATCGGGGGCGTGCTTATTAATTTTTGAGAGGGTTAAGAATGAAAGAAAAATTCTTAGTACAATTAGTTAAAATATTCATACACATTTTTTATTTATTTCATTAAAACTTTGCAATATCGTAATTTACCTAATCGCTGTAGTCATTAGGTGGGCCTTATGAAAACGGAGTAATAATCGTGGTAATTATAGTAGGTACCAAATAAATTAACAATATTAATAAAAAACACTATTTTCACTATTGGGTTGCAGCAATTGATAAGTGAACTCTTTATAACTATTCTCAAGCTTTCGAGTAACTTAAAACTCATCGTCAGGGGTACTAGAAAATACAAATTACAAATTTTTGATAATAGAATATAATATAAATGTTTGCTCCTCTTTTAAAACATGATGCATGCATTTCTTTCAGTCTTCTGCAGAAACAGTTCGAATAGCTTCTTGTAGGTGATGTTGCACGTCCACTAATTTAAATGTTCTGTTTTCTCGTGCCACATATCCTTTTACTTGCGCCCAGATTAATTCTATTGGGTTTAATTCGCAGTAGTATGGTGGTAACCTTAAAACTGTAATTCCCCGACTTAACGCCATTTCATCCACTGCGAATTTTTTATATTTGTCTGTGTGTAATTTTGTTAGCTGAAGTAGTTCTGCCTTTAAACTATCTTTGTTATATTGGATGTTCTTATTAATCAACCATTCTTGAATTGCTGCTTTTTTCCATGATTGTTTCGGTAATGGTTCTAAATGTCGACTATGGTATGGGGCATTGTCCATGACGATGACAGACCCAGGTTCCACAAGTTGAATGATGCCTTCAAACCATTTTTCAAACACCTCCGCAGTCATCTCTTCATGATAGTCGCCTGTTTTCTTAGATTTAAATATTAATTCACCATTTGGTAAAAATCCACTGTCGCTTCCTATATGCGTAACTATCAGACGACTACCTTTTCCAGATGGCTGTTTTAACCCAACTGACAAAGCTTCAATAAAGGCTTGTCGTGCACTTGTTATATTACCATCCTGCCATACTTTTTTGACCGTATGCCCTTGGTTAACCCATGTCTCGTCCATGAAGTACTTTTTTTTTTTGAGCTTCCGAAATTCGTCAATTTTTCTTAGATAGTTTCTTCTCCATGCTATTATTTCTTGACGTTCAATGAGAATGCTTTTCCTGTCAACTTTTCCGTACGTAAATTTCATTCCGTGTACAAGTTTCCTAAAAGTTTCTTTACCTATTTTTGAGACCAATTCATGATCGCTAAGTGCCTCCAGACCTGTTTGTAGTGTGGGCAGCTCATTTCTGAAAAAGAAACTGTGAATAGTTCTGCGTATACTGGTTTTGGCTTCTTCATCAACTGTGATTTTTTTTCGTCCGCTACTAGTTTTTGGCGTTTGTACGTCCCCATGAATTTCTGCTTCTCTTAGTATTTTGTAAATCGATGATTTTGGTACACCGGTATAATCAGAGCACATATCAACTAATTTATCTTTTGTAATTGTGGAACTTAATGATGTAGAAATGCCCGGTTGGTTATTCGGAGGTACACACGTAGAATTACAGCACATATGCACAAAGTCATCTTTTGGTGGCTGATGATCTCTTTCAAGACAGTGAAATACTCGCAGTACAATTTGTTTTTCTCTTACTGACCGAGACTCCGACCGTTTTACCTTTTTCGACGTGGAAGGCCCGACCATGTCTCCCATATTTTGAGTAGTTTGAGAACGGTTTAGAAATATAATTATGTAACGCTTAAACACTTATTAGCACTATTATTTTCACCAATTGTTACCACAACACGTCGATTGCTGACTAACTCAACTGTAAAACGTACAATTCACGCTGTATAATTCACAAACCAATGATACGCTCATGGCTGCAAGTACATTAGTGAGGACTGCAACGATGAGATGGAAGTTACGGTAAAGTGACAAAGACAGAAATATCGTTGCGTATAGCGTTGCCACTAGTTGTAATAAATATCTAACACTATACAGAAAATAATGAATTTTAACTGATCAGTGATCAGGAAATGTATAAGTATTACTGATTACAAGGTCATTAGTAATTTTTGTCATAAATAATACCTTTTAATCGTACTAGTATTGTGTATTATCTATAATTTGCCACAACCTACAACTCTACTTCTTACTATATTTTGATTCTGCTATAAACTGGTAACGTAAAATTTAGATACGACAACGCGCTTTACTCTGAATCATTATTGGTTTTACTATAGAACCAGAACAAACCTTTTAAAGCGGGAGAGCTTGTATATGTCATTGACTTTAGGGGAGCACCCCACGAAACGAAAAGATTTTCTCAGATTCTAAAAAATGTTTGGATGGTGTTTGAAACATACACAAAATGCACATACAATAGTGAATTACCTCTAGAAAAAATCTAAAGGCTCAAGAGCTTGCGCACTACTTTCAATTGGGAATGCATAAATGTTATCGTCTTTGCTCCCTGTTTTTTGCCAATTGATAATTCATATATACTTATCAAGTCTACTCCCCTGGTCTCTTACTGGAGACAGTTGGAACATTTTTCAATTCCACTAACTCCGCGGATTATTTTGGCTAGGAGAGTTTTGCCGGTGACAATGGTTTTGATGTCTTTGAAGCTTATTATGTGGCCTGTTTCAAGATGGATGAGGAGGCTGGATCTGATTTACAGACATCTACCTCATGTTCAGAGGCTCCGTTGGTCTGAACTTACATCTGCGGTTAATCTGACCTTTGTCCAAGTTGTATTAGGTTTTCAGTGTCACTATTTTTCGGGTTTGAAGGCCGTCGATTTTTGGAATTTGGTGTGCTAATAGCACACCGAACTATCTGAGTCAACATAACTACTCTTTACGCAGCCGTAAAATCCAGTCATTGGAGGTCTGTTCTTCTTTGTTTTTTCGCAACCAAAACGTGACGTGTAATGACAAGTAGTTTATCAACAGTTATTAGAATATATTAACTCAAATAATTTGCTATTCATTAATCAGTCTGGCTTTAGATCAAAGCACTCATGTGAATCAGCTATACAACTCACTGTCACTAAATGGAACGAAAAAATCATTTGTATACTATAACAGTATCACTGGATCTAAAACGGGCTTTTGAAACAGTAAATAGAGAGATATTAAAAAAACTTAATGAATATGGTATAGAGGGTAAAGTATTCAATTGGATTAGAGGATACCTTACAAATAGAAAACGGACAACAAAAATTTGTGATGTAATGTCGTCAGCTATTACAGTAGCTGAGTTCCTCAGGGTAGTATTTTGGGCCCTCTATTGTTTTTAATGTATATTAATGATACGGAAAAATATGTTGAATGTGACTACATTCATATATTCGCGAATGATACTCTGATATCAGTAAGTGATGGGAATATCGATAGAGCAGTGATCAAAATAAATGATGTGCTAAAAAATATGGATAAATATTTGAAAATGAATAAATTGAAGTTAAATGTAAGTAAAAGTATGGCAATGATAATTACTACACCTTATAAATATAAACAAATAAATAGTAGTAACATTAACATAGAAATAAACAATGAAAAAATTAAAATTGTAAAGGAATTTAAATATCTGGGATTTATGTTGGATAATCATTTATTATTTAGTAGCCACTTTGAATATATAAAAAAAAAATCTTGAAAAAACTGTATTTCTTTTCTAGAGTGTCCCAAAACTTAAGTCTGAATTCCAGAATAACTGTGTATAAGACTATCATTCAACTATACTGCTTTGATCTGAATAAAATATCCCAATAACAAAAGCTACAAAATCGAGCAATGAGAATAGTATTGCGATGTAGTAGGTCAACTCCTATATCATTTATGCTGGAAACTTTACAGTTATTTCTGTGGAGCGAAGACTAACTTATATAACTATGATCTATATCTATAAAATGATACATGAACTGACTCCAACATACATGGGTAAGTTAATTATAACTGTAAACCAAATACACACATACAATACTAGAGGCCAGAATCATTTATATGCAAACAGGCAGAGTACCTCATATAATGTAAAAAGTTTATTTTTTAAAGGATTCATTCAGTACAATAGTTTACCACAATATGTTAAAGAGTCGAGAAGTATAGCAGACTTCAAACATAATTTGATTTTGTATTATAATAAAAAAAAATCCACCATTATTCTATACTGTATTCTATTCTATACTGTATATTTATACTCAAATTTATTATATATCCTTGTACTTACATTTATGATAAGTTATATCTATTGCAAAATAAGTATGTTAACCATTTTACTTTTTGTAAATTAGGATTGTCCTACTTAAATGAACAACAGTAGACGTTCAGGACAGTGGACGGACATCAATGAGCCACCCAAGCACTTCCCAAAAGACTATGGTTACTGTATGGTGGTTAGCGGCTGGTGTAATTTACTCAACTTTCTGAGACCGAGCCAAACCATCACAGCAGAGCCCTATTTTGAGGAAATCGATGAAATGTACCGAAAATTGCGACAGCAAACAGAAGAGGCCCGATCCTGCTCCACGACAACGCCCGTTTCACAAATCACTGTCCGAAAACTAAACGAATTGAGAATCGAAATTTTGCCTCACCCACCATACTCTCCAGACCTCTCGCCAACCGACTATCATTTTTTCAAGCACTTTGATAACTCTCTCACCGGTAAAACTTTCAGCTCGTGTAATCGACTTTGTGGATGAACCCGTACATAAAGTGTATAAAAAGACCCAGTTTGTTTTATGTGTAAAACAATAAAAAAATTGTTCAAAACTAGTATGTTTTTTCTCAGGCCCATTCTTACAGTGTCATATTGAGATCATCCTCAAATTATCAATTGTAATACTACCTCCAGATGTACCACTTATAAAATTGTTTAATGAAATATGAACTGTATCAAAAAATTCGACTCACCTGTTGCTGCAGATCACGATTTTCCCGTTGGGATTCTTCTTTGATTCTTTCTCCAACGGCGCATAGTTCTTCGATGAGTTGGAGTAATGTAGGATCAGCACTAGCTCTTGATTGGGATAGCATACTTCTAGCTTTCTCTTGTAACTCGGACAAAATTGTCAACGCATCACCTTGATTGCAATTTAAAAAATCACTAGACGATTGATTCAAGTACAATCCTTATACACAAGATCGACAGTCACAAAGTTTACTTCTGATAAGATTTGTTTTGATTTGTACTATAAAAGGTGTACAAAACCGCAACACACTATACAATAGCATTCTCTAGAAACATTTTTTATTGTTGAAACTATTTAAATAGTAAAAACTATGTGAAAAATAAGTCAATAAATCAATAGATATAATATTTTTGTTGCAATACGATCAATAGTGGACACAGCCAAAGTCAAATCTTTCGAGAAGTTAATTCTCATTTACCCCAAAAAAAGTGGGGGTATTGATTTTACCAATGATTGAAATTTCAAATTGAAATACAATGATGTTTCATCAACGACAAAGTTACAGTTGAAAATTACATAAATTTTAGAAGAGTCTTTAAACAGCATTTACATATTTATTTTTATTAAACATTTTCGTGACGAATTTCAACTTAGCCAGCAGTTAAACGAATATTAGAGTGCATGTCTCAAGTAAGAAATAACTGAACTCCTAAACTTCTTGAAGACCGTGATATTTTTACCTCCTCGTTTAAACTCGGCTACAAAATTTTACTGTTTTAAACAAAGGAGCAGACTCACCCAGAGTAGAATCCAGTTCAGCTTTTAAACTGGTTAGGTTGAGGCCTTTCAAATAAAAGTATTGTATCACATAACGATGACCAATTTTCTCCATTTTCACAAAGTCACCGACAAGGTTCGCTATTGATGGTTGCCTTACAAATATTAAACAACACAGCGTCTTCAAACTTGAAACATATGCTTTATAGATTATGTACTTTCTAATACAGTGACATTTTTCGAAAAACTACCGCCATCTCTAGGTCAGGCGGGGTACTTCTGAGACCACCCTCGTAGAGTTATGGCTGTAAATTTACTGAACGACCAAACAGAATCGAAGTCTTCTGAATATTGTTTCTAATGGGGAAATTGGTATTCAGTTTATCACATAACTATTTAAGGTGTTTGCTGAAATTTTCTTTCTTTCACAATGCCTAAAATTTCAATCAGTTTTTATCTGAAGTCATGTAACATAATTGGTCATCGAGTAGGTTGAAGGTCATATGATTCAGAGTGTTATTACATAAAGAATGAATTGGTATTAGTTTACTACATGTTCACTTGACGAGTAGGTGAAATTTTCTTTTATGATGTTTGAGAATTTTTATTAGTTTTTTTACCTTAAAAAACGTACAAATCAAGTAGAATTCTGTCAGTATGAAAACACTTAAAAATCTATTGTATGTGTTGTGGTTTTTTGCGGTTTTGTACACTGCCTAGTGAACATCTCACAACAAAGTTTTACTCGAATATGTTATGAATTTTAATTAAGTATCAGACAATTCTATGACATAAATAAATTTGTGTTTTTTTATGATATCCTTTTATTAGTATAAGTCAGGGGTCTCCAAACTTTGAAGCCTTCGGGCCATAATGATTTTTTCAGTTTGTTCCAAGGGCCAATTTCTGCTCTTAACTAGATTTCTAGACTAGGATAGTCGCAAAGTGCGTGACCTAAGCAAACTTACGCTTTTTTTGCATTTCAATTATTATTGTGTATTGTGACACTTAACGACATCTAGTGGCGAGTAGTGGTACTATGTACTATCTTTTTCAGCTACCCGCTAGGTGGCATTAGGCGTAATTAAATATTTGGAATTACCGCGTTGGTTCGAGAAAGTTCTGGTACTAGATAGTGCATTCCGATCACCTCGAGATGTCAGTAATAATTGCATATAAAAAGGCTAGTGGCGCAACTGCGAATTAGTCTGCGTAGGAAAGGCGAAGGAAGCGAAACTTTCTATTGTGAAATAAAGTAACACCCGTCAATAAAAGTATTTTGATTTGACTTATTGTTTTTATGTGTGATTTGTTAGTATGGAAAAGAAGCGAAAAATCGACAGAGAATGCAGAACGTTCCAAGAAAAATGGAACTTTCAGTATTTTGTGATTAAGTCCAGTAATAAGGCGCTATGTTTAATTTGTAATGAAACCATAGCTGTTTTCAAAGACTATAACATTAAACGACACTATGAATCGAAACATCTTCAAAGTTACTCCAAGTATACAGAAAGTTTGCGGAAGGAAAAATTTGAAGCTTTGAAACGCGGACTCAAATCGCAGCAATCTTTGTTTACCAAAGCGAATACTGAACAAGAGTCTGCAACTCGCGCCAGCTTTCGTGTGGCTCTTGAAATCGGAAAACGTGGCAAACCATTCACCGATGGAGAAATGATAAAAGAATGCTTGATTGCAGTAGCCGAAGAAATATGCCCCGAAAAGGTAAATTTATTTAAAAGTTTCAGTTTGTCAGCAAACACCGTGGCTCGGAGGGTGCAAGACATCGCAGAAAATATATCATCTCAACTGTCTGACAAAAATGGACATCATGAGTGGTTTTCTCTAGCATTGGATGAGTCAACGGATGTGTCAGATACTGCTCAGGTGTTCATTTTTATTTGCGGAGTAAATAAAAGCTATGAAGTGTATGAAGAACTTCTTAATATTGATAGTATTCACGTCACGACAACTGAGACAGATATTTTTAAGGGAGTTGAAAATGCCATTAATAAAAAGAACCTTCGATTGAGAAATTTGAAATCTATAATAACTGATGGAGGCAAAAATATGTATGGTAAAAATAAAGGAGTGGTTGCACTTGTGTCAAAGACTGTAGAAAATGATGGTGGTTCAAAACCATTAGTCTTACATTGTATCATTCATCAACAGTCCTTGTGCGGAAAATGTTTGGATATGTCTGAAGTTCTAAAACCAGTCATATCAGTTGTTAACTTCATCAGATCCACTGGGCTGAATCACCGACAATTCCGCGAGTTCATTCAACAGATTGGAGAAAATGATTTGCCATATCATACTGCCGTACGCTGACTTAGTTGCGGAAAAGTCCTTAAGCGCTTTTTTGAACTTCGAGCAGAGATCGAAATTTTTTTAAATGAGAAGCAGCGCCCTTTTGCCGATTTAGAAAATAGTGAATGGATGTGGAAGTTAGCCTTCTATGTCAATTTGACAAATCATGTGAACGAACTGAATTTGAGATTGCAAGGAGAAAATCAGCTTCTCCCTGATTTATACACCAATATCAAATCCTTCAGGCAGAAAATAATACTATTTCAATCGCAATTACGTAAAAAATGTTTCACACATTTTGAAACATGTGAAATATTCAGCCACACTACAGAGAAGTGTTTTGAAGATAAATTTTGATACTCGTTTTTCAGATTTTGATGTCATTGCGAATGAAATTAAGCTTTTTCAAAATCCTTTTGATTCTGACATTAAAACCCAGGCTCCGGAAGTCCAAATGGAAATTATTGATTTACGGTGCAGTGATATGCTTAAGAACAAATATCAAAATTCATCTTTGTTGGAATTATATAAGAGTCTTCCACTGGAACAATTTGATAATTTGCATAAATTTGCTCGTGGGTTGTTTTCTGTTTTTGGTACTACTTACTTGCGTGAGAAAACGTTTTCCAAGATGAAATACACAAAGAATGTTTACAAATCTCAATTAACCGATGAGCATCTTAAATCTCTTTTGATAATTGGTACAAGTAAAATTGATCCACAACTACAAAGTATTATCGTTGGAAAATCACAATTACATAAATCTCATTAGTGTTTTTGTTTTACTGTGATTCATTGTTAGTTATTAATATGCTCAAACTTAGATACTTAAGTTAAGTTTTCTTTGTCATCATTTCTGTCGTTAAGTTTTACCTTGCGAGTAAATAAAACCGAGTAATTATCATTCTGTGTTTTCTTCTTCAACTCATCACAGCAATAGTAACAACAATTAGGTAATCATTGGCTGTCGCGGGCCAGTTTGATGACAGTAAATCATTGGCTGTCACGGGGCGGATTTGGCCCGCGGGCCGTAGTTTGAAGACCCCTGGTATAAGAGAACCACCATGAATTAAATTACTTCTTGCATAGATAGCTGCTAAAAAAATATTATTGATAAAATATGAATACTGCTTTGTTATTCAATGTTTTGATAATAATCAAATATCAATTTGATTATTATCAAGAGTTCAACTGGCGTGATATTAGAAAAGCATGAACATTTACATGACAAATATTGTCATATTCATTGTTTGAGTCCTCATAATTTATTTTACATCGTCCAAATGTTGATTGAATGGAGTTATTATTTCCTATACTCAATAGCACTTACCCGAATTTTTCAGTGAAACTTGTATTTTTATAGAATCAACATTAAATAACTGGAAAATGTTTTTAAAACTAATACTGGAATGGAATGAACCAAACACCAGCTGAATGGTAATAAAATACTCATTATATATTTGTTTGTGTACATAGTAATTCAAGAGTAGAACTGCCCTTATCAATTTACAGGTAATGGCCCTTATCATATGATATCTTTATAAAAATCATTGGGGAACATAACTAAATAATGAGGATTTGCAGATAAAACAATTTCAGTACCTGAGAACAATAAATTGTAGATTGCAGAACAAGTCAAACAATGTGCTTTTCATTTACCAAATAAATAAAAATTGAAGAGTTATTAAAAAAAATATAACAGTAATATAGATAAAAAAAACACAAATTCTAATAACAGAATCAAGAAAAAAGATATAAAAGCACAAAAAACGCTGTTCTTCCACACATATATATTTCAAATACTGAAAAAAATATACATGCATTTAAAAAAACAGCATTAACAATTCACTAGTGACTTCAAACAAAACTACAGTTTTTGTATGTATTTGAAAATGAATGAAATACTTCAAAGAAGATACCAGGTGAAATAATGGGGAAATCAACTCAAATTCAAACCTACAACAAGCACATACTCACCCCATCGATGTACTTCAGCCCCTTTTTCGCCGTAGCCCTCAGAAACAATTTCTTTATGTCCATTCTCAATCAACTGGGCTATTCTATTCTTGGCTTGACACAAATCTGCCTCCAAAATGTTCACTTTCGCTATCACCTCGTCCAACTCTGATTCCAAACGATCCTTCTCTCTCTCCAAAGACTCGGTATACCTTTAAGTGAAACGGTACGTTATAAAGTCATCTCTGGACCCAATACATGTGAACATCACCTAAGTGCATCATCAAGTTCATCTCTCAGCTTCTCTTTCGCTTGAGTCTCAGTAATCAACTGTCTCGTGAGTGACGTCACTTTATTTTCCAGAGGAGAATTTCTGTTGTTATCAGCAACTGTACCTGTTTAAAAAATCAAATGAGAGGAATCCCATCCCGTGGCAGATAAGATAATCAGGATCCTCACATTTAAAATTAACGATTTTGCTCAACTATAGTACAAAAAACTATTCATTCTCAAGTAAAACACACTGACGGAACGGACAATACAACGAAAGAAACTTACTGACAACTCCTTGTTTGAGGTTATTTGTTGTCAGAGCAAGAATAGCGATGGCTTCTTGCTTCAATTTTTCCAAACAGAAACCCAGTTCGGTCTTCAAATCTAGAGAGATATCCTTCGAATCACAGTCCTCTTGCGAGCTAGTCTCTATCAGATTGATCAGGTCCTTGAAATTGGGGGTGAGATGGACTCTGGTGACGTTTGCCAGGCTATCACTGTCAATAGTAAATAAACCCTTTTAGAATCAACTTAAAACAACTTCATTTCCACTATTTCTCTCGGGATTATTTTTGCCACCGACCCTGTCTCTCCAAATTAAACTACGTATTCGGAAACGCAAAAAACGTGCTGTAATATTAGCGCCCCTACTGTTTTCACACGAGCATGAGAGCAAAATACTAGCCAAAATTGTCAGAGGCAAATACTTGTGATCCTATATGTGAGTGAATGGATGGCAAATTACTCATCTCTTCTACTTTCAATGGAAGACAGTGGAAGATATTTTTTTCTTTTATCACAAACATTGAATTCCAAGTAAACAAGCTGAAACAATTATCGATAAAAATTGTGTCAAATGCACAATGAAAAATCTGTCTCAAATGAATTATTGCTCGACTCATAATTATTTTTTTTGCACAAATCTCAATGGTACTTATATTTATCTGATGATCGACTGTGTCAATCATGAAATATTACTAAAAGAAACTCCACATCTATGGATTTAGTGGCAATATTTTGTCATGGTTTGTATCATATTTATCAGACCATGTTCAAAAAGTGGACTTAAAAAATATGACATGACAACATGAAAATTGAATGTGGGTAACCTCAGGGATCTGAGCTGGGCCCTTTACTCTTTTTATGGAATTTTATTGACCTTGCTGATATTTATATACAAGGTAAATTCACAACCTTTGCTGATGACAAGTCTATACTTTGGCATAACAATAATGTTGACTCATTTCGAATAAATATTGAAAATGACTTGGTCTGATGCAAATTTATTGTCTTTTAATATATGGAAAATTGTTTTTTTTTTCAAATGTTATTTGGATGAAATATTGCTTGACGAGCAAATCATTGACTATAAACAAGAGAGTAAGTTCTTAGGACGACTCAGTTGGATATATACAGCGTGACTCACGGTCGATGGTAGGTTAGACGTTTCTGGAAAACGCAAAGCATGATTTTTCTGAAAATTTCACCTCTAACATTTCCTTACCTGTTCTATCGATCTAAAATATTTTCAGCATTGCGGCGTTGCCACTTCTATCAAAAAGTCCTAGCAATTATATTTTTTTAAATGGAACACCCCGTATATTAATACATTTTTGGAATCGCTCTGGTATTTTAATACTTTTTTGTTAATAATGTCCTATACCTATCTCTATCTGTTTTCGAGATAAAAAATAAATTGTGCTAAATATGGTCCAAAACATAGCCTTAATTGAAATTAAGTACATCAGTACTCTCAATTCATGAAAAGTTGATATTTTGATGATAGTTTGGACAAACTCGAAATATTCAAATAACACCAAGAAATCGACTCCATATCATACAGGGCGTGCTAAAATTACTATTATTTCCATTGTGCATAAAAGTAGTCGAAAGTTCATTTTTTCAAATGAAACCCCCTGTATATTACTCGGTAAATTGAAAGATGGTGAAAAATGTTTCAAGATGATATATCATGTACCTATACCTAAATCGTCAAATTTTCTCAATAAAGTCGCTTCTTCTAGAAACATTATTTTTTTTAGAACTTGGATTTAGGTAACAGTGGAATTATCAAGCTTACAGTAGTTCGGTTACTTTTATAAGTAATTTACAAAGATTTATCGACGGTGTTTCGAATCATCTTCCAAAATGAATGCAAATATCGATCATTCAAACGAAGTTATTATGAAATTATTTATTATACACATGAACATGCTTTTTCAATTTCCTGGAGATCCAGATCTTCAATACCCCGCACTATTCGCCGTCGCAATTCTTCTTTGGTAGGCACTGGAGTACTGTACACCCTTTCTTTTGAAACACCCCATGAAAAAAGTCAAGTGGCGTGAGATCGGGTGATCTCGGTGGCCAATCCCACGACCCTAAACGCCTAAACCAACGATCGTCGAAGAGTTCGTCAAGTTTCCTGGAAACTTCCTGGGTGGAATGAGCTGGCGCTCCGTCCAGTTGAAACCACAAATTCCTATATTCCTCTAAAGGCAAATTTTCAAGAAAATCGGTTACAGTCGTCCTTAATATTTGGAGATATCTCTCTGCATTCAGTGTGTCTTCATAAATAAAAAAGCTAATTTTATTGTTCTTCAGAATACAGAAAACATTCAGGTCAAATTTTTTTTGAAAACCCATTTCTTTTGTAACATGAGGCTTATGATCAGCCCAAAAATGTTTATTCCTTCTATTGAAAATACCATCCCTCGTAAATTTTGATTCGTCGCTCCAAATTATTTTTGACAAAAATTCCCGATCTTCCTGTGTATGAATCAAAAGGGATTCACAAAAATGCATTCTAAGTTCGAAGTCTTCTGCTTTTAGAGCTTGAACTTTGGTAAATTTATACGGATGCATTCTGTGATTTTTCAAAAATTCGTTGTACTGAAGCATGTGATACACCTAAATCTTTTTCTGCACTGCGAATGGAATCTTCTGGATATGCATAAAAATATGCCAAAACGTTAACAGTATTGTCCTCATTTGAAGTAACAGGTTTTGGTAATGTTGAAGGCGCTTTTAACATGGAGCCATAGTTAAGGAAATTATTTTGTAATCTTACAAACTTCCTCTCGTTCATTGGTGTTAATTCAGGATACATTTGGTTGAATTTTCTACAAGTTCTGGCAATGATTTGATCACACTGTCCTTGTATAATAAATAATTTCATAAGAACTTCGTTTGAATAATCAATATTTGCATTCATTTTTGGCGATTTTTTGAAACACCGTCAATAACCATTTATCAATTACTTATAAAGGTCACCAGACTGTCATAAGCTTGATATTTCCACGGCTACCTAGAAATAAAATTCTTTAAAAATTATTTTTTGTACAACTGTTATTGAAAATATCTTTGATAGAAACACTTCAATCAGAACACCTACCAAAAAATCATTTAGAAAAGTTCACACATGCAGTTCGTGCTATTGGTAATATTAAATCCCTGCGAAGTTACTGACGATGACGAAGTAGTATTCAGTCCAACTGTAGAAAGTCCTTCATGACTAACCAATAATCCTCCTTAAAATAACGTGAGTTGGCGTATGTAGTTGTAACATATGCCTTGTAATCGAAAGATCGTGTGTTCAAATCCCAAGGACCCTATAATTTTTTTTATTATCAGCAGTAACGTTATACAAAAAAATTTGTATGATACATTTGTTAAAAGTGATTTTATTTTGCTCGTGAGTTTGCTCCACTTGCTGACGCTCGTTTTGCAATAATCCCCACTCACAAAATAAAATTCCACTTTCAACACTTGTAGGTAAAACGTGAATAACTATTTTTCCACAAAAACGGCTTTATTGAGAAAACTTGACAATTAAGACATAGGGACATGATGATCTTGAAGCATTTTTCACCATCTTTTAATTTATCGAGGGGGGTTTCATTTGAAAAAATGAACTTTCCGACTACTTTTATGCACAATGGAAATAATAGTAATTTTAGCACGCCCTGTATGATATGGAGTCGATTTCTTGGTGTTATTTGAATATTTCGAGTTTGTCCAAACTATCATCAAAATATCAACTTTTCATGAATTGAGAGTACTGATGTACTTAATTTCAATTAGGGCTATGTTTTGGACCATATTTAGCACAATTTATTTTTTATCTCGAAAACAGATAGAGATAGGTATAGGACATTGTTAACAAAAAAGTATTAAAATACTAGAGCGGTTCCAAAAATCATGCTTTGCGTTTTCCAGAAACGTCTAACCTACCATCGACCGTGAGTCACGCTGTATATATTCAGCTGAGAATGCCTACTTCACCCTTTTTTTTCTATACAAGCTCTGTCAATAACAGTGTATCTTAGACAATAGAGCATATTTCAATTGATTGATGAACTATTTAGATTTCCACGAAATTTTCTGACGGTACCTTTTTTTTTGGATGTATTATTATGAGTAGATTACGACAAAAGGTCCAAGAAAATAAATATTCCGAAATGAAATCTTCAAACATTCATCTCTTCCAACTTAGTAAACTCTGGTAAATGCTTGCCGCAAAACAACTACTTTCCCGGCTAATACCGCGCTGGACATTGAATTATATCCTACAATCACCTTCAAACATCCCACAGAAATTTATGTGAGATACCTCACAGAGGTTGGTTAGTCTTGCAGATTTTTCTGGGGAAGTAGTTGTTTTTTGACAGAAATTTACTAGATTCTCTTGTGTAGGTCTGTGTGGGAGAGATGCATTTCTGTAGACGTGACAAGGGCTTGCAAAATGTAGTAAGGAAATTGAATGTCAATTCAAGGAACACTAGATGTCAACCTCACCTGGCCTTGCTTGAGCAAGTTGGACTCGAATTCGACAGATTCAACTCATCTTCAATAACAGAGAGGTTCTTGTCAAAACCCTGTTTCACCAGTTCATCCACTAACGTATTGTTAAGCTCGTCTTCGCACTGAGTGAAATACTTCAACAGCTCACCCAGCAGGTTTCGGAGTGAAGAAACTTGCTTCTTCAGGCTATCCCTACAAAATTATAAAACACATTGGATTTCTTTGGACTCGAACAACACATGCCCCAACCTTTCCCGTAGCATTTCCAATTCTCCCTTGCTCAAACTATCTGTGTCTCTCAGACTCCTTCTTCTTGCTCTCTCAAGAGCACCGTTTAGGGCTTTCAGGTGCTCCTCTTTCAACGTTTCGATCTCGTCTTGATGCTCCTTTTTTAAATTATCCATTTGAGCCTCGTACTTGTGGCTGAATTTGTCGCGCAAGCGGAGTAATTCTGAAGGCCATTCTTCGTCGTCATTTTCGCTGGTAGCCAAACGCTAAAAGATCCCAATATTTCAAATTATTTCTGATTTTAATTTCATTAACGGAACTTACTCAGCTTTTAGTCTCATTGAATTAAAAATAAACTTTACAAGATCCATTAGAAATATTGCGTACGAGCTTTAAAAAAAAAGGTAAAAACCTCTGGAAAAAATCAGTGCAAGTGGGATCTCAGCAATCTAATATAGAAAATTCTCGTGTCACAGTGTTAGCTGCCATACTCCTCGGAAACGGCTTGACAGATTTTCATTAAATTTCATGTGTATTTTCAGTTTTATCCTATTTTTCATACTCCCAAGTGATAAGGGTGTTCCACCCTAAACAGTTTTTGTTTTAATTTTTTTATGATGCAGCATTAAAAAATACATACAACCCTCAATTTCTACCCTTCTATCACAAACCCCTATTTTTCAATATAGATTTTAGTAATTTGATCATAAATCAGTTTCCGGCCACTATTATTGTTTATCCATCGAGTATAGATAAAGTTTGCGATGACACCGAAGCTGTGAATTATCCAAGAGTTTTTGAACTCATTGGATTTGATAGGCATGCCACCGAACAATTTACAACAGAAGGTTGGATCGCCTCGTAATTTGAATCCACCACGGCAGAACAACGGCACGCGATTAGCCTTTAAAAATGATGAAAATCGTTGTTGAAGCCAGCATTTTAAATGTCCGAGGTGAAAATATATTAAACCACGCATCTCTATTATACCTACCTACAGATGTACCAATTCATTTTAAACGAGTATAATTTCTAATTAGATTGGCATTTACAATGACTATTAATAAGTCTCAAGGCTAAACAATGTCCGTTTGCGGCTGTGTTCTGATAGAAATAATGTATGTGGCAAAACAACATTTGCCGGGTCAGGTAATATTTTAAGTAAGATTCTAATTATTAATTTCTATCAAACAACTCCAACTACTCGGTAGGAATTGTACTTGTCTGAAAAATAACTTCTTCCTTGTCTAATTCCAGTTTTTTCTGAACTCTGCACTAACTTTTTAACTAGTCAATGAAATATAGATGATAGAGAGAAAATAATTAACTTTCTATTTCAAGAATCCCCATCGGACAAAGTCTGCAGGTTTCATATCAGGTGACCGAGTAAATCATTAGAAATAAGTGTAAACAATTTTATTGAAGGTTTTTTAATTTCAAATTCCTCACTGCTTTTCTGTGTAAAATCACAAGTGTGTATCCTGTTTTCTTCAGAAGTGATTTTTGCAGAGGTTATTACCTTTTTGATTGTCTGAAAAGCCTGCTTGGCGATAACTTCACATTTACAAATTGATACAGTCATAACATTTTCCAACACAAAAGACTCCAATTTTTTTCAACAAACAAGATTTCAGACACCACGACCAAAGCAACCCTTTCACCCCCTAGATGTATCAAGTACCTGTATCTGAGTTTCGAGGGCCGTAATGATATCAATCTTAGCTAGAGTGACTTGTTCTTGGAGGCGTCTCTCGTAGCTTTGTATGACTTCATTGATCTCGAACTCGCCTGAGCTTCCCTGATTTCGCATGCGATTACAAAAATTAAACAGAAACGACACTCATTAGCACAGAATTATCAATCACAAAGACAAAATAACAGTGAAATTTCCAAGTCCAATTGCAGAGGTATCGGTTTATGTCTCTGGTGTTACATTATTAGATGAGCTGATGAGTTCGTAGGATAACACACAGATAGCGCTACTACCATTGAATTCATATGATTTTTAGTTAATCCTAACCTTCAAAAGCCACGTACATGAATTTCACAGCTGTCGGACTATTAATTTGTGGAATAGAACATTTTGAGTGAAGCAACTTTTGTTAGTTTGTAGAAGATGTATAAAAAGGAATTTCATGTGTTAATAAAGCGTTGCTTTTTGGCAATAAAAATAACAGTTGAAGCCAAGGCTTGGTTTGGTAAACACCAGGAAAATCAACCGTCGAGAAGTGGTTTATTAAGTTTAAATGAGGTGAAATGAGCATCGATGACTACGCACGCAGTGGACGCCCAAAAGAGGCTGTTACCGACGAAAACATCAAAAAAGTCCACAAAATAATTTTGGATAACAGCAAAGTGAAGTTGATCGACATATATGAGGCTCGAAAGATATCAAAGGAACGTGTTAGACATATCGTGCATGAATATTTGGGTATGCGAAAGCACTGTTCAAAGTGGATGCCGCATGAGCTCACAATCGACCAAAACAACAACGAATTGATGATTCTGAGTAGTGTTTGAAGCTGTTCCACCATGAAAAACATGAATTTATGTGTCAACAGCGACTATTAAATAGCGTTATTGGACGTTTAAAGGACGAAATCACGGAAAAACGGCCACATTTGGAGAAAAAAAAATTGCTTTTTGATGTCACAATGAAACCGATGGCAGAATTGCATGAATTGGGCTTTCGCATCCACCGTATTATCCAGACCTGGCTCCCAGCGACTTTTTCCTGTTTTCAGACCTCAAGTAAAATCTCATTGAAAAGAAATTCAGCGCCGATGGAGAGGGAGTCGTCCAAACTGAGGTCTATTTTGAGGCTAAAGACAATTCATACTATGAAAATGGTATAAAACAATTGTATGACCACTATAATCTTTGTATATTCCTGGAAGGCAACTATATTGTATAAAAAAAATGTTTTTTTTCCATGTTAGCCTACGTACTTTTCAGCCCAACTGTTGCAGGTATGAGAGTAAAAAAGAAATATGAAAAATTATCAAGTTGGAGAGTAAAATAACTTTTGTCTGATTTCTACCAGTTTTTTTATTTGTTACGACTGATTTCAGTTGTTAAACTGTTCTTAAGTAAACTATATTCAATATGAACTAATACAAAATAAATAGGTCATCTATCGAAGAAGTTAGAGAGTATAATGTAGAGAACAATAAAGGGGAAAGTTTGTGAAGGAAGGAAAATTGTACATGGAGGACAAAATAGAAAAAAGGACAGGATTGGATGGACAATGAGCTAAAACTTTAGTGAAGAATAGAAAAGAAAATGCAAATAAGTGAAGAATGAATATAGAATGACAGAAATAATTGGAAGAAATATAAATGCAAAAATGGGAAGAAGTAGTTCTTAGCATGAAAGATGACGAAAGATGGTAAATCATACACAGACAGAAAACTTCAAAGAATCATTAAAAGCTTAGGAGAAGTAGACATCTAGATAGAAAAAGAAATGAGTGTCACAACAAAAACTAGGTTAAGAAGTGAACTAGAGCTAGAATAGTTGTGAAAAGAGTAAAGATAATGAACAGTGGAAAGAGAAATGATTGGTAATAAGGAACAATAAAGAATTTGGTGAGGAGAGGATAACAGTTAATATAAATTCAAATGTAAAGTAGAAAATAATGGTAGAAGTAGAATAAAGAGTTGAATTTTATAGCAAGTTTGAAAAATATTGAAAGTTGGTACAAATAATAGATGAGAAGCAAGCATGAAGTGAGTACAGTCAGATCAAGGAGGAGACAGACGAAGAAACATACAATGTAAAGAGTGGAAACAGGAAAATAATATCTAAAGCAAATTCAAATCCAAGATAGAGTGGATGTAAACACTGACAGCCCTACGCACGTGATATTGAAAATCCCAAGAATTTGCCAGGGTCGTATTCAGAACCAACATCTTGTTGATCGCAAATGCTATATCATACTTAGGAAAACTTTTTTATAATAACGAGTGAAATGCACAAGTTTTGCAGTTTAACGGGAAAAATACAGATAATATGTGTAATATAAAAATTTTTTCATTGGATTTTTCACAGCGCACTCAAGCATTATATGAAAAGAGATGTAATTATTTCTTTATTGATAATTTTTATTTTATATAAAATCAAAAGGAATATTGATCAAAATTATTCAACTGGATGAATTTGTCTCTTCATCAGTAGTGTCATCCTCACCAATCCGAATTATCAGTGGCTCGATTTGTGCCTCTATTATGTTATCAAGCTTCCACATCTTTGTCTCGACTTCCGGTATGACATGCCGAACACACTTCTCCCATTTCTCCGCTGTGACTCTTTTCAAAGCCTCATAAAAGTACTTTGAGATCTGCAAATTTGAACGTGGTGTTATGCTAAGCTACAAAATTCTTCACATCCGCCCATATTAACTCGATGGGACTGAGCTCGCAGTGGTATGGAGGCAGGCGAAGGACAATTTTGTTTTGGCCTGCTGCCATCTCATCGACTACATATGGATTTCAACCTTCTTTGAAGACGTTGTCAGAATCTTCTCTAACCGTCGCGAATGATAAGGTGCATTGTCCATTACAATCACAGCATTATCCTCCAGATGGGGTAGAACTTTGGAAAACCACTGTTCGAAAGATTCACCGTTCGTTTCTTCGTGATAATCTCCAGTTTTCTTCGACTCGAAACACCACAGCCCTTCAGCAACAAACCCATTCTTATTGCCGATGTGACAAATAATAAGTAAATAAAACAAATACGAGGGTTACTTTTTATATATTGAGATTGAGGCAGGTCTTAATATAAATATAAGTTCACCTGATGGATTTGTTAATCCAGTGGTTAGTTCATCTAGAAAGGCCCTCCTAGATGAGGTCACAGTTTCATCAACCCATACTTTAGGGGTAGTATGACCAGCATTAAGCCAGGTTTCATCCATACAGTAAATTGTTGTCTGTTGTTCCCTATAATATTTAATTTTGGTCAAATACTCTTTCCTCCATAACACAATTTCCTCTCTTTCCAATAATAAACTATTGTGCCCTCGTTTTTTCCATACAAAATTCAAATGTTTCAATACTTTATGGAATGTTGACCGCTTAAAACTTGGCAATAAAACATCTTAATTTATTTCTGTGAGTACTTTGTCTATCGTGGGTATTTCATTTCTGAAAAAGTACTCATGCACTTTCCTCCTGATTGCATATTTCTCAGCATCATCAATTGATTTTATAATGGTTTGACGATTCTGATTTGTATTCGGTTTGGAAAATGTATGATTTTGTTTATATTCCCGTAAAACATTGTAAATCGAAGCGCAACACACTCCAATTTTATCGGAAACTTTCGATACGACTTCGTCGACAGTCGATGTCTCAATTTCTTCCATCTCTTTCTTGAACACAATTAAAATCACTTCTTTCATCTTAACACTCAAATGTCTTTTTTTGGATCGTTTCCTGGCTGGACTCATAGGATAGCTAACAGTGTCATCAGCAGTGTCTGCACTGGACATCTTGGAAAACAATTTTAAACAATATACTATAAAGCACGCCACACAAACACGCAAACGACTGATTACAACCCTGTGCTGGTACCGAACTCGTACCAAGAAGGCGAACTCACCAATGAACGCTGCCCTTTCCATCTGACACTGGGCGATCACGTGAACATCACACTTCGGTTTTGTTTTGTTTTACTCTATCTTGGATTTGGATAGACTTTAGTAAAGTATGTAAATCACAAAAAAACTTCAACAAAATATAACTTGAAAGATAAAACATTTTTATCGAGTTTAGAAAGAAGATTGAAAGAGTGAGTAGAGAAGGTAAATCCAGAAGTTAAGATTGCTCCTTTTAATTTTTTTAGTTATTTGGAAGATGTAGATATAGTATAATAATATAATATAAGTTCAGGTTACAATTTGAACAATCTAGGTAGGTTTGTCAGGGATAATGAAAATAAGAGTCCGGATTCACTGTTAGAATGGTCTTGGTCGAATTAATCAGGGTTATACTGGCCTTGTAATTATTATAATAATAATATTTATTAGTCTCAAGAAACACAAAGTTTTTAGACACGTCAATACAATTTCTAAAATAGGTTTGAGAGGGTAAGATTTGTCAATATAGTTTTAAAAAAATGCTTGTAGATAAATTAGATTTACAAAAAAAAAATACAAGTTAACAAGATAAAATTCCAATCTTATAAGACTTGACTAAAATGTAAAGCCATGAGCTTTTACAAATTATAAACACATAGCTAACGTGTTGTATATATTCAAAGTTGAGTAAAAGTTCGGGAGGTGACCACAAAAGTGTCTCTTTCTTCTTGGATAACTTCGAAAAATTGATCAATTTCATACAAAGGATGTTTGGTTAATATTTTCTTCAATAAGTTTTTGAATCTTCTAAATGGCAAGTTACGAAATTCGGCAGATAAGGCATTATAAGTTCAGGTTAGGACATTAAAAATATTATGTTCAGATTAATTGTTAGTATTAGAAACCCTGACATAAAATTATCTAATGATAATACTTTTTTCATATACATAGTCACCATCATTTGCTGTCTATATCTGCATTTATTTCTGGTGTATATTTATAGAAATATTTCGACACGACTCAATAACGAACATATGCTATTATATATTTTGTATATTGCCTGTCACGATAAAAATTTTCAATACAAAAGGGGTGGATTTGTTACATGACACATTTCAGCATGCAAAGAATCTGGAATCATCATCATTATTATTACTATGATTCATGAAAATGCCGCTAACTGGACTTGGAGATACAGAACAATCATCCACATATACCCCCCCGAAAACAACATCAAGAAAAATCTTACCACTTCCTGGACAGTAGAGCAGACAGTGACCTGTTTCCCCATCGCGTCCAACCGAACCTTCAACTCTTCCAGCTCCTCTAGATACTTTTCCTCAGCGTCCCTTAATTTATTCTCATACGCAGCAGTCAGCGCTTCCAGCTTGTTCTCGTTGTCTTCTTGCATTATCTCGAGCTCCTTCTGATACTTGCTCAGCTGCTCGTTTGTTACTGCAGACAAATCGTATTTGAGCAAGTTGTTCAGGTTGGACTTGGCGATTTCGATTTGCAAGTTTTGCAGATCGTCGTCCGTCAAGTCGTCCAAATCGTACTTGCCGATTTTGCCAACAAGACTGTTCAGCTCGTTCTGCAGGTTGAAGACGTCTTTTTTCGTGAAGTGGGGCTGTGCTTCATACCTGATGTCACCGCTCGGCCCCGGAGCATGAGGGAAAATGGGGTCGGAATTGAGTTCTAGTTCAGAGCATGACGAGCCGGATAGCTTTCTGCTTTGCTGGCTGAACACCTCTTCAGAAAAACTGGAAAGGAGCGAAATTTGTCATTTCATTATTACTACTAAACATCCCCTTTTTGAATTCACCGCTTGTTCAGTTAGTATTAACCTTCAAAAGAAAGCTGTTGAAATTTCATGATATTCTAGTCACAAGTTTATGAGTTATTGTGCTAATAGTGACACTACTACTTCTGTTATTTTCAAAATAGTGGATCAAAAACAATTTCGAGTTTTGATTTTACACTGCTTCTTGATGGGAAAAAACACCATCATTTCAAGCACTTCGATAGCTTTATCACCAGTAAAATCTTCGCCAATTAGGACCGGACAAAAACGACCTTCGTCTACTTCGTCCAATTCAGAGAACTCAATTTTCATTCTGATGATATTAATCAATTTGTGTTACTTTGGTAAAAGTGCAGTGATTCAAAAGGCTCTTATTTCGATCAAATTGAATAAACATTCACTGAAATACTAAAGTAGCCAAAACTTTTGAAACAATCTAATATATTGTATAAATCACAAGTCAACTTATATACTCCTGATCTAGCCGACACTGCAGTTTTGTTTCTATAAGGTAAGGTCGATAAAAATCTATCCTTACGAAGACGCCATCTCGTGGATGAACAAAGAACTCAATTCTCGGATATCAAAGATAAACGAGGCTTCCCAAAGCGGTCAATTGCAAAAGCCAGGCTTCCAAATCGATCGCCAAAGAGATTCTTCCTCTGTCTTTCATTGCTGGACAACTACTTGAAAACAAGAGCTCAAAAACAACACACTCATGATTTAACACCAGACAGCGCTGTCTTCATTATACGAGGATTTACTTCTCTATCAATCCCACAGATGGCGTCTTCATAAGGAGAGATATCATCAACCTTATTAGTCAGGTTAGTCCTTGAATGTATAATGCTCTGGTCCCTTTTCATTTCAATATGATTGATGCAGTAAAGCAAGAAATTTGAATAGGAGAGAAAAAATAGTAAAGCTGGGAATTCCAAGAGTAATAAAGGCAACTTACTTTTTTTCCAAATCTGCAAATTTCCTTTCAAAATAAGTCCTCAATTCTTCCATTTCAACAGCATGCTTAGCTTCCAATTCATTTTTCAAATCCATCAGTTCGGTAGAACCGCATTTGATATTCGTCAACAAATCTCTTAACCTGATTAATTCGCCATCCAATTCTTTCTTTTCCTCATCGAACTTGACCTTCAAAAAGAAGCATTCGATAAAGTGAACCTTCAAATTGTTGGTTGCTTACCTTCATGTCGAGAATTTCCTGCTCGTGAATTTGTTTGCTTTCAGATATACTTTGTTCGACTGATTCACTGAACTTTGTCTTCAACTCTTTCAGAAGATGTTTTTGATGCGAGTTTAGTGTCTTTTCTAAACAAGAATATTCTTTAGTTATGACAGGTGGGATGTCTGCATTTTCTTCACCCTAAAATAGTTCATTGAAAAGTAGTTTATGAAATGAAAAAAGGCAAACTTTGTTAAAACTCCCACCTCAGCCAAAACGATCTGATCTCCCTCTCCAGGAGAATCTGAAAAATCTACTTCATCGTTCTTCTTCGAGTCTCCGCACTGGTGCTTTTTCACCATTGCAGTGGTGTCCTGTAGCTGTTTCTGCAGCTCCATTATTTCATCTTTGAAACGGTCAATCTGCATCAAAAGTTCCTTCCTCTCAGTAACGGACTGATCCAAGGATTCTGTAAGTTGCTGTATGAGGTCGTTTTTGTAAACGATAACGTTATTGTATTCCAACAACTACAAGATAATAAGTGAGTCAGTGTTTGATGAAATATCTTAGAAAGAGGAAAAAACGATATTTCAAATTAAGAGAGGCTGTATTTCATCAACAGTTTTGAGTGTACTGATATCAATTTTAGTCTGTATTGTTGGGATCTCAAGTTCTTTCAACAATAAAAAATAGCTGAGGATATTTGTGTGAGTTATTTCATTTGGGCGATCGTTTAGGTGGCTTTTCATTAAATACCATTTATGTAATATTTATTCTCCATTTGTGATAACATAACGTACTTATGGTAGGCCAAATGTGAGTAAAGGAGTAGTAGAATTAAATATAAATAAAAAAAATCGGATTATACAGGATGTCACTTAATAGGATAAGATAATATTGAAATTATTATTTGCAAATACACATAATAATAATAATAATTGAAAATGAAGCAATTGTGTTTGCCTTAGCCATACATCAATATATAAAATAAGATAATAAGGTACCCTCTGAACAGTACCCTGGTGAGTACTCCCAAGTTTGTTGTATACAAATCAATGTTCAAACATGACGGTTTGGGGATGTGTGTTGGGGCCTATTATTCAAACAAACAGTTGGAACAATGTTCCATAACTCCACAACAATTTTTTTCTTAAATACTTTAAAAATTCAAAAAGTCATCCTCAAACCTCCACATAAAACTTACTTCAACAATACTTTGCAACACTCAACTCTGACAAGAAGTGTTTTTTGTAAAAAGTACCTTGCTATGACACTCTTCCTGAAGCTGTTTGTATTCCGTTGTGGACAGCGTACTCACTGTATTGGCATTGCTCATTTCTCTGAAAGAATCCAGCTCTGAAGTCAGCACAGCTATCATGCTGTCTTTAATTGCTACCAGTTCCTCAAAATCTCTGACACGTTTCTCCAGCTCGTTACCATTTCGGACCAGTCCAAAGTTACTAGCATACAAATTCTTTTCGTCCACGCTTACGTCGTTATCACGTCTAAAATTTAACAAAGCTTTATCATCCAAGTCAAGGTTTGCAAATATATTCAGGCTTTCTTCCTTGGAGCTGCTGCAGGTAGTGTCCTTGTCAGAATGAATTTGATCATTTTGAAGGATTTCGTCTAATATGCTGAGCACGTTATCACCAAGTTCTAGGTTTTTTAGGTAATTTAAACTTATGATACTGTTGTCACTGCAGGCACTGTTATCTAACGGATTAGGGGGCTGTTGTGAAGTATGAACGAGTTCGTCATCGGGCACGTGGAGAAAAATATTAGGCCTGTTGGTAATTTCTATTTCCTGGTAAGATCGATCATTTTCGATGCTGTCGCTGTTAGAGGTTAAGTGTTCTGATATGTCTTCGGATTTTTCATCATTTTTATTATCCTCGAGTATAGGCGGTGTCAAAGACAACGACAGTGAGTCATCAGACTCTGCCTGAGCCTTTTCTGGAGGCGTTGTCTGGAAGAAAGAATTATTTTTAGAACATGTACAAAACCTGATACTAAAATTATACACACATAACTAGCATTTTCTTCAGGATCTGATTTTGTGCTCTTTTCGTCATTCATTTTTGTAGAACAAATTAGCACAACATCAAAGACCAAATCGTTGAAAAAAATACATTTTATATTTCAATAAATACAACTTTTGAATAACAACAATTTGAAAATAAATTGAATCACAGAATAGTGTGAACCACGGATTATTTATTTCAGTGTTCCGTGGAATCAAGGAAAACACGTTAACATAGCGCAGAAGTGAAGAATTTGACCATTTGGGCATGATAACTACATTAATAATAAATTTTATCGACTGAATCTTATTGCTTAAAATTACTTCCACAATTTGAAATAAAATCAATTTCAGTGTGCGGAAAATGAATGTTCTGTAATTTCCAATAAAACAACAAGACATTTGTATTTTATGTGCCATGACAGAAAATAATCCAGTATTGTTTCCGATAATTTCGAAATTAACCGAGTAAGATACTTTTTGAATACTTATTTTCCTTCCTCCTGCCGTCCTTCTGCAGTTTCATTCAAGTATCAATCGCAAACGTCCGCGGAAGTACTTTTGTATTCGATATTTTCGTATCTACTCATCCATAAGCTTATCCTGGTATAGTTCTGAGATAAGTTTTGAGTAGCAACATCAATCTCAAAAGAAGGCTTCCAAATAAATGTTTGTAACTTGGTGTGTAAAGCCATAGAGAAAATGATTCTTGTTTTTTTGCAGGTGCACCTAGTATAATATTGACACCTTAACTGGTTTATGATAGATTAGTGGAGAAAACAGGAAATCGATAATAGATAGAATCTTGTGACAGCCGAAGTAAATATGTTTCGATCCCCATAATAGAACAATAATGGTTTTTCTATTATTTATCTTGAATTAGAATGCAGGTCTACACAGTACAAGTATTATTCAACCATCAAATCCGAATACAAATTGTATTCAACTTGTATTTTTTTGTCAACTCATGAATTGTGATGTTCAGAAGACTGGAAACCACTGTGTCATAATATTATGTTTGTAATTACATTAGTTCTCTTATAACACTTTGTGACAAAACACAAGCCCCACAGGAAAATTCTTAAGGCACTCAAAGAGCGATACCTGTATGGATGTAGTGATTCATATTGGATTTGAATCACTGGTGATCAACTATATCATAGTTGGAAGTAAAATAGCTTTTGCAAAAAGTGAACTGGACGAAATAGTCACAGACAAGTTTCTTAGAATTTTTTTAAGTATTCTGTTATTAAATAATACTGGAGTTTTTTTCTAAACACCAAAGATCAGTTTGATCCTCCTCTTGAAGATGATCACTTGATGATCGAAACACGTGTCGAAATGTTTAAATAACGGTTTGGTGTTGGGAATGCCATTTAGTAACGCTTGATCTTAATGATAGATTTTTTACTCCAATCAATATCAGCTTTTGCCTCTAACCTGCTTTCTCTACCTTCATTTCAAACATCTGCAGGATCATAAATGTATCAAATAAAAAAGATAAAAATGGATTATACGTAAATCAATTCAAATTCAGCGATATTTTCCTTCTATGACGTCACAAACGTGGCAACCAAAATCTGACATTTCATAACCCCCCTACATAAAAACTAACATCTTTTCAGCGGCTTTTTAGTGTTCTGTGTCAAATTTTAAATATGACAGGTGACAGTGACACGGAACACCGATTATTGTTGTTGGAGGGATCTCAAATAGTCGTAGTAATTTTTTTGGAAAAGTAAATAAACATTGCTTTTCAATAATATCATCATTTACTGAATTTAATTGCGAGATGTAACCCGTAAGGATTGTCTGGAAAAACAATATGAGAATTTCAACTGTGTCATTTCTGTTACTTCTAATTAAAAAACATTCCTGCAATTTTTGTGAGGCAGATGACCTGTATTGCACATGGGTTTGTTTGTAAACATTAGCCATGCTTCTTGAAATAATATTTACATTTTAGGAAAATTCGAATAGAACAAATGATTGTTTAATAAGATCGCAAAGCAGCTCTCATAATGATTGTTCAGAAACCAGATCCACAGTAAGCGAAAACCTAAAACGTAATTTTGGTCTTGTAGTTCTAGAGGTTCATCCTCCATTATTTCTTACAAGCAATATTTATCCGGTGGTAGAATGGAAAGGTAAAAACAACTGATTTATTGAAATATTTGGAAAATCCCTTTTTGTTTATGTTGACTAGTGAATAGAAAATCATTTCTGGTGTTAGGACTTTGAAGAAAGAGTTATATTTTCAATTCTCTTCTGAAACAGATACAAGATGTTGTGATCAATGTAGTCACTAATATATTATTCAGGGTTACTATCTCCATAAGTTTATATGTAAAAAATAATTACTATTAGTGTCATATTAGTAACAATTTATTTTCCCAAGAAACATACAAATTTTTATAACAAGGAACAGCACCAAAAAAAAAAGATAAATCAGAACTGAAACTTGAAAAAAAAGATTTAGAAGAAGAAGAAGAAGATATACATATATATTAAACATTTATATTACACATGCTTCTTTTGGTCTTGGCATTCCTGGGCTCTTTCGTTGAGTCGATCGAACTTTGGTTTCAATGTCACAACCCTTGATTCATCACCAGTTATGACCCTTTTAAAAATTTTCCATAACAATTTTCTTCATTTTCTCAACATTTTCATCGGTTGTTGATGTGCTGGGGCGCCCAGGGCGAGCGTTGTCATTCTCATTCTAACATTCACTTGTGAACATTATCCTGACAAAGGGTACAATCATCGTATGCTACTGTCAACATTTCAAGTGTTTTTAAGCACTCAATTCCATTTTTGACACAAAATACTTCTAACTTATGCCTCTCACCACTAAACTAAACATGCTAAACAGTTGAAACTGTCAACATATGTTCGAGACAAGTTTACCAACTTGAAAAAAATAAAAAAATCGCTAATCGAATTAACGTTGCCAGCGAAATTTTAACATTCACCTTATTAGGACCTTTTGTCTATACAATAAATGCATTTATTAATTTTCTTTCTCGCTTTCTCTCTTACATTGCGTGATGTTTTTAGAAGCTGAAATAAGGCTGTCCAAATATGATGTCAAAAATTTCTGCCAAACAATCAGGGTTCAGAAGACCAAAAATAATGCATATGCCTTGAAGTATGACTGTGAATTAAAAGATGAGATGCTGGGAGAACCTCTTTTCATGGAAATCAATTCAGAGTTGGATGATAATCTCACACACAAGAAGATTTTGTTCAGCGTTCCAAATTCCGAAAATTTCAGTATGGATGACTTGTAGATATATAACCGAGGGAATTTATTCAACTGTCTTTTCAGGTAATTCAGTTTCTCCCAAAAGAAGACTGATATTCTCCTACATTGACTTCACGAATAGTCACAAGCTTCTGCTTAAGATACAGCCATTGCCAAAAGAATATGCAGTGACTCACTATAAGGTGGAAGTGTTTAGAGAGAAAGAAAACAAACCGCTTTTAGTCGACGTTCGTATAATTCCAGCTGAAAATAAACCTGCTCTCGATTGTGATTACATCACTTATGGCCAAGAGGGTCATTATTTCTTCGCCGTGTCCATAATTAGTAAACAATGTCCAGAGGACACTTGCTTAAAAAGTTTGACACCCAAATTACATATAAGTAAGTATTGATTGTGAGGAACAAGACTGTTAAGAATAGAACGATTCATAGATAGATAGATACATTTGATGTCATAAAAAATACACCTTGCAGACAAACATTTTTCTGCTAAAACCTCAAAAAAATTCATCTTATGTATAGTAAGCCTTTTTGTCAAGAATTGCCTTCAAGTTTCTCCTAAAAGATAGTACCGTGACACATTCTGTTAAACTTTCAGGTAACTTGTACATTTCCACTCCAGAGTTCTTGATTTGACTGTTTGTTGGGGTAGGAACCTTTAATTGGCAAGCCTATCTAGTATTGTGGTGAGGCTGAGAAGTAAAAGTACCTTTGTTCTTGTGTTCAAGAACAATCAATGAAGTCACAGTTAAAATTCCATCTATTATAAACATTAGCTTGTGTGGATCATTCCACACTAAGATGAAAACAGATTGAAACAGCTGGTTACTGCATACATCCCAAAATGCTATGTCATACCTTAGGTGAGAGTCTATGAGGGCATAATAAACATTTAATAATAATAATAGTATTTATTCACCATTTGTGATACATAGCGTATATGTGGTAGGTCAATGATTATTTACAAAAACAGTACGTCACTTATGAATAAAATTATGGAATCAAAGCTTGAATAAAAATTAATATTTGCATATACAAAGGTATAGGTACATATAGATATATAAAATGCTAATTAAAAAATGAATAAAAAAATGTGGCAATTTTGCTTGCCGTAGTCAAATAAATATACATATGTATATATTTAAATATATACATATATTTACAAACATGTACACACTATTTAAAAAAAAATGATAAAATTGCCAGTCAGAACACTGAAACTAAAGATAGTAGTAGTAGAACAAAGTTTAAGAATTCAACCTCTTTATAGAAAGTGGCAGTCTGTTATAAAAATTTATGGCATTATATAATGGAGATTTTTTGAAATGATCATTCTTATGTGAAGGGACCCTCAGAGCAGTAGCATGGCGGGTATCACGACCGTGAATGCTCAAGTTCGTTATATACAAGTCAAGGTTCCAGTGCACAAAAATGACACATTTCATTATATAAGTTGCGGGTGCAGTCAACAAGCGTTCTCTTTTGAAAACGGGTCTACAACTTTCTTGGTACCCCAGGTTGAATATCAATCTTATCAGTCGTTTTTGAGAGATGAAAACTCTAGAAAATTCCTTCGCACATCCCCAAGCCATTATGTTGAAACTAATGTGGGAGTATGCATTAGCAAAGTAAACATTTAGTAAACCAAACCTATCTAAACAATGTTTCAACTGTTTGATCGAATAATAAGCGGAATTGAGTTTACTGCACACTTTTTGTATGTGACTTCTCCAGGTGAGATTCTCATCTAAAATAGTTCCAAGAAAATTAACTTCTTTTGATATTTTTATGTCATTCAAAGTGACTAAATTACAACAGAAATCCCTCCTAACAAATGTTTTCATCAGCACTGACTTAGATTTATTTAAAATCAGTTTGTTACGTTGACACCAACTACTGAATTCGTCAATAACTAAATTAATTTTCATCGATAATTCATTCTCATTTTTTCCAGAAACAGTGATTGTAGTATCGTCAGCGTACATAGTTATGTGACAATCTGATATGAATTCAGGCAAGTCATTGATAAAAGTCAAGAATAAAAATGGACCCAGAACAGACCCTTGTGGAACACCTAGTTTCACATCATAAGGAACTGATGTAATTCCATTACATTTAACCACCAAACTACGGTTTTCCATGTACAATTCTATCCAACACAATACATTATTGGGAAAGCCCATTACTAGTAATTTTTTCAATAGAAATTTGGAAGAAACAGTATCGAATGCTTTTGATAGATCTAAAAAAAGTAAAAAAAACAGGTCATTATTATCCACTTGTGCATAAATATAGTTCAATAGTTGATAAGATGCAGATTCAATTGATATTAATTCCCAAGAATTTTGTAGGGATCTTATTTTCCACCAGTGTACTTTCTATATGCATTTTTAGTATAATGCACTTAAAGGTGATTAAACTTGTTCTTTAATGTTAAACGACAGCAGATTTACATCACATCATTGTTTAATTTCTGTAAGGTCATTACGGATGCTTTTGAAACAATCCAATAGATGACACTTTATTGAAGAATTTCCATTGAACAGTTTACAAAAACTGTAACATGCACACTTTACTGTTAAGGTTTTGTGAACTGTTTAGTGAATATCTCACAATGAGGTTGTATTTGAATATGTTATCCTGGATCAGTCAGATCCATCACATAATTTAGTAATTTTTGAGAAATTACAGATTTTACTGTGAAGTTGAAATTTTTCACGAAAAATATTTTTAATTGTAGGTAGAAAAGGTATGCCTCTGGCGATTGGTATTGTGGGTGCAAGTTTTCTAATACCATGCGTTTTGTTCGTTTTCTATATCAGAAGTTACAGAAACCGATCTCAAGGTAAGATATTACTTACAAGTAAATCATTTTATAGAGCAGAGGTGTCAAACTCAATTTTTAATAGCGCCATAAATTTAATTTAGAATGTGTAGGCTGGCCAGATTATAATTTTTTAATAATAATAATAATAATAATTGTAATTTATTGAACAAAGTTACAAATGTTGCTCAACTGGCTCTCTACTGAAGTCCTTCCACCCGTAAAATATTTCATTTATTCAATTATATGATATTCTGAATTAAGTAACTCTATACATGGATGTGTAGATTATGCAAAGAAGTAACTTTCAGACATAAACTGAAAGAAAATTCTCCTGAAATGGCTACTTTCATATAAACATTGAATTACACCAAAAGAAAAAAAAATCTTTCGAAACAAATACTTCTATATTTATGAACACTGAATTATACAGAAGATACTTTTCTCTACTCAGTTTGTATTTCAAACATTCGTTGTGGAATACAAATCAGATAACATTCACATGAATTCTACTTTAAATGAATGGTAATAAATTGCACTTACATGGAACACTGTCACCCTCACTGGTATACACCGATGTTTCTATAATGTTATCCAATTTGGTACTGAAGAGCCTTGGGGCAAGTGTCTTAAGGCGAAACATCGGTAACTTCTTCGAGTTGAATAAAGATAGTCATGTGCTGTTGCCCTAGAATAAATAAGAATTTATTGACTTGTCTTTCACATAATTTTTATTATTCTTACTTTTCTTTTAAAGTGTATCTACCTGCTTTCAATAGTTGATAAAATTATTGTATCCACCCTATTCAGGTTGTTGAAACCAGCTCAGAGTTAATAACTGATCGAACTGTAGATCATAGAATTGCTTTATTTAGCGGAACACTTGTCGCGAGTTTGTAAACCTTTCATAGTGAAAACCAAATTAAATGTTATTAGTACCGTTTGATATGACTTTTTTTCAAGTATCGGCCAATTCCTTTCAAGTAATCAAAGTGCACTTTTGTGAAAAGTTTCTACGACTTGTAATCAATTTTATGACTCGGAGTACAATCACCATATGCCACTGTCAACATTTCAAGTGTTTTTTGAGTAGTTGATTCCATTTTTTTACACAAAATTTTTGCAAATTCTTTGTTCTATTCTGTTGTATAGCAGAAAATCGCCGAACATGCCAAACACTTCTAACTTTTATGACTTTCATAAAAAAAACTAAAGAAGGAAGGAAAGAAAAAAAGAAAGACATTTTATTGACCTCAAGTTACAATTTCTGTTACATTCGAGAATATCTGCAATAACAAAACTTGTTTAGGTGCGTCTTATTGAAAATATAAAAAAAACTATATATACAGTACGTGACAAGAGAATTTTTTACTTTGAACTTTAATTCTTTTATATGAAGGTCTTTCCACTCACTAGGCAAAGTGTTATATATTTTTATGGGAAGAAACTCTGTTTGTTTGGCTGTGTTTTGATAATGCATCTTCGGTAGCCTGATGATGTCTTTTTGTTTTATATCATAAATGTGAATCCTTGAGTCACTATTATATTTATTTTTATTTTTATGTTCAAACAATATTGCTTCCAGAATATACATGGAAGGTAATGTAAGTATGACCCATTTTATGAAGATTGGTTTAGCATGGGTTCTGGAATCAACTTTTTCTAAATCTCCCATTATCTTTTTTGGATAATGAATACTTCACTTGCATGTGAGGAAGTACCCCATATCAGTATTTCATAGTTTATGTGACAATGAGCCATGCCAAATTATGCAATTCTCAGCACATCAATCGAAACTAAGCTCCTTAGTCCTCTCAATGCGTAGCGACACCTTGAGAGCTTTTTACATAATGATGTCGTATGTCCATTCCAATTTAATTTGTTGTCAAGGTGGAATCCTAGTACACACCTCTTTGTTACCATCAGACATTTGGGATCTATTTGCGATAGTTATTTCCTAAGTTTTATTTGCGTTCAAGCATAGAACATTAGCGCTAAAGTATGTTTCGCATTTTTTCAGTGTTCCACATGACAACTGATCTAGCTTCCCCACTTGTTGGTTACTTATGCCAAAAGTTGCATCATCGGCATTGAAAAAACATCTGCTGTATCAATATATATATATATATATATATATATATATATATATATATATATATAGGAAGATCATTTATGTAGATGATTGATAAAAGGGGACGACCAAGTACGGATCCCTGAGGTACTCTATGATTGACAGTTTTGGTATCCGATTTTACATTGTTATATAATAAATGTAGCCTATCTATCGAAAAAGAATGTGTTAGGTCATATGCTATGCCTCTAATACCATATTTTTCAAGTCTTCCCAATAATATGTCATGTGAAACACTGTCAAATGCTTTAGATAGATCGCAAAGAAGTAAGCGAGTGCAATGGTGCAATGGACAGCTGAAACTGTGAACAAATGTTCGATACGAGTGTACCAACATAAAAAAATTAAAAAATTGTCAATCTAATCAAATCAAATCAAATTTGTTATTAATCTGAAGACCACAGGTGGTATACAGAGTAAAAAGTGAAATGATAAATAAAAGTACAGACAGAGTAGGTACATTACAATTTAAATATCTAGATAAAATATGCAATTACACACAGAGTATGACAGAATATACTATCAGTGATTTATATACTAAAAAATTCTTCCAAAGTATAGAATGCACCCTCAATCAGTACTTTTTTCAGCCACTTCTTGAATCTGAAATAGGTAGGTTCATCTTTGATGTTTTGAGGAATTTTATTAAAAATTCGAATTCCGATGCTTAGAGGACCGTTTTTGTGATAGATTCAATCTGTTTAAGTTTAAGACTTAGCTAGGTAAATGATACCTCAAACGAAAGAGCAATAACTAAGCATGTTTTTGAAGGTGTCTGAACACTTGTATGTATTTTATTTATTTTTTTAATTGGCATCAAAGGTCAGATTTTTTATTTTCTTTCTTTTTTTGTAAAGTTTAAATGCTCTGTACATAACTTTTTTGGACACAATGGTGCTTCAAACTACTTTAGTACGATTGGGGACACCTGAGACTACTGAAATAAATTAAAAAAACCATTTCCAGACATTTCCAAACCAGACATTTCTGTTAAGATTCGAAGTTGTTAGCATTTAATTGACCAATTTTGGGTTTTTGTACTAAAAATCGTAAAAGTTCCCTTAAAAATTAAAAACGCGCTAGAAAATAAAAATATTTGTATGAATATGTTCTACATGGGCTAGTGTATCACCCCCTTAAAGGTTTGCACCCAGCTACCAAACACCCTGTATATTGATTTCTATTTGCAAGAAACGAGCTGAACCAATCATGTGCTCTTCCTCTAATGTATGTAGCCTGCAAATTTTGAATATCCACCTTATTTTTGGAAAAGTCCTCGTATAGTAATTTTGTGGCTAGTGCTTTCTATTTTAACGTCATCAAATGTTTCAGGATCCCTGACTGAAACGCTACAAAAAATCCTGATTATCTTCAAACCTTCACTGGAAAAACACAACGAGGTGGTAGCTAGTCTTACCAAAACAATCAAAGCACTGACGGATACAGAAGTGATTCTAGACCCGGTCAATTCGGGGAAACCCAGAGGAAAAACAGAGGAAAAATGGTGCAGTGACAACCTGATCCTCGCGAGCCACATTCTGTACATCAACCCTCCGCTAGTTGATGAAAGCCCCCACGATCTTGATTACTCGACTTTTTGTTTCCTGAAAGACGAGGTGAAAAACTTGAAGTCTACCAAGAAAGTTATCTCGATTTACTTTCCTTATTCGTGGAGGGAGGCACCGTATATTTTGGGAGGATGTTTGTGCTTCGAGTTGATGCAGGATTTCGCGGATTTCATCGCTGTTTTTTCCACGGATAAAAGTAAAGTAGATTATCGCACACATACCGACTGCAAGGAGTTGGCAGACAAGATCAGGGTGGCCACTCTTGAAACAGAGCGTTTGCAGAAGGAGTTGCCTGAAATTATCATAACGGAACAAACCGAAGTTTCGGAAGAGCCCCAAGAAGCTGATGTGTTATTGTAAATTCCGTAAGCGAGAGGTAATTTTAAGAATGAATTGGAGGTAGGCGCCAATATTTTTTTTTAAGATTTATGCATTTGAAGACTCTGGTTGTTGAACCATGACTGTTAGAATTTTTATATTCAAATGAATGAACTCTGCGTCAGGGATTTGTATCATTTGTATTATTTGTATGTTGAAAATGGTTAGTAAGATATACTAAATTATCTTCGACATAAATTCGTATAAACAGTTGTGTTTTAGAAGAAGAAAGAGTTCCTCAAGACTGTCAAAAAAGTTGATATGTTCATGTTCATTAGCGGTGAAAAAATAATAAAATAGACCTTTCCACTTGCCGAGAAGAAATCATAAAATTAGCATATTTTTTCGATTTCGAAGAACCTTATTTTGAAGTAGCGCTCAAAAAACTGTACTTTGGGACCAATTATAATTTTTTTCTACAGAAACCAAGGCCTGCTGCAAATATTTTTATAGGTTAAAATACAAGAATTCGTATTGGTGATTTTTTTGAAAAAATTTAAAATCACCAAATTTCATAAAGAAAATATCCAATATTAATGATTTTGTTGTTGAATCAAAGAAATTTTTATTATGAATTAATTCAAGTATCTGGTGGACTGAAAAGTAAAATAAACATCGAGTAATTGTTAATAACTATGTGGTAAATTAAATAAACAAATGATTATACAATTGAAAAACAATGTTTTGGCTGGTTTCCGGGTTTTGCCGTGGTCTTCTTTGGTTATGATTTCCATACGTTTCGCCTGTCACTGAGGCAGTCATCTTCAGTGGCGTCAACTGAAATGTTGAAATGTCAAACCGATATAATTGCAAAAAACTGATTTTCGTGAACTTTGACCTCGAATAACTTCCGGCGCAGACACGGGATTTTATAAGATTTTAGAGATAACTTTTAGAACACCAAAATGAATATGTATACGAGTTTACGGCTTATTATCTCTCATTTCTACATGAAACCCCTGATATGACTGGACTAATAAAAGTATTTCTAATGTGCAAATCGAAATAAAGATAAATGATAGTTCAAAAAACTAAAAAAATACACTTTAATAGCAACACAAAGTAAAAAATAAAAAATAATTCGAAACTAGTTTGAGATCGTGTTCAACATCGATAATAAGTCCTATGGCTTGAAGTAAGTAATGAGTTTCAATAAGTCTGAGGTCAGATTAAATCTGTTGACAATACAAAAAAATAATAATTTTGTTGTAAAAAAGCGTGGGATGCTTCAATCTGGCAAACAGCTCCAGTATTTATAACAATTTTATATTATAACTGTATTTTTACAACAAAATTATTAGACTTATTAGAAGTCATAAGTTACATCAAGATATGGGACGTTGAAAACAATTTTTATTTTGAACCGACTGATGCAATAGAGTTGAGAGCCACTATACAATCAATTAAAAATGAACGAGCGGCGGGAATTGACGATCTCTCTGCCACTCTATTTGACAATATTCCAGATGATGCTCATAATATCTTAGCTGAACTTATATACCGATCCTTCAATCTGGGCCTCTTCCCAGAGTTTTTAAAAATTTCCATTGTGGTCCCAATTCATAAAGGTGGGAACAGTAGCGACCCATCGAACTTTAGGCCTATAACTCTAATTCCCACCCTGGCCAAAATAATCGAGAAATTGGTGCAGGAAAGGTTGCTAAGGTTTTTATGCCGAAACAACATACTAAGCAAGGATCAATTCGGATTTCAAAAACGCAAGAATACGAATGATGCCATATTGGCGCTAATGACCAAAGTATACAAACGAATTAATGAAGGGCAATCAACCGCGGCAGTATTTTGCGACCTAACCAAGGCCTTTGATTGCGTAAATCACCAAATTCTGTTAGACAAACTTGATTATTATGGTTTCAGAGGAATTAGCCTGCAGTGGTTTAGATCTTACCTGGAGAATCGTAGCCAGTTGGTAAAAACTGACCACTATTCACGTATTGGAGCTACTAGATGTGGTGTGCCTCAGGGTTCGGTACTGGGACCTATTTTATTTTTGTTATATGTCAACGATATCTCTCATTTGAATATATCTGGGAGGTTCACGTTATTTGCAGATGATACCACTATACTTTGGCACAGTAGTGATGAAACATCTTTACACAATGTCATACAACGTGATCTCGAAACAATAAGAACATGGTTTGACAATAATCTCCTTGTACTCAATATCTCCAAGACTAACTTGTTAACCTTCAAATGTGAATTGGACACAATAATTCTTGATTCAACTAATATTGACAATTCCCCCTGCACAAGACTCTTGGGTCTTCATATTGACAGTAACCTGAGATTCGATGAACATGTTAAAATACTGTCTAAAAAACTATCCTCTGGGTGCTATGCCATTAGAGTCATCAATAATGAGGTAGGATTTGCAGCAGCAAAATCTGCCTACCATGCATTAATTGAATCGCATATAGGTTATGCATTTGCTTTTTGGGGTGCATGCAATAAAAATTTATTACAGATGATCCAAGTTGTACAAAAAAGAGCCATTAGAGCCCTCTTCAAGATTAAGAGTCGCAAATCGTGCAAAGAATACTTTAAAAATCACCAAATCCTCACAGTGATCTCTATTTTTATATTGGAAACATCTTGTTTGATTCATAAGCACCGTGATCTATGTAAAGGAGCGTCATCGTCTTACAATACTCGATCTTCCCAAAACTCAACTCTAATGTTGCCTATACCCAAAAGTCGCCTCGTAAAGGACTCTATTATATATAACGGCTTGAAAATATACAACTACCTTCCAGCAAGAATTAGGGAAATCAAGAATTATAACAGATTCAGAGGTAGTGTGGAGGTTTTACTCTTTGATCATCCCTTCTATAGCTTGGATGAATTTTTTATAGCCAAATTATCTGAATGAACTCATTATCCATATCTGTCATTGCTGAGGCTCAATTATGTGAATATGTATGTATGGATGGGTGTATATATATATATATATATATATATATATATATATATATATATATATATATATATATATATATATATATGTACCATTATTTACTCTACTTTGATCAGATCCTGTGTTTATTCGTGTTTATACATCTGTAAGTGTTATTTTAACTATATTTTAACATACATCTATGTACGACAACTGACTTTGTCAACAAGAATTGTATTCTTTCGACAATAAAGCATATTCTGATTCTGATTTATCGACGTTTAACACGATCTTAAATTAGTGTCCAATTATTTTTTATTTTTTAGTTTGTGTTGCTATTAATGCGTGTTTTTTTTTTAATTTTTTAAACTATTGTTTATTTTTCACTATTAAGTTTGGCCCATTTGTTTTAATTTAAAATATATACGCATGCGCAGACAGTGTGGTTGTCTCACTCTCACACAGAGACTGTGTGGGAAAATTATTTCAATTGTCAGCGATTCTTGATAAGTGTACAAAGTTTAAACTACATCTGTCTGTTTAAAGTTAGTCATCCAAAGGAGTTTATTTATATATACAAGGGCAAGCCCAATTCAGATATAAGTAGTACAGTGCTATGTAGTAGTTGATGCAATACAGTGGATTAAAAGTAAATTATAAGAATAAAACAATTTCGAAGTAAGATAACAAGTAGATTATTTAAGAAAAATCAAAATGTATAACAATATCTGTTTAAAAAAATCTGTCTGTTTAAAATCTGTTTTTCCGTTAACCAGCTGTCCCACCCCTACGAACGACAACCCTCATAAGTAGAAACTTGTGCGAGCTAAGGATTAACGAGGTCTTACCTTTTAACGTGTGATTCCTAACACGGGTTGGACGATAGCAAGTGAAAATCGATCGTTCAGACTAGGGCTTGAACCACCGACCAACACAGCAGTCAATTCGAGTGAGTGAACAAAGCACCCACGTCGAACCGCCTGGCTACCGACCGACCATATGACCTAATATAATTCTTACAGGCAAGTAACACTAGACACAATACAACAACACAAGCAGAGAGCATTAGATGGCTAGGAAAAGAATATGGTTTTTTTAAGCGGGAAACTGATATATTAAATATTTGTAGGTTATTTAAAGAGTTAGCCAATCGAAGAGTTCTGGGAATAAAGCTGTTATATGAATAATTGAATCCGAGAAAAGAAACGTAAAAAGTTTGCACCTGTGTAGTTGAACGATTGGGGACATGTAAAGATATTTTGGAGAGAAGCTCGGGACTGATACTCAGTCCGTTGATAATTTTGAATAGAAGTATTAAATCTCTACGTTTTCTGCGAGCCTCAAGAGAAGGTATGTTTAAAATGCATTCCAATGCAGTATCTTGAAGGCAATATATCGCGGGAAATGGTGCTGTACGGCCTCGAGTTTCACTTTTTGTGTAACGTAATGAGGGGACCAAACTGTGGAACAATAATCGAGATGAGATCTAACCGGGGAAAAATAATGTTGGTAAAATCATGAGTGGTTCTCTTTATACAACCAAATATCTTCATATATATATATATATATATATATATATATATATATATATATATATATATATATATATAGATAGACATTTTATCGAGTGTGTATGATACAAATCAAGAATGAAATAATTCGTGAACACAACACTCAAAAAATAGGGGCAAACCGCGGACACGTGTTTCTGGCTATTGGCCTCATCATACTCCGTGCATATGTGTTGTTTCCTGCTTTCGGCAAACAAGTGTTGCCCATCTTCACACTTGGCTGCACCGCGCTGATGAGGCCAATAGCCAGAAACACGTGTCCGCGGTTTGCCCCTATTTTTTGAGTGTTGTGTCCACGAATTATTTCATTCTTGATTTATATATATATATATATATATATATATATATATATATATATATATATATATATATATATATATATATATATATATATATATATATATATATAACCCTCAGGGTGTCGGGTTATCATTTTATTGTTGCTTTATGAACTTTTTCCATTCCTTTCTATCTCTAGTCAGTGTCTTCACTTCGTTCCATTGTTTATTTCTTCCTTGTAGGATCTTTCCTATCATGTCGTTCCAGGTTTTTTCAGGTCTTCCTCTTCTTCTCTTGTTTTGTGTTTTCGCTTCATAGATTTGTTTCACAGGTCTATTGTTTGGCATTCTCTGTATGTGTCCCCACCATCCTAATGGTTTTTGTTCTAAAAATGAAATAATATCTTCTATGTCTAATTCTTCTCTTATTCGTGTATTTCTTATCTTATCTCTCCTTGTCACTCCTATAATTCTCCTCAGGTATTTCATTTCTGTTGCTTGTATTCTACTTTTGATTTTTTTTGTTAATATCCAAGATTCACATCCATATGTTAATACTGGCCTATATATTGTTTTGAATATTTGTAGTTTTGTCTGTCTTGAAATTTATCTTTTATTGATGAAGTTCTTATTCATTGTATAGTACAATTTTATGGTTTTCTCGATTCTGTTGTTAATTTCTGCTTCTTGCCTTCCTTTTTCGTCTATTGTTACGCCTAGATATTTGAAATTTTTTATTTGTTCTATTTTTTTATCATCTATCATTATATTTATTTCTTCGCCTCCTATGGTCATCACCTTGGTTTTATCTTTGTTTATTCTTATTTGTTTTCTCTTCAGTGTTTCATTCCATATTTTTATATTATGTTGTAATCGTTCTTCATTTTCAGCTATCAGTATTATGTCATCGGCAAATGCTCCCTCAGCTATCTCTACTCTTTGCATATTTTTGTATCCAATGCACATTTTTTTGCTATTTCTATCACATTCCTTGATGATGTCGTCCATGAAAATGTTAAAAAGCATTGGGCTCAATGATCCACCTTGTCTCAAACCCTCTTTTGTTTTGAAACCTTCTGATTTCATGTTGTTCTTGATAACATTATTTCTATTATTTCTATATATGTTTTTAATCATATTTATGGTTTTTTCATCGATATTTCTATTTTTCAGACTCTCCCATAATTCTGTTTTTGGTACCTTGTCGAAAGCTTTTTCTAGGTCTATGAATGCCAAATATATATTTTGGTTTTCTGATCTTCTCTTTTCTATTATTTGTTTTATTGTGAAGACAAACATCTTCATATAGTTTTTAATTACAGCAGAAATGTGTGATTTATAGCTAAGTGTGGAGTCTAGGATCACACCTAGATCTTTGGATTCAATAGCAGTCCCCCCATGCCCCCTCCCGGGTTGAGTGCCCTGAAGTAGAAGCTTCCCCCCAGCTAGTTAGCGAGGAGAACCTACTACCCCACTCTATCCACCCCCGCTCTCCGACCTCAACTTACTGATGGGCACTTCAGCAAGATTGACATCTGACCTCTTTTGGTCGAAAGTCAGCCTTTAGGTGCTATTCTTTCGCTGTCGTAAAAATGTTTTGTCATGACTATTCCTAACTGAATTTTTGCATGGGGGCCCCCAAAAACTAACCGGCAGCTATTGTTATTAGCGTCGAGCCTTCCTAAGTGAATCTAAGGATAATTGAATCTCGGTCGAGTTGTTCTGCGGTGAACTTGCTGAAAGAAAGTCTGATTAATATGCTTACCGGAGTCGTCTGACGGCGACTTGTGGGGGTGGTCGTAGATTCTGTTTCGTTGGCCTTGGGTGACTGTCCCTTTCTTGGAACCTGGGGTCATCCATGTTCAACGCATCGTGTAGATCGCATAGCGCTGGGTTGTTGTGCGATTTGAACACGCTTTCTGCGTGCATTTCACTAGTTCGGACTTCCATTGTCTACTATATAAAATGATTTGAAATCCCTGAAAAAACTAAAACTAGACGCCTTCCTGAAACACATCAACAGCGTGAGACCTTCCATCAATTTCACAATAGAGAAGGAAATCCACAACGAATTGCCATTCTTAGACGTTTTGGTGAAGAGGACCGACACTAAGTGGGAAACATCTGTATACCGAAAACCCACTCATATGGGACAGTATCTGAACCACGAATCCAACCACCATCAATCGACTAAAAGAGGAATCATCAAGACTCTATTAGACCGTGCTTTTGGGCTCTGTAATACGAAGGAAGGTCTCGAGAAGGAACTAGACATCATCAAAAATGATCTTCAACGAAATGGCTACTCCAAAGCGATGGTAGAAAATACTTTGGCTAGAAGACAGCAGGAGCCTCGCAAGGAAGAGAAGCCGTCACAACCAGTGCTTGCACTTCCCTACATCAGAGGATTATCGGAGAGGATAAGAAGAATTGGTTCCAAGTACAACATCAGAACCTGCTTCAGATCCGGTAACACTATCCGTAGCAGCCTCACGAAAACCAGGCCACCAAACGCGGACTGCGATTCCAAGAATTGCATTTACCGGATACCCTGTGAGTGCGGAAAATCGTATATTGGTGGAACTAAAAGGCCATTGAATGTTCGCATTGCCGAGCACAAGAAACACACACAGCGAGGGGAAACCAGCAAATCAGGAATAGCAGACCATGTTTGGACCCATCAACACAACATCGAGTGGTCCCAAGCTGAGATCTTGCACAGAGAGGAACATTAGTTTAGGTGAAAATTCAAGGAAGCCGCATACATGTTGTCCAACAACGTATTCAGCCAAGCCAGCGTAGAAATACGCAACATATGGAAACCCATCATCAAGCGAAAGAATGGCCAACTCCCGCCAAACGGTCATCTCCCACGGAACCAGTGAAGCGGAAAATGGAAAGCGGGGATAAGCGAAAGTACTCGAACGACCTATAAATAGTCATCTCTCGGAGGAATCAGTCCAGTCATCACCCGTCATTTCTTTATTTTAATTTATTCAATTGTTCTATTTTTACTTGTATTTTATTTCACTATTATTTCATTTCAGGTTTATTTTGGTTAATAAAATTGTTATTTTCAGCTATTCATTTTCAATTCTTCTTTTTTAGTTGTTTCAGGGATTTCAAATCATTTTATATAGTAGACAATGGAAGTCCGAACTAGTGAAATTCATCATGAAACATTGTCGATCACCTTCAAACACACGCGCTCTGCGTGTTCTCTCACATACTAGTCCACATATTGCGTGGCTAGTTCTGAGCCTCTAAGTCTAAGTCTCTAAGTTGATGTGTTCGATGAAAGCAAAGAATTTGGCATTTGGATGCATTCAAACACATACTATTTTGCGAACACCAGTTAGATAGGCAATCTATATAGTTTTTTAGACACAATGTATCAGCTTCACTTTTAATTATTTTGAAACATTTTAAATCGTCTGCAAATAGCAAAGCTTCGCTTTCAAGGAAACAGCTGATTAGATCGTTGATAAAAAGATTAAACAACAGTGGTCCCATTTGTTTGAAGGTGATTGACAATGTTTCGTGATGAGTTTCACTAGTTCGGACTTCCATTGTCTACTATATAAAATGATTTGAAATCCCTGAAACAAGTAAAAGAGAATAATTAAAAAAAGAATAGTTGAAAATAACAATTATATTAAGCAACAATAAACCTGAAATGAAATGATAGTGAAATAACCTACAAGTAAAAATACAATAATTGAATAAATAAAAATTAAAGGAATGAAAAAAGAAAATAATAAAAATAAAAAAGTGTAGAGATTCCAAGTCACGTTAGTTCACGACGTTTCGATTGTTGGTATCTACAATCGTCTTCGGGTGATGACTGGACTGATTCCTCCGAGAGATGACTATTTTATAGGTCGTTGAAATACTTTCACTTTCTCTACTTTCCATTTTCCGCTTCACTGATTCCGTGAGAGATGACCGTTTTGGCGGGAGTTGGTCATTTTTCGTTTGATGATGGGTTTCCATATGTTTCGTATATCTACGCTGGCCTGGCTGAATACGTTGTTGGACAACATGTATGTGGCTTCCTTGAATTTTCTTCTGAACCAATGTTCCTCTCTGTGCAAGATCTCAGCTTGGGACCACTCGATGTTGTGTTGATGGGTCCAAACATGGTCTGCTATTCCTGATTTGCTGGTTTCTCCTCGCTGTGTGTGCTTCTTGTGCTCGGCAATGCGAACATTCAACGGCCTCTTAGTTTCACCAATATAGGATTTTCCGCACTCACAGGGTATCCGGTAAATGCAATTCTTGGAATCGCAGTCCGCGTTTGGGGGCCTGGTTTTCGTGAGGCTGCTACGGATAGTGTTACCGGATCTGAAACAGGTTCTAATGTTGTACTTGGAACCAATTCTTCTTATCCTCTCCGATAATCCTCTGATGTAGGGAAGTGCAAGCACTGGTTGTGACGGTTTCTCTTCCTTGCGAGGCTCCTGCTGTCTTTTAGCCAAAGTCTTTTCTACCATCGCTTTGGAGTATCCATTCCGCTGAAGATCATTTTTGATGATGTCTAGTTCCTTGTCCAGACCTTCCTTTGTATTACAGAGTCCAAAAGCACGGTCTAATAGAGTCTTGATGATTCCTCTTTTTGTCGATTGATGGTGGTTGGATTCGTGGTTCAGATACTGTCCCGTATGAGTGGGTTTTCGGTATACAGATGTTTCCCACTTAGTGTCGGTCCTCTTCACCAAAACGTCTAAGAATGGCAATTCATTGTGGATTTTCTAACAATTTGCGTTCTTTCCGTAAGATATCCTTTGAGCCACTGCAATATTTGCCCATCAACACCATATGAACAGAGTTTATGGATCAATAGCTCATGATTAACTTTGTCAAAAGCATCCGACAAACATACAGTTGAATGTAATGAAAGCGTGTTAAAAATAGTTACCTATTTTGAAGAGAACTTCGTGACAAGAACTTCGTTATCAGAATAAAAACCAGGTTGAGAATATTCGAAAGTTTATTTGCAGTTATGGTATGAATGGCATTAAATTTTTTTTTTGATTCAACAATTTTTCTCGGAATCAACAGAAAAAATCATCACTTCTAGATAACTTTCCTGTGATTAACAATTATAATTCTTTTCTTCATTCTTTTTATATACTAAATTATTAGCCACACAATAATATAACAATGACCAACAAAAAAGTACAGACATCTTTGAAAAACTAACTCTCTCATAGAAATTTTCCAGAAATTCATTATCTTACGGTTTTACATTATATATTTTTTAGTTCATAATTGCTAGATAGGTACACACGATTTTTTTTTACTTTCACATCCAACTTAAACTAAATATACTTAAGAAATGGTAACTACAATCATGAATTTGCTGATAATTTACAACCTAATTATTCTAAATATGTGACAAACTGTTTTATTACAGAAGGATCAGTCACATCTACTGAATCATTGCAAACCTGATTGTATTGAAGGTTTTCTTACTCCTTCAGGACAGTTCCTTAGTCAGTTTCTTTTCTAAATATGGCAAACCTAAAAACTAATTACAAATAAGAGCCGTGATAGAGGAAAAGTTTCAATTAATTTCACATACGAGTATATAAGTTTGTTAAACAAATAAATAATTTAGTTCTGTGAAAGAATGGTTCTGCTAAGCAGTAAAACAGATACCATAATGGGCAGTACATTAAGTCCGGCGGTGGCAAACTTTTTCATGAAAAATTTCGAACAACGGGTCTTAGAGCAAGCGGCCGTAAAGCCATATTGTTGGATACGTTATGTTGATGACATGTTCATGGTATGGCAAGACGGTGTTCTTGTGAACAGACGTGAGGATGGTACGTTGGGCCACAGAGTGTACGGGAGACCAACACACAGACAGGTACCTGTACAAACACTTTAACCACCAGCCACAACAAAATACAGGGGTAATTAAAACATTGGTTAAGAGGGTACGACGTATTTGTGAACCTGGGAGTCTTCTTGAGGAACTCAATCACCTGCAAAAATACCTTCAAAGGGAATGGGTACAGCGAAGGAGAATTGGAGCGGGCCATACGATCCAGGAGAGAGAAAGGCAAAGTAACCCCAGCTAGGTTGGTCAAGGGGAAAGTTTTCCTTCCCTATGTTGAAAATATTACGGACCGAATTGGGAGAAACACGACGTGAAACCAATATTCAGGCCAACAAAAACCATCAGAGAAAATCTAAGGTCAGTTAACGACCCCAGGTAACCTTTAGCAACACCCAGTAGGTATACTGAATTCATTGTAGCTGCGAGACGGTCTATATTGAAACCACAAAACTAAGTGAACTAACCGACGAATCAGCTGTAGCCAAACATGCTCTCAACAGAGAAGGCACTCACATTATCTCATTTCAAATACTCAATAAAACTCAAAATTACTATCCAAGAGTACAGTGTCACACATAAAGTCCGCATCAAATGGGATTTTTTTTTTGTTCATCTCTTCAAGCAACTTTTGATATCTCCATCATTAAAAATGATGCCAAATAACATGCATATGACCGATCAAGTGATTTTTCTTCCCTGTCCAATTTGACATTTTTTCCAAAAAATGTTCAGAAAAACAGTTATTGCTCGAAATTTCGAAAATCGGTAAAGAGAAAAGATGATCGTTTTTTAATTTTTTTTTGTCGAAAATTTGACATTTGCCGATTTCTCAAATTTAGCCAAACCTCAACAAAGTTAGTGCATTATGCCTAACTTATCTTTCCAACGCATTTTTATTACCAATTGCAATTCTAAATACAACTTATTTCGCAAAAATTTAAAACACCAGAAAAAATTATGCCAAAAATGATGCAAAGTTGATACAGTTTTTAAAAACAGATAAATATTTCACTTTATTTCTACTTTTTGCAAAATAGCTTGATACATAGCATAATTGAAAAACAATATCAATGAAAAGTCAATAAAATTTATTCTTTACTGCACTTTTCAAACAGTTAAACTTTGATTTACTAATTACTAAAAATTACAACGAAATTAAACTAAGGGTACTGTGGAAACAATTGAACTGAACTGAATAAGCAAAATATTTTATTGTCATATGACATTTGTTGAATAACTCAAAATAGTGTTTATCAGTTTTAGATTTGAAATAGTTTATTCGTTGTCTAGTGTGTTGTTAAAAATGCTGAATCTTCAAGAGAAAATTGAAATCGTTTTAATATGCGGCGAGAATACCGGTCACCGACAAGTAGCTGATATTTTCAATGCCAGACATCCTGCAAGAAATATTCATCAGTCAACAGTTAGTAGGATAATACCTAAGTTTAAATCTACTGGCTCGGTTGAGAGTAATTTTAGAAAAGCACATCAGCCTTCTAGACATACTGAAGAAGTGGAATTTGAAATATGTTTGGATGTCGTAGAACATAAAAAAAGAAGTATTTAAGATATTGCAGATAGAACAGATGTCAACCGAGAGAGTGTACGACGTATTTTACACAAAAATAAATTTACGCCTTATAAACCGAAATTTATCAATACATTAAAAGAAAGGGACTTCGATATGCGCTTGTATTTCTCTTTTTGGTTTCAAGGGGAAAAAGAAGAAAATTATCATTTTCCTTATCAAATTTTATGGTCAGATGAAGCGACCTTCTCTTCAAATGGCGTTGTGAGCTCGCAAAACTGCAGGTGGTGGGCAAAAGAAAACCCACATTTCGTAATTGAATGTCGAGATCAATATTCGTTTAAGACGAATGTATGGTGTGGCATATTAAACGATCAAATTATAGGACCATACTTTTTTAGACATAATTGAAATTCTGCGGGCTACCTACACTTTGTGAATACCGAACTATCTGAAGTTTTGGATAATATGCCCCTTCAAGTAAGAAATGTTGTGTGGTATCAGTGTGATGGTGCACCTATTCATACTACAAGGGTGGTTAAAGAGCGTTTTTTGGAAATATTTAGGGGCAAAGTAATCAGTCGCAATATGGAACACTTTTGGCCGCCTAGATCTCCTGATATAACCCCACTAGATTTCTTCTTGTGGGGTTACTTAAAACGAAAGGTGTATAAGCAAAGACCTTTTCGAGATATAAACCATTTAGAGGCAGTTATTCGAGAATGTGTTGTAAGCACGAAACCCCGTAGTATAAAGAATACAGTTAAAGATGTTTTAAAAAGGACAATTGATTGCATTGAACGTGGTGGAAGGCACACCGAAATGTGACTTATTATTTTGTATTTCTATTGGTATTTACATGGTTTAGGCATATGTTTCGATTTGATTTATTGTTTTTAATTTAAATTATAACTTTATTTTAATAGATGTTTGTTAGAATTTTTTACGGTTTAGTTTTCTAGGCAACAAAATCTAAATTGATTTCTGAAGTAATTTTGTTCATTCATACCTCATAAAAGATATTTAGTAAATGTGAAATTACTCTCGTATAATTCCTTCCCTTAGTTTAATTTCTTTGTAATTTTTCGTAATTAGTAAATCAAAGTTTAACTGTTTGAAAAGTGCAGTAAAGAATAAATTATTGACTTTGCATTGATTTTGTTTTTCAATTATGCTTATGTATAAAGCTATTTCGCAAAATGTAGAAATGAAGTGAAATATTTATCTGTTTTTAAAAACTGTATCAACTTTGCATCATTTTTGGCATAATTTTTTCTGGTGTTTTAAATTTTTGCGAAATAAGTTGTATTTAGAATTGCAATTGGTAATAAAAATGCGTTGGAAAGATAAGTTAGGCATAAAGCACTAACTTTGTTGAGGTTTGGCTGAATTTGAGAAATCGGCAAATGTCAAATTTTCGAAAAACTGTAAAAAAACTAAATTTGTACTAGAGAGCTAAAAATTGGTATATGGGTAAAAAATTAAAAAGACAATCATCTTTTCTCTTTACCGATTTTCGAAATTTCGAGCAATAACTGCTTTTCTGAACATTTTTTGGAAAAAATGTCAAATTTGACAGGGAAGAAAAATCACTTGATCGGTCATATGCATGTCATTCAGCATCATTTTTAAAGCACAACCTAATGGAGACATCAAAAGTTGCATGAAGAGATGAACAAAAAAAAAACCCCATTTGATGCGGACTTTATGTGTGACACTGTATATGGAGAGCCAATAGAAATTAGAAAATAGAAAAACACAGAGATAATTGCAGTAGAAAAGAGGAGGCAATGAACATTATTAAAATCTGGCTACCTGTCCTTAATTGTACACAACCAAACCACGGCCACCAATAATAATATAAACCCGGAGGCAAATAGCAGCATTGTAGTTTCTGCGTTTGGAACAACGGGAACAACAACTCGAGCACTTCTACCGTTACCACATCGCCTTCGATAATGTCTACCGCAGTAGTAGCAGAAACGTCAGGCATAAAAACCTGGAGACCGCTGTCAAAGAACCCAGAAAATAGCTTTAACATAAGTACATGTATCGTATGTTGGTCAAACAAGGCAAGGAAAGATGGTTCGGTTTGAAAAGCATATGGTTCCCAAGTTTATCTTGACTGGTTATCAAACGAAGTTGGAAATGTTTCTAGTGGTGGAGAGATTATGGTTTGGTTTGAAACGAATTTAATTGACCCCTTCCACTCAATCTACTTACTGAAATATTGATAAAGAACTAAAACTAATGGATATCTTAGTCTATATGATTTTTGGGAAATATCACGATCTAAGAATTTACTACTATACATAGGAATTATTTTTCAGGTAGATCTAGAAGGGTCATACCATTCTTCCACAAGCTATTGATTGAACCTGATCCTAATTTCATTCCATTAAACTTACTTTAAAATAGTAACTTGTTATATTTTGAAACATTCAACAACTTATTGAAAATTTAACTAAGATTTTATTGATAACACTTTCGTTTTGTAAGCAATAACAGAGTGATACAAAATTTTACAACCCTCTCACGACTCCATAGTTTCTCAGCACAAAAAGTTTATTTTTCGTTACAAATAATTTCACAACTCTCTTTCCACTTTCGTTAGTGAAAACTTACATCAAAAACAAAACTGTACAGACAATGAATCTGTCAACAAAGAGTTTGCAACTTCAACTGGGTAGTCTTAGAGTTCACACTTTTCACGTTACGAGGGGCCCACAAAAAGTTTTTCTCCAAATAAACGAATATTGGTTTATTATCGAATCATCTCGAAATACTTCTGGTAACTTTCTAGGTGGGGGCACATCTGCATACACAACAAGATGGAAACAGAAACCAGTCCATGAAGATGCCCTTGCAGTCATTGTCAGGGTCATAAGCTAATAGTCGATGCCACTTATATTTTTGTTCGCAGCCGCAGTCGTTTGTACAGCGCTTGGTTGACGTTTTCCTGTGAAAAAAAAAATACTTACATGGTCACTTCATTCACATAAGCTAGATTTATTGAAGCTTCGTACATGTTCCAAGAAGAAATATCAAAGAAGCGAGCTACTCTCGGGACAGTGAATATTTTGTAGGAAAGCTATTTTCCGGGTTTTTGACTATGGTCTGCAGGTTTTTATGCCCGACACGTTTCGTCTACCACTGCGGTAGACACCAAAGCCGATGTGGTAAAGGTGCGGTAATGCAGACCACAACCAAAAAAACCCGAAAAATAGTTTTTAGACAATTATCTTCAGCCGTGAAAGTTAACATTCTTCGAGTAAATATTTTACCAGTACAAAGAAGAAAGACAAAAATCGGAGCAAGCTCGCGTAGTTAATATATCCAAAGACAAGAAACTTTGGTGAATGAAAAGTTTTTTCACTCATCACTATCTCTGAAAATATCAAGTCAATACAATTAATCCCATGCACCGTACTCACGCGCAAACTTCTTGATGAATTGCCTGTTCGAAGTGTTGAGTGTTAACAATGGCTCGAACTTTTCCTGCAGAATTGGAGGCCCAGTATGGCGTGACTATTTCTATTTTACTTTCACACGCATCGATTCTGGAAAACAGTAATTTTCAGCAAATCAGTGAAATATTAGCATCTTCTTCTGTCAAAGAACTGCTACAGTATTGATGACTTTTATTTGTAATCCAATACTATATGTGTGTATAGAAAACAATTATCTATTATTATATTTATGTGGTATACATCGTGTATGTTGTATATATGCGTGTATGTGTATATATGTGTATACATATGTGTGTGTATGTGTACATATGTGTATATGTGTGTGTATATATGTGTGTATATAGATATAATTTATTTTATTTTTTACACATTTTTTAATTTATAACTTTGTGACATTATCTATTTCGTATAGTTTTATTTCTTTTCAATATTGTACATTGACGTTTTCCTCTTTTTCATTTGTACTTCTGCTCTTGTGGTTATACAAATCAATCTGAGTAAATAAAGAGATTATTATTATTATTATTATTATTATTATACGAAGTCTGTTCAGAAACAGCAACTTTAGGGTATGTTTGGAGGTAGAGCTCCATACATGAGAACAATTATAATACTCCAAAGAAGTCTGATCTAGGCTTTATAAAGCATCAAAAGTTGCTGAGGTGTATACAGTTTTTTGGTTCGGAACAGTGTTCTAATTTTTTGAGAAGCAGCCCTTGCCAAGTCATATTGGAGTCCTTTTAACCCACAAACTCATCGAAGCAGAAAGCTTTATTTTTATTATAACCATCTTGAATAGGAAAATGTTTGATACTGAATAACATTGAACTGAGAGTGCGAGAGTAATTTGAAATATCATTTATCATCAATAAAACGTAAAATGTTTTATTCATCAGCACTTCACAAGAAACAAATAAAATTGCAAATGGTGATGATTCATTCGATTTTGATTAATACATTAATTTTTAATCGCTGCAATAATAAAATCAGCGGAGGTGGGACAGGAAGTGAAAGTCATTATTGACTTTTTTTAATTAGGTGATTGTGAATGAAATTATATTTTGTTTTGACCCTCAAAGATAAGTTTTATGTAGCTGACAAGTACAACACTTGAGATTAGAACCATAAAAATAGTCAAACAAATGTTTAATTGATAAAGTGAAGTGATGCATTATCATAATTAACCGATAATATAGTAGTGGTGAATTTGTCAAGACTAACTGAAATATATCAATTAAACCGCAATAATCAATTATCATTTGTATCAATATTCTCACCTTCCACTCTCTGAACTCTGATTGTTCCTAAAATTCTGCCTTGGGCTTCGGTTCTTGTTGAAGAGCGACTCGGTCGAGTCCAGTGGATCCGGGCCCGGATCAAAGTTCACGTCGGGAACTCCGGGCTTCGTCGACCGCTTCTTCTTGACTCCGGGGCCGTACCTGGAGTCGTAGTCCGGCATGTCGAACTCCCCGTACATTCGTTTCATCAGTGCTTTGTTTTCGTCGATGAACAGTTCTATCCGATCTCTGAAAAAAAAAATACGTTTCACGAAGTTCCTGAATAATTTTCAAATATAATAATACGACGTGTGGCTAGAAAATAAAGGACTTGGTGCTTGCCTCTCGGTCAACGCCATTTTGCCGAGTCGTTTGACATCCCCCCTCTACATTTCAGCCGGTTGAACGACACTAGCTTGCTCAGTTTGGCTACAGACTGTTCGTATGTGCCGTTCGTCGGCTCGTTTCAATTGAGCAACGTTTCAAGGTGAAATTTTTAGTTGAACCCGGTAAATCCTCAAAAGAGACCTATTTTCTTTCACAACAAGCGTATGGGGATGAATATATGTCTCGCAAACGGGTTTTTGAGTGGTATAAACGTTCCAAAGAAGGCAATAAGACGTTGAAGATGATACACACCCAGGATGTCTTTCAACTTCGAAATGGAAGAATACATTGAGTGCCTGCAGAACAACCAGTGAATGATCTTGAGGTGGCAGTGATCTAGCACCATTATTGTTATGTTATATCAAGCTCCATATGACTTTTTTGTTCCCGATAGTGAAGAGAGCATTGAAAGGAACCAGATTTGATACAGTGGAAACTGTGAAGAAAAAAAAGACGGAGACTGTGAATATGCTTTTAGAAAATGACTAAAGTCACTGTGTTGAACAGTGAAAAATTATAATATAAAAGTGTAGGGACAATGAATCGGATTCTGTAGAAGGAAATGAGGTTGATGTTGCAAGGAAAAAAATAGTTATCAAAAAAATCCTGTTTCCAGATGAACCGAATGATAAATAATCGTTAATAATCTCAAGAAAAACTAAAGCATTCAATAGGGATAAAAATGAAATGGTAATTAAATTATTGAATAATTTATTCGAATACTAATTTAGCAATCAAGTAAGTGTACAGCGCATATTAACAATTACATTATAATAACAATAAAACAAAAAAGTGTATTATGGAGTTCGGAATTTCAATCAGGAGGACGAAAGAAGTAGACTTTGATCAGTATTTTGTCGTTTTATTCATTTAATTTTAACTTTTATGGAAGATTATTATATATTCTGATGCTTATATGAAATATTGATTTCTCTCCAAATTTTGGGCAAGTTTAAAAGTTTTGATACGGCTGAAGAAACTGCTAATGTGTGCCCCTACACTTCACCTAAAAAAAATCCTATACCAAGCCGCATATTATTAAAATAAATGAATTTCGGTCGTTCCTTATTGCGGCTCTGTACACGCAGCCTTGTCTGGGAGATCGCGTGCACTATGCATGTTTTGGAGCACTCTTTCGCTTAGATGTACAGAGTATATTAGTTGTTTACTTTATCTGGTATTGACCGTGGGTGGTATTTATTTGACTGAAGTTCAAAGTTGTTTACGGTGTTTTATAACAGAATCAATGAAAAAACTAATTTTTGATTGAAAAATGTATCGAATAATCAAAAGATCACGTGGTATATGAAAATTTGATGTAGGTTTAAGATAACTTAGATGATTTAGTCAAGTCTCTACGAAGATTATATAGACAAGTAAACATTTAAATTTTAGCAGCCATCTTTTGAATGTATTCGTCGTTTTGGGCTTCAAGAAAGGCGTCTGTAGAAATTTCTATTTCGAGCACATTCTTTTTTTGTTTTAGACTGAAGTTTTTCTTGAATTTATTGTAATTATTATAATATTATTGTATCGACCACAGAACAAACGTTTTTTCTTTGATATACTTAGGATCTAATACCACACATGCGCTGTTTCGAACCACCAGGGTCTCATCAGTGTTACTATTAGGCTGCACCACTCAATTGTCCTCAAAAGGACAAGTATGAAAAAAAGGTGATGCCGTCTATGGGATCTATCGCAGAAGACTCAATTTCACAATGTCAAAGATATTAGTTTGGCGTTGACGATAGCAACATATTGCGGCAAAGGTTTAACACTATTAATAGTTATATATTTGTAGTATTTACATATATCAGGTTCTATTTACAATAAAAGAAGAAGCAAATAATGTGAAACATATTCCTTTTCCTGCCATTCTTACATCTGCTCGAACGAAATTCTGAATACTTGTTTGCTTATCGTTATCTAGATATTGTAAATGAATAATATCAGCAAGCATTTGACTGAAAATGATCAAATTTTATAGACTCTGACTGAAAAAAGTCAGTACAGTTATCAGGTGATACCATAGAACTCTGGGTGACATTTCACCATACCTTGCCACTTGTCAGCTGTCAGCTGTCACTCGTAATTTCACGCCATGTCAGCTTAGGCCATAAAAAATGAAAAGAAGAAGCCATTTAGCATTTGTTAGTTATCATTCTGCATTTAACTCCTGCCACTCAAATCGTTAGCAGACACAAAATATTTGTTAATTTAGGAATGTAGGATTTCACGGCTGGCGTCAATATTTTGGTTGGTTTCCGGGTTTCGCCATGGTCTTCATGGTATCAGTTGATGCGTCAGGAAGAGTACTTCGACCACGTCACTGAAGATGACTGCCGCAGCTGCAGTTCAATCGTTTTGAGATTGTAACCAAAGAAAACCATAGCAAAATCAGGATACCAACCAAAACATATCTGTTAATTGTCCTGTTTTCCCTTCTGCTCAAAATAAATTTGCCTTCGGTGGTTGAGACCCCATACAGTAGGTTGCAATTAAGTCTCTTCATATTAACGACTAATTTCTTTGGTTAATGAATACCTAGTTCAACTCACTTTGGATAGGAAGTTCCAGCCGTTGGACAGTAAAGTTGTTGGTTCTTGATTATACAAGGAACTCCCCTGATGTACTCGCCTCTTATTTCTACACCTAAAGCTATCGATAACGCTGTCCATAGTATCTGAAATAAAATGTTTCACATAAATATTACTACTCGAGGGGACAAATGCTAATGAATTGAAGATTCTTGATAAAAGTGAATTATTTTGTTCTCTTCTACGATAATGCCAAACCACGACTATTAAAAATAAACGAGGCTCCAGAAGGCGGTCAGTTACAAAGCCATGCTTTTTTAACTCAAGGCATCTAGGTGACACTAGAGCCCAAAAGCAAAACACTCATGAATCAATATAGGACAACGTTGTTTAGATCTGCCATATGTCTTATCAGTGGTGCTGGAGCAGTACCGGAGGACAGTGGGACGCGCATGGAGTCTTTCACTCCGTGTGATCACCTGGATCTACACTGCACTCTACACTCTGTTAACAAGTGGAGCCATTGCATGGGGACCGAAAGTTCTATAAGCAACGGCCATCCAAAAATTATATCAAATTCAGCAATTGGCTTGTTGAACACACCAACCATGAGAACAACACCAACCGCGGCATTGGAATTAATTACTGGTCTGACCCCTCTGGACCTGTACCTGTGCGTGTACGTTAAGGAGGTTGCGTGAATGGCAATGTTACGATTGCGCACGGCTGGTGTAAACTTCGAAGTAGGAATGGGTCAATTGAGGTCTGGTCTGACCCCTCTGGACCTGTACCTGTGCGTGTACGTTAAGGAGGTTGCGTGAATGGCAATGTTACGATTGCGCACGGCTGGTGTAAACTTCGAAGTAGGAATGGGTCAATTAAGGTCTGGTCTGACCCCTCTGGACCTGAACCTGTGCCTGTACGTTAAGGAGGTTGCGTGAATGGCAATGTTACGATTGCGCACGGCTGGTGTAAACTTCGAAGTAGGAATGGGTCAATTGTGGTCTGATCTGACCCCTCTGGACCTGTACCTGTGCCTGTACGTTAAGGAGGTTGCGTGAATGGCAATGTTACGATTGCGCACGGCTGGTGTAAACTTCGAAGTAGGAATGGGTCAATTGTGGTCTGATCTGACCCCTCTGGACCTGTACCTGTGCCTGTACGTTAAGGAGGTTGCGAGAAAGGCAATGTTACGATTGCGCACGGCTGGTGTAAACTTCGAAGTAGGAATGTGTCAATTGAGGCTAGGCCTGTGGCGGGAAGCGCTTACTGCGCAACTTCTGCTGCAGGCAACAAGCGATGCAATTGAATCCAGGTTTGTGTTCAATAAACCTTACAAAATACAAATAAAATAGAACACAGGGTCAGATGCTACAAATGCAATACGCATATATACAGACGGCTCAAAAACCAAAGAAGGCTCAGTATGTGGAGTGTACTCCAGATCACTAAGCCTGAGGATTAAGTGGCAAATGGGAAAAAATACCAGCGTGGTCCAAACAGAACTGGCTGGTATCTCAATCGTCACAGAAGAAATAACCAGGAGCGTGTAAAGATGGAGCCAAAAAATATTAACCCGAAAATAATCTCAATCGAAAATTTTCACACTTCTGCATCTAAATGAAATTTATACGGATGAAATTGAATTAATCAGTCGATTGAATGTTTTTTACGAGCAGTTATGTATCTTCTACTGATATATAATCCTAAATTTTTTTGCAAGGATTGAGTATTTTTTCTAAAAAGTGCTGGATAAGAGATGAAGATTAGTGTTTCCACCCAAAATTTCGAAGTACACCTAGATATTTAAAGTCATCCGTAAAGATTTCTGTGAAGATTTAAAGTTTACTGTAAAGTAAAGACATGCTTGAAGAAGCTATTGTATAGCGAAACGCATGTTGCGTTTGTGTAAAACTGTTTAGTAAATATCTCACAATAAAGTGTTTTTTAAATAAATACTGTACTTATTGCATTTGACCTCTTTTTCAGTATGAATTCATTTCATTTCTGAATTAATGGTACTCTGAGAAACATCCCAACTTGACATTTCGACAGAGTTATGTCGAAAAAAGTAACATTTGACAAGAATCGTAACTTTTGCGTAAGTTGCATACAAAGGGAAGCATTTCTTGCCAAGGCATTGGCAATACTAGCTGATTTATCTTCAAAAGTGACAGTTGACGTATCAAAACGCCAACTCGCGAGACGTGTGGAAAGCTCTTTGGATACTATAACTCTCAGTTATGAAATGTCAACTGTCAATTTTGATGTGTTAGTCGTCAGTTCTGGTGCGCTAATTGTTAGTTTGACGTTTCTCAAAATGTAAGCAAATGGGAAAAACGTAATTTCAAATATCGAAAAGTAACATTTCGTAACGCCGAGAGCAACACTGCATGAAACTACCTTCGTCAATCGTGATCGCGGAACGCACTCGAGCGTGTGAATTACGATTAGAAGGATCAAGTAGCCGCCGCCCACTGCGCCTGTGGAAGTATAGCAGTTTGACACCGGAAAAGTGAAACCCGGTACTAGGGCGGGCGTGTCAAGGCGACTGGAACATTGACTTTCATTTGTTCGAACCTTCATGGCGCTCTTGTTTGCGCTCCCGTCTGATTTTTATCGAAACATGTTAGTCGATTATTTTTTAATTGGCGATCGTATCTGATCTACTACTAATGACAAAAGAATGTTTCGATGTGTCGGGAAACAAAAACTACGATCTTTAAATGTAAATGATCTAGTTTATTTTCCTCTCGCGTGGGTCGTTTTCGACAAAACACGACGTGACATGCAAATGGTCAACCTCCACTCATATCTGCCGTAAATTATAATCTTCGAAGATATTTTCAACCAGTCAGATGGTTGGTTATTCTTTAGTTAGTTGATTGTGAAATAGCATCGGTGGAAAATGTAAGCAATAGTGGCTTCACGGAGGAACCTTGGGACACTCCAGAGGGTTATTAGCTTGATGAGTTGAATTTGAAACCTCTGTTGTGGAATGAATGAAAAATTATCAGACGAAAGCAATCAATGTCAAACAGAAACTTTACCTTCTTCTTCCGACTGCAACAAAAGCCATTTAAATATAGCAAGTATTCCAAACTAATTGAATCCCTGCAATATCAGCAATTGCTCGAATCTATATTTACAAATGTGATAGTCATTTACTTAACACTCACAAATTCATCTCTGTTTATCTGTACTGGTAAGTACTAGGAACCTAAAATTTAGTATATAGGTGCTCCTTAGGTCTTAAATGGGCACTAAGAAAGGATTTTTAAATATTACAACTGGGGATCCCCTCGTGGGGATGAAAGAGAAGCGTTTACATATGAAAACTACCTTTTCATCACTGTTTCTCTGTATCGCTATATTTATGTTTTTGTATGTAGGTTCGTTTTATGTTGTAGATGTGCGATAAGGAAGTATTTTTGAATATTTCAGCTGGGGCGCCCCTCTGGAGATAAAGGGGAAGCGTTTACACATTAAAATCATCTTTTCATCACTGTGTCTCTGTGTGTCACTATATTTTAGGAGCCTAAAATTTTGTAAGCAGGTTCGTTTTAGGTTGTAAATGTACAATAAGGAAGGATTTTCAAATATTTCTTCTTGGGGATCTCCCTGGATATGAAGGGGAAGCGTTTACATATGAAAATTACCTTTTCATCACTGTGCCTCCGTGCCGCTATATTTTAGGAGCCTGAAATTTTGTACGTAGGTTCGTTTTATGTTGTAGATATGCAATAAGGAAGGATTTTCGAGTATTTCAGCTGGGGCGCCCCCTGGAGATAAAGGGGAAGCGTTTACATACGAAAATTACCATTTCATCATTGTGTCTCCGTGCCGCTTAATTTTAAGAGCCTGAAATTTTGTAAGTAGGTTCGTTTTGTGTTGTAAATGTGCAATAAGGAAGGATTTTTAAATATTTATACGGGGGCGCTCCCCTGGATATAAAGGGGAAGCGTTCACATATGAAAATTACCTTTTCATCACTTTCTCTCCGTATTGCTATATTTTCGGAGGCTAAAATTTTGTATGTAGGTTCGTTTTTTGTTGTAGATGTGCAATAAGGTAACATTTTTTAATATTTCAGCTGGGGCGCCCCCTGGAGATAAAGGGGAAGCGTTTACATATGAAAATTACCTTTTCATCACTTTCTCTCCGTATTGCTATAGTTTCGGAGGCTAAAATTTTGTATGTAGGTTCGTTTTTTGTTGTAAATGTGCAATAAGGTAACATTTTTTAATATTTCAGCTGGGGCGCCCCCTGGAGATAAAGGGGAAGCGTTTACATATGAAAATTACCTTTTCATCACTTTCTCTCCGTATTGCTATAGTTTCGGAGGCTAAAATTTTGTATGTAGGTTCGTTTTTTGTTGTAAATGTGCAATAAGGTAACATTTTTTAATATTTCAGCTGGGGCGCCCCCTGGAGATAAAGAGGAAGCGTTTACATATGAAAATTACCTTTTCATCACTTTCTCTCCGTATTGCTATATTTTCGAAAGCTAAAATTTTGTATGTAGGTTCGTTTTATGTTGTAAATGTGCAATAAGGTAACATTTTTTAATATTTCAGCTGGGGCGCCCCCTGGAGATAAAGAGGAAGCGTTTACATATGAAAATTACCTTTTCATCACTTTCTCTCCGTATTGCTATATTTTCGGAGGCTAAAATTTTGTATGTAGGTTCGTTTTTTGTTGTAAATGTGCAATAAGGTAACATTTTTTTAATATTTCAGCTGGGGCGCCCCCTGGAGATAAAGAGGAAGCGTTTACATATGAAAATTACCTTTTCATCACTTTCTCTCCGTATTGCTATATTTTCGGAGGCTAAAATTTTGTATGTAGGTTCGTTTTTTGTTGTAAATGTGCAATAAGGTAACATTTTTTAATATTTCAGCTGGGGCGCCCCCTGGAGATAAAGAGGAAGCGTTTACATATGAAAATTACCTTTTCATCACTTTCTCTCCGTATTGCTATAGTTTCGGAGGCTAAAATTTTGTATGTAGGTTCGTTTTTTGTTGTAAATGTGCAATAAGGTAACATTTTTTAATATTTCAGCTGGGGCGCCCCCTGGAGATAAAGAGGAAGCGTTTACATATGAAAATTACCTTTTCATCACTTTCTCTCCGTATTGCTATATTTTCGGAAGCTAAAATTTTGTATGTAGGTTCGTTTTATGTTGTAAATGTGCAATAAGGTAACATTTTTTAATATTTCAGCTGGGGCGCCCCCTGGAGATAAAGAGGAAGCGTTTACATATGAAAATTACCTTTTCATCACTTTCTCTCCGTATTGCTATATTTTCGGAGGCTAAAATTTTGTATGTAGGTTCGTTTTTTGTTGTAAATGTGCAATAAGGTAACATTTTTTAATATTTCAGCTGGGGCGCCCCCTGGAGATAAAGGGGAAGCGTTTACATATGAAAATTACCTTTTCATCACTTTCTCTCCGTATTGCTATAGTTTCGGAGGCTAAAATTTTGTATGTAGGTTCGTTTTTTGTTGTAAATGTGCAATAAGGTAACATTTTTTAATATTTCAGCTGGGGCGCCCCCTGGAGATAAAGAGGAAGCGTTTACATATGAAAATTACCTTTTCATCACTTTCTCTCCGTATTGCTATATTTTCGAAAGCTAAAATTTTGTATGTAGGTTCGTTTTATGTTGTAAATGTGCAATAAGGTAACATTTTTTAATATTTCAGCTGGGGCGCCCCCTGGAGATAAAGAGGAAGCGTTTACATATGAAAATTACCTTTTCATCACTTTCTCTCCGTATTGCTATATTTTCGGAGGCTAAAATTTTGTATGTAGGTTCGTTTTTTGTTGTAGATGTGCAATAAGGTAACATTTTTTAATATTTCAGCTGGGGCGCCCCCTGGAGATAAAGGGGAAGCGTTTACATATGAAAATTACCTTTTCATCACTTTCTCTCCGTATTGCTATATTTTCGGAGGCTAAAATTTTGTATGTAGGTTCGTTTTTTGTTGTAAATGTGCAATAAGGTAACATTTTTTAATATTTCAGCTGGGGCGCCCCCTGGAGATAAAGGGGAAGCGTTTACATATGAAAATTACCTTTTCATCACTTTCTCTCCGTATTGCTATATTTTCGGAAGCTAAAATTTTGTATGTAGGTTCGTTTTATGTTGTAAATGTGCAATAAGGTAACATTTTTTAATATTTCAGCTGGGGCGCCCCCTGGAGATAAAGAGGAAGCGTTTACATATGAAAATTACCTTTTCATCACTTTCTCTCCGTATTGCTATATTTTCGGAGGCTAAAATTTTGTATGTAGGTTCGTTTTTTGTTGTAGATGTGCAATAAGGTAACATTTTTTAATATTTCAGCTGGGGCGCCCCCTGGAGATAAAGGGGAAGCGTTTACATATGAAAATTACCTTTTCATCACTTTCTCTCCGTATTGCTATATTTTCGGAGGCTAAAATTTTGTATGTAGGTTCGTTTTTTGTTGTAGATGTGCAATAAGGTAACATTTTTTAATATTTATACTGGGGCGCTCCCCTGGATATAAAGGGGAAGCGTTTACATATGAAAATTACCTTTTCATCACTGTGTCTCCGTATTGCTATATTTTCGGAGGCTAAAATTTCGTATGTAGGTTCGTTTTATGTTGTAGATGTGCAATAAGAAAGGATTTTCAAATATTTCAACTGAGGCGCCAGCCGCTGTCAAAAAGGCGCGTTTATAGAACAAAATGAACGTTAATTCGCATTATGTCAAATTATTGCAAGGGCCGATACTCAATTTCGAATTTATTTTATTTAAAAAGTTTTAAGAAATTACTCCTTCAAGTTTAACATAATTTTGAATTTTTTTCTTATGCTTCCATATTTTTTATTTATGTGTTTGAAATAAATTGTTGAAACTATATTGAAGTTGGTTTAATCAAAAATTATATCAATTTTGATATTAATGTACAAGGTATACCACGCGTGTAGTAGAAGGCTAAATTTCCGGTGAGTGAATTTATATTTAGCATCAGCATTGCACTCGTACGAAGCGGGAGTGGGTTGCTAGTTTTAATGTAAATATTGATATAATGAGAATCATAATGTTTCTGTTAGTTCCTATCTTGTTCTAATCTCAATAGACAATACAACTAAAAATTAAAATGTTGGAAATTATGTTCTACAAAGAACCATAATAAGGAAATGTGTATCATTTATTTGTCATTCTACATGGTTGTCCAAAAAATAGTGTACGCAACACGTCTGAAAACAGTTTTTTTGGACTGGCAGACTTCCAGGACTCGCCTTACGGCTCGTCCTAAAATTTTGTCTACTCGTCTGAAAAACAGTATTTTCCGGAGTTTTTATGTAAAATACTAATGCTTTATTTTTGTTGATGATTCTTTCTTGTTTTGCAAGATCAGGAAAGGCAGTATTATCAGCAAACCTATTCCGGCGTGTTGTTTGAAGAATAACAGAGGTCCCAGAACAGAGCCTTGAGGTTTTCTAGCATTACATGGCGTTTTATTGTACCGCACAGTCCCCACAATAAATTTTTGATAAAGTTTCAATCGTTTACATACTTTTTGAAGTTATTGAAGACTGTCCTTTAGATTTCGATATGTAGCAACTTGTTACGGAAAATATTACTATAAATACAACTGCGCATTCTGCTTAAATCAATAAACAATGTTTCCAATGAACAGGACATTGACCATTACACGTTAAATATTCAATCGATGCTAAAAAAACTAGACTACGGAATTTTTGACGATTTCAGGCGACACGCCCTTTTAATTGACAGAAGCGGAACTTGTCAATTTCACGGCTATTCATTGTTTATACGCAGAAACTGTAGTCTATCATTATAAGATCAGAACACGAAAAACACTAACAAGATCAATTTACACACGTGGTAATGCATATAAAGATTGCTATCGATCATATAATCAATCCGAATTCAAAATGGAACCTTGAATTGAAAAACAGGCATCAATCACTGCGGGTGGAGTATTTATTTTTAGCGCCATTGTTTCCTGATAATAATCACATATTTTATCGAACATTGTTCAGCTGCAGAGTTTGAAATATTGCTTTTCAGACCGTCACAGATATGGGTAAACTTCTAATGTGATAAATAGCTCCAAGGTAGGAACCCGTTTTGTCAAATATTTCCTTCTGATACTTTAATACTTTGATCTTTTCAAAATTGAAGTACTTCTCAAGCTGAGTCGAAACTCGCAGGGATGTCAGTGTCAGACAGTGGAACATTGGGTTCCTCTTCGCCCCATTGACAGTGCTTTCGATTCTCCAGCACAAGACCTTGCTAAACACCTTGCAAACACTTCCCAACCCCCTGTAGAACAGTCCACGTTATACGTAAGAGCATTTAACTTCATTAAAATCCTCAAAAACTTCAGTATAACAGACTGAGTTCCTTGTGAGTCTCGACGTAGAGTCTTTATTCACAAATATCCCCATATAAGATACATTGAACATTCTTGAAATAAAACATCAAATTTCCAAAGGCATCCTCAACCTTATCAGTCACTGTATGTCCAGCATAAACTTCCTCTCCTAAGGTACCTTTTACAAAAAAGTAAAGGGCGGCTGCATGGGTTCTGCTCTTTCACTAGTCCTTGCAAACCTTCTCATGAAAGACTTCGATCCCAAGGAATTTGTCACGTTCGACCACAAATCTTCCTGCTGGTTCAGATCCGTAGATGTTTTCGTCATATGGCCCGACGGCTCCGAAACTCCATAATTTCCTTGATCACCTCAACGACCTCCACCCAAATATAAAGTTCACAGTGGAAATTGAAACCAATAACTTCCTTCCATTCCTAGATGTCCTCATCACAAAATCCAATAACTCCTTTACCCACAGGGTCTACAGGAAACTAACACACGCAAACTCCCACAATCATCCAGCACAAACCAACTCCGTTTTGCATTATCTCATCCACAGATCTGACAACCTCACAAGGGCTGGCCTTCTTCAAAATGGATTTACAGACCATCAAATTGACAAATCCATCCGTCGTTAACAAACTTCTCCATCCAGTCCCAGAGATCCCAGAGATTAAAGGTGTTACTGACAAAACTGCCCGAATTCTCAATAAACAGGACATAAAAACGATATTCACCGCTAACAATCAAATTTCCACATTCCTCCGTTCCCCCCAAGTACAAAATTATCAATTAATCCCAGGGTATATATGAAATTCCATGTTCCAACATATGTAGGTCAGACCAACAGACGTGTGACAAGTTGAGCCTACGAACATCAACATGCTGTTCGAAAGTCAGACCCGCCCTCAGCCTTGACCATCGCCACAGCGAAAACGCTACTGGCTCGGATAATTCGCGAGGCCATCGAAATCGAGAAGCGATCTACCTGCCTGAACATGCGTGACGATGGTCAGAAACTCCCAACTACCTGAAAACCCCTAATTTTCCGATGTCTACTCCCCACCAAGACGTCCGGTGATGGTAATCACCCGAAGCCCCGACCCCACGTTTCCACTTCAGTAGCACCCGCCGATATATACCACCGTATACCCTTCGATACCTCAGTTTAATCTAAGGAATGGCGGATTAAGACCTCAAAAAGAACTCCTGACCAGACCTGGAATGAAATAATGCATTCAACATTTGAAGGGATTTGTTTCTATTTCATCATTTGGCAACATCGATTATAGCTAATAAAGGACAATGAACAATGAACTGTTACCTGTATGAGACAAACAAAGATGACATATTTCAGAGGCGTGCTGTTCTGTTTACTTATGTTCCGAGTTCCGAGACAGTCTGTGACATATGACATTTTTTGCACCTAACCTATCTTCCTCTATATAAATGAATAACAAAATAACTGTTGTTTATGTGGCTTGTAGAGGTGGTATGGAACTATAATTTATGTTTTATGGTTATCTTAATGTTTTTATATAAACCTGAATGAACCTGAAACTTACTATCCATCATTGAAATGATTCCTGGTACTCATTGTGTTATATTTTTATTGTTCCTACCCGCAATGATACCGAATTTTCACCTGTTTTTTACCTACTTATAATGGGGAATATTCCTCATGACGAAAATCAAGTAGTTTTCATAAAAAAAGCTCTAAAACAACGCATTTTAAAGTTATCATTTCAACCTATTTCTTTAAAAAATTATTCAAATACCTAAAAAAGAGGAATGAAATAATGTATTCAACATTTAAAGGGATTCGTTTCTATTTCACCATTTAGCAACATCGGTTATAGCTAATAAAGGACAATGAATCTGTTACCTGAATGAGACAAACAAAGATGACATATTTCAGAGGCGTGCTGTTCTGTTTACTTATGTTCCGAGTTCCGAGACATTCTGTGACATATGACATTTTGCGCTCCTAACCTATCTTCCTCTATATAAATAAATAACAAAACAACTCTTGTTTATGTGGCTTGTGGAGGTGGTATTGAACTATAATTTATATTTTATGCTTATCTTAATGTTTTTATATAAACCTGAATGAACCTGAAACTTACTGTCCATCATTGAAATGATTCCTGGTACTTATTGTGTTATATTTTTATTGTTCCTACCCGCAATGATACCGAATTTTCACCTGTGTTTTACCTACTTATAATGGGGAATATTCCTCATGACGAAAATCAAGTAGTTTTCATAAAAGAGCTCTAAAACAACGCATTTTAAAGTTATCATTTCAACCTATTTCTTTAAAAAATTATTTAAATACGTAAAAAAGAGGAATGAAATAATGCATTCAACATTTAAAGGAATTCGTTTCTATTTCACCATTTAGCAACATCGGTTATAGCTAATAAAGGACAATGAATCTGTTACCTGTATGAGACAAACAAAGATGACATATTTCAGAGGCGTGCTGTTCTGTTTACTTATGTTCCGAGATATTCTGTGACATATGACATTTTGTACACCTAACCTATATTCCTCTATATAAATAAATAACAAAACAACTGTTGTTTATGTGGCTTGTGGAGGTGGTATTGAACTATAATTTATATTTTGCACTAATTGTTGATTTATAAAGATAATTTTCCTTTTTTAAAGTAGAATATCTAGGTACGTATTTTTTATTACAGATATTAATAAAGCAATAAATTTACAATTCGAGGGTATATTACAGTTGATATTTTTATAGCGTTTCATTTGAAATAACCACCATCAGTGACAACAATTGTGAATTACGGTCCTGTTGTTACTTCTTTTGTAAATTGTTTCCATTTCTTCGAAATATAATTCAGACAACCGTATAAATTCGATAGGTAGGTACCCTTACACAATGAAAATTCGTACTTTTTTGTTTTGGAAATTTTTGTATTGCCGTAATCCTTCTATCAAGGCTTATTTCTCCTTAATCAATTATAATTCGTAATATTTTTATAATTCTCAATCCTGGAAGTATAATGAAAATATCAGTTTTCAAATGAATGCGTTGTTGATATCTGTTGAGAACTGTCAGACGTTTATGAACATATCAAAGATGTAGTCAAATGATGGAAGGACTAATATGCTATTTAGTTATGCAAAATCCAATAGAAATCCTCTTTTGGCAAGGAATATGTATGTTGAGCTATACCCGAATCGTCGTATTCCGAACATCCAAATGTTTAGACGATTAGAAAGAAATTTGAGGGACTATGGTGCATTTGACAGGAAGAAAACAAGAACATGTGTGGTTACTGGAAGTGTGAGGAATCAAATAAATGTTATGGGTGAGTAAATATTATCACATAAAAATTCACACAGTGAAAACTTTTTTTTTTCAATTTAGGATTGACCAGTTAGAGCAGTAAAAATGGAATAAATGATTGTACCAGTCATCAGCGTTATTGAATTATTGCCCGTAATTGGACGCCAGTCAATCGAGTAAATCAACAATAATCATTGTCTACACATTCTCAAACAAATGACCTCAGTCTGATTATCCGAAAAAAAGTAAATATTACGAATCCAGAACGTAAAATAGGCTCAACCTTGGGAGCGTTTACCTTGCAAACATTTTTTCGACCTCGGATTATCTCACGCATGATCAGGCACATATTTTATGTTGTCGAAAGTCCAAATATTTAGAAAACCTCAACCGTTACAATATTATTTAGATACCTTCGTTGAGAGTTGTCAATTTTGACTACTACCCAGAATTTAAACGTTGTATTGTTGTCATTTGTTTTTAGAAATCTATGTTTCTTGTTTTTCTGTGGTCATTTCCCTCACAGCTATTAAATGAAAAAAAGGAGACTTGACCGCCAAATCAAAATGTTAAAGCGACAAAACGCTTCCTCCGATTAGCGATAAAATTGATAGCGATGAAAGTGACGGCTATGAAATTACCATCTATGTGTCGTTAATGAAATTAATTTAATTTGAGATGCGTACATATGAGATGATATATATCCATTTTCCTAAACTAAAACTTTGTTATTTTTGAGCAATAGATACCAGTAGAGCAACCAGCAATAGATAAAACCACTGGTCCAATGGACCAGTGGACCAGGGAACACCAGCGTTGATGGTAGAAGTATACGAGAGATATCCATCTAGGGTACTTGCAGGAAACCTTCTTTCAGGAAGCTGGAGAGCCATACACAAAAACGATCAGACAAGCCATAACTTCGAAGTTTGGCCAGCAAACACACGGTCAAAGTCCTTAGAAATATCAAGCGCAACAGCTATTGATTCTCCATGTTTCTCGATTGCGTTATTCCAAACCATGACAAACGATACGATTGCACATGCAATAACAACTTTTTTTTAAAATAACGGAAACTTATCGATAAAATGCTGGGATCTTGCGTCTCACTTTCGATAAATTAAGTATGGTAGGTTAGACGTTTCTGGAAAACGCAAAGCATGATTTTTCTGAAAATTCCACCTCTCACATTTCCTTACCTGTTCTATCGATCTAAAATATTTTCAGCATTGTGGCGTTGCCACTTCTATCAAAAAGTCCAAGCAATTATATTTTATTTTAAATGGAACACCTCGTATATTAATACATTTTTGGAATTGCTCTAGTATTTTAATACTTTTTTGTTAATAATGTCCTATACCTATCTCTATCTGTTTTCGAGATAAAAAATAAATTGTGCTAAATATGGTCCAAAACATAGCCTTAATTGAAATTAAGTACATCACTATTCTCAATTCATGAAAAATTGGCATTTTGATGATAGTTTGGACAAACTGGAAATATTCAAATAACACCAAGAAATCGACTCCATATCATACAGGGCGTGCTAAAATTACTATTATTTCAATTGTGCATAAAAGTAGTCGAAAGTTCATTTTTTCAAATGAAACCCCCTGTATATTACTCGGTAAATTGAAAGATGGTGAAAAATGCTTCAAGATGATATATCATGTCCCTATGCCTTAATTGTCAAGTTTTCTCAATAAAGCCGTTTTTTGTGGAAAAATAGTTATTCACGTTTTACCTACAAGTGTTGAAAGTGGCATTTTATTTTGTGAGTGGGGAATATTGCAAAACGAGCGTCAGCAAGTGGAGCAAACTCACGAGCAAAATAAAATCACTTTTAACAAATGTATCATACAAATTTTTTTGTATAACGTTACTGCTGATAATAAAAAAAATTATAAAGTCCATGGGATTTGAACACACAATCTTTGGATTACAAGGCATATGTTACAACTACATACGCCAACTCACGTTATTTTAAGGAGGATTATTGGTTAGTCATGAAGGAATTTCTACAGTTGGCCTGAATACTACTTCGTCATCGTCAGTAACTTCACAGGGATTTAATATTACCAATAGCACGAACTGCATGTGTGAACTTTTCTAAATGATTTTTTGGTAGGTGTGATCAAATCATTGCCAGAACTTGTAGAAAATTCAAACAAATGTATCCTGAATTAACACAAATGAACGAGAGGAAGTTTGTAAGATTACAAAATAATTTCCTTAACTATGGCTCTATGTTAAAAGCGCCTTCAACATTACCAAAACCTTTTACTTTAAATGAGGACAATACTGTTAACGTTTTGGCATATTTTTATGTATATCCAGAAGCTTCCATTCGCAGTGCAGAAAAAGATTAAGGTGTATCACATGCTTCAGTACAACGAATTTTGAAAAATCACGGAATACATCCGTATAAATTTACCAAAGTTCAAGCTCTAAAAGCAGAAGACTTCGAACGTAGAATGCATTTTTGTGAATCCCTTTTGATTCATACACAGGAAGATCGGGAATTTTTGTCAAAAATAATTTGGAGCGACGAATCAAAATTTACGAGGGATGGTATTTTCAATAGAAGGAATAGACATTTTTGGGCTGGGTTTTCAAGAAAAATTTGATCTGAATGTTTTCTGTATTCTGAAGAACAATAAAATTAGCTTTTTTATTTATGAAGACACACTGAATGCAGAGAGATATCTCCAAATATTAAGGACGACTGTAACCGATTTTCTTGAAAATTTGCCTTTAGAGGAATATAGGAATTCGTGGTTTCAACTGGACGGAGCGCCAGCTCATTCCACCCAGGAAGTTTCCAGGAAACGAACTCTTCGACGATCGTTGGTTTAAGCGGTTAGGTCCGTGGGATTGGCCACCAAGATCACCCGATCTCACGCCACTTGACTTTTTTATGGGGTGTTTTAAAAGAAATGGTATAAAGTACTCCAGTGCCTACCAAAGAAGAATTGCGACGGCGAATAGTGCGGAGTATTGAAGATCTGGATCCCCAGGAAATTGAAAAAGCAACAAGTCGCGTACAAAAAAACATTTTAAAGTGTTCAGAATGTAATGGACAACATTTTCAGCATTTATTGTGAAAATGTGATATTTTTTTTACAATTTTGTTATTTTGAATCATCCTATTTTGTTATTGTCTGTACCCACAAAATCTTACTTTTACCTAGAAGTGACTGATTTTAGGTGCAGTTGTTCCCTGGAAACTTTGAGCCATAGTTAAGGAAATTATTTTGTAACCTTACAAACTTCCTCTCGTTCATTGGTGTTAATTCAGGATACATTTGGTTGAATTTTTTACACGTTCTGACAATGATTTGATCACTTTGTTCATGTGTATAATAAATAATTTCATAAGAACTTCGTTTGAATAATCGATATTTGCATTCATTTTGGAAGATGATTCGAAACACATTCGATAACTCTTCGTAAATTACTTATAAAAGTAACCGAACTGCTATAAGCTTGATAATTCCACTGCTACTTAAATCCAAATTCTAAAAAACAAATAATGTTTCTAGAAGAAACGACTTTATTGAGAAAACTTGACGATTTGAGTATAGGGACATGATACATCATCTTGAAGCATTTTTCAGCATCTTTCAATTTACCGAGTAATATATAGGGGGTTTCATTTGAAAAAATGAACTTTCGACTACTTTTATGCACAATGGAAATAATAGTAATTTTAGCACGCCCTGTATGATATGGAGTCGATTTCTTGGTGTTATTTGAATATTTCGAGATTATCAAAACTATCATCAAAATGTCAACTTTTCATGAATTGAGAGTACTGATCTACTTAATTTCAATTAAGGCTATGTTTTGGACCATATTTAGCACAATTTATTTTTTATCTCGAAAACAGATAGAGATAGGTATAGGACATTATTAACAAAAAAGTATTAAAATACCAGAGCGATTCCAAAAATGTATTAATATACGGGGTGTTCCATTTAAAAAAATAAAGTTGCTAGGACTTTTTGATGGAAGTGGCAACGCCGCAGTGCTGAAAATATTTCAGATCGATAGAACAGGTAAGGAAATGTGAGAGGTGAAATTTTCATAAAAATCATGCTTTGCGTTTTCCAGAAACGTCTAACCTACCATCGACCGTGAGTCACGCTGTATATATATATCGTGATATTTACTGCAAAATTAGACATTGCGACTAAACTATTTTTCGTAAGAAACATACCATCACTGAATTCAAATCGATGTCATCAATTACTAGATATTTCAGAAAAAAAAAACAAATTGAATTTCCCAGCGAATATTTAAGATAGAACTGGTGAGCCAGTCCAAGTCTGGTTTCGATAGATAGGCACAACTTTTTCTGCTCCTAATGGCCATTTTGAAGTACTCCTCAGATGCCTGATATATACCACTTGGAATTCTGGACCCAGGATCTAATTTAAATTCAGTTATGTTTTGATGATTTACCGCTTCCCATCGATTTCATTGCGTAATGCATAACTTTAAAATCAAATGCCCATCACTCTATTGAATGTGTGGCATTTACTAATTTGGAACTAATAATTTTATAAAGACATCAATTTGTACGGCTTATTAAGTCACATCTAATTATGGTACAGTATTGAAAGAAGTCTTGATTGACACGAAGAAAAAAATAAACATAATTCACGACTTCATTATGTTTCAAAAGGACGACAAATGATTCACTATCTTCTCACTTCTAAATTGTTAAATGCCACGTTCAAGTTCTACATTTCATCATAGTTCCAATATTTACAGCCTTGAGTTTCGTGAATATTGCTCAGAATTTTGCCAGTCATACCTATTTACGAATGTACTTACGCGTAATTCTAGACTTAGTGTTTGATTATATGTATCAGTATATTCGCAGTTTTATACGTTTAATTGAATTTTATAGTTTTCTACATGAAAAACGTTTTTTAATTATTATTTTAACACGCTTTTATTAGCTTCACCTGTATGTATGTATGTATGTATGTTTGTTTGTAATTCATCTTTTCATTTCATATTTATTCCTGTTTGAATGCTCTGGGATCTGTATTTGACAGAATTATCGAAATTATTGCTTGATCTATTCGCTGGCAGATGGCGCTGTACGTAACTCCTTGATATAATTCGAACTCACTTTACATGTATTTCTTAATTTGAAAACAGACCTTTTTTTTAATAACGCGCGCCTGCTGCTTTATTTGTTACCCTCTGCCTTCCTTCGGCTAGGTAGCTGATTTTCCGGGTCTCTTTCCGGAATCCGAAAATATCCATGGTCATTTTTCTAAATAATATACGGCTGATTGATCCCAAAGTTTAGATAAAATAAATATAGTTTGAGAAGACTGAAAAACACGCTTCTATAGCTTATGAAACTAAAAAATGAAAAATTAATATAGTTTGCAAAAACTAAAAAACACCCTTTTGAAAAATATCGAACTAAAAAGTTGAAAATATTTTTTTTAATAAGCTTAAAACAATAACGATCGAAAAATACTAGTATTATTAGTTCTATGTTCTTTATAAGCTTGTTTTTTAGTTTTTTTAAACTATATTTATTGGATTTGAAATACTTATGCATCTCTGTATAAAATTTTCCAGGGCCGTATATGGGAGTGGGCAAAAGGGGCAAAAGTTCCCCCCTCCAGGGACAGGATAGAAACCACGAAAAGTAGATTTCAAAAAAATTTGTCTGCGACTAGAAATGAAAGGGGTATATTTTTCGGAGCGAATTATTTTTGGAAAAAGGAGGTTTTGGCTTTCCGTTTTTTAAAAGGATGAAACACAAGCACTAGAGGAATATCCTTAAAGCGGTCTAAGAGCGGTGCTGTGCGGAAGTAGCGATTCACGTTGGATTTGAATGGCTGGAGACAAAATTCATTTGGAAAAACGTTCTCAGGAAGTTTATTCCACGCAAAGGCAGTTCTTCGAATGAATGATGAATGGTTTGAAAACGTCGAATAATTTTTTTCTAGTCTGAAGGACCTTTCATGCCTTTCAAACGGAGAATCACCAACATGAACCCCTCTTGCCCTAAACTGTATGGCCTGATAAAAACACATAAAAAGGATAACCCCTTAAGACCGGTAGTTTCGTATATAAATAGTCCGGTAAGATAACTAAGAGAACTTTTTACAACCTTCTGACTAATTCCTTTAATTATTCATTTCCAATGCAAAAAATCAAAATAAAACGAAAAAACAAAAAACCGTGGTTAACACAAGGGATAAAAACATCCTCAAAAAATCTTAGATCGTTATATAATATAAGAAAGTATACAAATAACATATTCTTTCATGAATACTACAACAGGTATAATAGAGTATATAAAAATGTCATTAAATTAGCGAAGAGGAGCTATTATCATAACAGAATGTTTAATAGCAAGAACGCTATCAAAGAGGCATGGCAGATTGTGAATGATTTGAGTGGAAGAAACAATCCAAGAACTGAGACCCTTGATCCAAATTTACTCAATGAATTTTACTGCACTATAGCAAAAAAACTATTCATAAGCATTCCAGATTCCCTTGATCCCTTGATCTATATGAATAGTATCAAAATATCCGAAAACTTGATATTATATAACACCAATTTACAAGAACTTATGGCTACTATTAGTAGCATAAAAAACAAAAAGTGTTGTGGGTATGACAGTATCTCAGTTAGTATCATTGAAAACATGCCTATTTTCGTTTTAGAATTACTAGTCCAACTTATTAACAACTCGTTTGTGACGGGAACATATCCGGACTTCCTAAAAACCACTATAGTAATTCCAATCTATAAAGGTGGTGATATTAATGACCCTTGCAATTGTAGGCCAATATCGCTTATACCAATCCTTGGTAAAATCATTGAGAAACTAGTAAAGGTAAGAATAATAAATGAAATGCAAAAAAAAGCGTAAGTTTGCTTAGGTCACGCACTTTGCGACTATCCTAGTCTAGAAATATAGTTAAGGGCAGAAATTGGCCCTTGGAACAAACTGAAAAAATCATTATGGCCCGAAAGCTTCAAAGTTTGGAGACCCCTGGCTTAGATCTTTCATAACATTACATTGGGTGCCATTTCATTAAATTATCAGGCCATTTTGATTTTGAGCATTCATACAGTATGATTCGCACAAAACAATTCTTTTGGTTTTGGGTTTTTTCTGTTTTGAATTTAATATGCAAGGATTATTCAGTATAAAATAAAATTAAGGAAACATGCTGTTTCTTTAATTACGAGGCATCGGAGAAAAAGTGATGTATCACTGGTATTCTTTTCAATACCAGTTTACATTTTTCTGTCACATTCCGATGATTAATTCATCTTTCAAATCTTCATTCACGTTTAAACTTGCATTAGTCGATTCCTCTTACTACTCTATGGAAGTAATCAATATTTATCATTCCACTTCACTTCAACAGCCAACGAACTTTGAGAGTGTCGGTTTTTATAATGATTAATAAACATAGAATGCTAATGACTTCTGAAGTTGAATTTTTGCCGTGCTATTATGTAGTTATTACTAATTATGAAAATAGTTTTATTAATTAGTGAACGATTTGGGATCGAAAAAAATGTATTCGTTCAGTTCTATTTTTGAATCCTGAGTTATACCACGTGCTTAATGTTTGTTGATGACTTTCACTAGATTGTGACATGAGTATCAACAGATACGAAATTATAATGATTACACTTCATACGTTTTGAAATGTTCACACATAAGTGAAGCGTTCTACATGATTTTTACGATAAAGTAAGGCAAGTTGCTGCCAAAGAGCCTCAGAACATTCTCTTACAACTTCAGGTTTTTTCTGTATACAGTGGTAGCTTTTGTTTTCTTTTCTTAAACACATTATCGTTATCTAATAGATTATTTTTCTTCCTGTAGTTCATCTGAAGGAACTTTCCTTCGAACGATATGTTTGAAATATTTTTAACACTGATATCCATATACAGGCTGATTCACGGTGGATGGCACATTAGACGTTTCTGGTGAACCAGATACTTTGAAAATTCAATGGAGGGCATATTCGGACATTCTCTAGCCAACTAAAATATTTTCGACAATGCGGTGTTGCCGCTTCTATTAGAAAGCAATAGCAACTTTGATTTTTCAAATGGAACACTCTGTATATAATATTATTTTTGGAATCTCCAACAATTGCCCGACAACTTTTCTTGATATTTCCCTATACCTATCTGTTACCGTTTTCGAAATAAAAATTAATTTCAATTTTTTTCTTCGAAAATCATGACTTCTAAAAATGCCGATATATTTTAGTTAAGAAGTACTATGATATCGAAATTTGGTTTGGAGTTAGGTGATACTTGGACACTTACCACACGTCAGCCTAATCTCCGTTACTTCAATACAGGGTGGTAAAAAAATAGTTTTTTCGTTTGCTTGAAAAAGTTGCTGAAATTTGATTATTTTAAATGGAACACCCTGTATATTATTGAAAATTCGGAAAGCTGCTGAAATTTGATTTCTTTCTATGTATATCATACCTATACCTAACTAGTCAAGTTTCGGACTTATGAACATTTATTTGTGAAAATTTCCCTTCAGAATGGTATTTCCATTCGGTATTTGGCAAGCAGGCCATGATTACTATTTTACAGTAGCGTTGTGACATTCTCCTAATAATATCAACATTTTCGTCACTTCAGAAGTTGCAAATACCTTCAAAACGATGGAACAAAACTATTCAAACGAAGTTCTTATGATTTTGTTTATTAGTTTTGGACAGTGTGACAAAATTATCAGCAGAACATGTAGAAAGTTCAATGAAATGTATCCGAATCTACCGCCAATGAACCTCAAGAAATTTATACTAATTCAGAACAATTTCAATATGTTTGGATAAACTTTAAAAAAGCACCAAGAAACTTGAAATTGGAAATATTGATATGAATAATTATAAAAAAGTAAAACAATCATGTGGAATATTTCAAAATATGTTCGAATCGCTGGCCGTTCACTTCCAAGCACTTTAAAATACGGGTGTTGACTGCTTTCGTGGTGGCAGATCTGATTTCATTGGGATCCAAATCTTCAAATGTTTGGGCAATCCTTTCTAACAATTCATCTCTCGAACGCACGGGTATTTTGTAAACTTTTTCTTTAAACATTCCCCACAAATAAAAATCTAATGGATTAAGATCGGGTGATCTCGCTGGCCAATTCCATGGTCCCAAGCGCCTCATCCACCGATCGTCAAATAGTCTATCCAGTTCTGCGCTCACTTCTCTTGTGCAATGTGCAGGAGCTCCGTCTAGTTGGTACCAACAGTTTCGATAATCTTCGAGTGGCAGATTATCCACGAAACTGTCTACAGTATTCTCCAAAATATTCAGGTAGCTTCTGGATGTTAATGACTTCTCGTATATCACGTACCTCAATTTGTTGTCCATCAACATGCAGAAGACATTAAAACTAAATTTTTCTTGAAATTCGGCTTCTTTTGTGACGTGAGGATTTTCGCTGGACCAATAATGACGATTTTTTCTATTGAAAATCCCTTCTCTCGAAAATTTCGATTCATCAGTCCAAATAATTTTATTTAAAAAAAGTGGATCTTCTTGAATGCGTGTCAACAACATTTCACAAAATTCTACTCTCTGTTGAGGATCTTGAGGCTTCATTGCTTGAATTTTGGTGAATTTATAATCATGCATTTTATGTCTTCGCAAGATTCTTTGAACCGATGAATATTTTATACCCAAATCTTCTTCAGCACTTCTTATCGATGACTCGGAAAATGCGTGAAAATATGCTAAGACATTAATCTGGTTGTCTTCGAAAGTTACGGGTCGAGGCAAGTTTCTTGGTGCTTTTAAAGTTGACCCAAATGCATTGAAATTGTTCTGAATTCGTATAAATTTCTTGAGGTTCATTGGCGGTAGATTCGGATACATTTCATTGAACTTTCTACATGTTCTGCTGATAATTTTGTCACACTGTCCAAAAATAATAAACAAATTCATAAGAACTTCGTTTGAATAGTTTTGTTCCATCGTTTTGAAGGTATTCGCAACTTCTGAAGTGACGAAAATGTCGATATTATTAGGAGAATGTCACAACGCTACTGTCAAATAGTAATCATGGCCTGCTTGCCAAATACCGAATGGAAATACCATTCTGAAGGGAAATTTTCACAAATAAATGTTCATAAGTCCGAAACTTGACTAGTTAGGTATAGGTATGATATACATAGAAAGAAATCAAATTTCAGCAGCTTTCCGAATTTTCAATAATATACAGGGTGTTCCATTTAAAATAATCAAATTTCAGCAACTTTTTCAAGCAAACGAAAAAACTGTATTTTTTTACCACCCTGTATTGAAGTAACGGAGATTAGGCTGACGTGTGGTAAGTGTCCAAGTATCACCTAACTCCAAACCAAATTTCGATATCATAGTACTTCTTAACTAAAAGATATCGGCATTTTTAGAAGTCATGATTTTCGAAGAAAAAAATTGAAATTAATTTTTATTTCGAAAACGGTAACAGATAGGTATAGGGAAATATCAAGAAAAGTTGTCGGGCAATTGTTGGAGATTCCAAAAATAATATTATATACAGAGTGTTCCATTTGAAAAATCAAAGTTGCTACTGCTTTCTAATAGAAGCGGCAACACCGCATTGTCGAAAATATTTTAGTTGGCTAGAGAATGTCCGAATATGCCCTCCATTAAATTTTCAAAGTGATCCGTTGTCTGGTTCCCCAGAAACGACTAATGTGCCATCCACCGTGAATCAGCCTGTATAGTTTGGACTCAAATAAAAGTTTCATTGCAAGAAGAAACTCGACATTCAAAATAAAAGATGTCAAAAAACTCTTTGAAGAGTCTTGAAAAATGTCAATTCCAAGAAATTGCGAAAATGTATTGAACGTGTTATAAAAGAAAAGGATAAAATGTCGAAATTAGGTCATTCAGTTGGGGAAATTGTAGGGAAATTGACGAAGACTCATCGGCTTTATCTGAAGACATATAAAGAAATACGAGAGTCTGAATGATTGGTGGTAATAATTTCCTCTACAATGTGTGCATTTCTGACGCATCTACTTTTCATCTAAGTGGACATGTGAACAGGCATAACTGCAGATATTGGAGTGACGTAAATCCCCATTGGTGAAGTAAAACTCATTCACAAACTCCTAGAAATTGAATGTTTGGGATGGTATTTTGGGAGGCCATATTTTAGGTCCACATTTTATTGATGATAACCTCAACGGACGAATGTATCACTGAGTTACTTGAAGACGACAATAGTTTACTTGAAGGTCAGCTCACCTTTCAACAAGATGGAGCTCTTCTACATTTCGTTGCAGCTGTACCTACGTCAATATTTAGATGAAAATCTCACAGGGAGATGGACTGTAAGGTGGGGACCAATATAATGGCCGGATAGATCTCCTGATTTATCACCACTGGATTTCTTTTTATAGGGTCATCATTATAGGGAATCAAAAGTTTATATTAAACAGTCAAATTCTCTTGATGATCTACGCAGGAGAATTGTGGTGGAGTGTCGTGCAGATGCTCCAGAAGTGTTGAGAAATGTGCAGACATTTCGTGAATCGCTTACACTTGTGTATAGAACTGAATTATTCACATCTTGAGCCTTTCATATGATAATTACATTGTAGGTGATGAAAAATAAATGACTGAACGGACTTAGATGAAACTTTACATAAATACAGCTTATACATCAAAATAACATATAGACTGCAATTTACAAAGGTTTTGTGTGATTTTGGTCATAATACAACGGTAAGTATTGTAGTGTATTTCGTTTCCGAAATATCGAATTCCCTGACTGTACTACATACCGCTTTGTTTTATATATTTCTTATGAAGGATTCTTACACAGTATACTATATACAGTAATCCCACTTCGGGTGATTTTTGGTTTAAATTTTCTACACGCAGACCCAGGAGTTGCAGTCTTAGGTCTGCGCAAACGACGAGTTCAAGACAGGCACGCAATCAAAGCGTTTAAACACTGCTCAACATAACAAATATTCATATAAACTGCTCAAAAAAATACAGTCGATGAAAACCATGTTGGGCACCTAAGAAAATTGTACAAATGATAATTTTGCATTTGTGTAATATTCAAGTAACCCAGATCATTTCGACAACGATGAACTATGTTTCAAGTAGATTTTAAAAATTCATGGGATCGGATGTGACAAAATATATTTTAATTTCAACAAGAGAAAAGACAAGATGAAGAACGAGTTTTGTTATTCATGAACCATGGTACTGTGCAAGAGCTCTCTAGGAGGAATACCGAGTCCCTGTGTGTATACAACCGTGATAGCATGGTCTGCATTGATAAGGAACACTTCAAAACGGTCCGCAGTTGGGTCCTTGTTCGAATCAGGCGAAGTCCCACTATTTGCAAAGTTGTTTCTCCAAAGTGAGAAGCTTTGCACTTATGTCTGAGGAGACTTGGATTCCGAAACGTTAACAGTCGTAAGGTATTTTTGATAGTCAAATTTACATTATATAAGAAGTTGCTGACTAATAGGACATGTTTCATTTAGAATAACTGTTTTTAATCTACGCAGCAACTTTTCGGGGTTGATTAGACATCTAGACTTGTATAGATTCAAATATCAACATTTGTCAATATATGTCGAGTTATTAGCTAAAGAAGTAGTTATTTTCTGTCGGAAAACATATATAATGGTATAGTCAAAATGCATTTGGACTTGTCAGTGATTTTATTATCAATTTTTACTTGGATAAAAGCTGGAAGCAGCAAAACAACCTATTATCTTACAGTGTAAATAATCCATAACTTCCGACTCCGAAAACTCTCACATACATTTATAGTTAGTACATACATAAAAAAAATTATTTTTGTATGATTGAACACTACATACTTAATTACTTTTTTACTTCTTCAAGTCCTGAATAGTAACTACATAATTCAGAAAGAATAGGCTCTACAGATTCCTTAATCTTGAGTGATGAATTCGATTAGGAATATTTTTAATAATTGGTCCTTAATATAATCGAATCGGCAAACTCGTCCGCCATCTTGAATTCTCCAATCAATAAATGAATATGCTATATTTGGCCCCAAAAATCACTACAAAGAAATTTCGCATGGATTCGTACCATGGTTCATGAATAACAAAACACGTTCTTTATCTTGTCTTTTTTCTTGTTGAAATGAAAATATATTTTGTCACATTCGAATATGAACATCTGCCGATTCCATGAATTTTTAAAATCTACTTGAAACTTAGTTCATCATTGCCCAAATGATCTGGGTTACTTCAATATTACACAAATGCAAAATTATCATTTGTACAATTTTCTCAGGTGCCCAACATGGTTTTCATAGACTGTTTTTTTTTTGAGCAGTTTATATGAATAGTTGTTATGTTGAGCAGTGTATACACGCTTTGGTTGAGATTGTAGTAGGGAGAAATGTCATTAGTGTCAAATACGTCATCATTATAAAAAATGAAACTCCTGGACACCGACATCAAAGGGACCGACGCTGAGTGAAACTACTGTATACAGAAATACTGTGGTTCTTATAATGTCCGCTGGTTTCCTGCTTTGTAAAGGAGCAGCATTGTTGTTCACATACACTTCGTATGGTAGTAACACCAAACCCCAGAAATAGCAAGTATTAAGTCGGAAAAATTCTTGCTTACTGAGAGCTATCTTAGCGTGTGCTGTTTATACCGTTGGAGTTACATGCAGAAAATGTACCGTAAGATTATTTATCTAAAATAGTTTTGAATAAAAATCCGCGATAGTATATATCTACCTATTATGTGGTAGCCACTATATGCAAAATACTGAGCCACAAATACAAATGAATTGGATACTTTTTTAACAATGCACATTTTAGAATATCTGTCAGATTCTTATAAAAATTGATACTATTGTCGTTTTAAGTATTCAATATAGATAAACTTTGTCATTGACACTAAGTAATTTGGACGAATCGTTTAAAAGTTATCACGATAAGATTAACTTGACACAACACAGTCAGCCATTACGCGTCTCGTCTACTGTAAGACGACGGGGGACAATCCGCACAGGGGCCTTTTAAGCAATGAAGCGCCATCGCCGAGAACGCGACCCGAACGCGGGCAGACGCGTGGGGGCAGACGTCGTTGACCGTTGTGTCAGTGTTGCGAATTTCTTTATAGGTAACATAATTCGATTCTCGAAGCTATTCACTACTTGGTGCAGTTGGCATATTTTTCAGTTATTTTATTTTCAAAGTGAAAATATAAATGATTAGCTGTTGCTCGCCCTTATATTAACGTACTGCCAAAGCCGCTGAACCTAGAATCTTGAAATATGCAGGTAGGTTCTTTGTATAGCGTAAATTAGCATTAAGAAAGGGAATCAGGACTTTCCACCCCCTCCAAGTGGCAAAATAGGGGTTCAAAAATGGTATTCAAGTTTTGGGTTCATAAAAATATTGTAACTATTTGTTTAAAATGGTCTGTCACGAAACTTGGTGTGACAAATCAAATTCTACGCGGGCTAAGCCGCGGGCAACAACTAATATTACATTAAAAACGTTAATCGATTTCAATATCATCGACATTCCAAATATGAAGAAGGAAAATTCATCATCGTCACACAAGAAACCAGTGGTTTCACTGGTACGAAAAATCTATACCAGGGTTATTTTCTGAAGTGCTTCGACACTGAAATACTTGTTCAGCGAATTCAGGTCAAATCTAATGGGTCTCTCAATTTGTTGTACTCATACGTACTCATTAAAGTAAGTGGGGTTTACAATCATGAATTTAAGTACCTGGAAAAAAGATAGCAACTCACAATTCACGAATCACTTTTTTCAAAATGAAAAACGAGTAGATTCACCGGAAATTAATTTGATTCATTTCGAATGAACCATAAATCTGACCAACTGTGGAAACCTTCTAATAATAAGCTGGTTTTTTATTCATATGAACATGTTCTACTCCGTTGAACAGGATAAGAATCCTGACCGCAATAACATCGAACCTCTCGAAAATCTGCTTACTCACGCAATACTCATTGTTTTCCACAAACCCCGACTTTTCGAAGAACAATAAATAGGAAGTTCGGTGCCAATGAGACCCACTAATCGATTTCCATCGATGAAATCGATCGCATCCGTTTTGGTTATAATTTTCCCAGTGATTCAACAAACACATTTTCCGCAGATGAATTAGCACATTGAAGAAGTGAAGATGAGGCATTGTTTGTTTATCGTTTGAGACATTTCAAATCACGGAAGTGGTCAAACTGCATGATTTTTTATTGTTCGACGATCAGACCATGTTAATAATAGATATAAGCAAATGTGATATTATAAAGTTTTGTCCGTTTTAATGTCATGTGTTTTTGTAGTTCTATATCTCAACAAATGTTTATTCTACTGTGTCGTGGTATATACTGATCGATACAGAATTTTGTACTCTATACAATAATGCCAAATTTTAATAAGTTCCCTCTGCTCTAAGAATTCAAATTGAACCAAGGCACTGCCGAAACATCGCGAAAAATCAAACAGACATTTGGCAATGATAGTGTTAATAATGAACGCACTGTTTGACGTTGGTTTGTAAAATTTCGTTTCGGAGATTTTAGCTTCGAGGATGAGTCCCGAAATGGTCTTCCTACTGTCTGTAATACAGGACGAGGATTTGAGGACTCTGGTTAAGACGGACCCATCGGCGTTTGCTCCATTACCGGACGTATTGGTGGGGTTGAGCATGGGGAAATTAGGAGTTATCACTGATACATTCTTTATTATCAAAGAAGTTATACAGTCAAGCTTTGAAAGAAGTTTACCCAATTCGAAGAGAAGAGTTATAGAACCTTAACCTACTTAGGCCAACCCACTACAAATATTTCAGATTTTCTGCACAGCAAAGGTGTAAATACTGCTTTCAGAACCAACAACAACTTGGGCATGTATATTAAAAATAACAAAGATAAAAGTTCAGTTTCAGAAAAATCAGGAGTGTATAAATTATCGTGTGGGTCATGTCCGATGTTTTATATAGGTCAAACTGGAAGAACGTTTGAAACCCGCATAAAGGAACACAAATATAGTTTTCAGAACGGAAAAATAAATTCCACATATGCCAGTCATCTAATCTCAGAGGGACATGAGTTCGACCATGAATACAAACCCCTCCATTTCCAGAAGAAAGGTTTGAAACTTAACCTGTTGTAGAGTATGGAAATAAACAAATTAAAAAACTTTCACCATAATATGAATTGAATAATTCGCCTTTATTGAATTTGTTCACACGTAGGTTATAATAGTAAGGTATATTTACAGGTAGACTTGCGAAAAATGTATTGATACCTATTTTTTTCAGGTATATTTTTTCAGGTAGATTTATTACTTAGGTAGACGAATAGTTACTAGGTTATAGTATATAAGGTGTAATTTAGAAGTAACTTTAGTTATGCTTGAAGAAGCTATTGTATGGCGAAACACGTGTCGCGGTTTTTGTAAAACCCTTATAGTGGAAATCATAGAATAAACTCTATTTATTAGTTTTTCAAATATGGATTTTCATCAAGTATCGGCCAGTTCTATTCAATTAATCATATTATAGGTCCATTTTTCATTGATGGAAATTTAACCGGTGATTCTTATTTACAACTTCTTGAAGAGGCAATACAACCTCGTATAATTGAAATAATTGAACAGGATCCAAGATGTCAAGATGAATTTATCCATTTTCAACAAGACGGTGCTCCACCCCATTATGCCCAGCAGGTTCGAAATTTTTTGAATAATCATTTTGAAGGACAGTGGATTGGCAGAAGAGGTCCAATTGATTGGCCAGCACGATCACCAGATTCAACACTACTGGACTACTTTTTGTGGGGATATTTAAAGTCTAAAGTTTATGCTACACATCCATCCCCGAAAAAAATCTCGTAATAAACAAATAATTCTTACTTTTTTACGAAATCAAATGGACACATATTAGCAGGTTGTCATAAAAAGCAAAAATTTATTTTTTTATGAAAGTTCTGAACGTAAATTGTACCTTAAAAACTAATTGATTTATTTTAAAAAGAGTTGCACTCAATAAAAATACCTTTAAATCTTTAAATTATCTCGAGAACTAATCGTTACAAAAATTTTCTTTTGACAGAGGTGTAAAGGTATTCGAAAGACCTTTGAAACAAGGTGCCACTCGACCTACGTTCCCTATCTAAATAAGGGTCGTCGGACGCACCCCTCCGAGGCGGTGCATACTACAAAAAATCTGATTAGTCTGAAAGGTGTCCCTCTTCAATAAGAAATCGACGTGTCCGAGCTTTTTTTAAAAATCTTACTTAGTTTTCGTTGTTACACACTGTATATATATATATATATATATATATATATATATATATATATATATATATATATATATATATATATATATATATATATATAATTCCTTGGAGTTATTTGGGATAGCAGCGAAGCGCAAGTGTACTCTTATAACATTATATTTCCAATACTTCGACAATGGTTATTGTCATCATCAGGGAGCTAAGATGATAGATTTTGAATTGATACAGAACTTAAGTTAACAGAGGAATGATCTTAGGTTAGAAACACATCACTTGTCAATTTATTAAATTTTTTTTTTATAAAATTTTGAAGAAGAAGTAGACTTGGCATTTGCCGCTGGTGCAATTAATCAAAGAGTTACAGTTGCCTCCAGAAGAAAGAGTTTTGTTGTATAATTTTTGTTAATAGGTTGATAAATGAATTTAAGTAATGTCAAATGAGTTGTCTTTGAAGGAATTCCAATTTTTGTCTATAAAAAGTAAATAGGAATATATTTCACTTGAATGTTGTAAGTCTGTTTTTTTATTCAGACAATTTCGTGATTGCGAAATGTAAGTCATTTCAAGGAATGATCTTTTAGAAACATTCCTCTCTTTAGTCAACATTTTTACTGAGTTAAAATCCATTACATGTCAATTATTATAAACATGTTCACTAAGGGCACACCTTTCTGGATGAAGTCTACAATCACTTTTGTGTGCAGATATTCTGTCTTTTAATAATCGGTCAGTCTGACCAATGTATTCAGCACTGCAACTTATACAAGGAATACTATAAACCACTTGAGATTGAAATTTTTTTGGGATTTTATCTTTTAAGTTTGAAAAAAGGGAATTAATTGTTAATATAGGTTTGTATGCAATTTTTATATTATCAATATTTTTGAAAATTCGTGTCAGTTTGGGAGTAATTTCACTGGTATATGGTAAGGAAGTAAAAAGATAATTATTTATCTGAATTTCATTATTTTTATTATTGATATCATTGTCCTGACTTAGAGAGATTAAAAGACGAACGTTATGATCTATTTCAATTGGGGACGTGTTAAACAATATCTTGTTTAATAAGGTTTTAGGATATGAATTTTGTACAAAGAGGTTTAAAAGGATTTTGAAATTTTTTAAATGAAAGGACGAGTCCGAAATTCTGATAATACGTTGTTTCATCTGTTTGACCAAATTGACTTTTATTGAATGTTTATGTAGTGTTTATGTAGTATATATATATATATATATATATATAAATATATATATATATATATATATATATATATATATATATATATATATATATATATATATATATATATTACAATGTAGGTTTTCACGGATGGTAGAATATGATGTGCTTCGCTTCGAGAGGTGTTACACCTCTCGAAGCGAAACCTCTCGAAACGTCGACTATCGAATAGTACCCAACGGATGAACACCCGGAAGAACAACACATCATATATATATATATATATATATATATATATATATATATATATATATATATATAAAATCTAGAAAGGTTAATGCAGTCAAGCTGCTGGAAAATAATTCCATGAAAATCAAAAAATAAATAGATAAGTACTCTTTGATCATTCCCATATTGATTTCAATTTAAGAGCCACCGGTATACAGCTGTTTCAGCCTATTGGGCATCGTCAGTACCGGGCAGGCGGTCCTCGATTGAAGACAAAATGAGAAAAAACCAAGAAAGTACTTGATAAAAATAGCTGCGTAAACGCAAGCGAAACATAAGTGGAACCACCTATTGGTGTGACACCCAAGTCAACTTGCCAAGTTTTTATGTCAGTGTTGGTGGTTTGACCAATCAACCGACAACTGCGGTAGCAGAAATTTGGGAAGCTAACCTGAAATGCCATCGGAAAACGAATCCACATGTTTCTAGAAATGATATGAAATCTAGAAAGGTTAATGCAGTCAAGCTGCTGGAAAATAATTCCATGAAAATCAAAAAATAAATAGATAAGTACTCTTTGATCATTCCCATATTGATTTCAATTTAAGAGCCACCGGTATACAGCTGTTTCAGCCTATTGGGCATCGTCAGTACCGGGCAGGCGGTCCTCGATTGAAGACAAAATGAGAAAAAACCAAGAAAGTACTTGATAAAAATAGCTGCGTAAACGCAAGCGAAACATAAGTGGAACCACCTATTGGTGTGACACCCAAGTCAACTTGCCAAGTTTTTATGTCAGTGTTGGTGGTTTGACCAATCAACCGACAACTGCGGTAGCAGAAATTTGGGAAGCTAACCTGAAATGCCATCTCATTTTGTCTTCAATCGAGGACCGCCTGCCCGGTACTGACGATGCCCAATAGGCTGAAACAGCTGTATACCGGTGGCTCTTAAATTGAAATCAATATGGGAATGATCAAAGAGTACTTATCTATTTATTTTTTGATTTTCATGGAATTATTTTCCAGCAGCTTGACTGCATTAACCTTTCTAGATTTCATATCATTTCTAGAAACATGTGGATTCGTTTTCCGATGGCATTTCAGGTTAGCTTCCCAAATTTCTGCTACCGCAGTTGTCGGTTGATTGGTCAAACCACCAACACTGACATAAAAACTTGGCAAGTTAACTTGGGTGTCACACCAATAGGTGGTTCCACTTATGTTTCGCTTACGTTTACGCAGCTATTTTTATCAAGTACTTTCTTGGTTTTTTCTCATTTTGTCTTCAATCGAGGACCGCCTGCCCGGTACTGACGATGCCCAATAGGCTGAAACAGCTGTATACCGGTGGCTCTTAAATTGAAATCAATATGGGAATGATCAAAGAGTACTTATCTATTTATTTTTTGATTTTCATGGAATTATTTTCCAGCAGCTTGACTGCATTAACCTTTCTAGATTTCATATCATTTCTAGAAACATGTGGATTCGTTTTCCGATGGCATTTCAGGTTAGCTTCCCAAATTTCTGCTACCGCAGTTGTCGGTTGATTGGTCAAACCACCAACACTGACATAAAAACTTGGCAAGTTGACTTGGGTGTCACACCAATAGGTGGTTCCACTTATGTTTCGCTTGCGTTTACGCAGCTATTTTTATCAAGTACTTTCTTGGTTTTTTCTCATTTTGTCTTCAATCGAGGACCGCCTGCCCGGTACTGACGATGCCCAATAGGCTGAAACAGCTGTATACCGGTGGCTCTTAAATTGAAATCAATATGGGAATGATCAAAGAGTACTTATCTATTTATTTTTTGATTTTCATGGAATTATTTTCCAGCAGCTTGACTGCATTAACCTTTCTAGATTTCATATCATTTCTAGAAACATGTGGATTCGTTTTCCGATGGCATTTCAGGTTAGCTTCCCAAATTTCTGCTACCGCAGTTGTCGGTTGATTGGTCAAACCACCAACACTGACATAAAAACTTGGCAAGTTGACTTGGGTGTCACACCAATAGGTGGTTCCACTTATGTTTCGCTTGCGTTTACGCAGCTATTTTTATCAAGTACTTTCTTGGTTTTTTCTCATTTTGTCTTCAATCGAGGACCGCCTGCCCGGTACTGACGATGCCCAATAGGCTGAAACAGCTGTATACCGGTGGCTCTTAAATTGAAATCAATATGGGAATGATCAAAGAGTACTTATCTATTTATTTTTTATATATATATATATATATATATACACACATCGGAAAAGTCTAGGGATATTTTTAAAAATGGCAATAATTTTTTTTTAGATCGCTTTAGGGAAAAAAAGTTGACGGGTGATTATTAAACGAATGTAACTTACAACAAAATTTATTAAATGGTCAAAAATACTGAATGTGCATATAAGAAAAACTAAAAAAAATATGGCTCTTCTTTGGCACCCCGAAAAAAAATCATAATACAAAAAAAATTGGTACAAAGTATGGCCTCCACGCTGGTTTATTACGGCCCTACATCTATCGTGCATCGACAAAATGAGATTGTCAATGTCTTGTTGAGGTACATTTGCCCATTTAGCGATTAAAAGCTCTCTCAATTGAAACGTTGTGTGAATGTTCCCCATATGCGGAGTAATTCTTCGTTGAAGCATGTCCCACACATGCTCGATGGGATTCAGGTCCGGTGATTGTGCTGGCCATGGCAATACATCAACTCCCTCGTTGGTGAGCCAGTCAGTCACGAGACGCGCGACATGTGTACGAGCATTATCGTGCATTAGGTGGAAGTTTTCACTAACAGCACCAGCAAACGGACGGACGATAAGTAGAAGAATGGTGTCGAGGTACTGTCGAGCTGTGAGGGAGCGATTTGGACTTCCTGGACGTGTCTCAAACGTTCATTATTTCCAGGTCGTCTCCACAGTCTTACTCGACGAGAATCTGGATGAAATCCAAATCTGGATTCGTCTGTAAACAAAACTGTGGCACAATCATTTGCATCCCAGTATTGATGTTCTTGACACCATTCCAATCTTCTACCGCTATTGCCTCTCGACAAAGGGGGACATCTAAGTGGCCGACAGTATCACGACCAATGGTTATCTGGTGCGTCTGCTGCAACACGTTAACCAACTCAGGTGCTGTGATTGTCGGTTGTCTTCTTGCTGTTAAGACCAAAAATCGGTCTTGAACTGCAGTTGTAGCGCGTCCTCGCCCTGGATGTTGTTCGGATGGACTGCCAGTTTCACGGAAACGCCGCCACAATCGACTGATGACACTTTGGGAGACCCCCAAACGAAGAGCTACATCATTTTGTCGCATGCCACCTTGAAGAAGCCCTACAGCTCTATTCATCTCAGTCAGTGGTAAGTGATGGCGTTCCATGTTAAAGCACAATATTTCCAGTTTAATTGCTGAGCAAGAACTGCATAGAATGTAAAAACTCGACACTTTCAGAATATATGTAATGTGAACAACCAAGAAAAGTACTTGATAAAAATAACAGCGTAATCGCAAGCGAGACATAAGTGGAACCACCTATTGGTGTCACACCCAAGTCAACTTGCCAACTTGGTAATAGGCTTATGGTATTTGAAATAGGATAAATATGTTTTCGAATGAAAATCAAAAAGAATTCTAGAGAAAACTGTATCGATTGTTGTTTCATGTCTTGTGGTAGGTTTATTTCGGTTATTATTCATTTTTAGTTCTAATTTATCATGTAGAAATATCATCAAGAGTTGTCCATCTTCGGACGCGACATTCACATTGAAATCTCCTGTTGAAATTGATGGCAACGTATGCTAGTTTTTTTCTAAATCTTCAGAGAGCCTACTCGACCGTAAATGTGTGCTCCCACGCTTTCTCTTGCCCCTATACGAAACGTAACTCTCTTTTTTTTTTATCTTCACCAACTTCACCTCCCTCTAAACTTCCGTTCGCCTTGACCGATCACACTTTTCGTAACGCTCTCGACACTCATTCGTCCGCTTACTCTTCAAGTCAAGCGCGCGTAGAGAAGTTTTACTTCATAAACTTTCAAAGAATATACGTAACAAGCTGTCGAGACGTGGGAGATGAATACCCTGTACTGTACGTACATCAACCACTCCCATTCAGGATGGGTGATTTTATATTCTTGTGAATCTATAAATGCTCCCCGAGAATTAATATAATATAGCAAATTATGAATAATACTACATGCAAGCAATCGGCAACCTCAACTCGATTGCATATTGAAATTTCTAGCAAAAACAATGATTATATTTATAAATAGTTGCCGGCAAATTAATATGCTCATTCACGCGTTACAGACACTTTCTTACAATGAAAAAACTGGAGTCACGTTTATCATTTCAATTTTAATACGACCTTTTTCTCATGCTTTTTATACCAGTTAAAGATTTATGAATATTGAAAGGTAGCGAGATCTGTGGGAAAATAGTTCTTGCGCTCACATTCTGATTCATATTCGAGTGACTAATAAGTCCTTACCGGTTTGAGAAACTAGAATAAATCCAATTAGGTTAGTAAGTTCAAGGAGTTTTACCTGATTACCCCAATTACCTAAAATTACTTCAGAACATATCGCATACTTCTAATCGAATTCCTCACCACGGTTCAATAAATTATCTTGTGCCAAAGTTTTCAATTTGACAATACGATTGTGTTTCTCAAATCATATTTTTTCTGTCCTGTGTTGTTACTAAAATGTATATATGATGGAACAGTATTGCCACAAGCTATTTTTTCATCGAGGTAGATTTCTGGAAGGGAGCGGGGTAGAACCGGGGTGGATCCATTTCACAATTCACATGATGACACCAATCACAGTGACGCATTGACGTATACCTATGATTGTCGTTCTTTACATGTCAAATGTCATCGCATCAAATTTGGGATCGATGTGTTTTCAAACCATTCCTGGAAAATATTAGCTTCCATGTTCTTATGATAGTCAACATTGCAGTTCTCAAGTTTTTTTCCACATAATTTCAAAGAATTCGGAACCCATCCTTTACTCCCTCCGCATTGCACAATGATTAGTTGCGATCCTTTGTTTGCAGGCTAGTTTGGCGTACAAATTCTCGAACCATCAGTCCATACCGTTTCGTCCAAATAGAAAATATGCCGTTGTTCTTGTCTATATTTGGTTATTCTTTCTAAGTATTGGTTACGCAATTCCATTATTCTTCTGCTTTCCATAACTGTTTGATGTTTGTTTATTATTTCAAATCTAAATCCTAGTTTCTTTATCCAAATCTGAAGAATTTTGTCATAGCAGCTCACGTTATGGCCGGAAGTATTCAATTTCTTCCTTATGATTTCAGTTGTAGGAATCTCATTGCTTTTGTTTTTTTAATGATTTTATTAGATGAACATCTAAAGGTTTTGGTAATCTCGCATCACATCGCGTCTTGCGTTCATAAGGTTTGTTTCTGACTATTTTACGTACAGTTGAGAAAGGAATTTCGGTCAAATCTGATGTTGCTTTTAATAGTTTTTTTCCCTTGAAAGCAAACCTGATATGTAGATTCTTATACAGAGTGGTCCAACGAAAAGTATGCACCTTGCTTTTCTCCTTTTTTTGTAACTTAACGCAAAAATGCTCGGACAGGTCAATTTCGCTTTTGAGGGGGACACATTTTAGATGTATTTTTCTACCTGTGCCTTCAACCCCCTAGCGAGGGTGAGTAACAACCCTAAAATTTTAAATGGAAAGTGGGGTCGAGTGATATATCATTTGAAAGGGCACAAAATTATCTTTCCAATGATACCTAATTTGTTGTATTTCACCCAAACATGTAGGTATTATGAAGAAAAACAACTACAACCCAGTACTTTGAAATGTGTAATTGACTTAGTAGAATCCTACTTCAGCAAGTGCTGAAAATGTGATCTTTTGCTCCCATACAATAATACAGATTTGTTCAAATCTATTCCTAACATTCTGTAGCATATCAGGTGTTATACTTCTGTACTCTGCTGTAATTCGTTGGCGAAGATCTTCTATGGACCCGGGCTGCGTAGCAAAACATTTATTTTTCAAGTGTCCCCAAAAAAAAAGTCTAAAGGCGATAAATTAGGTGACCTGGTAGGCCATTCGATGGGGCCTCTCCTTCCAATCCACCGTCCAGGAAACCGGTCATCTAAAAACTCTCTTACCGGAGCAACATAGTGAGGAGGTGCTACATCTTGCTGGAAATGAAGCCGATCATCATTATGATTTTGGTCATTTTCAATTATTTCTGTTATGAGAGGATCAAATGTATCTTCAAGCATGTTCAGGTAGACCTCACCAGTTAAATTCCCAGGAATAAAAAGTGGCCCTACGATATGACTACCTAATATATGCCACACCAGACATTGATTTTTTGAGGGGACTGGGTATGGACCTCTCGGAATAAGTGTGGGTTACTGTCATCCCAGTAACGGCAATTATGCCTATTCACAGCTCCATTCAAAAAAAATGTACTCTCATCGGAAAAGCACGTGTTGAATGATAGGTGCGGATCATCAATTGGTAACTGGCTCAGTTGTTCACAAAATTGCAGCCTTCTATCAGAATCATCTTCATTGAGTTCCTGTACTAATTGAATTTTGTACGGATGAAATTTATAGGCTTTTAATATACGTATTATGGACGAACGGGAGACACCTGAGGCTGCAGCAAGCTGACGGGTACTTTGAGTATGATCCAATTCAACATGTACCAAAAAAGCGACTTCCACTGCTTCATTTCTGATCGGTTTCCGTGGCTGGTGTTTCACATTACAGACAGATCCGGTATCGACAAACTTTTGGACTAACTTGGCAACGTACGAATCATTCACATTTTTCCAGGGATGACTGTTATTAAAGAGGCGAGCAGTAAGTCTAGCACAACTATTATGTTGATAATAAAGTTTAACAATTTCAACTCGTTCAGGAATGGAATAAACCATTTTTACAGTAAAGTTGAAATAATTTCAAAAGCAACCGAACTGAATCAATGAACGTTTGCCTAAATTCTTTTTGTACACTTATGTGCTGTTGTTATTTGAACCAAAAAACGCACGAGAGAAATTGAGGAATGTAGTAATGATAAAAATGCCGTTTTTTCCGCATTTTCATTAACACCAAAAATATCGAGTAAATGTTCTTGCTTTTTTTATAACTATTCAAGTAAATACAACAAATTAGGTATCATTGGAAAGAGAATTTTGTGCCCTTTCAAATGATATATCACTCGACCCCACTTTCCATTTAAAATTTTAGGGTTGTTACTCACCCTCGCTAGGGGGTTGAAGGCACAGGTAGAAAAATACATCGTAAATGTGTTCCCTTCAAAAGCAAAATTGACCTGTCCGAGCATTTTTGCGTTAAGTTACAAAAAAAGGAGAAAAGCGAGGTGCATACTTTTCGTTGGACCACTCGATATATGAGAATATCCAAATTCAGAAAGGGTCATACACAAAGATTTATATTCTATTTCGGACTGTTTAGGAACTCTTTCATTTGGAAAACAGCGTTCATGTGGAATAAACTTCCTGGGAACGTTCTTCCAAACAGATTAAATCTCCAGCGATTCAAATTCAATGTTAATCGCTACTTTCGCACAGGCACGGCTTTTAGAGCGCCTTAAGGAGTTTCCTGTAGTACTTGTGTTTTGTTTAAAAAAAACAGAAAAGTGTCGCTCAACATGTTTTAGCATGTTTTAAGATGCATGGATGACATTTATAATAACTGATTTGGTGGAGAATTGGCCCAACTTAGAAGAACGGAAAGATACATTCTAGTTCAATTCAGAACAGCTTCACCAGTCATGAAAATACTTTATCAATATCTACTTAATCGGCCCAACACATCAATTACGTATGTGTCAGCGTTAGTCACGTCTATCGAATATGTGAAAGTAAATATTTCCATAGAAAACCTTAACCTCGAATAATTATGACATACCGTCAATGAATGGCACACACGTAGAAAGCACATTTTCCTCTATGACATGTTCACAATACTCCGCCAGAGAATAACCGGAAAAGTAATCGAGTTTTTTCAACAAACTACAACTGTTAGCACCAATACTATGAGCAACTAGTTAGCAATAAATGATCAAGAATTAAAAATGACGAATATGATGCTCTTCCACGCAAGGTCAAGTCTAGGCTGATCATTCTTGCGTAAAAAATTATTATAATATTATGATGCTATTTCAATTTTGCGTCAGTATGTGGGTTTTCACCGGAGCCTAATGAGAGGAAACAGATATTTTTACGCGACTCTAGTCGTGCAATAGAAAAAGACAGATAAAATACATGGCGCTAGATTATTTCATGCATCGGTACAGTTACATGTAAGTTAGAGGGTGATTACCGTGTCTGAATGTTTCAAAAAATTTCTCTTCACGGAGAAACAAGAAACCATAATGCAGCTTTATCAAGTACTTTCGAAATATTGATGGATGTAGCCATTAATACCTGGTAGATGATCATAAAGAAAAATGAGAGATGAAACTTCCTATGTTTTAATACCACTTGTATTTGTAACTGATGTTACCTGCAGTTTCGTCCTACAAGGATATTTTTAAACGAATACAATAAACTGAAATAATTAACAGTATACACCCTTATTTATATACCTGCATGATGCCTTAGATCAGGGGTCTCCAAACTTTGAAGCCTTCGGGCCATAATGATTTTTTCAGTTTGTTCCAAGGGCCAATTTCTGCCCTCAACTATATTTCTAGACTAGGATAGTCGCAAAGTGCGTGACCTAAGCAAACTTACGCTTTTTTGCATTTCAATTATTATGGTGTATTGTGACACTTAACGACATCTAGTGGCGAGTAGTGATACTATGTACTATCTTTTTCAGCTACCCGCTAGGTGGCATTAGGCGTAATTAAATATTTGAAATTGCCGCGTTGGTTCGAGAAAGTTCTGGTTCTAGCTAGTGTATTCCGATTACCTGGAGATGTCAGTAATAATTGCATATAAAAAGGCTAGCGGCGCAACTGCGAGTTAGTCTGCGTAGGAAAGGCGAAGGAGGCGAAACTGTCTATTGTGAAATAAAGTAACACCCGTCAATAAAAGTATTTTGATTTGACTTATTGTCTTTATGTGTGATTTTTTAGTATGGAAACGAAGCGAAAAATCGACAGTGAATGCAGAACGTTCCAATAAAAATGGAACTTTCAGTATTTTGTGATTGAGTCCAGTAATAAGGCGCTATGTTTAATTTGTAATGAAACCATAGCTGTTCTTAAAGACTATAACATTAAACGACACTATGAACCGAAACATCTTCAAAGTTATTCCAAGTATACAGGAAGTTTGCGGAAGGGAAAATTTGAAGCTTTGAAACGCGGACTCAAATCGCAGCAATCTTTGTTTACCAAAGCGAATACTGAACAAGAGTCTGCAACTCGAGCCAGCTTCCGTGTGGCTCTTGAAATCGGAAAACGTGGCAAACCATTCACCGATGGAGAAATGATACAAGAATGCTTGATTGCAGTAGCAGAAGAAATATGCCCCGAAAAGGTAAATTTATTTAAAAGTGTCAGCTTGTCAGCGAACACCGTGGCTCGGAGGGTGCAAGACATCGCAGAAAATATATCATCTCAACTGTCTGACAAAAATGGACATCATGAGTGGTTTTCTCTAGCATTGGATGAGTCAACGGATGTGTCAGATACTGCTCAGGTGTTGATTTTTATTCGCGGAGCAGATAAAAGCTATTTTCTTGATATTTATATTGATATTGATAGTATTCACGGCACGACAACTGGGGCAAACATTTTAAAGGGAGTTGAAAATGCCATTAATAAAAAGAACCTTCGATGGAGAAATTTGAAATCTATAACAACTGATGTAGGTAAAAATATATATAGTAAAAATAAAGGAGTGGTTGCATTTGTGTCAAAGGCTGTAGAAAATGATGGTGGTTCAAAACCATTAGTCTTACATTGTATCATTCATCAACAGTCCTTGTGCGGAAAATGTTTGGATATGTCTGAAGTTCTAAAACCAGTCATATTAGTTGTTAACTTCATCAGATCCACTGGGCTGAATCACCGATAATTTCGCGAGTTTATTCAACAGATTGGAGAAAATGATTTACCATATCATACTGCCGTACGCTGGCTCAGTTGCAGAAAAGTTCTTAAGCGCTTTTGTGAACTCCGAGCAGAGATCGAAATTTTTTAAAATGAGAAGCAGCGCCCTTTTGCCGATTTAGAAAATAGTGTATGGATGTGGAAGTTAGCCTTCTATGTCGATTTGACAAATCATATGAACGAACTGAATTTGAGATTGTAAGGAGAAAATCAGCTTCTCCCTGATTTATACACCAATATCAAATCCTTCAGGAAGAAAATAATACTATTTCAATCGCAATTACGTAAAAAATGTTTCACACATTTCGAAACATGTGAAATATTCAGCCACACTACAGAAACTGAATTTCCCGTCAATTTTGCAATCGAAACTTTGAGTGCTTTGAGGATAAATTTTGATACTCGTTTTTCAGATTTTGATGTCATTGCGAATGAAATTAAGCTTTTTCAAAATCCTTTTGATTCTGACATTAAAACCCAGGCTCCGGAAGTCCAATTGAAAATTATTGATTTACGGTGCAGTGATATGCTTAAGAACAAATATCAAAATTCATCTTTGTTGGAATTTTATAAGAGTCTTCCACTGGAACAATTTGATAATTTGCATAAATTTGCTCGTGGATTGTTTTCTGTTTTTGGTACTACTTACTTGTGCGAGAAAACGTTTTCCAAGATGAAGTACACAAAGAATGTTTACAGATCTCAATTAACTGATGAGCATCTCAAATCTCTTTTGATAATTGGTACAAGTAAAATTGATCCACAACTACAAAGTATTGTCGGTTGTTCAAAGGTAGCTAAGAAAAATCTCTGTAATTCCAATACAAAACCACACTGATACAATTGAAACTTGGTAAAATTACTTGGTAGCGGTGAAGCGAACCGCTGACAGTTTTGAACTGTTACTTCAATGATGCCAATGCATCTATAATGAGGAACAAGATTACCTTGATCAAGAAATAAGGCTTACGATTCGCTTTTATGTTGCTTCCAATAGTGGTGAGTCATCTAGTCCCCAACCGCTATTCTCAAAGTTGGGGAGATCCAGTTAGCAACACATAGATTAAGTCTCACTGGAAATATTGTTCATAGACAAATGGAAAATGAAAGAAACGCTAGTTGAAGTCTCGGAAAATCACATACGTTTCTACTACGAAGTAAACAAGTGAGGATTTTTCCAGCAAACGATCTATAAACACAAGACGAGATAGACAATCTAGAGCGGTCAGAAGTATTAATTCTGTTATTTTTTTGCTCACGAAGAGTAATCAACAAGAAACTCAAGAATTTGGAGCAATCTTCTTGTTGTCCTAACGAGTATCTACTGGACTTCAACTTCAACAAGATGGCCGTTATCAATGGTCAAAGTTGGGTCCCTATTAAAAAACCCTATAGAAACAACATGCTTTATTTCATAGTGGTGATACATCGGAAGTGATATTTATATACATTTTGAAAGCAGTAAAAAATATGTGAGAGATAGTTTGTAGTCATCAATCTAAATGAACAGTTTCAAACACGAACATTCGGACATTAATGGCTCGTACGAGCAAAACTTCGACCGTGTAACAATAGAAACCCAGTACCACGACACTCGTATCGGTACCATTCACATTCTCCAATTGATTAATGTTTTCGCGATTGCAGTTTATGCACCACTGCATTTTCTCAGTCATCTAGTTGCAATTATCTAATCTTGTCTGGACCTCGGTCTATTTAGTTTCAAGTGTCTCTACTGCCTGATTTGTCAATAGAAAACCGGTGTATTTTTCCAGTTCCTTAATTGTTTATTTAAATATTGGATACGCCCTCCATTAATATGACTTCATCAAAATACAAACATCAAAATGAAAGCTGCCACTGGAATGTATTCCCGAACTACACAAAATAATGTATTTCTGATATGGGAAATAACAATTATAAGAGCCGATACGAATTCTAATGTTGGTCAGGCTAGTTTAGTTGTAACAAATCGTTTCAATGATAACATGCTCACATCTAGTTGTTTTCAAGCGGAGACCGATCGTGAAGTTAATAGTTTGGAAATTATATGAAGATTGAAAAAGGAGATTAGATAGAAAACAAAATCGCTAGCCCCAAGCGAATATTTCATACAGGTTATTGAAATATTGGATTCAAAAGTTCCTAGGTTCCACGCTTTCGAGTCGGTTCACCATGTGCAGTCATTCAAAATTACTCCGTGGAATTTTTTGATGTTTCCGTCAGTAATAACCTCTGTAGAGGTTACAGCAAGTAAAATATGTTTAACCTCAATCGGGCAATTTCCCTTAAATAAATTACAAACTTTGCTTGCAAGAAATGACTAAAAAGCTCACCACAATTAATCTATTGTATAATTCCATGATAATGAATAATCATCACTTGCTTCTGTTGTGCAGAATAAATTTCGTGATTAACAAATGCTGTCTCTTTTATTGTCAACTACAAATAAGTAAGTTAGACCAGAACTGCAATACTCGTCTAAACGCGCGTTTCACAAACCAAGTTGGCGTCTAAGGAATGAAGAAAACTTTTCTTGGTTAGTTTCCTTAGTCAAAATGAAAATAGTTGCTGTTGCTGTGATGAAATGATTTCAGAAAACACTACGAAATAAAGCACTTCGATTCATTCATAAAATTACGACCTCATGTCACGAATGAGTTGAAAATTTTCAATAAAAGCTTGGTATTTTCATGAAATCCAAATTTTTTATTGTCATACCATTATTGAATAGAAATTTGAAATGAAAATATCATCGACTAAAAATACAAATTGCAATGAATGTAGTAGTTTTTATCAAAAAGGATGAAATTTTTGACTGTGTTGCTTTGAGAGTCCTTCAAATGATTGTCAATTTTAAAGAAAAATTATAAAAAAATTAATTGTCCTTCCAGATTTTTTGGAAATGGTGAAATTTCCACAAATATATTGCAAATGAAAGACAACAATCCATATAGTTAATATCAAAAAATCATTAAGAACGTCCTTGGGTTTTTTACAATATTTTTTGTAACAAATGTACGGTTTTTTATAAAGATCACAAGAATGATCCCCATGATCCTATGTCGTGTCTTTGAGTTTGGACCGTATATACCTATGTACACACATCGGAAAAGTCTAGGGATATTTTTAAAAATGGCAATATTTTTTTTTTAGATCGCTTTAGGGAAAAAAAAGTTGACGGGTGATTATTAAACGAATGTAACTTACAAAAAATTTATTAAATGGTCAAAAATACTGAGTGCGCATATAAGCAAAACTAAAAAAAATATGGCTCTTCTTTGGCACCCCAAAAAAAAATCATAATACAAAAGAAATTGGAATCAGTACAAAGTATGGCCTCCACGCTGGTTTATTACGGCCCTACATCTATCGTGCATCCACAAAATGAGATTGTCAATGTCTTGTTGAGGTACATTTGCCCATTCAGCGATTAAAAGCTCTCTCAATTGAAACGTTGTGTGAATGTTCCCCATATGCGGAGAAATTCTTCGTTGAAGCATGTCCCACACATGCTCGATGGGATTCAGGTCCGGTGATTGTGCTGGCCATGGCAATACATCAACTCCTTCGTTGGTGAGCCAGTCAGTCACTAGACGCGCGACATGTGGACGAGCATTATCGTGCATTAGGTGGAAGTTTTCTCCAACAGCACCAGCAAACGGACGGACGATAGGTAGAAGACTGGTGTCGAGGTACTGTCGAGCTGTGAGGGAGCGATTTGGAAAAACGAGATCGGTTCTGCCGCCGATCATGATTCCGCCCCATAGCATTACTGTACCACCTCTGTATGTGTGGACTTCCTGGACATGTCTCAAACGTTCATTATTTCCAGGTTGTCTCCACAGTCTTACTCGACGAGAATCTGGATGAAATCCAAATCTGGATTCGTCTGTAAACAAAACTGTGGCCCAATCATTTGCATCCCAGTTTTGATATTCTTGACACCACTCTAATCTTCTACCGCGATTGCCTCTCGACAAAGGTAGACATCTAAGTCGATTTCTGACAGTATCACGACCAATGGTTACCTGGTGCGTCTGCTGCAACACGTTAACCAACTCAGGTGCTGTGATTGTCGGTTGTCTTCTTGCGGTTAAGACCAAAAATCGGTCTTGAACTGCAGTTGTAGCGCGTCCTCGCCCTGGATGTTGTTCGGCTGGACTGCCAGTTTCACGGAAACGCCGCCACAATCGACTGATGACACTTTGGGAGACCCCCAAACGAAGAGCTACACATTTTGTCGCATGCCACCTTGAAGAAGCCCTACAGCTCTATTCATCTCAGCCAATGGTAAGTGATGGCGTTCCATGTTAAAGCACAATATTTCCAGTTTAATTGCTGAGCAAGAACTGCATAGAATGTACAAACTCGACACTTTCAGATTATTCATTTTAGCCGAAAACTTACAGTTTGTAAAAAACTTGATAAAAGATTAGTTACCGTTTTTGCAGGCTTTGTTCAACCCATAGAAATCTACAGGGTGGTCGAGTGTACCAATTTAATCGAAATTAAACGACCTCATGCATTTATTTTTATGATATTTAGTATGTTATAAAAATATCCCTAGACTTTTCCGATGTGTGTATATGTGTGTGTACTCTTATGTGTGGACCCTGTATATGTATCTTCATAACATTATGACAAGACGATTTTACGATTCCGAAACGTTGATTTCAGAGACGACAGATTTCTCTGGTTTGTAGTGAAGTGGATTTCATCATATTTTCGTAAACATCAATAAAACAAACTCATCTGTGCATCTCTAAAAACGCAATTAGAGATAAAGTTATCTTTTCCTTTGTGTTTGTAATTGAAAATTGAATCCCCTGATAGATTGAGGCTTATACGTGTCACTCTGAGTAAATATTTGATACTTGGTGATTGGAAAACATGTGTTTGAAGCATTAATGCTTCATGTACGTTGGTTTCACAGTTTATTCAGGAGACTGTACATTAACACTGAACAGAAACAATTTTAATCGCAACAGCACGCGATTTGCCAGGTATGATCAGGGTTAGAAATGATTGAGTTGCTAAAATGGCTATCAAAAAATAGGGGTTGATAATAGAAGTGTTAAAATTGGGGGTTATATGTATTTTTTAATGCCACATCATAAAAAATTCTCCAAATTTTTTTAAAATGTTTCCTTGCCACTGCAACTGAAGTCGTTTTCAAAGTCGCTACAAGTCCATTAAACAGTTTAGAGTACTCATTTCCAAAACTGAATAAATAGGCAAAGTCACTTGTGCTGTATGTTTTTTATTATCACGATTTCGTATCACAACAGGAAGAGTATCTCGTAAAATATGAATAATATTTATCTTTTCTACACGCTTTTATTAACTTCACCTGTATGTATGTATGTATGTTTGTTTATTTGCTTGTAAATCTCGAACTCTGTATCTGTGTTTGACAGATCTATTCGCGAGCAGATGGCGCTGTACGTAACTTCCTTGATATAATTCGAACTCACTTTACATGTATTTCTTCATTTGAAAAAAGTATTTTTTTTTATTAACACGCGCGCTTGCTGCTTTATTTGTAACCCTCCGTTGCGCGCCTACTGCAATATATGACTGATTGATCCCAAAGTTCAGATAAAATAAATGTAGTTAAAAAAAACTAAAAAACACGCTTTTATAGCATACGAAACTAAAAAATGAAAAATAAATATAGTTTAAAAAACACGCTTTGTTCTTTAAAAACGTGTTTGTTTAGTTGTTTAAACTATATTTATTTTTTAAGCTTTTTGAAAGTTTTGATTCACCGCGTCATGAAACATTTTCCTTTCATCAAGCATAATCCAAAGTTTTATTTTATTTCTATATGGAGTAGGAGAATATATTTTTTTAATGATTTCAGGTACCATATTATGAAGTTGAGGTCCAAGATAGTTTGTACATCTTTGTCCTATTGTTTTTTTTTATCTGGGTAGTTTATTTTGTCTCCTCCTCATATCATATTTGTGATCGACAGTTTCGGTAAAAATTTTTCATTTTCGTACGTTAATTAAGAAATTTTTCTCATAAATTATTTTCAGTATCAACTTTTGGATAACATTCAAGTTCCTATAATTCTATAAGACAATATTGAATGAACCAAAACGTAGTATACTATTTTTAGGTGTTTTATATCTAAACAATCATTCAAATACTTGAGAAACTTGTGCGAGCTAAGGACTAACGAGGTCTTACCTTTTAACGTGTGATTCATAACACGGTTGCAGAATCATTACAGTTTCAACCAGATAAATTCTCTCGAGAAAAATATCTGGTCGAGGCGGGAATCGAACCCACGGTCTTCCGATCGTGAGTCGGGCGCACTACCACCGCGTCCAATTCCACATCCATTGTATTCCCCAGAACTGTCCCCCAGCGATATATTCCTGTTCTCAGAACTTGAGAGGATGCTCGCTGGAAGAAGTACTCGTCGAAACTGAGGCCTATTTTAAGGCTAAAAAAAATCGTACTTCAAAAGTGGTATCAAAAAATTGTATGACCACTATACTCCTTCTATCGCCCTCGTATAATCAAGTTTTATAAAAAGAACTATGTTATCTTATGAACTATTAAGCCCAACTGTTATGTCTATCATGATAATTATCAAGAATAATCACAATTACATGTTTGACACCATTCGCCACAAAAAAGTAAGAAACATTTACATAAAACACGTACTAAAATCACCAGTCTTGCGGCGAATGACAAGGGTTTTTTTACGTTTTCTCAAATTGATTCTTCGTGATGTAAAATAACATTTTCGTGTATTTTGTTACGTCTTATCTTTTTATTTATTGTGCAGTCTTTTGCAGAGGTCGTAACCTTACTTGTCGTTTGGCTGAAAATCACGGTAATTTCTTAATTTAGAAAGTTTGACCGTCGTCAATAAAAACGTGCCAACGAGGAGATCACCTATAGGATGTGCCCTAAATATAAGTGTGAGTTTGTAAAAATATAAGGAAAAAGTAAATATTCTTTAAAGACCAAATGGATGTCGGAGACTGTAGAAAAGTGTCAAAAACCCAGATGTTGGAGTTAATCTCGTTTATCCAATTTAAATTCTTTACATTCTGTTTAATTGTACTTGGTGTTTTTTCAGACTTATATGTTATGTATGAGTTAGCTGTGACGTTGCTGAAAAAATAATAATTAGAGTTATTGACAGACAAACAATCTGAATTTTATTTTGGTCCGTCGTGACCGGATTTTTCCAATAATACATCATTTACAGGTAGATATTCAAATCATATGGTCCTTCGAGCCGGATATTTCCAATACGTATATTTGCATACGTCAATGTCAAGTGACAACGACATTCGGAAAATTTTGGTGAGACAAGGTGTACCAAAAAAATGGCTAATTTTCAGTAGCGATCCTATAGAGTGGACCAATTTCATTCAACAATACAAGCATTCTACATGTGGCTACTCCAATGGAGAAAATCAATGTTGACTTCAAAAATGTCTCAAGGATAATGCATGAAAACTAATTCAATGTTTACTAATATTGCCATAAAATGTTGACAGAGTAATTGACCTTCTACAAAATCGTTTTTCACGTTCAGAACATATTATGTTACTTTTATTAGACAGGGTTAAAACATTTCCGAATGTTAGGGATGAGAAACTAGATATGTTAATAGAGTTATCAGATGAAGTAAAGAGTCTCCTCCTGTTTACTAGAATTAGTGAACAAATTACCAACTTGTCAAAAACTCAATTGGTTGGAATATGCGAGTATATCAAATGAAAAATTCAAATTGATTGTATGATTGTATTTACCACCTGGTTAGAATAAAAAGAAATTGCAGCTTGTCAACTTTTGATTCCACGTACTTCTGACGTCAAAGGTTGTAGTTCAAAAAATAAAATACGTAAAAATCTCACCCTATCAACAAAATTCGTTTACAAAATTTGTATGTGTTGTATATAGAAATGAAATTCATTATTTGACTTTTTGTCCAAAATTCAACGTCTCTCAACAGACGAAATATGGTCCTTTATAACAAGAAAAATAATATATATTTTTTTTCATTTCATGGCATCAAAAACTGTAAAAAAGAAAATTGTGGAATATCAATGGGTGCGAAAGCTTCATCATGAACTGCTACACAAGGATTACCTATAGTTGAGAGACAAATGTTTAGAAAAATACAAATGTTGCTAATGATCTATAAAGGAATACAATTAGTCAAAACATTTGCCCTTCTTTAGGAAACATATTATTTAATGCCAAACCTAAATTAGAGAAAGGGAAGAGATCTGGTATATATCGAATAGAATGTGGTGAATGCCCCGCCATATATATATATATAGGCCAAACTGGGAGAAATTTTGATACAAGGTACCACGAACATGTCATTTCGGATAAAAAATCATTAATGTACGAACATCTTCAAAATTCGAAACATAAAATAGATAAAGATAATTTAAAGATCCTACACACATGCGAAAAAGGGAAAATGATGAATCTGTTGGAATCTATGGAAATAAACAGGTTAAAGAAAAATCCCAATTCTATTGTTCTCAACGAACAACTTGATATAAATAATAGTCCTCTCCTGAACCTATAATCCAGATCCCAAAACCTACATTATATGGAAAGCTTTGTTATGTTCATGGATTTTACAGGTATATGAAACGCAGGTATCGGGTATCAGGTATATCAAATCATTTATGTTAGAATAAGCAACATAATCAGTTAGTTTTGAAAATGGTGTAATAGCTGAAACCGGTCAACAATAAAGAAATATAGTGGAAAATACACAAAAGTGTGTTTTTGTAGTGTATCCTCAATAAATCATTCCCAATAACTCCGAGCCACACGTTAAGAGAAAACTGTTCTTGATGTTTAGTTTCGACAATAGCGTGAGGGTTTTCATCAGCCCATATATGTGGTAATTATGAAAATTAATAATCTTGTCCCGAGAAAAGCTACATTCGTCTTCAGGAGGGATGCTCCAATGAAGTTTCTTTATATGAAAGATCCTATCTTTTTTTCGATGAGGAATCACCTTAAATGTTTTACACATATTTAGTTACACCCTGTATACTGGATTATTGTTTTTTCCAATAATTCCAAAAGCTAGTTACTTCTATAGAAATATCTACAGCGGTCTGGTGTGTTACACTTCTATGAACCTCTCTCCGTTTCTCAGAATGTGACAAAATAGAAACCTGAAGCACTCCATAAAACAGCACCTACTAACACTATAAATCTGATATTAATCTCGGTGAATTTGCAAATAACTTTATTCATTGGCATGCCGTGCTCGTATCTTTTAATATCTTTGCGTGAACAATTTGCAGCAATAACAAGGTTTTTTTGCAATCATAAATAATTTTATTACGATTGTTGAATAAATTACGTACATCTGATCTACCGTTGGATCAATCATTGTCATTTGGCATCAAATCCAGTACATTCCTACTCATCAAATATCACACACGAAAACAAGAAATTCATTTCGGTTTTGATTTTTATTCAAGGACAAAACACGTGAGAGTATCTATAGAAGAGAGCAAATCTCCAACCTTTCTTCGATGTTCCAGGCTATCAAGGTTGCCAGTGATGTTCGCAGATGGTTCTTTTCTGGATCTAATCAAGCAGTTTCACAGAGTATGCTTAGGGTCGGAGCTCCACACATGAGAACAATACTCCAAAGATAATCTGATCTGAACTTTATGAAGCCCTACAAGTTGCTCAGGTGCCCTAAGCCATCCATCGTATCTGATTTACCCTAAAGGTGAAATCTGGGACTATTATTTAACCAGAAATGGGCACAATTTCCTTATGCCACAACATCGACTGGCAATTATTCATAAAAGCTTTTTTACTGTGACGATAAGGCTCTTCAAGCATCTACCACCATATATGAGGAAATTACATATGATTAAATTCAAAAAAATTATAAAAGGGTTGCTGGTTGATCTCTGCCCTTATGACGTAAGTGAATTTTTTCACTGCAAGTTTCAATGCTTGTGTATGTTTTGCACTATATTTATCTTCCTTGATGATGCTAAATCTGTTGTGTTGATAATAAGCATTGATTGATTATTGTTCACTACTTTAGTAATAGTTTTAAATTGTAGGTTGACTTTTTTGATATAGAGAAGGTTCCAACGCGAAGCTTTTCATCTCTCGTTGATATAAATGAATTGTCTCTCTTCCACTATTTCTATTCAAAAAGTCATTGCATAAAGATGTTACTCGAGTGATATTCATAAGGGGTAATAAGTTTGATAAATTTCATATGTTATATCTCAGATACGAAACAACAAACTCCATTTGAACTGCATGAGGATATATAAGAAATTCTCGTCCAGAATAAAACTAGCCAAAAAATCTTAAATTGCTTCTTAATTGTTATTTCATCTATACATAATGATTTTTGTTTTATTTTTAATTGTAGTAAACGTCAACACACTAATCAATAAACAAAAATGTATCACTGAAGTGAATAATATTTAATTGAAACATATCTCAGAGTCGAAAAAGGCCTGAATTATGGAAGACCTTTGATTTGTGACAAAAAACTGAGGCAGTGTTTAGGATATATTGTATAAATGTTTCTTGAGAAGAAGAATGAAAAATAAAACTTTCTGTTTTTATACCACTTGTATTTCTGTTTTTCCGTTAATCAGCCGTCGCCCGAATATGAACGATAACTCTCAGAAGTTGAGAAACTTGTGCGAGCTAAAGACTAACGAGGTCTTACCTTTTAACGTGTGATTCCTAAACGTCTGTAACTAACGTTACTGTAGGTTTGCCCTAAAAGGGCATTTTGAAATAAATTTTTTATCATTGTTATATAATTATTATCATTGTAAGAATGAACAAGTAAGAAATGGAAAAAAATATCAAATTAGGAATTTATTTAGGAAGGACTTCCAGAAACATAAAAGATTCTTTGGAGCAAAGAAAACAAATTCCACCTAGGCTATCCACCTTTTAAAGAACAAATACGATTTCAACATGGAATACGGAAAATGAAGAATAAAAATCAAAACTGCTATAATCTCTGGAAACCAATAAACGCAAATGTTTATTTTTTTTAACAACCAACAAAAAGTTATTCACTCACTAGTATTAAACACATTTCCACAAAAGGTACATAATTAAAATTTTTTTGAAGTATCTGTTTTTCCAGAAGTACTATTATATTGTAATTGTTTTTTTTTCGAAATCTACATTTTTTGATAGAAATGATCATTTACCTAATGATCCATTTATGCATGATATATGATGGAAATGGCCGATACTTAATGGCCGATACTAATTTTCACTAAATAGTTTTATAAAAACATAACACATCTTTCGCCATACAATGGCTTCTTCGCGCCATTGTATGTCGATGTAAAGGGTATGTTCTACAACATATCGTACAACGTATGTAAGCCCCTTATTTTCGACATATTATTAGATCAAGCCAAAGTAGACCTTTGAATTTTCAACAGCTTTCGATGTGTGCCTAAATCAGAGTCACCTACAGTTCAACAACAAATTTTGTAAACAGGATTCAGGTTTAACAATGGGCTCACTCCTTAGTCCACTTCTAGCGGACATATTTATGAACAGTTTGGAGACCACTAGAGTAAATTCTGACCTGGGTAAAAATAGTTATTTATTGTACAGTTTTATAAGGTGCCTGAAGCTGTGGCTAATTTTCTTCAACTTGAAAATGCCAATTCATATACAGGTCATTCATTTCGAAGATCGTCTGCTACACTTTTAGTTGAATCTGGGGGAGACTTGATGACAATAAAGAAACATGGCGGTTGAAAGTCATCAACGGTTGCTGAAGGGTATGTTGATGAATCGGTAGCATACAGGATAGAAATAGCTAATAAAGTGTTTAGAACGGTTGGCAGTGCTGAAATAACACCCACACCCGATTTGCGACCAGGTACCTTAACGGCAGTTGTGTCCATGGCAGTAACCAAATGACATGCATATGACCGATCAAGTGATTTTTCTTCCCTGTCCAATTTGACATTTTTTCCAAAAAATGTTCAGAAAAGCAGTTATTGCTCGAAATTTCGAAAATCGGTAAAGAGAAAAGATGATTGTTTTTTCATTTTTTATCCATATACCAATTTTTAGCTCTCTAGTAAAAATTTATTTTTTTTACAGTTTTTCGAAAATTTGACATTTGCCGATTTCTCAAATTTAGCCAAACCTCAACAAAGTTAGTGCTTTATGCCTAACTTATCTTTCCAACGCATTTTTATTACCAATTGCAATTCTAAATACAACTTATTTCGCAAAAAATTTAAAACACCAGAAAAAATTATGCCAAAAATGATGCAAAGTTGATACAGTTTTTAAAAACAGATAAATATTTCACTTTATTTCTACTTTTTGCGAAAGAGCTTGATACATAAGCATAATTAAAAAACAATATCAGTGAAAAGTCACTAATTTATTCTTTACTGCACTTTTCAAACAGTTAAACTTTGATTTACTAATTACGAAAATTACAACGCAATTAAACTAAGGAAAGGAATTATACGAAAGTAATTTCACATTTACTAAATATCTTTTATGAGGTATGAATGAACAAAATTACTTCAGAAATCAATTTAGATTTTGTTGCCTAGAAAAGTAAACCGTAAAAAAATTCTAACAAACATCTGTTAAAATAAAATTATAATTTAAATTAAGAACACTAAATCAAATCGAAACATATGCCTAAACCATGTAAATACCAATTGAAATACAAAATAAAAAGTCACATTTCGGTATGCCTTCCACCACATTCAATGCAATCAATTGTCCTTTTTAAAATATCTTTAACTGCATTTTTTATACTACGGGGTTTCGTGTTTACAACACATTCTCGAATAACTGCCTCTAAATAGTTTATATCTCGAAAAGGTCTTTGCTTATACACCTTTTGTTTTAAGTAACCCCACTAGAAGAAATCTAGTGGGGTTATATCAGGGGATCTAGGCGGCCAAAAGTGTTCCATATTGCGACTGATTACTTTGCCCCTAAATATTTCCAAAAGACGCTCTTTAACCACCCTTGTAGTATGAATAGGTGGTGCACCATCACACTGATACCACACAACATTTCTTACTTGAAGGGGCATATTATCCAAATTTTCAGATAGTTCGGTATTCACAAAGTGTAGGTAGTCCGCAGAATTTAAATTATGTCTAAAAATGTATGGTCCTATAATTTGATCGTTTAATATGCCACACCATACATTCGTCTTAAACGAATATTGATCTCGACATTCGATTACGAAATGTGTTTTTTTTTTGCCCACCAACTGCAGTTTTGCGAGCTCACAACGTTATTTGAAGAGACGGTCGCTTCATCCGTCCATAAAATTTGATAAGGAAAATGATAATTTTCTTCTTTTTCCCTTTGAAACCAAAAAGAAAAATACAAGCGCATAACGTCTGTTCTATCTGCAATATCTTGAATACTTGTTTTTTTATGTTCTACGACATCCAAACATATTTCAAATTCCACTTCTTCAGTATGTCTAGAATGTGCTTTTCTAAAATTACTCTTAACCGAGCCAGTAGATTTAAACTTAGCTATTATCCTTCTAACTGTTGACTGATGAATATTTCTTGCAGGATGTCTGGCATTGAAAATATCAGCTACTTGTCGGTGACCGGTATTCTCGCCGCATATTAAAACGATTTCAATTTTCTCTTTTAACAACACACTAGACAATGAATAAACTATTTCAAATCTAAAACTGATAAACACTATTTTGAGTTATTTAACAAATGTCATATGACAATAAAATATTTTGCTTATTCAGTTCAGTTCAATTGTTTCCACAGTACCCTTAGTTTTATTTCGTTGAAATTTTTCGTAATTAGTAAATCAAAGTTTAACTGTTTGAAAAGTGCAGTAAAGAATAAATTATTGACTTTTCATTGATATTGTTTTTTAATTATGCTTATGTATCAAGCTATTTCGCAAAAAGTAGAAATAAAGTGGAATATTTATCTGTTTTTAAAAACTGTATCAACTTTGCATCATTTTTGGCATAATTTTTTCTGGTGTTTTAAATTTTTGCAAAATAAGTTGTATTTAGAATTGCAATTGGTAATAAAAATGCGTTGGAAAGATAAGTTAGGCATAAAGCACTAACTTTGTTGAGGTTTGGCTAAATTTGAGAAATCGGCAAATGTCAAATTTTCGAAAAACTGTAAAAAAACTAAATTTGTACTAGAGAGCTAAAAATTGGTATATGGGTAAAAAATGAAAAAACAATCATCTTTTCTCTCTACCGATTTTCGAAATTTCGAGCAATAACTGCTTTTCTGAACATTTTTTGGAAAAAATGTCAAATTAGACAGGGAAGAAAAATCACTTGATCGGTCATATGCATGTCATTTGGCATCATTTCTAAAGCACAACCTAATGGAGATATCAAAAGTTGCTTGAAGAGATGAACAAAAAAAAATCCCATTTGATGCGGACTTTATGTGTTACACTGTATATATATATATATATATATATATATATATATATATATATATATATATATATATATATATATAGTTTTAAAAATAACTTCATAAAAAGTGACATTTGGTACCTGTCATCAGAGATAAAATGTCAAACTTTTTTCCCATCACAGAAAAAACATTCATTTTTGGTACAGGGGTATTACACGAGAGGCCATAATAATGGTTTCAACGCAGATACAATCCAGAAATAAGTCAGAACACAAAGCCGTAAATTCACTAACATATTAATATACCCTCAGATCAAACAACAGAAATCAAGAAATATGCAACTCTAACATATTTTGGTGAAAGAACAGGGATAATTGCGGGTTTCTTCATTGATACTCAATGAAGCTAAGTATCGCTATTATTTCCTACAGTAGTGTTATTTCCTACCACATAGTTAACGGCTACATCCATCAATTTAAAGAAAGCAGTCAATTCCAAATCGAACTCTTCACAAAGCTGTGTAAATCATGCAAAGAAGTAATTTTCAGACTTGTGGATCCAGCAACAGCGATGAAAGTCCCAACTGGGTTGAATAAAGAGAGACTTTTACAAAATGATATTCCAAGAAGAATGGACATTGATCTGAAGACAAGGGCTCTTCCACAAGGAAAATGTAGTGTTACAAGTTGATGTATCCTGTCGTGAAGGACAAGACATTTTCACAATATTCCATTCATTCTTCTGACACGACCATGGCCATGAAATGTTTCCTTGGATGCAGAGAACTAATGTACCAATATCAAGTTACTTGTTGAAAACATGCTCAACTGGACAGACTGCAGTCTGCGGCTAGAATCACAATCAATCATTAACGAAAGACGCAAGCACGGTACAGTTCAAGAACAAATTGCTTCCAATACCGAACATTTTTAGGTGTCACCAATAAAAAAGACAATGAAACAATAAAATACCAGACCGAAGGTCGAAATGTATGCGATAGTGAAAGGAATTCGAGTTCAGAGAAAAAGAAATAGTAACAGTGACATACCTTAAACCCTGAATCATGAATTCCAGCTTCAACTCGAGTAATTGGTGTTCGATTTATGTTGCCGTTGACGCTGAAGAAGGAGACGTCGGTACTAGTTTTTGTCAAACATTTCCTTCAAATTTTCATAACTCACTTGTATGAATTGCAAAGCCACGTCAAAGACCATGACCGAAACTTATTCTGTCTGTTTAAAATCTGTTTATGTACCCATTTACGTACCCTGTTCCTATATTCGAATATTGTACTTCCAAACAAATATCCTTATACAGTGAATTTATTTGGAAAGAAATAAATTGGTAACATCTTTCACATTAAGTAAACATTGATTTCAAGAGCATGAAACGATATGTTACGTAATATAAACTTTCTATTTGATATAGTCCCAAAAATCGAGAGGAGTCAAATCCGGTTAACGAGCAGGCCATTCTAACGGACTGCACCCACCAATCCACATGCCTGAGTATGTCGGATCCAAGTAAACTTCCACAAGTCTAAAAAATGTGAAGGAGTACCATCTTGTTGTAAAACAATTGAATTTTCGAATTTATTTCGATTGTTGGCCACACATTCTTGAATACGTGAGTGAATGAGGTTTTGAATAATTTCCGAATATAAATCAACAGTCAGATTGTCTTCTAGATATGAGTGACCAACGATTTATTTTCCAAAATTCTTGCTCAAACATTTATTTTCTCAGAAGTTCGAGTATGACTGGTTATTATCGGACATTTTGGCGGTTCATAATTCCAGTTGAGAAAGAAGTGCAATCAAACGTTCGAACATTAACTTAGAAGCCTGTATTCTTCAGCCAGGGCCACCTACATTTGATTCACGTAACATCTTCAGTTCAAAGGGGTGAAATTACGTCTTCCAAGGAATTTCTTGACGGGTTATTCATTACAGACGCAATCATTATCGATATATATTTTCTTCCAGCTCGTCGAGCTCCAGCTACACTTCCAGTTGTATGAAAATGTTCAACCAATTCCTAGAGACATTTAGGGAAAATCGGATTATCAGGAAATCTTACATTGAACACCCCTTCTGGCTTATGAAAATTACGGCAGGATTCGGGGTGAATGAGGATCGATTCTGTTTTTTCCTTTAAAGATCTGGTGTCCGCGCCAGATCACAACAGACCACAACAAAACAGCAACTGTGTCGAATTCGGCAACACAAAAAGTTGAGTTGTCAAAATAATAAACATTTTGAAGACTTTGTGTCGCGGCGACAGTTTTTGTCAACAATGTCGCGTCGGCAGGCGGACACATCAAAAGGTTTCGGTATCCATGTTTTTGTAAACTGACTTCGCTATGTGGAAACAGTGGGAGACATTATTATTTCATTTCAAGTGTTGGTCTGTGGTGAGTATGAATTTGTATTATCGGCACCAGACAGGGTATTTTTATTGATTTGTTGTATTGTTGTTTATTTCAAACAGAAATCAGATTCACTGTTTCTTTGTAGAACTTGGGCAAAAAAACAGTGGACAGTTGAAGTCTATTTTTGTCTGTTTGGTGGAGTTGCAAGTTTCGAGTTTGTTTTCGAAATTAAAACAAGTTTTTTGTTTCTGTTTTTGAAAACTAGTCGCACGCGAGTCCGTTTGGTGAAAACCCGTCTTAACACAATTCTCTTTATTAGTGTGGTAACACGATGTGGATTTTCATCTACATTGTCGATCAAAAAAATCCTGAATCGAATTTAAAATAGAAATTCGCTTTTTTGTCGAATGCTCTGGTTCAATTCTATTCTATTGAGCAATTTCTTTCTCTCACACACTATAAACTTCGTGACCTCTATGATAACTAACTTTGGAGATGTTTCAATCCTCTTTTGCTTGCAAAGTTACGAATTATTATTTTTCCTGGTCTCCAAAATCATACATCAATAACTCCTCAACCGGATATCCAAATTGAAAACAGTAAACCTCATTGTATAGAGAACTGAAATACTTTTAGAACGAAGGGCAAGATCCCCTTTCCATTTGACAAAAAAATTTATTGTCTGCGGTTTTTTCATTAAAAAAATACTAAACAATGATTTTTTTCATTCATATTTCCTCCGACTCTGATATCTTGCCCCCGTTCATATGTAAAGGAGGAGATATTAACATCCGCACTGTATATTAACAAAGTGTGAAATATGTATTTATACGAGAAAGGAGAAGTGAGAACCAGAGAAGTACATTCCGGAGAATGATATCCAATACAACGCAGTCTCCAATAGTGTTCTTCTGCGGCTTTTGAAGAGCCACTTTTGCATATTCTTCATTCCTCGCAACCGAGTTGTAAAATAGTAAATATTGCGCAAACTGCAGAATCTCTAGCCGTATATATAAGACCGTAGACGGTCTTACGTAAACCCATAAAACTTTCACAGGCCTTGTGAATAATTGTTATATTCTAACGAAAAGACCATTATATTCCCAATTTAATGTATAATATGATTTCAGCTAGATTGGCCGTCCTCTAAAACCCTCATGTTCTGTATCATTCCATTTTAATTGAGTACTTTCGATGTAGCGATGTGGCAAAAGATTCTTGAACGTCAACGTCTGGCAATAATGCACAGGGTCAGTTGAAAATAGCTCAATCTTAAAAACTGCTAAGTATTAGGATATTTCATTAGCTTCAATAAGGTCATTGAACAACATTTTATAGTTACCAGTATTTGAGGACACCAAAAAGTGTGTTGATGTGTAATGGGTTTTGAAAACAATGTGATGCTGTGTTAGATTTCATCACAAAATTTCAAATCCATTCAACCTGGCTTGAAAAATGTCGGGCCTGAGAAAGAAAATGCGGTTTTTTTTCAAAATTGGCTCTATTCATAAACGTTAACTGCATCAAAAGCAATACAATCATTCTAGCGTCGCTTTAACATTTAACAGGAAGATCAAACTGGTCTTTCTCTTGAAAATGATCAGTTGGTGATCGAAACAAAAAGTGTCACTATTAGCACAATTACTAACAAACTTATGAGTACAATATCATGAAATTTCAACAGCTTCCTTTTGAAGGTTAGTATTTTGGGACCCTTGATGTTTTCAGTGTTTATTTTTGATTACCCCACTTTCTTATCACATTGTCAAGTACATCTATACGCAAATGATATACAGTTATATTTGTCTTTTCATAACATCGATACAGAAAGTTTCGTGGCCAATATTACCACAGATTTGCACAAAACATTCCTATACTCGGAGAATCATGGACTGAAAATCAATCCAAATAAAACTTTGGCCTTATGCATAGGATCTCAAAGACAAATAGTAGAAACTTAGTGTAACTTTAGGCTCACTCTCGATAACGCAGACATTGACTGGGTAGACAGTGCTTAAAATCTTGGCGTAACCATAGATAGCTCTTTGTCTTTCTATGAACATGTGACAAACATTTTCAAAGTATCATTCTTCAACCTCAAATCGCTAGACAAATTCAAGTATCGGCTATCAGAAGAAATGAAACTCAGGTTAGTTAAAACTCTTATTTACCCCCATATCGAGTATTGTTGTTCGGTGTATCACTGTTTTTTGCCGCAATATAACAAGCAGAAGTTACAACGTACACAAAATGCTTGCATGCGATTCGCATGCTTTATACCATATGGTTAACATGTCACACCATTTTTGTAGAAATTAAGGAGATGAATGTGAGGTACAGAGTCAAACTTAAACAGCTAGAGTTATTTATACAGGGTGTAACTAAATAAGTGTAAAACATTTAAGAAGGTGATTCCTCATCGAAAAAAAGATAGGATCTTTCATATGAAGAAATTTTATGTTCCCCCTTAAAGGGGGAACATAAAATTTGTATGACAATTTTTTTCACAAGCAATGAGAAAGTTACAATATTCAAATTAAGTAAGGGGTGGAAAACGCAACCCCTAAAATGTATTTCCAATGTAACTTTTTGTCTTATTATTTGTTTACCATTTAAGAATGTATTTCCGATAGCCTGTTTCATTCTAAACAAAAAATGTCTCTTGGGTTTTTTGCCCAAAACAAACCAGTTTGCAGCAAAAAATTATTTTACGATCGACTACAGAGATACATCGTCATAAGTGCGAAAATACGAATCTAATATATCTAGTAGGTCGCTATTAGCGATAGTGATAATTAAATTGGTATGATGCGGTCAGTTTGAGAATTTTCGAAATTCAATTAATACTAATTGTGTATTGTTGTTCTGTTCTCAATTTGTTACTTTAATAATTCACTTGTTTTTAAAATGGCATACACAAATGAGGAAATGGCTGATATGCATTACGTTTACGGTCTGTTGCAGGGGAATGGGTTAGAATCTTCTGGAAGATATGCTGAAATGTATCCTCAACGGCAGCATCCTTCATATAGAATATTTGCTCGACTTCATCAACGATTACGAGAATCTGGTTAATTCGACAAAAGAACGCAGGATTGTGGTCGCCATCGAGAAGTACGAACACCACAGCTAGAGGAAGCAGTACTTAATTTGATTGAAGAACGACCTACTACCGGTACTAGAAAGATTGCTTTCCAGCTAAATGTTGATAATATGACGGTATTTCGAATTTTAAAGGAACAACTCTTATACCCTTACTAGCTGCAACGAGTACAGGCACTGTTACCACGAGACTTTCCGAACCGTCTTGAATTTTGCAATTGGATGCTGGAAATGATTAGAAGAAATTGTGACTTTCTGAAGACGATAGAATTCACAGACGAATGTAGTTTTTCTCGGGACAAGATTAATAATTTTCATAATTACCTACATATGGGCTGATGAAAACTCTCACGCTATTGTCGAAACTAACCATCAATTAACGTGCGGCTCGGAGTTATTGGGGATGATTTAATTGGTTCTCATTTTCTACCTCCTCGATTAAATGGTGAGGCATACGTTCAATTTTCAAGAGAAGTGCATCCAGTACTGCTGGAGGAAGTTCCTTTGGACGTCAGAAGGGATATTTTTTCATGCATGATGGGGCTACCGTCCATTTTAGTCAAGTAGCACGTCAGCATTTACCTGAAACATATACAAATCAGTGGATAGGTCGAGGAGAACCACAGAACTGGCCCGCTCGATCCCCGGATCTCAATCCTCTCGATTTCTCTATTTGGGGCCATTTATAGCATTTGGTTTATCGTACTCCTGTTCGCGATGAAGAGGACTTGAGAAACCGCATCATCGATGCGTGCAGGTTAATCAGAGAGACTCCAGGAATATTTGAGCGAATACGTGGCTCAATGCGCCGACGTCTAGACGCATGCGTAATGTCTGAAGGTAGACATATTGAACATTTAGTATGATTTCTACATGTTGTGTATTTTGTTATTAATAAATTAGTTTTGTTTAGTACCCTTTAATCGTTTAATGCAGATACTAACTACAAAATAACAATAAATCCAGTTCGCGTTTATGACGATGTATCTCTGTAGTTGTTCGTAAAATAATTTTTTGCTGCGAACTGGTTTATTTTGGACAAAAAACCCAAGAGACATTTTTAGGCTATCGGAAATAAATTTTTAAATGGTAAACAAAAATAAGACAAAAAGTAACATTGGAAATAACTTTCAGGGGTTGCGTTTTTCACCCCTTACAACCATGGGGTAAACCAAATAAATTACTGGCTAAGTGTCTTTTTGGTAGTACAAAACGTCAGGTCAATTTCAATATTGTGACTTTTTCAGTGCTTGTGAAAAAAATTGTTATACAAATTTTATGTACCTCCTTTAAGGGGCTGTATCTTAACAAGGGATGCTCCAATGAAGTTTCTTTATATGAAAGATCCTATCTTTTTTTCGATGAGGAATCACCTCCCTTAATGTTTTACACTTATTCAGTTACACCCTGTATAGTTTATTAGGCAGGCATTCTGACATACTTATGGTCAGTTTGAGAAATAACTCATTCAACATACCTAGACACCGTACTTCCAAATTTCAAGGATGCTTTTCTCATATAGCCCCTTCTTATCTGAATGAAATTTTATCCCTTTTGAATCATAATATTCATCAATTTAAGAAAGAAATAAAAGCACAGATACTTACTGCTCAGTGCTAATTTGAAATTCAATGTATGGAAGTGCAATGAAATTGTTAAAGTGACCAAAATAATGTTAAGAATATTAAGAGTTATTAGCAACTATATGATCTATTTTTTTTCTCTTCTCTATCATTATTATGAGAGTAAATAAATATTTTTATAATTATTTTATTACACTCAAGGACATACCAAAAAGTACATATCAGACCAGAGGATTAGAAAAAACACTTAGACAAAAGTGTATTCAATCTGTGGATGACTACTTTGAAGGAAACAAAATTTAATGTGATGAATAAATAAATACATTTCGATAAAAATGAAAATTAACATTACTTTTTGAACAGTCAGCGTATGCATTATCTAAGAGAATAATGAATGTTATTTGTACCCATTTCCATAATATATCCTTCCAAAGAGAAAACTGCGAACATGTGTATTCTCGAATCACTCGATAATATACGCATTCGAAACACTTGCAGTAAAAAGTCAAAACACAAACTAGTATCGCTAATGAATACTGATCGATTCCATTTGTTAACCAAATCGACGAACGTGGAATAATTTTAACTTTGTTGACTAATCAGACGTAGCTGGAGATATCCGAAATCAACGGAACTTCAGATCAATGAACTGTGATTTTTTCCTCGCTTAAATTCAAGAGTAATCAATTTCGATAAGTGGTTTGAAGTTTGATTTATTGCTGAATGATAAGATTTTTCCAGATGTGTCAGGTGCATTATCTTCAAGTAGCGTTAAGAGACTTATCAGCTCGATTCATCAGAGTTACCAGTAGCTGCACTTGTACGGCAGTGAAGGATCCACTTTATTCGGTTTCAAATTATGTTTTCAAGCCACTCAAAAGGTATCATTCTCATTATCTTCGTACACTTCAAATCATATACTTGGAGATTTCATCAATGTGCTCTCTGAATTATTCTCAAAATGATTTAGCGATTAGGTTGGGTTAGGTTAGGTTAGGTTAGGTTACATTTTTATTGCAATTTTACTAGTCATTACTTTTTTGTTTTAATTTTTATTTTATTTTAACAGCCTAATTACATGGAAATTCTTATTACAAATTAGTTGTGTAAGCTTATTTCTATACATATACACTGAAATATTTATTTTTAAAATTATTCACTGCGATCACAGTTATATTTATAATAAATAATTAATAACATCATATCTGAAACCTGAGAAGGAATTACTGAAATCTAAATTTTTTAAAACATTAATTTCATTTGCTTTACAAAGCATGGTTGAAAGAAGATTCAGAGCAGTTATTTTTTTACTTGCCTTGGGTAGTTTAAAAGGAGAAACATTAAAATCTATGAGTTCGATTATGTTTATAACTGTAATATTGTTGTTTATCACCTTGTATAAAAACATTATTTGTGGTACATCCCGTCTAATGTAAAGAGACGAACTACAATACTCAGAAGTCGAAACTTGTGCAAGCTGAGGACTAACGAGGTCTTACCTTTCAACGTGTGATTCCTAACAGGGGTTGGACGATAGTGAGTGAAAATCGATCGTTCAGCCTGCGGCTTGAACCACCGAACCAACACCCACGTCGAAGCAACCGGCTACCGACCGACCGAAGGGAACAAGGGAACCGACCGAAGAAAGGTAACTTAAAAAAAGAGATACTCATCCTGAATTTTCATAACTGACTTTTAATATATGTTTTGTAGAATGTTATTCTAAAATAGTATCATAAGTGTCACGCACTTTCCATGGACCATAACTTTTATCAGAGGCTTTGAAGCTTCACAAAAAATAAATAAACATCAATTAATATTTAAGTGAGTTAATGTATTGCATTTATTTATTTTATTTATTCGGCGCAATTTGGTTTTATGAAGAATTATTTTCACTTTATTACAAAAAGGTAATAATTGAAACAAAAATCATTTTATGAAGAAGCTATTGCTATGACTAAGTGAATAAAGTATTTTTTTATCTTTTGATAAATCGTAATCATCGTCATAATCATTGGAATTTTCTCATTGGACGAATCATGATATTTTCCATTCGAGTTATCATTCTTATCATCATCAGCTAAGTTGTCGTTGCTGGCAGCTTCTTTTTAAAAAAATAGATAGTAACAAATTATAAAACAAAACTGCAAATATATATTTTTTTTAACTTGAAGTCAAAGTAGAGTAGGTGCGGTTGCGTCTCCTCGTAATTGGTCACCATCAAAACAATAAAAAGGATACTGGTTTTCTTCTAAAGTCCACCTATTGTTTTCAGGAGTTAAAATGCTTGCATGGTGGTAAACTGCCAGTATAATTTCTTTTTAACTTTTTGGATTGAGTTATTCGTTAATACTAGATATTCTGGATCTGGATCTCCAAATTTCATAAACGCTTGCTGATATTCATGTTTCTTCATTGATATATTGAATGTTATTTGTTTACCTTTCTCAAAAAGGGGGAATTAAAGTCACATCCAGTCAATGTATGAAATCTTCGCAAATTTATACCCAAAAATGGTCCCAAGTGCTCGTCAACTGTTAAATTAATTTATGTGTGTATGGCTGAATAATGTTTATGTTTAGGGGATGTTCGATCACTACAATTTATTTGACTAATGAAATATAACTTTGTAATAGTTACCTTAATAATGAATTCAAAAAGCAAACATGTAAAAATAAGTTGTATTCGTTTATTTTTTGTGGAGCTTGAAAGCGTCTGACAAGAGTTTTAATCCGACCGGTATTCGGCGTCGACCACCGGTAAGCATGTGTGCTAGGTCCCGCATCCACATGTGGTTCACTATTGGAATTTGGACGACCGGTATAAAATTGGCCTTCCAAAATCGGTGTAAGGTTGCATTAATGTCATATTGAAATTTTGTGAATACAAGGACAATGATGTTTTTCTTGTTGGACGTTGGGGACGGTGGGGGGAGATGTGGAGACTCCCCCCATCTCCCCCCATGGCGACAGCCCTGTATATACTTCATACGATCCTGCGATAAAAGTTCATAAAAGTTTATTAATTTGTTAATTATATTTGTTATAACTATTACAAAATGAAATATCTAAAAATTGTTGATCAAATTTTTTTTCCAATTGATATTTAGCTATGTCTGTTTTCACATTAAACAATGGCAGTTATTAACATAGGATATGAATTTTTTACATAATTTTTTAATTAAATTGTTTTAAACAAATAGAGAAATTCAATATTTTTAAGAAATTTGTTTGCCATTTCATTGTCTAGATTATTATGATTAAAAAAAATCTTCCTAATTTTAATTTTTAATTGTTTAAAATCTATTTTTTCATATTTCAATTGCTTAAATCATTACTTAAGAAATAATTGTGCTTTTAAAAATCATAATTCACACTTTCAAATAGTTTGTCAAAAAATATTTTTCATTAATTATTTAATTGTTTATTAGTTTGTTATAAACAAATATTGACCAGAAAAAAAATATAACGTTGGTCAATATTTGTTTATAACAAATTGTTAAATTAATATACAATTAAATGATAAATATTTTTTGTTGCCAAACTATTCAAAAGTGTAAATTATGATTTTCAAAAGCAAAATTATTTCTTGATTAGATAATGATTTATACAATCGAAATATAAAAAAAAAACGATTTCAAACAATTAAAAATTAAAATTAAGAAATTTTTTTTTAAATTATAATTATCTCTAGACAACAAAAAAGAAAAAAAAATCAAAAATATTGAATTTCTAAAACAATTTAATAAAAAAATTACGTAAAGACTTCATATCCTATGTTAATAACTGCCATTGTTTAATGTGAAAACCGACATAGCTAAATATCAATTGAAAAAAAATTATCAACGATTTTGCAATAGTTATAAAAAATCGCAGGATTATATGAAGTATATACATCAAAAGGGCTCCACGAAGTTTAAAATTTATAGGCCAATTATTCATACCTTTTATCCTATTATTTATGCCAACGGAGATTGGGAAAACATTTGCTGGTTAACAATTGTTGTGGAATTGGCCGCGGTGGTAGTGCGCCCGACTCACGATCGGAAGACCGTGGGTTCGAATCCCGCCTCGACCAGATATTTTTCTCGAGGGAACGTGTTAGGAATCACACATTAAAAGGTAAGACCTCGTTAGTCCTTAGCTCGCACAAGTTTCTCAACTTCTGAGAAACAGATTTTAAACAGATTTTTTTATACAATTGAATAACTTTTTGAAAAATGGTGATAAAACGTTTTTTTCTACGGGACTCGTTTCATTCAAGTGTTAGGAAGGTACTAGATTTTTTCAAAATTTCAAAATGACATTTTATGTTATAAAAAAATTAGTTCTTTTGATAAACTCTCTTTAGCGGCAGCGCGTTTATGTCGTAACAGCCGCGCGGAACCGTATTTTTAACGTCAAAATAAAATTATAAATAATGGAGATAGAGGTTTGGGAGTCGGGACTTTTTTATCGGAAATTTCCTCCTCTTTAACGAGCTTTTTTCAAAATTGCTTGAATATTAATATTTTTTGAGTTATCAACGAAAAACTAAATACCATTTTTTTAATCTTATTTTGTTAATAAAAATTGCAATTTTTTACCTGCACCAAAATCTTTCAAAAACATTTTTCTATAGGTGATTCCGAATCGAATGAGCTATCGCTCATATTTTTAGGACCTTCATCTCTATTTTTCATGTTTTTGAACTTGTTGATTAGACTACTATAGAAGAGAGACAAATTCCCAACCTTTCTTCGATGTTCCAGTTTGCAAGTGATGTTCGCTTCTCCAATCAGGCGGATGGCTCTTTTCTGGATGGCGGAGCTCCATATATGGAAACAATACTCCAAAGAACGTCTGATCTGAGCTTTATAAAGCACCAAAAGTTGCTGAGGTGTGTACAGTTTTCTGTTACGAAACAGTGTTTCTAGCTTTTGCAATTTCACCGACATGATTGTGCCAAGACATATTGGACGTTTCGAATGCGTTACACCCAGTTAAGTCGTTGCGAAAATTAGAACGATGGTATATTCCACACATAATGACATCAATAGGTCTTTCTAACGAATAAAAATTTTCTCTCACACACTTTGTTTCAATTGAATCTAATAATTGGGTACGTTATACTTACCGGTATATGGATGAAAGTTCCGTTTTGCAGAACAGGATGGGAGTAGAGCGGCACGACGGGCACTTGACCGTTTTTGAGGAGAATCGGGCCCTGGATTGGCGTAACGGGTATGTGTGTGTACTCCTCCTCGTAGTCATAGTCTATGATTGCGTGCACGTTCGATTTAGACCCGTTGTCTGTCGGACGATTGGGCGGCTGGGGGCGGCTTTTGGTATTTTGCGGCTGCCGATTTTCCGGATGTCTGTAAGGCGGGTACTCTTCGGCTAGGAACTGTTTCTGGGGAGGGGGATATGAGTAAGACCCTTCAGGGGCTTGGTAGGGGGAAAAGGGTTGTGGAGGCGGGAAGTAGCTGGCTGCGGGTGGCGGCGGGGTGGCCAGGTACGGCGAGCCGCTGAAGTTGAAGAGGGCCATTTTGGTGTTTTGTTATTGGCTGCTATGCTTTGAACGGTTCATTTTTGGGTACTACTGAGCCAACTGAAACAAAGGAACAAGTGTTATAATCTCTTATTGCCAGGCTTACTTTACAACTGAAGATTGCGCCACGGCTGTGCAACCGCACACGATTAATCAATTAAAAATCAATGAAAAACGTCGACGATGGCAAGTTCAAAGATGAAAATATATTAACACAACGAATCCTATAACTTACCTATCTAGATTGTCATTAGACGAAGGTAACGAAATAGTTCTGTGTAACATTGAATTGTAGACTGCTAATTCATGACTGTCGGGATGGAAAAAAACATTTGAGATTGTGTTATGTCTGTAATGGCTCGGTTTTCTAAATATATTGAACTCAAATTCATCATAATTATGAGCTATGGTCAAGTTTTAGAAATCAATCTGTTTCTCTGTCTCTGTTACGAGTGTATGTTTTCATGAAGATCATTCATAAATGCCATCATTCAAACAGCTGTCGTGTAGTACCTCTGGAACAGGCGAAAATATCGTCTACATATCTATAGTGGTCTCCAAAATTTAAATAAATATTTTGACTGAAAGTGGTCGGGGGAAAGGGGGTAAGGCCCATTGGTAAACCCTGTAATCTTTAAAAGAATACGCGACGTATTGGTGATACATTAAGCTGCATCAAGTAGATCCGCTATTGTTGACAATTGCGAGTCATTTACGTACTCTGTTGAGTTTTAAAACTCAAACTTTGTCATTTTCGAGCAATAGCAATCAAGCAACCAGCATAGATACCGTTTGCTATGATATTGCTAAATAATTCCGTTAAAAAATGGAAATTTATCGACAACATTTTCAGGTTTTATGGCATGTTGATGAGAGAATCAATGATATAAAACCGGAGACAATCAAGTTTATCGACACCATTTTTAGGTTTTATGACATGTTGATGAGAGAATCAATGATATAAAACCGGGGACAATCAAGTAGATCCGCTATTGTTGACAATTGCGAGTCATTTACGTACTCTGTTGAGTTTTAAAACTCAAACTTTGTCATTTTCGAGCAATAGCAATCAAGCAACCAGCATAGATACCGTTTGCTATGATGTTGCTAAATAATTCCGTTAAAAAATAGAAGTTTATCGACAACATTTTTAAGTGTTATGGCATTACTGTTGATGAGAGAATCAATGATATAAAACCGGGGACAATCAAAACGTGCGGCAATCGGCGTGCATTTTTTGTCTTCGGTACCTGAAAAGCGAATTTAACCTGAGTCATATCGGTGAGTGGTACAAGCGGTTGAGACACGAGGTCACACAGTTACTCGTGAATCTTTAAAAATGTCCCATTGCGCTAGTTATCGAACAATATTTTATAATTCGAACCACTATATTTACAGCGTCTAATAATACATTAACCGTTGCTTGATAGTTTAAATACCGAAAGATATTTATGATACGACTCTTGAAAGTTCAATGCGAGATCAATGAAAGTGAACGTGTTCTACAGAGCGATGTCGAAATATATTCCGAGAAGACGGCGCGAACGATTCTGATTCATGAATGCGATAAAAATATTTCATTGAATATTTACACTATTTTCAATATTTGATTGTGAAGTTCCTACATTGACGTTATATAAGTAAACCAAGAACTGAAAGGGAAGGCAGAGAACTGGTTCTCATGAAACAAGTTGAAGCTAAATAGGGATGAAACCCAAATCAACCCATATCATCAAATAACCGCTTAACAAATAACAATCATGTTCTGTATCTGTATCTGTAGAGAACGGAGGGTGAGTGTAAACACATTGTACATCTTCCCGAGGAGTTGTCCTCCTAGATCATCGTCCAACCTGTCCTTTCCAGGAAGGTGGACAGGTCGTTAGGAAACATCTCCTTTATATCGGCAGATGTAGGCCAAGACTCGCCGAACACACACTCTCTTATTGACGATAATCCCGGACACTCGCATAGGACATGCCTGACAGTTTCATCTCCCTGTCCACACATCCTGCATAGAGATGTGTCCATTAGCCCCATGTTATGGAGGTGTTTCTTTATTTGACAGTGGCTAGTCAGAAATCCTACTGTTAAGCGTAGATTTTTCCTGGTCTTCGCCAGATATTTCTTCAGCGCCAGCTGCCCAGGGTGATCCTGACAAGATTGCATCCTTTGGTTTCATCCCATCTCTTTGAGCGTGGGTGTAACGTTTGGCTAGTTCCGCAATTGTCAAAGTTATCAGGCCGTAAGTGCCACTGGGTCCTAAAATGCTCAGTCCAGCCGCTTTTTTGACTAAAGACTCGGCAATGCGATTATCTTTACTTCTGTCGTGCCCTTCAATCCACCTCAGGATAACGTTATTATCTACCGTGGCTTTGGCTAAATCTTGGTGGCACTCTAGTACCAGACCTGAGGTAACACGTTGTCTGTTCAAGGCTAATAGGGCTTGTCTATTGTCTTTCGTAGCGATTCAGATACCAGCCAGTTCTGTTTGAACTACGCTGGTATTTTTTCCCATTCCCCATTTAATCTTTAGGCTCAGTGATCTGGAGTACACTCCACATCCTTAGCCTTCTTTTATTTTTTGAGCCGTCTGTATATATGCGTATTGCATTTGTAGCATCTGACTGTGTGTTCTGTTTTATTTGTATTTTGTAGGGTTCATTTAACACAAACCTGGGTTCAATTGCATCACTGGTTGCCTGCAGCAGAGGTTGCGCAGTGAGCGCTTCTTGTCAAAGGCTCAGCCTCAATTGACCCATTCCTCCTTAACGCAGCCTTCTTAACGTACAGATCCAGAGGGGTCAGACTAGTAATTAATTATATTGCCGCGGTTGGTGTTGTTCTCATGGCTCCTGTGATGTTTAAACAAGCCAATCGCTGTATTTGATATAATTTTTGGATGGCCCTTGCTTGTAGAACTTTCGGTCTCCATGCCTTGGCTCCATACGTTAACATAGGTCTTATTATTTAAGTGTAGATGCAGGTGACCACACGGGGGTTGAAAGACCCCATGCGCCTCCCACTGTCCTCCGACATTGCTCATAAGCCACGTATGCTCTTTTTGCTCTACTCTGTAGATGAGAGTTCCATGTTAGCTTCTTGTCGAGGATAATACCAAGGTATTTCACCTCTTCAGAGAAGTTTAGTTTGCTTTTGAAGATTTCGGGAGGTTTTAAGCCCGTTAAACTTCTTTTCCTGGTGAAAAGGACCATCTCAGTCTTCTTGGGATTGATCTACAGTGAGTGTTCCTTACACCATGTTTCTATCAATTTGAGCCCATCCTGCGCTCTATCGCACAGTGTGTTCACAAATTTGCCGGTCTGCATGATAACTAACATCTGCATATGCAATTGTGTAGAATTCATTATTGTTGATGTGATTGATCAGGGTATCATGTTAAACTGTTTGGCATTACTGTCGACGATTCACTTAAATGGGGAAGTGACATTGAAATGTTGTGTAAAAAACTATCCAGCCAACTCTACTTCGTAGGCTGAAGAAAGTTCCAAGCACCCAAACACCAATAACCTGCTATCACTCACTATTCCACACTCACACACACCCATATGGTGCACTCCTTTGGGGTACGTTTCCCTATGCTCTCAGAGCATTCCGTATGCAAAAAAAGCTTTTGTGAATTTCAAAATCATGCAATTGCCTTGTGTTTTCCTCTACTACACACTGCTTCAGATTAACAAGAATAAATGTATATACTTTTCCCATTCAGACAATTACACTACCAGACATGCACAGAAACTGATACGACCCTGGGTCAAGCTAGAAACGTCAGGTGCTCCATTTACTGGATATCAAACTACAAATAATATGTCTTCTGATCTAGTCTTGTTGAGCACTAATGTATTCAAGAGTAGACTGGAGAAATATATTATAAAATACTGTTTTTATAATTTAAAAGATTACAGGAACTGTACATACATATCGAGTGGTCCAACGAAAAGTATGCACCTTGCTTTTCTCGTTTTTTTGTAACTTAACGCAAAAATGCTCGGACAGGTCAATTTCGCTTTTGAGGGGGACACATTTTAGATGTATTTTTCTACCTGTGCCTTCAACCCCCTAGTGAGGGTGAGTAACAACCCTAAAATTTCAAATGGAGTGGGGTCGAGTGATATATTATTTGGAAGGGCACAAAATTCTCTTTCCAATGATACCTAATTTGTTGTATTTACTTGAATAGTTATAAAAAAAGCAAAAACATTTACTCGATATTTTTGGTGTTAATGAAAATGCGAAAAAAACGCCATTTTTTATCACTACTACATTCCTCAATTTCTCTCGTGCGTTTTTTGGTTCAAATAACAACAGCAGATAAGTGTACAAAAAGAATTTAGGCAAACGTTCATTGATTCAGTTCGGTTGCTTTTGAAATTATTTCAACTTTACTGTAAAAATGGTTTATTACATTCCTGAACGAGTTGAAATTGTTAAAAACTTTATTATCAACATAATAGTTGTGCTAGACTTACTGCTCGCCTCTTTAATAACAGTCATCCCGGGAAAAATGTGAATGATTCGTACGTTGCCAAGTTAGTCCAAAAGTTTGTCGATACGAGATCTGTCTGTAATGTGAAACACCAGCCACGGAAACCGATCAGAAATGAAACAGTGGAAGTCGCTGTTTTGGGACATGTTGAATTGGATCAAACTCAAAGTACCCGTCAGCTTGCTGCAGCTTCAGGTGTTTCCCGTTCGTCCATAATACGGATATTAAAAGCCTATACATATCATCCGTACAAAATTAAATTAGTACAGAAACTCAAAGAAGATGATCCTGATAGAAGGCTGCATTTTTGTGAACAACTGAGCCAGCTACTAATTGATGATCCGCACCTATCATGCAACACGTGCTTTTCCGATGAGAGTACATTTTTTTTGAATGGAGCTGTGAATAGGCATAATTGCCGTTACTGGGATGACAGTAACCCACACTTATTCCGAGAGGTTCATACCCACTACCCTCAAAAAATCAATGTCTGGTGTGGCATATTAGGTAGTCATATCGTAGGGCCACTTTTTATTCCTGGGAATTTAACTGGTGAGGTCTATCTGAACATGCTTAAAGATACAATTGATCCTCTCATAACAGAAATAATTGAAAATGACCAAAATCATAATGATGATCGGCTTCATTTCCAGCAAGATGTAGCACCTCCTCACTATGTTGCTCCGGTAAGAGAGTTTTTAGATGACCGGTTTCCTGGACGGTGGATTGGAAGAAGAGGCCCCATCGAATGGCCTGCCAGGTACCTGATCTATTGCCTTTAGATTCTTTTCTTTGAGGACACTTGAAAAATAAATGTTTTGCTACGCAGCCCGAGTCCATAGAAGATCTTCGCCAACGAATTACAGCAGAGTGCAGAAGTATAACACCTGATATGCTATAGAATGTTAGGAATAGATTTGAACAAAATCTGTATTATTGTATGGAAGCAAATGGGTCCCATTTTCAGCACTTGCTGAAGTAGGATTCTACTAAGTCAATTACACATTTCAAAGTACTGGGTTGTAGTTGTTTTTCTTCATAATACCTACATATTTGAGTGGAATACAACAAATTAGGTATCATTGGGAAAATAATTTTGTGCCCTTTCAAATGATATATCACTCGACCCCACTTTCCATTTAAAATTTTAGGGTTGTTACTCACCTTCGCTAGGGGGTTGATGGCACAGGTAGAAAAATACATCTAAAATGTGTCCCCTCAAAAGCAAAATTGACCTGTTCGAGCATTTTTGCGTTAAGTTACAAAAAAGGAGAAAAGCAAGGTGCATACTTTTCGTTGGACCACTCTGTATAGAGAATGTTTTTAAGATTTTCATGTTCTAGATGTTGTGCTGTGCAGTCACAAATTCTACCATTTTTTCATTTATACACAATTTGGTACTTGTAACCATCTGTTTCTCTGACTTGTCATAAGAGTTATTTATCTGTTTCTCTGACTTGCCATACTAGTTATTTATGTATCAAGGGCGTAAAATAGGCTTTTATGGACCGCAGCGTGTAAGTAATACCTCTTTATATTTAGAACACGATAGAAATATATTTGTTGTCAATTTTTGCGACAAAAAAGGGTGAATTGTACCCCACCAGATATAAGCGGAGCAGCTGAGGTGGTGCAACGGGAATAATGTAAAAGATAAGAACTATATAGAGAGTGCAGTTCTTGCCTATTTTCTGGACCTCGAATTCATGCGAATTTTTTTTAACTTTTACGCTCAATTTCATACATAATCATATTCATTCCCAAATAATATCCAATGGAGACCGCATACTCAGGGATTTCTGGAAGGAACAATCTCTAATTAATAAATTGATGGCTGCAGCCGTTACTACGTGGTAGGAAATCATGATGAAAAGAGAAATGAAAATTTCTATGTTTTTTACCACATTTTAGCTCAATCAGGAACATGATAAGACTGAGTTTTCTCAAAGAACCGTTTATGATTAATACCTTCTAATCATTATCAAAAATGTGTCAATATCTGCTTCTCTTTCACTTTCATGTAGTTATTTCCGTTTGCTTTTCTTTCTTCATTGAATTTTATTTAAATCTTCGAATAAATTAGGTCCAAATGAACGTCTGCTTCTATCAACGGATCATCGTCACTTTCCTTTCAGCAGCGAATTTGCATAAGCATATAAATCACTGTGAAATTACAATAATCTCTTTATATACAAATGTTACAATAGAAGGCTGGGCCAGTTTTATTTGTGTGATGCAAAGTCCACTTGATAGTTAATTGGCCGACTAGTTTCATTGATTCAGTCATGGAAAACAAAGCTGGTGTCGAATTGAAATTTGAAAAATCTATAGCAAATGGAACTTCAAACGTTCAAGTCAGTCTCTATATACCTACACAGTAGGTTTAATGGACTGACGCCTATTAGAAAACAACTACTCCCCTGGCTAATACCACGAAGGACGTTGGATTATATCCGACAGGCGTCATTGCAGGAATCTTCACAGAAAATTGTAGTTTGTGATATCGCCTTTTATTACTACCGCACAAATTCGAGCCGTTTTCCACTGCTCAGGGAAGGCAGAAGTTGAATTAATTGAGTTGAATATGCCTATTAGAGGTATAGAGAGAACGTCGATGCAGTCCTTTATCACAAGACTAGGAACATTGTCAACGCCTGCGGTGAGAAGTCTGTAATGGAAACGGATATCTAAACTTTTTTAGGCCGCCGTTTTTAATCCTAGACGTCACGAAGAAGTATCTGATTTACTTTATGAAGAAAGAATCGTGATATGTTGAAGGGGATAGATTTTCAGGCGAGATTAACTTCTGCGAAAAAGGGTTACCACATCATTTGGTAACATCTTATAGGTAAGAGGCAAAAATTGAGAATTGGGCGATGATTGTGATATTAGGTAGGGAGTTCCCCAGGACTCGAATTCAGGCCCCTTTTTTCATGTTATTTGCTAATGATCTTTCATAAGTAAAACAAACTCGACATTTGTTACAAGTTATGCTGACAGTACAAATATTTTGATTGTTGAAGACAACATGGATACACTCCAAAAAACTGCCGAGGATATATATGATCAAATCATGTTGTGGTCTGAGAAGAACAATTTGAAACTTAACAAATCGAATGTGATACTATATGAAAATAGTACAAAATCAATTAGTCCTGTAGTCTCTGCACCTCTAGTATGCTCTTAAGATTGTACCATGCTAACTTCCATTCACAACTTCGATATGGTATTATCAACTGCGGTATGAGTGCTTTTGTCAAAAGGATATTTCTCCTCAGAAATATGTTGTTAGAATAATAGCAAAGCTAGGGTACCAAGATTCATATAGAGATGCTTTTAAACAGCTTTTAAACAGTTGTCAGCACTTATATACTAGAGACTAATGCATACGTTCACAAACATAAATACAATGTTCAGTTCTCTCTTCCAAAACATAACCACAGTACTCTTTCTAAAGATCTTATCTTACCAAACGCTCATAGAACTTGAATCACTTCGTTCAGGTCAGTCTCAACTCACTACAGTGTAGGTTAATGGACTGACATCCTTCAGAAAACAACCACTCCCCTGGCCAATACCACGAGGGGTGTTGGATTATATCCGTGTCAGTGCAGGATTCTTCACTGAAGTTATTCCTGCATATGCTGTTGACGATACAACTGCCGCAATATATTTTAAATTACTGTAACACATTTGCAGACCTGTTTCCGGCTGTTTGGCCACTCGTCAGTGCAAGGTGGTGTATATCATCAACATGAAGTCGATTATTTCCGATAATTGAAAATCGAATTCCTTCAGAGTATCATTTCTCGAACTAGGCTGAAGTGGATAACAAACAACAGATTTGTCATCGCCCCATCTGCCCGTGAACGAGGTAACCAACCGCATATTCTAAATTTGACCAATTCCTCGTATAAGGAATGTCAGTGGGCAAGTGATATCTGATTGAATTCCATAACAAATGTTTGGAATACAGTGAAAAGGGTTCATATAAAAGTAGGTATTTGTTTTGAAAGTATTTTTTTGTGTAATTCAATATTTATCACAGATTATATGTATATGTCATGTACTCGTATATGTATGTATATGTATATGATTATGTTAATACATGCATATGTCAGAGTATATGTTATCAGAGTATTTTATAACCGGAAGAATATGAATTAATTGTGAAGACCTTGCTTCTTAATCAGTGTTGTTATCAGTAAATTATACATAGTACATGAATAAAAATGGTTACCAGTGTGTACTACAAATACTAGGTTATTACAGCAAATGTGCTATTTCAGTTAACGAAAAGATCATTATTCTTAATATGTATGACACTCTCATACACTAACATCATTCGTGTACCGTTGATACTCTGGTGGAAATGTGTTCGCAAATGACGAGAGTTTCGAAACCAAAACCATCTTTGGGAAGGAAAACTGTGTCTGAAGAAAAGAGAATTGAAACTTTCTATGTTTAGTGGTAAGAAACAAAGAAAGTTCCCATTCTCCTTTCTTCATTATGATTTCCTACCACGTAGTAACGACTACATCCATCAATTTATTAAAACTGTGTCTGTTGATGAAAATTACAAATTTGCAATAAGTAGAACAGTATATACATTTTATTTTAAGAAAGAAATACCGACCATCGTCGAAGTAATGGGAGCTTCGGAAGAATAATAAAGTCTCCAAAAGCCATTTTTTAATTTATCCTAAATATAATCCTTTCGATTTCAACAAGATTCCTATGGCTGGGATTGAATCATCTAAGCGAATGAATGTCATTTCGTACTTTCATCGATGACATGGGTGGATTCAACCCATTCCGTGACAAAAAGTCGTAATTTTATGAACTAATTGAGTAATTTTTCTCATAATGTTATTCGTATTTGCTACTGAAGAGCCGATGAGGCAAGTGTCTTATGGCGAAACATCGAATGTCTACCAGTGAGGATGACAGTGTTCCATTCAAGTGGAATTTCACCTATTTCATTTACTATATTCTGTAGGAATCCCGTGAAAGATATCTGATTCGATTCCGTTACGAATGTTTGGAATGCAAACTCAATATAGAAAAGTGTTTTTTGTATAATTCAGTGTTTATATAAAAGTATGTGTTTCGAAAGTAATGTTTTTCAGGTAATTCAATGTTTATATTAAAGTAGTTGTTTCGAGAGAGATTTTCTTCCAGTTTGTGCCAGAAGGTTACTTCTGTACATGATCTAGATATTGAGTTGATTTTTTTGAAATTGACTTCCTTCCCACATGTTTTTCTGTATAAAGCTCGAGAAGTAGAAAGGCAAAACCTTTCTTTCCCATGAATCAATTTCTCCTAAAAATATACCATTTTTAATTGCATCATGTTGTATCATAAAATTTGTGATTTTGTAAAGTAGGTAGTTATTGAAAATAATCTCACGATAAATTGTTACTTAAATGCTTAATATCACGTATTTTCATCAAATATCGGCCAATTCCAGCCCAGGTAGTGTTCTGACTGTCAGTGTATGAATTTCTAAATGGGTGTGAAATAAAATACTGATAGTTGTGAAACAAATTTCGATATCACGAGATTTATTCGTAACTGCTGGGTGCGATGATATTCACTTCGAATTTACAGACATACAGTCAAACCCCTCAGTTTCAGTACAAAACCCTGGACCTGCAGCCTTCCGAAAACGCATGGGATTGAGCAAGACACCTATTAGTCGTATCTAGGTGACCACTTTCGTTTTCATCTGAACTCACCTCGGGCCGCAGAACTTCACACTCGGCAAGACAGTTTCCTGCTTATCTTCCTCGAACCGACCGACCAAATGTCAACACCTCCGTCGGTAAAACGGACACCTTCGATCGAAAATAATCAACGGTTCGAAAAAAATCAAGCGCCGGCCACGCACGCTTCGATTTGTGAAAGCGCAAAAGGAGACTGTCGTTCCATTGCCGACCAGAGCATATAGTACTGGGGTACTTGGGGGACCCCACTCGTCCACACTGACTGCCACCAGGTGACACCTACTCTTGCGGTGCTGCTACACTTCGAGGAAACTCGATCTGTCGTTAGGTGTTCAAGAAAAGCGGCGAGAAGTGCGTCTGTAACCGTGGCACTGAGGTGAAAAAAATTCAAAAAGGAGGAATATCGATTGATCCAAAAAAGATATCGATCTCGGAACGATAATCTCTAACTGGACTTCCAAAGTTACGAAAATTCCAACTTCTGACTGCGTATTGGCATAATTCAAACTTAGAAACACCACATTACCTCTACATTTTATTTGGATACTTCACAGTTTAATGTCTTATACAGTGTGTCAATTTTAAAACTTACAATGGGCTATATCTCACGAACGAAAGCTGATAACGAAAAATGCTTGAAACCGTTTCTAGGATAGTAAGGGGGAACTAACGTGACATGAAAGAGAACTCACCCCCAACAACCCCCTAGACCCCATCTAGCAAAACTCAAAAAGTATAAATTGCAAACCCATACTTGTGATACATCATTGAAAAGACTATGTTCCAACTCAACAACAACCGATGAAAATGTTGAGAAAGTGAAGAAAATTGTTATGGAGAATTGTCGAATCACTATTAGAGAAGTCGCTGAGAATGTCTGCATATTAGTTGGCTCATAACATGCAAATATTTTTGAAAATTTCAAGTACGAAGCGTGTGACAGACAGCAAAGTTCGTTTCAAAATTGCCAATTTTGAACAAAAAACCGTCCCATGAGCTTCGCTCAGGAATTGTTGAATGACATCAATCATGGGCATATGGTTATGACAACAGTGGTGTGATTTTAATTTACTCCCCTTTAACGTAGACATGACCAAAATGGTGAACTTCAAATTGAGCTATGACAACTTGCTATGAGATGGTAAGAAGACAGAAGAAACGATTTGCACTAAATTTCTTGGTCTGCATATTGACCATAAGTTGAAATTGAAAAAAAATTTTTATGCACAAAATTGGCGTCAGGATCATTTGCTGTCAGACATTGTCTCCAATGAACTTGATATATTCACTGCTAGATCGACTTACTTTGCCCTAGTAGAGTCTCATCTAAGGTATGGCATTGCATTTTGGGGATTCTGTAGTAAACAACTATTGAATCAGGTCTTCGTATTGCAAAAGAGATATTTGTGGTTTTCATGTGGGGCAAACCATAGGAATAGCTGTAGACAACTTTTTGTTAAATACCGAATCCTCACTCTATTCAGCATCTTCATTCTCGAAGTTGTTTGCCTGATTCATAAAAGATGTAACATTGATTCTCCAGATACACATCACAAGACAGAACAGTAGTAATAATATCCATCTGCCAATATCCAGTTTGACTCTAACAAAACACTCTAACATGGACGAAGGAAAACATTTTTCAACCATTTACCGCAGGTAGTTAGGGATATAATAGAGCAGAGACGTTTCAGGGAGTCGGTCAAAAATATATTGCTCATGAAAGCTTATTTACAAATTGTAAATATTTTCATATATATATATATATATAGGTACACACATCGGAAAAGTGTAGAGATATTTTTAAAAATGCGATAATTTTTTTTACATCACTTTAGGGAAAAAAAAAGTTGACGGGTGATTATTAAACGAATGTAACCTACAACAAAATTTATTAAATGGTCAAAAATACTGAGTGCGCATATAAGCAAAACTAAAAAAAATATGGCTCTTCTTTGACACCCCGAAAAAAAAATCATAATACAAAAAAAATTGGAATCAGTACAAAGTATGGCCTCCACGCTGGTTTATCACGGCCCTACATCTATCGTGCATCGACAAAATGAGATTGTCAATGTCTTGTTGAGGTACATTTGCCCATTCAGCGATTGAAAGCTCTCTCAATTGAAACGTTGTGTGAATGTTCCTCATATGCGGAGTAATTTTTCGTTGAAGTATGTCCCACACATGCTCGATGGGATTCAGGTCCGGTGATTGTGCTGGCCATGGCAATACATCAACTCTTTCGTTGGTGAGCCAGTCAGTCACTAAACGCGCGACATGTGGACGAGCATTATCGTGCATTAGGTGGAAGTTTTCACCAACAGCACCAGCAAACGGACGGACGATAGGTAGAAGAATGGTGTCGAGGTACTGTCGAGCTGTGAGGGAGCGATTTGGAAAAACGAGATCGGTTCTGCCGCCGATCATGATTCCGCCCCATAACATTACTGTACCACCTATGTATGTGTGGACTTCCTGGACGTGTCTCAAAAGTTCATTATTTCCAGGTCGTCTCCACAGTTTTACTCGACGAGAATCTGGATGAAATCCAAATCTGGATTCGTCTGTAAACAAAACTGTGGCCCAATCATTTGCATCCCAGTTTTAAAGTTCTTGAGACCACTCTAATCTTCTACCGCGATTGCCTCTCGACAAAGGTTGACATCTAAGTGGCCTTCTGTTGTGGAGATCTGCTTCATGCAGTCGATTTCTGACAGTATCACGACCAATGGTTACCTGGTGCGTCTGCTGCAACACGTTAACCAACTCAGGTGCTGTGATTGTCGGTTGTCTTCTTGCGGTTAAGACAAAAAATCGGTCTTGAACTGCAATTGTAGCGCGTCCTCGTCCTGGATGTTGTTCGGCTGGACTGCCAGTTTCATGGAAACGCTGCCACAATCGACTGATAACACTTTGGGAGACCCCCAAACGAAGAGCTACATCATTTTGTCGCATGCCACCTTGAAGAAGTCCTACAGCTCTATTCATCTCAGCCAATGGTAAGTGATTGCGTTCCATGTTAAAGCACAATATTTCCAGTTTAATTGCTGAGCAAGAACTGCATAGAATGTACAAACTCGACACTTTCAGATTATTCATTTTAGCCGAAAACCGACAGTTTGTAAAAAACTTGATAAAAGATTAGTTACCGTTTTTGCAGGCTTTGTTCAACCCATAGAAATCTACTGGGTGGTCGAGTGTACCAATTTAATCGAAATTAAACGACCTCATGCATTTATTTTTATGATATTTAGTATGTTATAAAAATATCCCTAGACTTTTCCGATGTGTGTATATATATTTATATACATACAGTGTGCCTCACTTCTCATGGAAACACCCCCGTATCTTTCGTAATATTCGTAGTAGAACGATGAAACTCTCAGGACTGATGAAAATGCTCAAAATGCACCTACCACCTGAGTGGGGTTGGCCAAAATGATATACACTGTCCGCCACTCGCGATGGCACATCCCATTTTTACGGTAAAACATATTAGGGGGCAAAATAAGCTCAAAATTCCAAATACCAACTTACTACGACTACAATTTTTTCCTGAAAAAAGTTTAATTCATGAAAAATCTGAATTTGTCTCTCATGGAAACACCTCCGTATCTTCCGTAATAATTGAAATAGTTTTTTTTTTGTTTTGACAACAAAACATGAACATCAGTATTGATGTTTCATCGTTCCACTTCGAATATTACGGAAGATAGGGGGGTGTTTCCATGAGAAGTGAGACAGACTGTATACCTATACATATATTTATATTTTTCACCACACTTTGTCAATGAAAATTTATTCTTGGACAAGAAAGTATATTTATCTATCTATCTATCTCAAACCAAAGTGCGGTCGTTCCAAAGAAAGAGCACGCCAAATTCCATCAAATGTCAATAGTTTGCTCACTGTTTCCTTCGATTACTGTGGCGTAGTGCATCAGGAGTTTTTGCCATATGGTTGTACGGTCAATAAGAAGTATGATCTTCAAGTTATGCGCAGCTTGCTAAAAGCAATACAAAGAAAACGTCCGTATTGTGGAAACACAATTCATGGTTTTTGCATCACATAAATGCACCTGCTCACTCGTCATTGCTTGTTCGTAATTCTTTGTTCGAAAACAACACCGTAATCTTGCCGCTGCCACCGTATTCACCAGATTTGTCCCCCTGCAATATTTTTGTTCTGAAGATTGGAGTAACCCATGAAGGACGGTGATAAAAATCGAATCGCTAAGAGAGATGAAAGACATACCAAAAAGTGAATATCAGAACTGTTTCGAGGATTAGAAAAAAGCTGGCACAAGTATCTTATACATTCAGAAATTAATACACAAACAAAAATTTTTTTGGGAAAAATGGAAATTCATTTCATTTTTTGAACAGATTGAATAGTACGGGGCTGCTTTTTGGTGATAGGCCTCCCAATTTTATGTTTTGAAGTTATCATCATAGTTGGCATCACTGATTGATATCAATATTTCAAATTCAAATGAAGTAATTTTACGTTTTATTGCCTGAATTTTTTCTTTATCGCTATCATAATAATAATTATATATGAATTTATTAAATTTTCAGTACAAGGATCAGTCAATAACAATTTGAAAATCTGAACAAATTCAGGAAACCCACAAAAGACACCCTGTGCATGGGTATTACTGTTTTATTCACAATTTCACATTGTAAATCAGAATAGTGAGACTAAAATAGATTTGACAATTCAGGTTATGAAAATGTTGAGATGTGGAAATCTTGAATGTTAAAAATGTAAAAATATAATTATGTAAGAATGTAAAAAGGTAATATGTAAAAATAAAATGCAAAAAAGTAAAAATAGTAAATGTAAAAATGAAAATGCATCTAATGCAAACATCTAAAAAGTATAAAAATTGCAACAAATGTTAGGCTGTAAAATGTGCGATTATTTGCTATGGTTTTACAATATTAGTGATGAAAAGAATCTCATACAAATATTTGGCAAATAAATGTCCCACTTTACTAGATCCCATTTTAGTTGGTAGTTAGGTCGGACAGTAGCCGGTCGGTTCGACGTTGGTGCTTTGTTCACTCACTCAAATTGACCGCCGTGTTGGTTGCTGGTTCAAGCTATAGGCTAAACGATCGATTTTAACTTGCTAACGTCCAACCCGTGTTAGGAATCACACGTTAAAAGGTAAGACCTCGTTAATCCTTAGCTCGTACAAGTTTCGACTTCTTAGGGTTGTCGTTCGTAGGGGTGCGACAGCTGGTTAAAACAGAAACACAGATTTTTAAAAACAGTTTCAACAGTGTTTTTATGCGGTATAAATAATTTTAGAAATAAAGGAACACTTACTGAGGCCTTGCCTGGGCGTGGGTGTTCTTTCATCGTGTGAATAATTATAAGTATAATATTTATGATGCACTATTTGGAACCTTTGGTTCATTACATTAATTACATTAATACAATGTATTAAAACAAGGATAAAAATAAAATAAATACAACAATAAAAGTTAATTGGCGCTCCGGGGCGACTTCATTGATTCCAGTGGCGCATTTGTTTTTTCAGCTGCAGGAAAACCCGGAAAAACCTGCAGCACCACATCATCTGAAGATCTTGATCTAACAATGTCCTCTCTCTCATAAAACAAAATATAGGGTGTCTCCAGAGGTTCCAATAAATTCAATGTATCGCCAGAACACTTCGTGACACGACTATCGTCAAACTTGAACCAGTCCGTTTCTTCTTTGACCAAGGCGTAATAATGACCAAATTCAACGCCAGAACCACAGTGAACAATGACTGCATGAATATTATAACAGTGGTCTGCTAGGTTGAAATGTTCATCTATTTCGAATCTTCCAAAGAGTTTTTTGCTTCTGTTAGAGGTTGAGTCTTGTTTGAAAATCATCAGTGTTATTATTAGATTGACTGGTGCCTCAGCTATACTTGTTTCCTTATAACAGTCAGTTAGTTTGGCGCATGTTTGACAATACAGTCGATCATCACCTGTTAAAAATTCCATTTTCAGATGATTTAACAATAAGCTTTGCACGGACTGGTAATTAATCGTATTAGGAAAAGCTAGATGAAGTTCCAAAAATTCACATAAGTTTTCAATACTTCTTGAACATTTACCACAAAGTAAACAAGTGAGGATTTTTCCTGCAAAAGATTTACAAACACAAGACGAGATGGGTTGTACGGAATCATTCAGTCCAGAGCGGTCAGGAGTATTGATTTTGCTATTGTTTTGCTCACGAAGAGTATTCAACAAGAACCCCAAGAATTCGGAACAATCCTCTTGTTGTCCTAACGAGCATCTAGTGGACTTCAAAGACTCCAGGAAATCGGTTGGAGGGAAAGATGATACCTTCTTACGAAACTGCAGCTACATGAACAGTTGTTTGAGTTTGATGAATAAGCAGGAAACATTCCCGTTCTCGTTCATCATTAAAACTTCGTTCTTGAAAATCCAGTAGTAAATATTACTGGAGTTTTTTCGCAACACCAAATCGTTATTTTTAACACCTCGACACGTGGTGTCGAGGTGTAATATAAGTATAATATAAAAAAAAGAGTGGAGTAGTGACATTAGACATTGAATAGTGTATTTGACTCGTCGACATATACACATTTTTGCAACATTTAAGGAACAATTAAATAATGTATGCGGTTGATGAAAAAATGGCTCCGAAATGGTTGAATATTCGTTTCAATATTCACAAAGATAAATTGTTGCTCCTTTGGTACATTAGTTTGGTCAGGGCAATTTAGACGGTCACCTCAAAGACAATAAAAACAGGAATGATTGGTAGAAATTATTTTAGCAGTGAAGATTTGAACTGATGAATGTTCATCACCAATTTCATCAAAATATCCTATAGGTTTATGGAATTCGTCACCAACCGTGTCTCAAGTCGAGAACTATCAACATTATAGTCCAGTTAAAATATATTCAAAATACACTACAAATATAAAAAGTTCCGACTTATTAATTTTTTGCTCGCATTGGTTTGGTGGATGATTTTTTATATTCCATTCATAACTAGGTAATAAAGACGTGTACCAATTTCCGACTCTTTCGAAAAACAATTCAACCTTACTTCTTTTTTACCTACTTCGACTGGACTAATGAGAAACAAGTCACACTCCGTCTCTACACAGTTCGATTCCTTTGAGTCGTTCTTCGAAAAAATGCCTCCAATCGATCAATTAGAAGGTAATCCAATTAAAATTTTCACGCGTTCCGTATCGGTGTCATTGCTATAAAAATTCTGTCTTCATAAAACAATCGAGAGCTGACATTAATATCAAACAGCACCGCCTACCCGGATGAAAAGACGCATAAACTGAAGCAAATTCCTCATGCTAAATATATCCGTTTCGATTCCGGTTATTACACATTTCTCCGGTTCTGATTCTTATGCATTGAAATATCTTTATGGGAATACGATGACTTCGGAAAATCAGAAGGACTTTCCCGGATTAATTAGTTACGTTCCGCTTTGATTGTTGCATGAGTAATACAATTTATTTCAAACAACAATTCAGTTGTTTGAATGTAGTTTTGTAGTATTTTGTCCACATTCAAACATTTTTTTTTAGAATCTACATAGCGAGATAAACTATTACGTTGTTTCAAAAGTTTTGTCCGTTTCGAAGAGTCTACTTTAAACTGTAATATCTCAGAGAATGCTCCTTCAATTCATGATGACTTCAAATTTTGTATTTATAAATCGGAAAAACTAGAGTCTCATTAAAATATTCGAATCTGAATGTTATTTTATTGTTCCTCTTATCCTTTTCAGTTGTCTGCTGTTGTTGCAATTTTTTTCAGAATCGACTAGGGAATTCAATGGACATAATTGCATCTTATTGTTCATGTAACCATTACATTACTCTTTTGTATTGCTGGTATTTTACAATGCCAAGTTTCAAGAACAGCAGTTTCTTCTCAGAAACGCGGTGGTTTCAGTCTTGGTATTATCTTCTGATACAATGTGTACCTTCTGTAATATTTGAATTTCAAATATACTCATTATTATTCACATATTTGATGAAAATATTACAGCTTTCTCGGAAGTTCTCATCATCACCCAAATGACTAAATCAATGGTCGTTTTTTTCAAATAACTTTTGAAATACTGAACTTAATTAAACGAAACTTGGTAATAGGAGGTTTTTGAGGTGTCGAATTTGAACCTGATGTTCTTATTGCTCTTACCCGTAGGGGGCGCCACCTACACGTCTTTTTCTTTTTTGAAGATTCATAACTTTTTTGGGCGTACTTCTAGCACATTTTTCAGTAAAAAAATCGATTCCTCTATCATATCTACGTAAATGAGCTACCCTTGTTACTAGTCGCTATAAGCAACCGTTTTCTAAATATTTGGACTTGAAATCTTCAAGTAGATTATTTGATAATCGATGTATGTTGAAGTTATTACGAATATTTTGCAATTTTCACAAGAATTTTCACAAGAAGAACTAAAGCAGTTCTGATACGGAAAAAGGGTTTATCATTCAGAAGAGAACGTTAAGAATAATCTTAAATATGCCATATAGGGAATCATGCAGAAGTATTTTCCGATCAAACAATATATTGACTATTTATGCAATTTATATTCATGAATGTTCAATGTTTTTTTTCAAAAATAAATCTTTGTTCATTATAAATTACATCCCTCACAAATATGAAACTAGGACTAGAAATATCAACTACCCTGTTCACAGACTCATGGTAACTGAAAACAGCCCACAATACATGTGCATTAGATTGTTCAATAAATTACCAGATAGAATAAAAGCATTGGTCAGCATCAATAAATTCAATGGAGAAATAAAAAAGGTACTCATACATCTGGAACCTTATAATATTGCGGAGTATTTTAATCAAAATTTTTAAAATTATCTTCATTTATGCATCTTATATTTCTATTTACGCAAGATTATTGTGTCTTGTAACCCTCAGTGACGTCATTTCATTATATGTTGTCATTATATGTTTATTGTATTGTTGACATATTCTGAAATAAAGATGATTATTATTATTATTATTATGTATCCGGAAATTCCCCGTACTCATGAAGTATAGTCTTGATTTAAAAGTTGTCAACTGGGTCATCTGGCGCCGTTGGCACTTTTGTTTTGGATGTCGTTTTGAACGGTACTCTTCGACTTCAGATCGTTAAACCCAAAAGGACAAGCCCAACCTGTTCCTCGCACTGTGCGATTCTCTACGAGTAGTATTCTTGCTCTGCCCGTTGAGGTAACCGAATGATTTCTTCCAGATCAGTTCTTCCTGAAGGTTCCGATCGTAGATTGATGGCTGCAGCAATTTTGTATATGTTCGTAGGGTGTTTTGTGCCTATGGGACTAGGAGACCTCCGTACAGGTGAGTTGAACATCCCAGAAGGATTTTTATGTTCGATTGCAACAATTATCATTGACAATAGATGACCAAGTATATAAGATTATAGTTTCCAATAGCTAATCAAAAATAGCATTGATCTACTTTGAATTAATCTACGAGTTTGTTGATTTTTCTGAGACCACTTGTTCTAAAAGTTTTGAATATTGTCTTCAATTTGTCAGTTCAAGAAAACGTATAGTTCACAACAGTGAACTATGCTTTTTCTTGTGGAGATTCATTCTGGTCATTTTCGGACCTCAAAGCGGAATCTTGTGGAACACCCAACTCAAAGTAGGTGTGACGTTTGTAAACAGATCAACTGCAATATGTGTATGAGAGAGGAGGTGATGACGTCAGTTTGGACTAGAGAGAAAACAAATACGGTGGCATTCTAAAATGTCACTTGGCCGCATCTTCATTATTAATGATCCGCAAATGAGATGATCTGAAATATGAATACTGGGTGCGTTAAAATCGGATGTGAATATTTTTACATCAAGGCTTACAAGTCATATTTTCGTTACTAATAGTCAGATTGTAACATGCAGTAGATGAAAGCGGAGGGAATGCCAATGGGCATATCACTTGGGGGTGATGAAAAATGTTGGAGGCGTCAAGAAGGTGCATGGAAGGATGTTAAATGAAGAAAAACTTCGTCGGACATAGGAAAAATATCATGTGTATGTGTATGAGGAAATATGTGTGTGTATGATGTAGAAGGTAATGACGTCGGTGTTGACTAGGAAAAAAACAAATATGACGGCATGCCAGTAGAGCACCTATGCTGGTTTCATTACATCGGAAATTCAACTAACAGAAGCAATGAAGTACGTAGAGCTCTGAACAGCCTACGTAGAAATAACGCCATGGAGGTATAGCGTATAGCGTGTGCAGCGTTAAAGAAAAAAATATGGCGTCCAGAGTTAAAGAAAAAAACATGGCTACCATCGTGATATACAAAGTATTTGCAGCGTTAAAGAAAAAAACATGGCGTCAAGCGTTGAAGGAAAAAACCTAGCTGACATCGAAGTATACAGGGTGTGCAGCGTTTAAGGAAAAAACATGGCGTTCAGCATTAAAGAAAAAAGAGATTTCTATTACACCGAAAATTCAACTAACAGAAGCAAATGGTTACGACAGTAACGATGAAACGATAATGAATAAATGCACTCAAAACGGTCGAAAACGCACACAAAACGATCGAAAACGCACGCAAAACGGTCGAAAACGCACGAAAAACGGTCGAAATGCACCGTTTCGAGTGCGAAAAGTTGCGTTTCGTTATCGTTCCATCGTTAGTGTCGTAACCGTTTGCTTCTGTTAGTTGAATTTCCGGTGTAATATAAATCTATTTTTTCTTTAATGCTGGACGCCATGATTTTTTCCTTAAACGCTGCACACCCTGTATACTTTGATGTCAGCCATGTTTTTTTTCTTCAACGCTGGATGCCATGTTTTTTAACGCTGCAAACGCCTTGTATATCACGATGGTAGCCATTTTTTTTTCTTTAACGCTGGACGCCATGTTTTTTTCTTTAACGCTGCACACCCTGTATACCTCCATGGCGTTATTTCTACGTAGGCTTTTCAGAGCTCTACGTACTTCATTGCTTCTGTTAGTTGAATATCCGGTGTAATGGAACCGGCATAGATGCTCTACTCATGCCTGAAGGTCACTAAGCCCTATCTTAGTTATTATAAATCGGATTGCTACGTGCAGTACATCAAATGAAAAGGAAAGGGTTGCCCGTTTCTTACTCCCACACACACATATCTTAGACATATTTTCCTATATCTAGGTGAGTTTTTCTTTATTCAGCATCCTTACATGCACCTCCTCGACGCACGCAACATTTTTCATCAACCACAAGTGACAAATGCAGATACCAGACTATCTGCTGCACGTTCCGATCTGACTAATAATAACGAAGATATGATTTGGTTTCTTTTCTGTATGCTGCCATCTGAAAGTTCCAAAGACCAAGCCGATACGGGAAATATTATGAGTGATCAGTTTAAATTCAGCTGCAAATTCAAAGTCCACACCCAATTCAAAAAAAATTTTAAGTTTTGATGTAAAAATATTCACATTCGATATAATCGCATCCATTATTCAGATTTACAATATTATCTCGTTTACAGATCATTTTTAACGAAGATGCGGTTGAGTGCCCTTTTAGCATGCCGCCATATCTGTTTTTTCTCTAGTTCACATTAACGTCATTCCTTTTTCACCATATATACATACATATTGCAGTTAGTCTCACTTTTATAAACCTCAAACCTACCTTGAGTTGCGTATTCGACAAAGTTAGGCTCAGAGGTCCGAAAATCACCAGAATGAACCTCCATAAGAAAAAAACATCTGATTTTGAGGCCGAAGCGGCATAGAACCTCTACTTACGACTTCAATATATTTTTTTACAGTCACTCGCTTTTTTCATCTGTCAACTTCTAAATCATAGTATTACTTTTTAGTATCAATTTTCACTCCCGATGATGCTCAGTATGATGTTAAAAGAGATTGATTTTCACTATCCAATTTGACACATGAGTTCAGTGTTTCAAAATGAAATTGAAATTTGGTATTTTTTTTTTTAGTTTTTGAATGGTTCAGAAAAACAAGTAGAAATATATTTTAAAGACATAAACCTCCATACTAATAGGCACCTATGAATGTAAGAGATTTATAGAAACATTTCGTTTTGATAATGTTTATAAAACGTTTCAAAACAACCCTTACAATTTCATTCATGAATGACTGCATTTTTTATTTCGGTTCTAAAAACATTTCTGGAAAACCGTTTCTCAAAATATTTCTGTTACATTCAGGTAATCAAAAAATCCATGCATTATATATTCTTTTCCACTCATAAAATCTATGAAAGTCAGAGCAGATCTTCGAGTAGGTCTTGGCAGAGACTCTTCTTGTCCAATTTAACCTATCAATTATTCAATATTTCCTGTACACTGTTGCCATTGTGTACTTTCCATCCACTATGCTTAAAACCATAATATTATTTTTGTTCGCTACTGGCACATCTTCTAACAGCTTGAACAAATTGTTAAAAAAAAATCTTCACAGAAAATGAGAACAAATTTGTCTACTCATTGCTCTCAATAGTTTTTTCTTTTGGAGTCAGTTTTCTACAGCACAATAATCTGAATTATGAAAATTAGTGATATTTAATTTGTCACATTTGAATTCAAATGTTCACAGACAAGATGATTTGGTTCTACAATCTCGTTCTCATTATATTTCACTAGTTAATGAATGAATATATACACATGATGAGCGAAATCACTCAAAGTACGAACGTTAGAAGAACATCAAAAATACAAAAAAAATATTGCAGATAGAAACGTTTTTGAAGTTCTTCCAACAGGGAACTGAAACCCAATAAAATTTCACCCTTTGCATGCAAGATTTTAAATCGAAAAACATTCTTTAAACAAGTTTTTATATTATTATCAATACCTAACCTTTATTTTTTGTTACGTATAATCTTGTTCATCAGAGTATTCGATTAGTAATCAATAAACTCAAGAAGTATGTAACTTCAAATATCCTATCATTATTTTTCAATTCCTCTGAATCAATTAATTCACTGTTTAGTTTCTCAAATATTATTCTGAAAAGAAACAGCATTTTCTATGAATTTCACTAGTTCGGACTTCCATTGTTTACTATATAAAATGATTTGAAATCCCTGAAACAACTAAAAAAGAAGAATTAAAAATGAATAGCTGAAAATAATAATTATATTAACCAAAATAAATCTGAAATGAAATAATAGTAAAATAAAATACACCAACGTTCCGGTCGAAGAAATACTCCAAATCATACAGAGAAAGCTATCCGAAGACGGGAACCTGAAAGAGAGAACGAATCTACCTATAGAAGTAATCATGGAATTACTAGGATGCTGTGTACGAAACTGTTATTTCCAACTGAAGGACGAATTCTTTACACAAGATGAGGGACTGCCAATGGGATCGCCACTTTCACCAGTCATAGCCAACATATATATGGAGTGGTTTGAAACTCTGGCCATTGAAGAAGCCCACAAGAAACCTCGAATCTGGTTGAGTTATGTTGACGACACCTTCATAATATGGAACCATGGGAATACTGAACTAGACGCCTTCCTGAAACACATCAACAGCGTGAGACCTTCCGTCAATTTCACAATGGAGAAGGACATCCACAACGAATTGCTATTCTTAGACGTTTTGGTGAAGAGGACCGACACTAAATGGGAAACATCTGTATACCGAAAACCCACTCATACGGGACAGAATCCGAACCACGAATCCAACCACCATCAATGAACTAAAAGAGGAATCATCAAGACTCTATTAGACAGTGCTTGTGGGTTTTGTAATACGAAGGAAAGTCTCGAGAAGGAACTAGACATCATCAAAAATGATCTTCAACGGGATGGCTACTCCAAAGCGATGGTAAAAAAGACTTTGGCTAGAAGACAGCAGGAGCCTCACAAGGAAGAGAAGCCGTCACAACCAGTGCTTGCACTTCCCTACATCAGAGGATTATCGGAGAGGATAAGAAGAAATGGTTCCAAGTACAACATCAGAACCTGCTTCAGATCCGGTAACACTATCCGTAGCAGCCTCGCGAAAACCAGGCCACCAAACGCGGACTGCGATTCCAAGAGTTGCATTTACCGGATACCTTGTGAGTGCGGAAAATCCTATATAGGTGAAACTAACAGGCCATTGAATGTTCGCATTGCCGAGCACAAGAAACGCACACAGCGAGGGGAAACCAGCAAATCAGGAATAGCAGACCATGTTTGGACCCATCAACACAGCATCGAGTGGTCCCAAGCTGAGATCTTGCACAGAGAGAAATATTGGTTTAGGAAAAAATTCAAGGCCAAGACAGCGTAGAAATACGCAACATATGGAAACCCACCATCAAGCGAAAAATGGCCAACTCCCGCCAAAACGGTCATCTCCCACGGAACCAGTGAAGCGGAAAATGGAAAACGGGGGTAAGTGAAAGTACTCGAACGACCTATAAATAGTCATTTCTCGGAGGAATCAGTCCAGTCATCACCCGAAGACGATTGTAGATACTAACAATCGAAAAGTCGTGAACTAACGTGACTTGGAATCTCTCCACTTATCATTTTTATTTTCTTTTTTCTTTTCTTCATTTTTATTTATTCAATTGTTCTATTTTTACTTGTATTTCATTTCACTATTATTTCATTTCAGGTTTATTTTGGTTAATATAATTGTTATTTTCAGCTATTCATTTTCAATTCTTCTTTTTTAGTTGTTTCAGGGATTTCAAATCATTTTATATAGTAGACAATGGAAGTCCGAACTAGTGAAATTTATCATGAAACATTGTCAATCACCTTCAAACAAAGCATTTTCTATATTTCAAAAAAGGTTAGCATTCAAATCTTATAAGTAGATCAAAGATTTATCAAAGCTGATCATTTCATGGCTTGTTTTCTCTGTTAGACACTGGCATCAGTCAATTCAAATTTATATCTTCTTTTTTTTTTTAAATCTCGCAAAGCTAAGACTCCAGGTAGAAAAAAATATTCATAAACTCAATATTTTGTTTCAGAGTATCAAACCCAGATATCAACCAAGGGTATAAATTTCGGAAGAAATCATATTGGATCGTTGATATCACTACCCAAACTTTTAAAAGCACGAGATCATTCCATATTCAATGATATATTGAGGAGAGAAAAAATCGCTGCTGATATTTCTCCACCTAATAATCAACTACCTGACATATTGAAGAAAAAAACAACTTTAAAATATAACGAGTTGAACTTTAACAAAATTCCTGAGGAAAAAGTAATTCCTCCACATTTACCATTCGCAAGGGAATTTTCGTCTACTTCTCATTCAACTGGAGGAACTCCAAAACAAACTATTAGGACTACTGAAACCGACAATTACGAAAAATTTAGTGGAAAGTCTCGTTCAATCAACGTTTTTGAGGAACATCTGCCTCAAGAAGATGAGAATCCAATAGGATCTGACAGACCCACAGAAGTCCAAGTGCCAAATAAACAGTCCACAACTTTGATACCTCAGTCAAACAGTACATTCGAAGGAACAACAGCGAAATTGGCACAAGAAGACTATAATTCAGAAGTCAGTGAGCTTTCCGATCTGCCAATACCAAATAAATCATGTATCACAGATCCTGCTGAACCAGAAAGTCCCAAGGAAGATGATTCTACTCCATTCATACATAAATTTATTGATACATTCAAAGACATATTCGGGACTATACTGCAGGCAGGTGACACTAAATCGTTACCTGATGACACTGTATGTGGTAGACCCTCAGTACTGTCCTCACAAATAAAGCTGTCCTCTGCGGATCAAACTATGGAAAATAATTTACCTAATCCAATATCACAGTTAACTGATTTATTATCGATAATATCAGAAGAAGACGAAGAAAATGAAGGATCTGGTACAACCTCAGAATTGACAACACAAAGTAATCTAACAGATGAGTTTGGATTATTTGAAAACTACCCCAATTGGGAAAAAAGTGTTGAAACTTCAATGCAGCAATTGGTAGACATGTTCAACAAAGAAGTTAGTGAGATTGAGAAAGAACACGAGAATCCAATACCGAACGAATTTGAAGAGCAATCCATAAATAAATTCAAAGAAAAATATATAAAACCGTCAAAGGAAAAAGATGATTCAAAACTCCCAAAACTCCTTCATATCCACGAGCCTTTCAAATTGTCACCATTGAGTAGTTCACATTCCTTGAGTCAAATAGAGGGAGGTTTCACGGTACAAATAACTCCACTGCAAGATTCAAGAACTACTAATACCAATCATCAGAAAGAAGGTAATATCACGAAATAATATCAAGAGAACTTGAAACCAATAATACAGTAAAACCATCTTTTGCAGGTCGAAGCGAAGGGGGAATACAAACACAAATAATGCACAAATATGCGGACTTTAGTATAACTTCTCAAAAGCCTCTGTTGGTCGACAGATTCAAAGAAACCACGAATAAAAATGTTATGGGTTCCACCGGTTCCCCGAAATTGCCGCCTGCATCTGGTAGGCCACCTTTTGCAGGCCTAACTGGCGGAGGACCTCCTCAACAACAAATTCCCTCTGGTAAACCATGGCCTGCCCGCCCTGAAGATTATGCGGACTTCAGCATAACTTCTCAAAAGCCACAGTTAGTTGACAGATTCAAAGAGACAACGAACAAGGATAAATCTCCTAATTCAACCTCCAATGATATGGGTCTAAGTGGTCCCCCGAAATTGCCTTCTGCATCTGGTAGGCCTCCTTTTGCAGGCCTAACTGGCGGAGGACCTCCTCAACTACTAATTCCCTCTGGAAAACCATGGCCTGCTCGTCCTGAAGATTATACGGACTTCAGTATAACTTCTCAAAAGCCTCAGTTGATTGACAGATTCAAAGAGACAACGAACAAGGATAAATCTTCTAATTCAACCGCAAATGATGTTATGGGTTCTAGTGGTTCCTCGAAATTGCCTTCTGCATCTGGTAGGCCTCCTTTTGCAGGCCTAACTGGTGGAGGACCTCCTCAACAACTAATTCCTTCAGGAAAACCATGGCCTGCTCGTCCTGAAGATTATGCGGACTTCAGCATAACTTCTCAAAGGCCACAGTTGATTGACAGATTCAAAGAGACAACGAACAAGGATAAATCTTCTAATTCAACCTCCAATGATGTTATGGGTCTAAGTGGTCCCTCGAAATTGCCTTCTGCATCTGGTAGGCCACCTTTTGCAGGCCTAACTGGCGGAGGACCTCCTCAACAACAAATTTCCTCTGGAAAACCATGGCCTGCTCGTCCTGAAGATTATGCGGACTTCAGCATAACTTCTCAAAAGCCACAGTTGGTTGACAGATTCAAAGAGACAACGAACAAGGATGAATCTTCTAATTCAACCGCCAATGATGTTATGGGTTCTAGTGGTTCCTCGAAATTGTCTCCTGCACCTGGTAGGCCACCTTTTGCAGGCCTAACTGGCGGAGGACCTCCTCAACAACTAATTCCTTCAGGAAAACCATGGCCTGCTCGTCCTGAAGATTATGCGGACTTCAGCATAACTTCTCAAAGGCCACAGTTGGTTGACAGATTCAAAGAGACAACGGACAAGGATAAATCTTCTAATTCAACCGCAAATGATGTTATGGGTTCTAGTGGTTCCTCGAAATTGCCGCCTGCATCTGGTAGGCCACCTTTTGCAGGCCTAACTGGCGGAGGACCTCCTCAACAACTGATTCCCTCTGGAAAACCATGGCCTGCTCGTCCTGAAGATTATGCGGACTTCAGTATAACTTCTCAAAAGCCTCAGTTGGTTGACAGATTCAAAGAGACAACGAACAAGGATAAATCTTCTAATTCAACCGCCAATGATGTTATGGGTCTAAGTGGTCCCTCGAAATTGCCTTCTGCATCTGGTAGGCCACCTTTTGCAGGCCTAACTGGCGGAGGACCTCCTCAACAACAAATTTCCTCTGGAAAACCATGGCCTGCTCGTCCTGAAGATTATGCGGACTTCAGCATAACTTCTCAAAAGCCACAGTTGGTTGACAGATTCAAAGAGACAACGAACAAGGATGAATCTTCTAATTCAACCGCCAATGATGTTATGGGTTCTAGTGGTTCCTCGAAATTGTCTCCTGCACCTGGTAGGCCACCTTTTGCAGGCCTAACTGGCGGAGGACCTCCTCAACAACTAATTCCTTCAGGAAAACCATGGCCTGCTCGTCCTGAAGATTATGCGGACTTCAGCATAACTTCTCAAAGGCCACAGTTGGTTGACAGATTCAAAGAGACAACGGACAAGGATAAATCTTCTAATTCAACCGCAAATGATGTTATGGGTTCTAGTGGTTCCTCGAAATTGCCGCCTGCATCTGGTAGGCCACCTTTTGCAGGCCTAACTGGCGGAGGACCTCCTCAACAACTGATTCCCTCTGGAAAACCATGGCCTGCTCGTCCTGAAGATTATGCGGACTTCAGTATAACTTCTCAAAAGCCTCAGTTGGTTGACAGATTCAAAGAGACAACGAACAAGGATAAATCTTCTAATTCAACCGCCAATGATGTTATGGGTCTAAGTGGTCCCTCGAAATTGCCTTCTGCATCTGGTAGGCCACCTTTTGCAGGCCTAACTGGCGGAGGACCTCCTCAACAACAAATTTCCTCTGGAAAACCATGGCCTGCTCGTCCTGAAGATTATGCGGACTTCAGCATAACTTCTCAAAAGCCACAGTTGGTTGACAGATTCAAAGAGACAACGAACAAGGATGAATCTTCTAATTCAACCGCCAATGATGTTATGGGTTCTAGTGGTTCCTCGAAATTGTCTCCTGCACCTGGTAGGCCACCTTTTGCAGGCCTAACTGGCGGAGGACCTCCTCAACAACTAATTCCTTCAGGAAAACCATGGCCTGCTCGTCCTGAAGATTATGCGGACTTCAGCATAACTTCTCAAAGGCCACAGTTGGTTGACAGATTCAAAGAGACAACGGACAAGGATAAATCTTCTAATTCAACCGCAAATGATGTTATGGGTTCTAGTGGTTCCTCGAAATTGCCGCCTGCATCTGGTAGGCCACCTTTTGCAGGCCTAACTGGCGGAGGACCTCCTCAACAACTGATTCCCTCTGGAAAACCATGGCCTGCTCGTCCTGAAGATTATGCGGACTTCAGTATAACTTCTCAAAAGCCTCAGTTGGTTGACAGATTCAAAGAGACAACGAACAAGGATAAATCTTCTAATTCAACCGCCAATGATGTTATGGGTCTAAGTGGTCCCTCGAAATTGCCTTCTGCATCTGGTAGGCCACCTTTTGCAGGCCTAACTGGCGGAGGACCTCCTCAACAACAAATTTCCTCTGGAAAACCATGGCCTGCTCGTCCTGAAGATTATGCGGACTTCAGCATAACTTCTCAAAAGCCACAGTTGGTTGACAGATTCAAAGAGACAACGAACAAGGATGAATCTTCTAATTCAACCGCCAATGATGTTATGGGTTCTAGTGGTTCCTCGAAATTGTCTCCTGCACCTGGTAGGCCACCTTTTGCAGGCCTAACTGGCGGAGGACCTCCTCAACAACTAATTCCTTCAGGAAAACCATGGCCTGCTCGTCCTGAAGATTATGCGGACTTCAGCATAACTTCTCAAAGGCCACAGTTGGTTGACAGATTCAAAGAGACAACGGACAAGGATAAATCTTCTAATTCAACCGACAATGATGTTATGGGTTTGAGTGGTTCCTCGAAATTGTCTCCTGCACCTGGTAGGCCACCTTTTGCAGGCCTAACTGGCGAAGGACCTCCTCAACAACAAATTCTCTCTGGAAAACCATGGCCTGCTCGTCCTGAAGATTATGCGGACTTCAGCATAACTTCTCAAAGGCCACAGTTGGTTGACAGATTCAAAGAGACAACGAACAAGGATAAATCTTCTAATTTAACCTCCAATGATATTATGGGTCTAAGTGGTCCCCCGAAATTGCCTTCTGCATCTGGTAGGCCACCTTTTGCAGGCCTAACTGGCGGAGGACCTCCTCAACAACAAATTCCCTCTGGTAAACCATGGCCTGCTCGTCCTGCAGATTATGCGGACTTCAGTATAACTTCTCAAAAGCCACAGTTGGTTGACAGATTTAAAGAGACAACGAACAAGGATAAATCTTCTAATTTAACCTCCAATGATATTATGGGTCTAAGTGGTCCCCCGAAATTGCCTTCTGCATCTGGTAGGCCACCTTTTGCAGGCCTAACTGGCGGAGGACCTCCTCAACAACAAATTCCCTCTGGTAAACCATGGCCTGCTCGTCCTGAAGATTATGCGGACTTCAGCATAACTTCTCAAAGGCCACAGTTGGTTGACAGATTCAAAGAGACAACGAACAAGGATAAATCTTCTAATTTAACCTCCAATGATATTATGGGTCTAAGTGGTCCCCCGAAATTGCCTTCTGCATCTGGTAGGCCACCTTTTGCAGGCCTAACTGGCGGAGGACCTCCTCAACAACAAATTCCCTCTGGTAAACCATGGCCTGCTCGTCCTGCAGATTATGCGGACTTCAGTATAACTTCTCAAAAGCCACAGTTGGTTGACAGATTTAAAGAGACAACGAATAAGGATAAATCTTCTAATTCAGCCGCCAATGATGTTATGGGTTCAAGTGGTTCCTCGAAATTGCCTTCTGCATCTGGTAGGCCTCCTTTTGCAGGCCTAACTGGCAGAGGACCTCTCCAACAACTAATTCCCTCTGGAAAACCATGGCCTGCTGGTCCTGAAGATTATGCGGACTTTAGTATAACTTCTCAAAAGCCACAGTTGGTTGACAGATTCAAAGAGACAACGAACAAGGATAAATCTTCTAATTCAACCGCCAATGATGTTATGGGTCTAAGTGGTCCCTCGAAATTGCCTTCTGCATCTGGTAGGCCACCTTTTGCAGGCCTAACTGGCGGAGGACCTCCTCAACAACAAATTTCCTCTGGAAAACCATGGCCTGCTCGTCCTGAAGATTATGCGGACTTCAGCATAACTTCTCAAAAGCCACAGTTGGTTGACAGATTCAAAGAGACAACGAACAAGGATGAATCTTCTAATTCAACCGCCAATGATGTTATGGGTTCTAGTGGTTCCTCGAAATTGTCTCCTGCACCTGGTAGGCCACCTTTTGCAGGCCTAACTGGCGGAGGACCTCCTCAACAACTAATTCCTTCAGGAAAACCATGGCCTGCTCGTCCTGAAGATTATGCGGACTTCAGCATAACTTCTCAAAGGCCACAGTTGGTTGACAGATTCAAAGAGACAACGGACAAGGATAAATCTTCTAATTCAACCGACAATGATGTTATGGGTTTGAGTGGTTCCTCGAAATTGTCTCCTGCACCTGGTAGGCCACCTTTTGCAGGCCTAACTGGCGAAGGACCTCCTCAACAACAAATTCCCTCTGGAAAACCATGGCCTGCTCGTCCTGAAGATTATGCGGACTTCAGCATAACTTCTCAAAGGCCACAGTTGGTTGACAGATTCAAAGAGACAACGAACAAGGATAAATCTTCTAATTTAACCTCCAATGATATTATGGGTCTAAGTGGTCCCCCGAAATTGCCTTCTGCATCTGGTAGGCCACCTTTTGCAGGCCTAACTGGCGGAGGACCTCCTCAACAACAAATTCCCTCTGGTAAACCATGGCCTGCTCGTCCTGCAGATTATGCGGACTTCAGTATAACTTCTCAAAAGCCACAGTTGGTTGACAGATTTAAAGAGACAACGAATAAGGATAAATCTTCTAATTCAGCCGCCAATGATGTTATGGGTTCAAGTGGTTCCTCGAAATTGCCTTCTGCATCTGGTAGGCCTCCTTTTGCAGGCCTAACTGGCAGAGGACCTCTCCAACAACTAATTCCCTCTGGAAAACCATGGCCTGCTGGTCCTGAAGATTATGCGGACTTTAGTATAACTTCTCAAAAGCCACAGTTGGTTGACAGATTCAAAGAGACAACGAACAAGGATAAATCTTCTAATTCAACCGCCAATGATGTTATGGGTTCTAGTGGTTCCTCGAAATTGCCTAGTAATAACTTTCAGAAAGCACGTTCAGATTTCAGACTACAAGACTCGACGAAATTACAGAGATTATATACTACACAACATACACGTATAACTTCAACAGCTCCACAAGAAATCACTAGACCATCTATCGGTCAAGCGAGTGCTCAGAGCTATAAACAATGGCCAAGTAAGCATGCAGATGAAATGTTCGCAAAAATTAAACAAGATATTTTTTTTTCAAAAAGAATTTCACTTGACGAATCGAAATGGCCGGAGGTCAGTGACTTACTTTTGCCGAATGGTGACATTCATCAAAAAATTTTCAAACATAAAACACATGTGAATCGAAATGGAAGTGTAAAAACCTCTGAGCAGTAATTCTTGACTGTTTATTACTCATGAAAAAGGTAACTGTGAATGACACTTTTGCATTAACTCAAGAGAGATACTCTAACTATGCTAATTTATACAGATATAAAAATATTATTATTTATTTTAGTTTATATTAATTAATATTCGAAACCAGATGTAGAGTTAGTGGTTCAAGTGATGTGAATAAGTGAGTACTAGTCAAACATTCTGTGAATTTACGAATAACTATCAGATGAAACATACATTGAATAACTTGTTGAGCAAATAAAGATAAACACAAAGTTGATGAACCACCAATAAATAATTGAACAGTGGCTCGTTACCTAAGAAAATTATTAACACTCTCCGTGATACTAAAATAATTTTCACGTGGTCAACTTTGATAAAGCCGCGTTTCGCTATACAGTAACTTCATCAGTTACACGCGTCATTCGTGAAGGTCAGAGTTTTCCGTCGATCCCATAGATGGCGCCTTCGTGGGGAGTTATCATCACTACTTTTCTCTAGTGAGTATGCCAACCAGTAAAAATGATACTAAACATGTTTATCACAAAGTATTTACTAGAAATTAGTACTGAAAATCTATGATATAATCTGTAACACTTAAGTTATTACAAAAATATACAAAAGAAAAGAACAAATCAATTATTTCTACTCACAGGAATTTGCTATATTCAATAGTACTATCTTGTCTATGAAAGACTAATAATTAATAAATTTCTAAATATTTTCTTCTCGTATCTTCATTTTGCTAATACAAAAACAATCGTGTTCAAAATGTATATACATATTCAAAGATAATGATCAAAATTAAAGCTGATTATTTACAGTTTAAACTCTCTATCTCTATAATTCGGGTGACACTGATGATGATACTATTCATTTTTCTCTGGACAAAGATATATAGTAATAACTTGGATTCTTCTTTCCTTCAGAACCTCCTTCAGCCTTGGAATTTATAAAATTTTCCTATTCATTGGAAAAAAAGGATTGTTATAATCATCGATACGAAAGTGAAGGAGTTCAATCCTACCAAAATTGCATCACCGGACGAAGGTTCATTTGTGGAAGTTGGAGGTTTCTCGGTTGGGGAATCTGTGGGTTTGTCTGTTGGAGGTTTTTCAGTCGGAGAATTAGTGGGTTTGTCGGTCGGTGAATTTGTGGATTTGGTGTTTGGGGGGTTTTCGGTTGTGGAATCTGTGGATTTGTCTGTTGGAGGTTTTTCAGTTGGAGAATTCGTGGTTTTGTCGGTCGGTGAACTTGTGGGTTTGGTGATTGGTGGGTTTTCGGTTGTGGAATCTGTAGGTTTGTCTGTTGGAGGTTTTTCAGTTGGAGAATCTGTAGGTTTAATTGTTGGTGGTTTATCAGTTGGGGAATTTGTGGGTTTATCGGTTGGTGAATCTGTGGGTTTGTTGGTTGAAGGTTTATCAGTTGGAGAATTCGTGGGTTTGTCGGTTGGTGAATTTGTGGATTTAGTGATTGGTGGGTTTTTGGTTGTGGAATCTGTAGGTTTGTCTGTTGGAGGTTTTTCAGTTGGAGAATCTGTAGGTTTAATTGTTGGTGGTTTATCAGTCGGGGAATTTGTGGGTTTATCGGTTGGTGAATCTGTGGGTTTTTTGGTTGAAGGTTTATCAGTTGGAGGATTCGTGGGTTTGTCGGTCGGTGAATTTGTGGATTTGGTGGTTGGGGGGTTTTCGGTTGTGGAATCTGTGGGTTTGTCTGTTGGAGGTTTTTCAGTTGGAGAATCTGTAGGTTTAATTGTTGGTGGTTTATCAGTTGGGGAATTTGTGGGTTTATCGGTTGGTGAATCTGTGGGTTTTTTGGTTGAAGGTTTATCAGTTGGAGGATTCGTAGGTTTGTCGGTCGGTGAATTTGTGGATTTGGTGGTTGGGGGGTTTTCGGTTGTGGAATCTGTGGGTTTGTCTGTTGGAGGTTTTTCAGTCGGAGAATTAGTGGGTTTGTCGGTCGGTGAATTTGTGGGTTTGGTGATTGGGGAGTTTTTGGTTGTGGAATCTGTAGGTTTGTCTGTTGGAGGTTTTTCAGTTGGAGAATCTGTAGGATTATTTGTTGGTGGTTTATCAGTTGGGGAATTTGTGGGTTTATCGGTTGGTGAATCTGTGGGTTTTTTGGTTGAAGGTTTATCAGTTGGAGGATTCGTAGGTTTGTCGGTCGGTGAATTTGTGGATTTGGTGGTGGTGAGGTTTTCGGTTGTGGAATCTGTGGGTTTGTCTGTTGGGGGTTTTTCAGTTGGAGAATTCGTGGGTTTGTCGGTCGGTGAATTTGTGGGTTTGGTGATTGGGGGGTTTTCGGTTGTGGAATCGGTAGGCTTGTCTGTTGGAGGTTTTTCAGTTGGAGAATCTGTAGGATTATTTGTTGGTGGTTTATCAGTTGGGGAAATTGTGGGTTTATCGGTTGGTGAATCTGTGGGTTTTTTGGTTGAAGGTTTATCAGTTGGAGGATTCGTAGGTTTGTCGGTCGGTGAATTTGTGGGTTTGGTGGTGGTGAGGTTTTCGGTTGTGGAATCTGTGGGTTTGTCTGTTGGGGGTTTTTCAGTTGGAGAATTCGTGGGTTTGTCGGTCGGTAAATTTGTGGGTTTGGTGATTGGGGGGTTTTCGGTTGTGGAATTTGTAGGCTTGTCTGTTGGAGGTTTTTCAGTTGGAGAATCTGTAGGATTATTTGTTGGTGGTTTATCAGTTGGGGAATTTGTGGGTTTATCGGTTGGTGAATCTGTGGGTTTTTTGGTTGAAGGTTTATCAGTTGGAGGATTCGTAGGTTTGTCGGTCGGTGAATTTGTGGGTTTGGTGGTGGTGAGGTTTTCGGTTGTGGAATCTGTGGGTTTGTCTGTTGGAGGTTTTTCAGTTGGAAAATCTGTAGGTTTAACTGTTGATGGTTTATCAGTTGGAGAATTTGTGGGTTTATCGGTTGGTGAATCTGTGGGTTTTTTGGTTGGAGGTTTATCAGTTGGAGGATTCGTGGGTTTGTCGGTCGGTGAATTTGTGGGTTTGGTGGTGGTGAGGTTTTCAGTTGTGGAATCTGTGGGATTGTCTGTTGGAGGTTTTTCAGTTGGAGAATCTGTAGGTTTAACTGTCGGCGAATTCGTCGGTTTGTTGGTTGGGGGTTTGTCACTTGGTGAATCTGTTGGTTTGTCAGTTGATAAATCTGTGGATTCGTCGGTTGCAGAATCTGAGGGTTCGACAGTTGAGAAATTTTCACTTGTGGAATTAGTAGTTTTTTCGGCTGGGGTTGATGCGGCTTCGTCACTTGAGGATAATGTGAGTTTGTCGTTCAGAGATGATCGGGGTTTGCCGATTGGGTATGTTGTATCTGAAGAGTTGGAGCTATCAAGTTCTGATGTAATAGTGCCCACAGAATGTCGCATTCTACGAATATGAAGTTTCGATATGTTTTCCGTAGTACACGTGTAAACAATCACATCTTTCTTTATGTCGGTGCAGAGGTTCTGGTTCTCCTTCAGTGCAACACATTGGCGAATCTCTGTAATTTTTCCTAAAAAAGAATCGTACTTGTCAGTTCATTGTAACCAATATTCATGTATTTGTTTTGATACATTCATGTAAAGCATACGAAGGATATCAGTACTGAAATATTTTTCCAGAAAGAATTATCATCTATAATATTGGTGATGATAACTCACGCATTTTTATGAGTACATGATATAATAGGAATACTAACCATTACTAAGATATTCCAAATATAAACATCCGAAATGTTGAGGCTCTAATGGTTTGGGAATACCCATGCCAAAGGGTAATGATGGAATGTTAGAGGTACATTCTTGAAATGGTATTTCTTCTTTCTTACATCCATCACCTCTGCAAGTTGGACATCTCACACCAAAACCTGTGGAAAGGAGCAAATGTTGATATTTTATAATACGATTGGCAACAGAATGGCATGTAAGTAAATCAGTCCTTATTTCCAGAAAAAAACAAAATTCGCATGTAAGATCCTTCACAAATATCTAAACTAACATCATTATTAACATTGAGAGTAACTTCCTGACAGAAAATTCTTCACTATACTTGAAGCGACCCAAAGGAGGCATATTTTTCATTGTGCTTTCATTTTTGCTTGTTCGATAAACCTGTTTTACTACAGAAAGTGTTTGTGGCTCTTCAAACAAACCTGAAAAATTTCAAATGTGAAATCTAATATATTTCATTCTGTGTTCATTTCGTGTTCTGTGATATGGAGTTTTTCAACTGATAAGTCAGCATTTCACTTTGGAATATAATCTTGAAATAATGAAGTGAGTTTTTTGAGGTTAAATTGAAGGCTATTCTAATTCAAGGCTAAGCATGGGGATCGAGTCAATTGTGAGACATATAAAGTAGGTTAAATTGTAGCAAAGTAGCTTATTTTCGAGTACAATTGAATGCTACCAAAGAATCGACTATAGTTTTTCTAGTTCCGGAGATATACGAGAGAAACCGGAAATTTTGAATTTTTTTTTCTTGCAGAAATATTGAAAATAGATTCATTTTCTTCAAACTAAGAAAAGTTGGTTAACTCGAAATGTTATATCTCACAAACTAATAATCCTACAGCTGTGAAATTTGTACACGTGTCTTTTGAAGGTTAGGTTTGACTAAAACTCATGTGGATTTAACACCACTAGCGTCATCTGTGTGTTAGCTTACGAACTTTTCAGACCACCTAATATATCGTGGATAATAACTGGGTTAGAATAAAGTGCCATTGTTTTCTTATGATGCACTGTTTGGAACCTTTGTTGTAGTAAAGAATATTACTGGAGTTTTTTTCCAACACCAAATCGTTATTTTCAACACCTCGACACGTGTTTCGATCACCAAGTGATCATCTTCAAAGAGGAAGAATAAAACTAGAAATTAATGCGAAGCTAACCCTATTTATGCTATATAGGTATCCCATACAGGTAAAACATCCAGGTGTACCACCAAATTTATTTTTGCAATGTGTCCTTATGTAGTAATCAGTAAACCCAACAATTTTATTTTATTTTAACAAGCTATAAAGCTCTTTGGTGTAGGTCCGTCATCGTTATTCATAACATCATTGTGTTCACTTATTTCTACACTCTCATAGGCATCTAGTTGCCTGTTGTTGTTAACTTGTCTAACTAATCTTAATGAACTGCAGTCTATGGAATGACTTCCATAGACTTCAGTTCATTCAGTTCAGTTCAGTTCATAGACTTCCATAGACTTCAGTTCAGTTCATTCCATAGACTTCAGTTCTTCAAGATTAGTTAGACAAGTTAACAATAACAGGCAACTAGATGCCTATGAGAGTGTAGAAATAAGTAAACACAATAATATTATGAATAACGATGACGGACCTATACCAAAGAGCATACTATATAGCTTGTTAAAATAAAATAATATTGTTGGGTTTACTGATTACTACATAAGGACACATTGCAAAAATAAATTTGGATAGGCAATATTGTGAAATTAATTTTTATATAGCTGAAAATTGTTTTATATATACATATATTGTAAAATAATAGATAAGGCAAAATTGTAAAATTAATTTAGGTTGGTATACCTGTATCGGTGGTACACCTGGATGTTTTACCTGCATAGAATACCTATATAGCATAAATAGGGTTAGCTTCGCATTAATTTCTAGTTTATCTCCTCATCTTCCTCTTTGAAGATGATCACTTGATGATCGAAACACGTGTCGAGGTGTTAAAAATAACGATTTGGTGTTGGGAAAAAACTCCAGTAATATGCTATTGTTTTATACCTTCGAAATTGATACATTTCTACTGCGAAAAATATTACTATCATGCCTCTTTCCAATGAACATTAATTTCTGCTGCAGCCGGTTATCGAAATTCAAAAAAGTGGAGGTCATTGTATAGAGAATAATACCTTACATACGAAATGCTACAAGACCCCCCTTTCCATTTGAAAACCAAAGTTGATAGCGCTCTCTCTGCGGCGAGAGATGTCATACCTCTGGATTCTTCATCAAAAAGTACTGAAAATCAATCCATTTTACAAAAATTGATATATTTCCCCGTTCGTATAGGGCTATTCCAATTCAAGACTTTGCATGGAAATCCTGTAAACGGTACGACGTAAAGAGACAATGACAACCTTTATTGGAGTAGTGTGAATATAAAAATAAATTTAATTTTCCTTTCTGATAAACATATTTTGTGTAGTAATCGTCAACTACGAGTATACACACATCAAGATAAACTTAAACTGGAACTAGAACACATACATTCCTAAAGACTATAAAACATTTTTCTACAAGAAAATTTCTGAGATTGCGCTTAGAAATAAATAAAAGTGAGTTGAGATTCGGTGAGTAAAAGACTAGTTTGTTCTTCCCGAATGGTAGGTGACAATTGTTATTTTGTCGAGTGTTGAAATGATATTTTATTTCATTCGAAACGAATATTTCTTTTTCATTTTAGAAAATCAAATCAAAATATACTTTATTGTCAGAATATTTTGTATCCCATCGACAAAGATTTGTTGGTATAAATATACGCATAACTAATAGTGTATAGATAAAAACTGGCAATTAATAAAGGTTTGAATAAAACATGTACAAATACAATAAAAATAAATATAAAATGGAATACACGTTTTAAAATGATTCATTAAAATACTCTTGCAAGCTATAATAGAGTCTAACAGCTAACAAATTTCTAACTGCTTTCTTGAATTGTACGTTTGTCAGATTTGAAAACCTTATATCTACTGGTAAGTGATTGAATAATTTTCCACCATTATTAAAATGGAATCCTTGATTAATTTTGAGTTAGGTATAGGAAGTCTAGTATTAAATATGCCATCACGAGTAGCATAAGGAGAAGAAACAAAGTCAAACTCCGTTTTATGTTTGTACGCCAAACATACAGTTTCAAGGATATGAGGATAAGTGAAAAATGAGAGGACAAGGTACAGTCAAAACTGTAAAGCATTTCGGGGCATTTCATGAGCATTCAAGTTATCAATTAAGCGTATTACTTTTCATTGTGAAATGTTTTTGCAGACTTTTCAACATGTTTTACACGTAAGAAGTTTTTCCTTCTTGTTGAAAGATTGCTCGCGTTCAGCCTATTTCAAAAAAGGCAAGAAAATGCTTCTGAATAACTATACACCAGTCGCTTCGCTATCAGTGATGTCAAAAATCCCGGAGAAACACGTAAACCACCATATCCTTAAATACTTAAAAGGCTTCAACATCTTGAGCGATCATCGATATGGCTTTCGGAAACAAAGATCAACAGGCGACCTTCTATCGTATAAGACCCATATTTGGAATAACGCAATCAAGAAACATGGAGAGTCAAGATCTGTTGCATTTGATATTTCTAAGGCGTTTGGCCGTGATCTGGCATGAGGGTTTGCTGATCAAATTCGATGCTATGGCTTGTCAGATAATTTTTGTGTGTCTCCAGCTTCTTGAAAAAAGGTTCCCTGTCAGTGGCCGTCGATAAAAATCTCTCGAATACCTTTACCATCAACACTGTTATTCCCCAGGGATCCATATTGTCCCCAACCCTCTTTATATTGTATATCAACGACATATTGGAAAAAAGAAGAACCCAATATATTGCTTTGCTGACGACAGCACACTTATCTCGTCATTCCGTTTGGATTCCAGGACATCGACTGCGGATGCCCATTTTCACCGACAGCAGGCGGTTGCAAATTTTATGAGGATCTAGAGGTGGTTTTGAATTGGGGTGAAAGTAACCAGGTTCAACTCAATGCCACAAAAACCCAGGCATCTGTTTTCTCCAAAAAGATTAACGTCTCCGAACAATAATGTCAGGACAGACAGTTCCGCTTTCTGCTTCGATAAGTTTGTTGGGGGACACCATGGACACCAATCAGACTTTCAGCACACCGTGAAGCTGCTGGATTCCATAATTTGATTTATAGCCAGTCTTCAAGTATGCCCACCGACTATATGTGAAACCAGTTATTAGTTCCAGAAATATACGGAAAAAACTCATTCAAATGATTTACCGATGAAGCTCTTCAATGAAGATTCGATTTCGAATTTCCCTGTATATAAATCTTTCAATATTATATTGCTTTCTTCAAGTTTTTCTAAACTAAAATAAACAGGGCTATTCAAATTCGTTTCTGTACATGGGGATCTCTTAAACGATAAGAGACAGAGTGTCAGTTGAATTGTGGCAAAGTTGTCTATTTTAGAGACCTATGCAATTATGTGAAGAAATCGAATATATCTTTTTTGGTTCTGGAGATATACAGGGAAAAACCAAAAAATTCCAAATTATTTTTTGCCTATATCTTCTTTATTCGCAGACATATTGAAAATCTGTCCACATTTTGCTAGTGGCACTTGATGTTGGCTCTCAGAATGTATCCATGAATCTTTTATACAGGGTGTTATCTGACTTGGGCCACCCCCTCTTTGAATTTTTAAATACGGACCTGTATTTTTTGTTGTAGTTTTTGGATCGCAGACGTTCACTCCATACTGAGAAATTATATTCAATTTTATATTTCGGGATATTTCGGTAATATTCGATTATAATTGTGGGAATTATTCCCTTTTAAATTACAGCCCTGAAAATTGGTTGACTGAGTTGAATAAAAACACAATAGCAACTTTCACGTCTCCCTATGTACCGTTGAGTATGTGTTTTAATAAGCAGAAAAAGAAATAATAGCAATAATAACATCCAAACCGAACACTATAATTGTAATGAAAATTGAAATGAAGTAATTCATATAAGTACCCTAAAAAAATTTTTGGCGCAATAAATGTTCGAATTGGAGTCCTTCCATTTCGAGACATTTTTAAACTTGGTTTTTCATATTATTAATTGCCCCAAATACACTTATTTGCTGCATTGTTGCGAAATCATTCAAAATCCTCAATCTCGAGTCTTCCACATTTCCTATCTTTCTGCCAGCGTAAATCCAATTTTTCAATGTCCTCCGTAGAAAATAGTCCAAAATAGTAAGTTCTGGTGATCTTGCAGACCATCTTATTGTCCCATTATTTGTCTCGAAATGGAAGGACTCCAATTCGAACATTTATTGCACAATTAATTATTTTGAGTATATAAATTACTTACTTCATTTAAATTTTCATTATAATTATAGTGTTCGTTTCGGATATTAATATTGCTACCATTTTTTCTGCTCATCAAAACCCATATAATATATTTTTATTGTAGATATGTTTCAGATAATCATAAAAGGTTTTTTTATTCGAAGTTCATTGTAGAAAACGCTTAGAGCAATGGCAAAAATATGAATAGGTACATAAAAATGAAAAAAAAACTCTCGAAAAACTCTGCGGTACATAGGGAGACGAGAAAGTTGCTATTGTGTTTTTATTCAACTCAGTCAACCAATTTCCAGGGCCATAATTGAAAAGGGAATAATTCACACAATCATAATCGAATATTAGCTGAAAATCCCGAAATATAAAATTGAATTTGATTTCTCAGTATGAAGTGAACATCTACGATCCAAAAACTACAACAAAAAATACAGGTCCGTATTTAAAAATTCAAAGATGGGGGTGGTCCAAGTCAGATGACACCCTGTATAAAAGATTCATGGATATATTCTGAGAGCCCACATAAAGTGCCAATAGCAGAATGTGGACAGATTTTTAATATGTCTACGAATAAAGAAGATATAGGCAAAAAAATAATCTGGGATTTTTTTGTTTTTCCTGTATATCTCCAGAATCAAAAGAGCTATATTCGATTCCTTCACATCATTGAATAGATCTCTAAAATACGCAACTTTGCCATAATTTTACCGACACTGTATCTCTTATCGTTTACGAGATCCTCATATACAGAAACGAATTTGAATAGCCCTGTACATGATGGTTATATAACAAAATATATTTGAACTGTTCTGGACAGAAAAATATTTCTTACTGTTTCTTATACATCGAACCAAGATACTAACCCCCCCCCCCAATACATATATGTTTTGAAGAACTTATTTCCGCAGCACTTTCAATTGATCTCACAAGGGGCTATTTTTCAAATTTGAAAACCCGACAACGAACACGAATATTTCAAAATTATTGCCTCGTGAAGAAAAATTGTTCTCGAAATAGTTTGCTGGTCAATTCAAATACAATTTCACTTTCTCGCACTTACTTCCAGATAATCCGATAATCACCAAAAAAACTACACAAGTATTCATATTGCATAAATTCAGCAGTTGTTATTCGCCTCGATGAACTGAATCAATCCATTTTTGCACCCTGTTATATACCAGAGACAATACATTTTTATCTGGAGTTATCTCACAGTCAATTTCCAGATATAGATGCATAGCTTTTGTTTTCGTCGACAATTCCTCTCGCTTCCACTGCAGTTGATATGCACAGGTATGTTGAGTCATCAAGATTTTCTATCAGAAACGACAAAAAATCCTTATCGAAGATTTCATCAATGTTTCGAAAGAAGATAATGGAGACAGCGGGGAAAATTTAGCAAGGGAGAACGTTGATCATGTTTGGTAATGTTCATTTTATAACTTTTTGAAATTGTTTTTCAATTTACTTACTACATTTTTCAAGCTAAAGCATCGCTTTTGATTCAAAGTCGAATTGAAAATTTTTCACATATAGTCAGAGGGCATACTTGAAGACTGGCTATAAATCAAATCATCTAAAAGAACAATTCGTTCAGGCCAGTCTCAACTTCCTACACTGTAGGTAAATGGTATTAGCCAGGGGAGTAGTTGTTTTCTGATAGGTTTTCAATAATCTACAGTATAGGGAGTTGGGACTGGCCTGAAGAAATTGTTCCTTCAGATGATTTGGATTGAAAGTGATCCAAAGGATTTATTTTTGTTTTCAATTACTGGAAAAGTATTCAAATTGTAAGGGGTATATTTTTAGAAGAGATTAGATTTTGGGAAAGAAAGCTTTCAGCTTCTTACTTCCAGTTTGTGTCTGAAAGTGACCTCTCCAAATGATCTACACATCTTTGTAAAACGTTAATTTTGAAATTGATTACCTTCTCCCTTTCTTTGGAAAATTCCCACATTTTTTTGTATAAAGATGGAGAATTAGAGAGTCACATATCTGAATATGAATGAATTGCTTTTTGAAAAATCTCGCGAACGTAGGTATGTGGAGATTTAGTTTAACTTTACCTTTTTTCATTAATATTGGTCAAACGGGGATAACTTTTTCCAAAATAATAAAAGATAATAGGAATAGTTTCTTGAATTTGTCCAATTCTTCATTTGCAAACCATATTTTGGTACATGGTGAGTTGGACCACGACGATGACGTGTTACATTTGGAAAAGAATTGTTTGAAAGTCAGTTTTTTTGGAATGCTCGTAAATTGATGGATTCATAGATTCAAAAATTTATTGAATGAATAAATAGAATTGAATACTTCCCCTTCATAAAATCTTTTTTCTGATGTAGAAATTAGTTTATTACATGTCCATTTACTGAGTTTGAAAAATAAAAAAAAATATTTTCCAAGTAATTCCATAAACTACACCTCAAGATTTCATTTTCACAAACTCTATTTGAAAAATATATCACGATATGTTTCGCTAACACACTAGCTTCCTCAACAGTGATTTGACTGCTACAAGTTGCTTCTTACGCTGATATTTATATACCACAGGTAACTACAATTGAGACTACCTCCATCAAATTACCTGAACCTCTAGAATTCTTATACAGGGTGATTCAAAAGTACTTGGACAAACTTCAGGAGGTGATTCCTCACAATATTCTAATATGAATTGTCCAAATGAATAAATGTCCGGAAACGCTTCGTTTTCAAGATACAGGATGTTGAAGTTTTATTTTTATTTATAACTTTTGAAATACTGAACTTAATTAAACGAAACTTGGTAATAGGAGGTTTTTGAGGTGTCGAATTCGAACCTGATTTTTTAAAGATTCATAACTTTTTTGGGCGTACTTCTAGCACATTTTTCAGTAAAAAAAATCGATTCCTCTATCATATCTACGTAAATAAGCTACCTTGTTACTAGTCGCTGTAAGCAACCGTTTTCTAAATATTTGGACTTGAAAACTTCAAGTCGATTATTTGATAATCGATGCATGTTGAAGTTATTACGAATATTTTGCTTTTTTCACAAGAATGCTTTGGAAATGAATTTGACGTTTTACCCGTTTGAAGAGGTCATTACTGTTGGGTACGTTCCTTTATGACATCCTTAAGCGAAATAGTTATTTTTGTATCAAGGGTGCATAATCAGTATTTGTTTTAATAAAATTTTCAAGAAATGTCAACATTTTATTTCAGGAAATTTTAAATATGTAGAATAAACTAAAATAAACGAAACTAAATTGTATTCAAATAAATTGTTGGAAGTGTCCACCTTCAGCGAAGATACAGGCAGTCAGTCGTCTAGTCATTGAATCTCGTACCCGCTCAAAAATTATTGGTGTGTTTCTTATTGTTTCACAGGCGTCTACTATTCGGTTTCTTAGATCTTCCTCCTTCGCTACTGGAGTCTTATAAACTAGTGACTTCAAATGTCCTCAAAAATAAAAATCTATCGGGTTTAGATCTGGGGACCTTGGTGCCCACGCCTGGTTAGGTTCTTCTACACCCCTACCGATCCATCGATTTGCATAGACTGTGTTAAGGAATTCCCTGGCTACAACGCTAAAATGGGCCGGAGTCCCATCATGCATAAACCACATGCGGATACGAATTTCTAATGGTACATTCTGAAGTAGTCCCGGCAATTCATTTTCTAAAAAGTGTCTGTAAGTTGCGCCATTCAGTCGGAGCGGAAGAAAGAAAGGACCTATCAAGTAATTATCAATTATTGCCGCCCATACATTTACAGAAAATTGATACTGATAATGCCTTTCACTAACTGCGTGCGGATTTTCGAGAGCCCAAACATGGTTGCTATGAAAGTTTGTGATAGCATTTCGGGAGAAGTTTGCCTCGTCCGTGAAGAGTACATATCTTAAATATTGAGGATTTCCAGCCAATTTTCTTAAAAACCATTGACACATAGTAATGCGTTGGGAAAAGTCTCATGGCAAAAGAGCTTGTACCCTTTGAATATGGTATGGATAAAACTGTTGATCGTGGATAATTCTCCAAACTGTGGACTGAGTAGAATTGACAGCTTCAGCAATTACTCGTGTGCTTGTTTCTGGATTCTCCTCGAGAGCGTTCAAAACAGCTTCTTCCAATTATGCGCGCGCATTGCCATCCGCAAGGCCATAAACGAAATGCATATAGGCTAAATGAGCATTATTGTTTAAATAATCCATTTTCAAAATAAGTGTTTTCTACTTCTACTTACGGAAACTTCAACAAAACGTCTAACTGTCACAAAATATGTAATTACCAAAACTACTCACAAACGTCAAATTTATTTCCAAAGCATTCTTGTGAAAAATGCAAAATATTCGTAATAACTTTAACATGCATCGATTATCAAATAATCGACTTGAAGTTTTCAAGTCCAAATATTTAGAAAACGGTTGCTTACAGCGACTAGTAACAAGGTAGCTTATTTACGTAGATATGATAGAGGAATCGATTTTTTTACTGAAAAATGTGCTAGAAGTACGCCCAAAAAAGTTATGAATCTTTAAAAAAAAAAGACGTGTAAGTGGCGCCCCCTACGAGTAAGAGCAATAAGATCAATCAGGTTCGAATTCGACACCTCAAAAACCTCCTATTACCAAGTTTCGTTTAATTAAGTTCAGTATTTCAAAAGTTATTTGAAAAAAACAAAAATAAAAATAAAACTTCAACATCTTGTATCTTGGAAACGAAGCGTTTCCGGACATTTATTTATTTGAACAATTCATATTAGAATATTGTGAGGAATCACCTCCTAAAGTTTGTCAAAGTACTTTTGAATCACCCCGTATACCTGAGATACCTCTTCAATTATGATTCCCTCAAGCATATTACCTGACTTCTACATCAATAATAATTCTTTCTCGGTTTTTCTAAGCAAACATGTTCAATAATGATGATCTATTCAAATCCAGTTGGTTATTCATTAGAATGTTTGAATTTTAAAGTTTAATAATTTCCATTGCTTCCTGATTCAGTTTCAAACCTTTATTTTCTATTTGTAAAATTTCGAACTCTTCCTTAAAGATATGATTTTCTTCTAAAAGATGATTTGGATATGTTGAACTCGTTTTCTTATTAACGTAGCTCATATGATGTTCCTGGATTCGATTCCTAAATGTTCTGCCAGTTTGACCAATATATACCTTAGGACACGTTCCACACTTGAATTTATATACTCCTGATTTCTCGAATTTGGATATTTGGTCTTCATTATTTTTAAGTAACTTTCCCGACGTATTACTTGTTCTATATGCAATTTTAATATCTTGTTTCTTCAAAAATGAAGCCACTTTTTTCTATTTTTGTCCAAATTACATTAAAGCTGCATAATTTTGATTTTAGTTATGTAACTTATCGATAGGAAAAACGTCTCGAATCGCTTTTGCGTATTTTGTTTATTAATTCAGCTTTAAACCCATTGTTAACCGCAAGCAATTTGCTTGATGATATTGAGTTCTCTATTGAAATTATCTATTGAAAGAGGAACATTGACTAATCTGTGGATCATGCTATTATATGCTGCTACTTTGTGTTACTGCGGATGGGTATCATAATGTATAGTAATATTCGTATAGGACGGTTTGTGATAGATTGAAAAATCATGTTTGTTGTTCATTCTACTAATTGTTAAGTCCAAGAAATAGATTGAGTTGTATGCTTCTTCTTCAATAGTGGATTTAATGTTTTCATGAATTTTGTTAATATCACTATGAAAAGTATCTAATTGTCTGTTAGTAGCTGTAAAACATAACAAAACGTTATTCAAGGGTTTAAATTTTTGATAAGTTTATACCTCAACACAAGTTAAATCATTAATATATATAAAGCACAAATATCGACCAATTCCTTGATATATTTTTCATTCTCTTCTTGATGCTCTTCACTGCTTTTGAATGAATTTTCCAATTATTCCATTAAAAAACTCATGAGCAGATGCATTTTGCTCTGATGTTCTGATATACTAGACTGACTGAAAAGTTCGTGAGCTAAGAAACAGATGGCGCTTCTAGTATCAAATCCATATGATTTTCAGTTAACCCTAACCTTCAAAAAAACACGTGTACAAAATTCACAGCTGTTGGACTATTATTTTGTGGGATAGAACATTTTGAGTGTGGCAAGTTTTGTTAGTTATGTTAGAAAATGGATTAAAAGGAGTTTCGTGTGTTAATAAAACACTGCTTTTTAGCGAAAAAAATACTAATGAACATTATTCGGACTTTGCACCTAACCTATATAAAACATCGGACACATATAGGTCAAACTGGAAGAACGTTCAAAACCCGCATAAAGGAACACAAATATAGTTTCCAGAATGGAAAAATAAATTCCACATATGCACTCATTTGATTACAGAGGGACATGAGTTCAACAATGAATTCAAGCTTCATTTCCAGAAAAAAGGTTTCAAACTTAACCTGTTGGAAAGTATGAAAATAAACAAATTCAAAAACTGTCAATAACTTATGAACGATCAAACTGAATTGAATGATTCGCCATTTTCGAATCTGTTCAATTCCAGGTAAAAATAGTCAGGTATATGTATTTACGGTACTTTCCAAAAATTTATACTTTCAGTTTATGCTTGAGAAAGCTATTGTACAGCGAAACGTGTCGCTGTTTTTGTAAAACCCTTCATAGTGAAAATCATACAATAAACTGTGTTAATTAGTTATAAAACTGAAATCGAAAAATTGTATGACTGCTATAATATTTGTATCGTACTCGGATCCATCTATATTGAATAATGAAATCAAATTTTATGATTTTTTTTCTAAGTTAGTTTACGAAACTGTTTATTGTTACTTTTCTTATTGTGATTGTGGATTATCAGTGATGTATTTCGTACATGGTATCTTCTACTGACTTTTCTAATTTACTTCAGCACTTGTTTTTGATAATGATCACTGAAGAACTACACTTTTGTCGAATGAAATCACTTTCATATGATTACCAAATTCAACAGATAGAATGTCGATTATCGACATTGAAATATTTTCTGGGGTGATCGCAAAATTCAATTTTTTTTGTCAACAAGTTGAGATTTTGATAATGAATTGATTCAGGGTTTTCTAACATAGTTGATTGATTATTATACTCTTTCGCTCAAGTTCAAATACGTAACATCTTCAATGTCAAACCTTTAAAAATTATGCTATTACCACGACATATGCATGAACATGTGTGGGAACTAGATGAAATAAATTATGACATTGATTGAAAATTATTTTTGTGATTTACGCCAACTCCGAGATATCGTTTCAAAGACTTTCATTTTTTATTCGGTGATAATTAATTTGAATTCATTTTAGAGTTGTCTTTCTATCCAAACAATATTTGTATTGTCTGAATGAATAGTTTGTAAGGGTTGAACCTTTGATGTATACAAAGCTTAAAAAATTATATTGAATAAGCATTGAGAGGGTTGAAAAAAATCACCAATATATTCAATGTTTTTGCAATTCACACGTCACACCTGTTTTTATATCAAATGACCTCAAATTATCTAGAAAACACATTGCTCTCGATAATAGAACAATATTATCTGCGAAAACAAACAAAATTCTGATAAATATGTGAACATTGAAGATTATTTCGCTATAATCAACCTATATTACCAAAGAGCAATGAGTTATGATTTCAAGTAATAATCATCTAAATCAATTTTATATATAGCCTACGACGAATATATTCCTTTCACAGAAAAAACTTGGAGATAAAAAAGCCCAAGAAATAAATTTTGTAGTTTTCAGGAATCAGAAGGTTATTTGATTGTTTTGGCATTTTAATAGCTTTCTTCAAGTTCGGACACCGTGAAGGGTATAAATAAAACCTCTGGTGTAGAATATATCAAAAATAAGCATTGCCCCCAAATACCAGAACTGCAACACACTTCCCGACGCCCGTTGGGGGCAGTGCTTGTTTTGGTTTCAGAAATAGTAAGTTATATAAGCTGACTTATGGCTCTCGCCCAAAATTGAATATTGGCCAAACAGGGAGAACATTTTCCCAAAGAATTAAAAAGCATAGTGGTAGTTTTGTAAATAGAAAGACCAATTCCACATTTGCAAACCACCACCTTTTAGCAGAAGGACATGAGTTCAATCATGAATACGATGTGTTACATTTAGAAGAGAAGAGTTTGAAACTCAATCTGCTAGAATGTTTAGAAATCAATAGATATTAGAATTGAATAACTTCTCGTTACTAAATATGTTTTTCAAATTTCAAATTTTTTACCGTTGTCACCCGGTATAGGAAAAAGAAACCTTAATGAAGAGGTGTGAATTAATTTCTTACAAAAAACTTATCAACCACGCACAACTAGAGAACTGAGAATAAAACAATATAAAATCATATGACATAAAATGTTTTTATAATATAAATGAAAGTAATTTATTATCAAATTTTTGGCGAATTCGCCAGTTACTATGCTGGAGTCAGAACTTGGATAACTTTATTGTCCAACAGTTACCCAGTTACAACTATACTTATAATGCAGAAAATATTCAAAAAGAAGTAAATGAAGAGACATCAATACTCATTATCTAGATTAAATATAACTATGCAATGGTAATATTAATCGTGAGGAATCTAAAAGTAAGAAAAAATAGCAAAATAGATTCGTGAAGAGTCTACAAGTAAACAGTGGAACGTTTAAATTGATTTGTTCCGAAATTGTTGAACAGTCCACCCTATTATTCCCTAAAATGATTAAAAATATAAGCCTTGTTCCTCACTAAATGGGTCCAAATGATCATTATAATTCATCATTTAAGATAATAATTGAATAATTTTTACAATTTTTTTTATTCTAGATGCGTTTCGATAACGCTGTAATTTCATCCGATAGTTTCATAACGATAGTACTATGGTGTTAGCTAAATGCTTCTAGAATTATTTTTTTATTATTTAATCATTATCATGGACAGTGTTATTATTTTTTTAACAAGTAACGGGTCAGTCCATTCATAATGTGATTCACTAGAAATAATACCTTTTTCAGAAAACTTAGAAAATTTCTGTACTCTTTCTTATGTGTCTCATATTCATATTCAAATTTCGGAAGTACATGTCAATCAAACAATCAATGAATCAATATGCTTTATTGTCGGAAGATTAGTATCTTATTGACAAAGTCTTGTAAAAAAATGAAGTGCATGTCGTAAAATATAAAAAATACAAAATACACTACATGTCATAAAATATAACAAGTACAAACAACAATTTCACAAATAAAACATTGAGAAGACAGATGAGTTTAGGTGAACATTGAAAAACCAAGTAGAATTTACAGGTTATCACTGTTGAATTCATGGATAGAAAAATACTCTTTTTTGATTAAAATATCTTTAACTGTATTTCGGAACTTTTTGAAGAGTCGTAAAGCTTCAATTCTTTGAAAGTTCCTGCAATTTTTAAGAATGAAGGAGCCTTGGGAAACACCAGAAGTAACTAGATATGTTCTGGAGTCGTGAACACTATAAGAAACGAACTGCCCTCTACCTGATACATGGGACTATATACTAATTTAATCAAATGCCTCTGGAAAGTCTGTATATATTACATAAACTTGATAATTGTTATCGAATGCTTCCAAAGTAGTGATAGTAACTAGATTTGACACAGTATAATAATTAGTAAGAAAGCCATGCTTTTGTGATTGGGCATACAATACAAAATTCCTTCAGGTCTGAAAGAATCTTCATCCTCATCCTTGTTAGAGGATTGAAAATGTTGAATTTGATATTGATATCATAAAATGAGGAATAATCAAGGAATAATCACATAATTACAATTCTATCATTTTCTTTCAATTTTTTTTCTCTGTAACCGCAAACTTTGCCACATATTTGAGGGATTAGGCATTCGGTTGTTTCAAAAGTTTTTTCCGTTTTAATGCCATGTGTTTTGTAGCCCATATCTCAATTTATATGAATTCTACTGTCTACTATATTGTTTAATATAATAAACGGACAAAATGATTACGTCAACATTTTCTTTTACAACTGAATTTCTCAAGGGCCTCATTATTCCACGAGATGAAAATTTGATTTTAATCTTTGACTCTTGAACATTTCTTTGTAATATATTCTGTAAATATTTCTGGGAAATTTTTAAATCAAACCGAATGAGTCATAAAAGATTATCCGGAAATTGCACTCGAATCTTGGTAAGGTTGTGATAAAAATCTTGTAAAATATAATCTTACCCGTATAAGTTAGTTGATTATGACTATCATAAAATATTTGCGATAAATGTTTATTTTATACGGTTGTGTGAATCCCTTTTGATTTCTTCAAAATGCAATGAAACGATGAAACGTTTTAAAAAGGGAATAATGCAAAAATGTATACAGGCTGATTCACGGTGGATGGCACATTAGACGTTTCTGGTGAACCAGACAACGGATCACTTTGAAAATTTAATGGAGGGCATATTCGGACATTCTCTAGCCAACTAAACTATTTTCGACAATGCGGTGTTGCCGCTTCTATTAGAAAGCAGTAGCAACTTTGATTTTTCAAATGGAACACTCTGTATATAATATCATTTTTGGAATCTCCAACAATTGCCCGACAACTTTTCTTGATATTTCCCTATACCTATCTGTTACCGTTTTCGAAATAAAAATTAATTTCAATTTTTTTCTTCGAAAATCATGACTTCTAAAAATGCCGATATCTTTTAGTTAAGTGCTTTTTTAAAGTTTATCCAAACATATTGAAATTGTTCTGAATTCGTATAAATTTCTTGAGGTTCATTGGCGGTAGATTCGGATACATTTCATTGAACTTTCTACATGTTCTGCTGATAATTTTGTCACACTGTCCAAAAATAATAAACAAATTCATAAGAACTTCGTTTGAATAGTTTTGTTCCATCGTTTTGAAGGTATTTGCAACTTCTGAAGTGACGAAAATGTCGATATTATTAGGAGAATGTCACAACGCTACTGTCAAATAGTAATCATGGCCTGCTCACCAAATACCGAATGGAAATACCATTCTGAAGGGACATTTTCACGAATAAATGTTCATAAGTCCGAAACTTGACTAGTTAGGTATAGGTATGATATACATAGAAAGAAAGCAAATTTCAGCAGCTTCCCGAATTTTCAATAATATACAGGGTGTTCAATTTAAAATAATCAAATTTCAGCAACTTTTTCAAGCAAACGAAAAAACTGTATTTTTTTACCACCCTGTATTGAAGTAACGGAGATTAGGCTGACGTGTGGGAAGTGTCCAAGTATCACCTAATTCCAAACCAAATTTCGATATCATAGTACTTCTTAACTAAAAGATATCGGCATTTTTAGAAGTCATGATTTTCGAAGAAAAAAATGGAAATTAATTTTTATTTCGAAAACGGTAACAGATAGGTATAGGGAAATATCAAGAAAAGTTGTCGGGCAATTGTTGGAGATTCCAACACTGTAATAGACGTGTTTATACTCAATTTTCACACTAAATTTTCACACAAAATTTAGTGTGAAAATTCTCCGAGGGAGTGGCATTGATTATATGAGTAAGTATCTCATCAATAATTATAATCCCACTCATTCTTTTCAGTATTCTTTTCAGTATTTCGTTACCTTTCGAATGTAGATGTACATCAATTATTTGGAAAACAAAAATTTTCCAATGTCTTGAATTCTGTTGAAACTGTTGAAACTCACAAAATCGAGTCTTGGTTGAAGAACCTAAAAAAACCTATAACTAGCTGAACAAAATATCATTTCATTCAATTATAACCGAAATCAATCGCGCGAAATTATGAGAAAGTAATATATATGATTTTCGGAGAATGTTTTGATAACATTGGAATCAGTTTATCTTATCAATGATGACAATCACGTCTATTCCCGTTCCAATTTGATGGAGAAAAACAACTAATTTATCGAAAAAGTGCCATATGCCTTTTCTAAATACTTTTATGGAATGTTCACTCTAGTTACGGGATGGATCGACTATATTCTCTGAATGTGTTTGTTTTGCTACTGCTTGAGAGCCATCTGTTCATTGCTATGAAGTCTCCGCAAAAATCTGCAATCTCTTGGGTCCATTCTATTTTTTTTTCATATTTACAAGTAACACATTCCAACAATCTGATAGCTTGTTTAAGCAGGGTCAGGTCATGTTTGAATGTTCGTCTTATTCATCTGGAAATAATTTGGATCAGATCTAGAATCACTAGAATTCCACCAACTTCACCATTTTCACCAACCAAGTTGGCGTCTTGAGGAGATGAAGAAAATCAATTGTTAGTTTTCACGTCGATATCCTTTTATCTGCCTTAGGTAATGTCTCATCCAGCAAATAATTGAATAACAGCGATTTTCTGTTCTGTTTTTTCCTAGATGAAATTTAATTCCTTCAAAGTTTTTGTTGCGTCGTTAGAAATAAGCTTTTAATGGAAAATATGTTGGAAATTCCATAGCTTGGGGGCCTGTAACTTGGCCGTCACTTCAATAAAATAATACAATTTTCCAGGCTCATATACTCCCAAAATTGTAAGAATTCCAATCTTTTCTGCCCCAAGTGCCAGTAAATAATTGGCAATGTCTTTTCTCATTATTTCTCAGTACCTTGTTGTAATGCCAATTTAAACGACAAGGAAAAAAATTTTTTATCCGGTCAAATTAGACTAAAAAATAAGAGTGAAGGTACATAAATTTACAACAAGCTGCAAATGCGTGTAATTGTTCAAAACATAGATACAAATAAGATTTTGAAATTCCGAATGATTGCGATGCCTGAAAAAAAAATTATTCGAGGTCAAAGGCCAAAAATCTCGAAAAAAATTGGTTTTTCGCGATTTTCAGGAAAACGGTAAGTTTTATCATAAAATAACCTCAGATAAGAATTGTAGATCATGAAATTCTCTACGAAAAAATGTATCAATACTCTCTGAAGTTGTAATTTGAGTAAAAATATTTTTCTATTGGTATACATAAGTATAAATATAAGAATATCAGGTAGAATGAAATCCAGTCCAGAAATACAACTATTGTTGTTGGTGAAGATGCAGACTTACTCGTACTTCTTACTGCTCGAACTCCACCTGAAAAACTATCTATATATTCGTCAAAAAGTTTATCTACTTTTGCAAAGAATCAAAATCATGTACTATTTTTACACGCAATGTCTGGCTGTGATACGACGTCTGCATTTTACAGGAGGGGTAAAAGCAACAGTCTTTAAAATGTTTGAAAAACAAGATTTAGTTCAATGTGCTGAAGTTTTCAAAAAAAGTAATTCGACTCAACAAGAAATTATCACCAACAGGATTGTTTCTTCTTTCTATGTACAAAGCTCCGAAAAAAACCACCTGCTTAGATAAGTATCGATATGCATGTTTCGTAAAAAACACTAAAAATAAGAAACAGGTGCAATTAGTCTAAAGCAAATGGAACTTCAAACATTCAAGCCAGCCTCTATATATCTACACAGTAGGTTTAATGGACTGACGCCCATCAGAAAACAACTACTCCCCTGGCTAATACCACGAAGGGCGTTGGATTATATCCAACGCCTGTCGGCGTTGTTATGTTTTTTGTAAATCAGGCAAACAGTTTCAAGTATGAAAATACAAGTAACAGTAAACATTCTTTGTGTACTTTGACTGGTTTTTGAACTTCAGACATATCCAAACATTTTCCGCACAAGGACTGTTGATGAATGATACAATGTAAGACTGATGGTTTTGAACCACCATCATTTTCTACAGCCTTTGACACAAGTGCAACCACTCCTTTATTTTTACCATACATATTTTTGCCTCCATCGGTTGTTATAGATTTTAAATTTCTCCATCGAAGGTTCTTTTTATTAATGTCATTTTCAACTCCCTTAAAAATATCTGCCCCAGTTGTCGTGCCGTGAATACTATCAATATCAAGAAGTTTTTCACACACTTCATAGCTTTTATCTACTTCGCAAATAAAAATCAACACCTGAGCAGTATCTGACACATCCGTTGACTCATCCAGTGCTAGAGAAAACCACTCATGATGTCCATTTGTGTCAGACAGTTGAGATGATATATTTTCTGCGTTGTCTTGCACCCTCCGAGCCACGGTGTTTGCTGACAAACTGACACTTTTAAATGAATTTACCTTTTCGAGGCATATTTCTTCGGCTACTGCAATCAAGCATTCTTTTATCATTTCTCCATCGGTGAATGGTTTGCCACGTTTTCCGATTTCAAGAGCCACACGAAAGCTGGCGCGAGTTGCAGACTCTTGTTCAGTATTCGCTTTGGTAAACAAACATTGCTGCGATTTGAGTCCGCGTTTCAAAGCTTCAACTTTTTTTTTCCGCAAACTTCCTGTATACTTGGAGTAACTTTGAAGATGTTTCGATTCATAGTGTCGTTTAATGTTATATTCTTTGAGAACAGCTATGGTTTCATTACAAATTAAACATAGCGCATTATTACGGAACTCAATCACAAAATACTGAAAGTTCCATTTGTTTTGGAACGTTCTGCATTCACTGTCGATTTTTCGCTTCGTTTCCATACTAACAAATCACACATAAAAACAATGAGTCAAATCAAAATATTTTTATTGATGGGTGTTACTTTATTTCACAATAGACATTTTCGCTTCCTTCGCCTTTCCTACGCAGACTAACTCGCAGTTGCTCCGCTAGCCTTTTTATATGCAATTATTACTGCCATCTCGAGGTGATCGGAATACACTAGCTAGAACCAGAACTTTCTTGAACCAACGCGGTAATTCCAAATATTTAATTACGCCCAATGCCACCTAGCGGGTAGCTGAAAAAGATAGTACATAGTAGCACTACTCGCCACTAGATGTCGTTAAGTGTCACAATACACAATAATAATTGAAATGCAAAAAAAGCGTAAGTTTGCTTTGGTCACGCACTTTGCGACTATCCTAGTCTAGAAATATAGTTAAGGGCAGAAATTGGCCCTTGGAACAAACTGAAAAAAATCATTATGGCCCGAAGGCTTCAAAGTTTGGAGACCCCTGGAATGATCAAATAAAATTTCACCAAAAATTTGTTTGTTTTTCTATGCTAGCTGACGAACTATTCAGCTAAACTGTTTAGTAACTGAGTATCACTCAAGGTTCCATATCTATCAGTAGAAACAGATAATGAAAACGTAGTCAATTTCAGGAAGATTCCTGTGGTGACCAGCTTTCGGAACATCCTGTAGAGTTTTAATTGCATCATTCGAATCGAGGACAGGAACTTCCTTAGAACTATCTCGGCGTTCTGAAATTGCGTAAGAGAAATCGAAGCGATGAAAGAGAATGTCAGGAAAGTATTTTGTTGACGCGTCCGCCTATGCTGATAATGAAGAGGCGCGTCTCGACGCGTAGCGACGCCGTAACAGAACGACGTCGAAACGGCGTCTCCGTGTCTCTTTAAATATGGCATTTAACCTCGATTTGAAACTGGAAGAACTTGGGAATGGCTTTGTTAACTTATACACTCTTCCTTTATCTGTTGTTCAGGTTTCGTTCTGAGAAATTTGATTTTCAGCCAGGAGTTTTACCATTTTATCATTTGTTTTCTTTGCCGAAACGATAACACAAAAACAGTCGAGAATATTTTTAACATAACGAAAATATTTGTATTCGAGGGGAAAAATTTACAAAATTAGGACGCTTGTATGGAATTTTATACACGAGTTCGTGAACATCGAATTAGTATTCAAGTGACAGTTGATTGTGAAATGTATACTAAACAGTTTAGGAATTCACAACACTTGTTTTGCTTCCTCAGACGTGTTCATACTAATTTAATTTTACCTAATTAGTGTTTTTATAATATATCGATTTGAATCATATGATCTTCTATTTAATCATTGACTAATAATTTCACCAGCTTTTTTTCAAAAACTACACCTGACGATTTGATCCCCACAAACTTTATTTGAAAAATATATCACAACATGTTTCGCTAATAGCTTTTTCAAGTGATTTATACTTCGTTGTTCTTAACATTGATATTAATATACTACAGGTAACCATAATTGACACTACCTCCAAATAATTACCTGAACTTAACGTACCTGTTCAATTATGATCACCTGGTCTACACATCTACACCAATAATAATTCTTTCTCGGTTTTTAAGAAAACAAGTTCAATAATGGTGATCTATTCAAATCTAGTTGGTCATTCATTAGGTCTTAGTAGGTCATTCATTCATTTTCAAGTTTATTAATTTGCATTGCTTCCTGATTCAGTTTCAAACCTTTATTTTCTATGTGCAAAATTTCGAACTCTCCGTTGAAGATATGACGTTCTTCTACAAGATGATTTGAATATGTTGAATTTGTTTTCTCACTCACATAGCACCTATGATGTTCCTGGATTCGATTTCTAAATATTCTGCCAGTTTGACCAATACACATAAAATTTCACCAGCATTCAACCATCATGGAAGAAACTACCAACGTAAAGACTAAGACTTTTATAAACTAATTAAAAAAATTGAACAGTATAACAAGGGACAAAGGAAATGTTGCTACTGACAGAGGAAATATTACCATGGTGAACACTTAGGATTTTATTGAGAAAATTATCGCCTTACTGGATCTAGGGACATATAAAAGGGTAAGTCGGTATCCGACCTCCGGGATATTGTGAAAAACAAATCTTATTATTCGTTCATTGAGTCTTGGAGAGAGCACAAAAGAAGTCCTGCAAAAATCCGAAGCCTTTCCGCAACGTCTATTTGGTTCACTAAAATTCATAAAGTAGCCCTCGTGGACCTGATGCACCTTACCTACTATCGAACTTGGTAATTCGATGCAATGGAGGGACAAGATTAACCGTCTCATGATGGACACGATGAAAACCACAAGATTAGCCAATACCAAAAACCATGTAAAGAAATACGGGAGTCTGGGTGAGAGCCAGAAAAATCATGTACCACAGTACAACAAACAGTGGTCAACTTCTCCGATCGGAAACTGTCAGAAGACGAGTGCGGCATACTCGCCAAAGTTGGAAACTTCGCTGTAGCTCCAGCCAAGGTACCCCACGAGGAAATCATTGCCGATGTCGAACCAGGTATTCGTACTTTGCTAAGGACATCCGCATAGAAACGTCGAGGAATCTAATATGCGCAAACCACCCAAGGCCAATACAACATGGCGGGAAGGAGAGTTGCTGAAAAAGCTCAATACAGTTAAAAATATCTTGCTATTGCCTACTGACAAAGGAAATGCCATCGTTGTGATGAATACCAAGGATTTTATTGAGAAAATTATCGCCTTAGTGGATCCAGAGACGTATAAAAGATTCAGTCGGGATCCGACCTCCAATATCTTGAAGAAAGCAAATCTAATACAAGCAGATATTTGGTTTCTAAAGAGCTGTAAAAGATATTCAATTTTTCCAAATGTTGTTTTGGATGTGAAGCTATTAGGTATTACTTTAGACCAGTCACTTAAATGGTCCCATCATATTGATATTCTTTCGAAGAAGCTGGCTTGTCAACTCTTTTTCATGAGAAGACTGAAAAGATCTGTCAGCACAGATATACTCATGATGAATGAATTTTACTTTGGGGTAACTCTATCCATACTTCCAGGATTTTTGTGATGCAGAAACGTGCGGTCAGAATCATTGTAGGATTGGGTCCTAAAGATTCATGCAAATCTCATTTTATAAGATCAGGAATTATGACAGTTCCCTCTATATTTATATTTCAATGTTTATTAGAGATCCATAAAAATTGCCACACTTTTTCCACAAATAGTTCAAACCATAATTATAACACTAGGCATGGCGATTCTCTATTGAATAGGAGGTTTAGGCTAGGAATATCAAAAAAAAAATTCGCTCGATTTGGATATATATAATAAACTACCAGCGGAAATTAAGAAACTAGGACCAGCAAACTTTAAAGCGACAATAAAAAATTTATTAATTCAAAACTGTTTTTATTCGATTGACGAATATATGAGTACGCCAACTACTGAACTTTTGAAATGACTTGTATATTTTTTAAGTATTAGTTTTAGTTGTTTTACGACAGTGTATGTTTCTATATACATGTATATATGTGTGTATATGTGTATGTATATATGTATATATGTGTATATATGTGTGTGTGTGGGTATATTTATATGAATTTTTCAAGAAAACGAGTGTGAATATGTTCCTATTTGACTTGCTACAAATATTTCATGTATATAACGTAGCCAATAAATATCTATCTATCTATCTACCGTAAATATTCCTATTAAGTCTTCAGTTGCTGATAAAGTCCAAAAATTCGCCAAAGAAAAATGGCTTGATTTAGAAATCGATCATCTGTACACTAACCGTAGACTCTTAGAATTAGTTAGTTATAGTCTATATAAAAAATTAACATATAAATTAGACGAAAATGATTACGTACAATGGAATGACTTTCAGAGAGGAATGTTTCGGATGATTGAATCAAAATATATCAGAAAAATGTGTACGCTCAATAAGAAACTCAAAACCCTCATATCTAAGCACAAACTTAAAGAAACCACTCCGAAAGTCATGAATATTGTTGAAAATTATTCATCACAAACTTTTGATAAGGAAGAGATCAACCTTTTGAACAACGGTTTGAAATTTGGCATCCCACCTTCTGAAAAAGTTCTTGAGGATATCGTTGCTATAAAGAAGAGGACGTATGCGAAATTGTCCAGGAATCCGTTACCAAAGATAATTGCCGAAGTAAAAGACGTCCTCAAGAAATGCGACAAAATACTTACCCCTCAACTGAAACGGAAGTTACAAGTTTCCAACCCAACGGTGTCGAAACTATATTGCCTCCCAAAAATCCACAAACCGGGAAAATCAATGCGCCCCATCGTGTCAGCTATTGGACCTCCTACCTACCAAATAGCAAAGTGGCTCACTAAGGAATTTGAAAACTTGTCTATTGCGGAACCAATTTTTAGTATAAAAAAACTTTTTAGAGTTCATAAAACATACAAAAAACGTGGTTCTGCAAGAAGGTGAGATTTTGGTTTATTTTGATGTTAGTTCCTTATTTCCTAGCGTCCCAATTCCACAGACCTTGCAATACCTCAGGAAATTACTAGAGAAAAATAATTTCAATAATAACGAAATCGATGAATTCGTTTCTCTTACTAATTTGTGTATGAAACAAAATCGGTTCCAGGTAGAAGGTTGCTTTTATGAACAACAGCAAGGAACGGCCATGGGAAACCCCTTGTCCCTCTACCTGGCAGACCTGTTCATGAGCATATTCGAAATGGAAACCAAAGAAAAGTCGAAGTATTTTCCTAGGATTTGGCTAAGGTATGAGGATGATATTTTCGTGATATTCGATACCAAAAAATCGAATATTGACGATTTTGTTTCCATTTTGAATAATAGATGTCCATCAATAAAATTCACGTATGAGTTAGAAAATAAGGGACAACTACCATTTCTTGACGTTTTGGTAATGAGGAGCCAATATGGAGGGTTAGAATACGATATATTTAGAAAAAAAAACAAGCACGTACAGGTATATTCCTGACAGTTGTGGACAGCACAAGGGGTATTGTAGATGACATAATAAGGAAGAAGAAGTATAGGTTAAGAATGAACGAAATCTCGACTTTCAGAAAGGATAAAAACCAAGATAAATACATCTCAGTTCCATACCACCAATATACGAGGAACTTTGGGAAGATTTTCAAGGAACTAGGTATGAAGGTGGTTTTTAAAATAAGTCATACACTACAGAGCCTTTTGGGAAGTCCAAAAGACAAAGTCGAGAATTCGGAAAAGTCTGGAATTTACGAAATTGAATGTAAGGACTGCGGTGCAAAATATTATGGACAGACAAAAAGATATATTAAAGTAAGATATAGGGATCACATAGCACACTTAAAATATGGAAGACCTGAAAAATCAGCAGTCGCCCATCATATTTTGCAACAAAACCATTCCATAGACTTCAATTCATTAAAATTAGTTAGACAAGTTAACAACAACAGGCAACTAGATGCCTTTGAGAGTGTGGAAATAAGTAAACACAATAATATTATGAGTAATGATGACGGACCTATACCAAAGAGCATACTATATAGCTTGTTAAAATAAAATAAAATAAAATAAAATAATGTTGTTGGGTTTACTGATTACTACATAAGGACACATTGCAAAAATAAATTTGGATAGGCAATATTGTGAAATTAATTTTTATATAGCTGAAAATTGTTTTATGTACAGCTATAACAGTTAAACATATATTGTAAAATAATAGATAAGGCAAAATTGTAAAATTAATTTAGGGTGGTATACCTGTATGGTTGGTACGCCTGGATGGTTTACCTGTATGGGTTACCTTTATAGCATACATAGGGTTAGCTCGCATTAGTTTCCAGTTTTATCTTCCTCTTGAAGATGGATCACTTGGTGATCGAAACACGTGTCGAGGTGTTAAAAATAACGATTTGGTGTTGGGAAAAAACTCGAGTAATATTCATTACTACACCAAAGGTTCCAAACAGTGCATCATAAGTACAAATCTTATCTGTTCATCCAGACTTGGAGAGGACACAAAACAGGTCATACAAAAATGCAAAGTTTTTGCCTCACGTCTATATGGCTTACCAAAAATCCATATAAAGAGAATGTGCCATTCAGACCTATCGTGAAAGCGATAGGTTCACCAACTTATGAGCTGACTAAATATTTGAAGAGCCTACTTCAGTCGCACATAGGAAAAACAGTCATTTATTGAAGACCCGAGCCACTTTATCGAAAAGAGTAGAGATATCAAGTTAGGCCCTGGAGAAATACCAACCAACACACACAGATAAGTATTGACAAGACACCGTTGATGCCCTACGCTCCGGGGGATGTTGAAACAGTTGTGGGGAACAAGGAGTGCCGCATTTATCAGAGCAAGATTATATTTATGGTGGAGTTTTCAGCTCCTGTTGAGACGAACTTCGTCCGGAAAGACCACTTTGTCAAAATTGTTGTTTTGATTATTGAAGTCCTATTCAATACTAGTCCATTTCTGAAACACTAACCTAAAAGCAATATTTGCCTGAGACGACAGCCCATCACAGTGATATGAATTTAGGGTTAGGTATGCACACATTGATGAACTGAGTAAGAAGCTGTGTAAGAGTATATTTGGTTTTCGACAGCTAAATAGAGTATTGTCTCTTGACGCCCTGAGAAGTTCATATTTTGCTTTGTTCCACTCACATATGAATTATGGCATAGTTTTGTGGGGTAATTCCTCTCACTCCATTAAAATCTTCAGACTTTGGAAAAAAGCAATCAGAATATTGATGAATGCCGATACAAACTCACAAAGTCTATTAAAAATTCATTGAATATCAATCTCTACAATCATCTTCCTAATTCGTTCAAAGTGCTCAAACAAAGCTCCTTCAAAAACAAAGTCAGAACTATTCTCCTGGAAAACGGTTTTATAGTACTCAGGAATATTTAAGTACTTCAATTATGCCGATTCAGATTTGATTTTATTTCATCTGATATATGAAGCTCATGTTTATACATAATATCTGTCTTTTGACACTTTCAAAAATTTTAGACTGATTATCTTTCATTTTATTCACAATTTATGATTCAATATTTTTAACTTGTGACTAGTTTTTTTCCTGTGTATATTTTTAACTGACTTGCAACAAACATTCAAGTGTAAAGTTGTCAAACAAATAATCATGCAACGATCATGTAATGATGGTTATTAAGACACGAGCATTAACCGGGATACGAAACGAGCCGAAGGCGAGTTTTGTATGGTATATGCGAGTGTATTAATAACCATTACATGAGAGTTGCATACGCTATTTTTTCTAAACCTGATAAATAATGAAAAACTATAAATATTATATTTGTATTGAACACATTTACAGTAATTAACTCATATTTTTTAAAAAAAACACAAACTTAATGGTATTATCATGGATATATGAAAACTATAAAGATTCTAATTATATTTATATTGAATATAACAACTGTAATGAATCTGATCTTTTGAAAATATTGGAGTCGATGGTATTCCTTCTATATCGCTGTTTTCAGACATTTTGATAATATAGGTAGGTAATATGAAAACTGATTTTGACAAATAAAGCAATTAGTTACTTAGGTTAGAATCTAGGACAAACAAAGGAACAGGATTCTTGATTGAAAAATTATGGGTTTCTATTGGTTGATAAAATGTATCGTTATGAAAAATCTGTATCATAATGGATATCATTATGAAACGGATTATGGTCATATAAGTGTATTGTTAGAGTACGGGTGTAGAAAAATATATCTATCTATCTATTTTTCGTTCGTTATTATTTTGAGCTTATTCAAAAAAAATAATTTTCAACTTATTAGTTCGATGTTCTTCAAAAGCATGTTTTCATTTTTCACATAATTTTGATGAGATCATGCATTGCCCTAATTTCAGTACGGAACTGAAACCTCTTCGAAACAAGCCAAAATATGTGGATATTTATCAGTCTCCTATCAAGGTTAATTCACAAGTGATTGATCCACCTTCTTCTTTTTCAGTGCGGTCAGTGGACTCAGGTCATTCTTGGCCCCAAAAAATGAGTTGCATTCCTCGTAGAATTGGTACCATTTCAGTGGAAGCGCTTCTTGAAGCAAGAGCCGAATCTATCCCTCTACGAAACCCTTTTTCACTTGGAAGGATCGATCGCAGCTTGAGAAATGGTTCTTATGGAGATTCTGTGAAACGTGTTCTTCCTTACGAATCAGTAGAGAGTTGTCCTGAAAATCTAGAGAAGAAAATTGGATTGGATAATTTAGGAAACACTTGTTACATGAATAGCATTTTACAAGTGTTGTTCATGACGAAGAATTTCAAGAACGAAGTTTTAATGATGAACGAGAACGGGAATGTTTCCTGCTTATTCGTCAAACTCAAACAACTGTTCATGCAGCTGCAGTTTCGTAAGAAGGTATCATCTTTCCCTCCAACCGATTTCCTGGAGTCTTTGAAGTCCACTAGATACTCGTTAGGACAACAAGAGGATTGTTCCGAATTCTTGGGGTTCTTGTTGAATACTCTTCGTGAGCAAAACAATAGCAAAATCAATACTCCCAGCCGCTCTGGACTGAATGATTCCGTACAACCCATCTCGTCTTGTGTTTGTAAATCTTTTGCTGGAAAAATCCTCACTTGTTTACTTTGTGGTAAATGTTCAAGAAGTACTGAAAACTTATGTGAATTTCTGGAACTTCATCTAGCTTTTCCTAATACGACTAATTACCAGTCCGTGCAAAGCTTATTGTTAAATCATCTGAAAATGGAATTTTTAACAGGTGATGATCGACTGTATTGTCAAACATGCGCCAAACTAACTGACTGTTATAAGGAAACAAGTATATCTGAGGCACCAGTCAATCTAATAATAACACTGATGATATTCAAACAAGACTCAACCTCTAACGGAAGCAAGAAACTCTTTGGAAGGTTCGAAATAGATGAACATTTCAACCTAGCAGACCACTGTTATAATATTCATGCAGTCATTGTTCACTGTGGTTCTGGCGTTGAATTGGTCATTATTACGCCTTGGTCAAAGAAGAAACGGACTGGTTTAAGTTTGACGATAGTCGTGTCACGAAGTGTTCTGGCGATGCATTGAATTTATTGGAGCCTCTGGAGACACCCTACATTTTGTTTTATGAGAGAGAGGACATTGTTAGATCAAGATCTTCAGATGATGTGGTGCTGCAGGTTTTTCCGGGTTTTCCTGCAGCTAAAAAAGCAAATGCGCCACTGGAATCAATGAAGTCGCCCCGGAGCGCCAATTAATTTTTATTGTTGTATTCATTTTATTTTTATCGTTGTTTTAACACATTGTAATAATTTTATAAATATATAGCATGTTTTCTAGTTTTTTTAAACTATATTTATTTTTAACTTTTCAGTTCGATGTTCTTTAAAAGCGTGTTTTTTAGTTTTTCAAACTATATTTTGTTTTTGAAAAGACCTCGTGTGATTGTTCGAATGGCTGTCAAGAAGAAATGAAAGAAAGAACCAATTAACTTCGGAATAAAATTCATAGTAAGAAAATTTTATATTCAATATCATGCAGCCGAATCAGCCGATTAGATTTGTTTACTTTAGCAGTTTTAATTTATATTGAGGTCGCCTGAAAAAAACAAGGCTACCATGGAGCACGTCGCTGTCACCGATGTCATCGACCATCGCAATTGGGGTTAGTGTAATAAACTTCCCCCACTCACCCCTTGCGTCGGGGCGAGAAAAGGCGCCAGATATCCTTGGCGCCCCCTGAGGCGTCCTCGGCGTCCCACATATCTCATTCGCTCAAATTTTTCGCTGCGCATTTGTTTACCAACTTTTATTCCGATTGAATCCTTCCAGTGGTCAAGTTGCCGACGACGTTATCGCGAAATGTGCTGGTTGCGGATCCTTGCGAGTGCCGTCATTTTTTTTGTCGGGGTGCAGAAAGGTGCGTCTTTGGGGGTTGTTTTGTTTGGGGTGTAAAAAAGTCCCGTCTATGACTCATTGCATTAGGTGCATTAATTAATTTTTTTCCCTCAGAATATGGTGAAAACATGCAAAAAAGAAATGCAACAGAAGAAAATATTTGAAGAAGTAGCAGTAAAACAGTTCATCCAAGAGTATTTACTATATACACTGTTTGTTGAATCGAATATTCTCTGTGTTAAATAAACTTTTCGGGTTTCTTGGCCGTGGTCCGCAGGTTTTTATGCCTGGCGTTTCGTCTACTACTGCGGTAGACATTATCAAAGGCGATGTGGTAATGATCGCAGTGTCCTAGTTGGTGCTTGAGCTGTAGTTTATGTTGTTCCGAACGCAATAACTGTAATGCTGGTAATAGACTCTGGTTTTATATTATTACTAGTGGGCGTGACTTAGTTTCCATCAATTGGATTACCTGACCTTGTTTGTGTACCTTAAAGGACAGGTAGTCAGAGTTTAATAATGTTCATTGCCTCTTCTTGTTTGATGTAATTATCCCTGTTTTTGTTTCATTTCTATCGCTCTACATATTTTTTTTTGTACCTTGGGAGCTGTCTGACTTGTCCATTTAGTCCAAGTCTCCAGAAAACTCTGCAGCCTCTTGGGCTTGTTGCGTTTATCCTCCCATCTTCTTCTGGCACCCATTCCATCAGTCTCGTTCCCTGTACTAGTTTGTACAGGTTCCGTGTTGGATGTTCGTCATATTCTTCTGGGCGTAATTTTGTACGTCCATATATTGCCTGCCTCCTGTGATTCAGTGCCTCACATTTGCATAAGATGTGTAGAGCTATTCCTTCGTTGCATAATCTGCAACTGAGGTCCCCGTTGTACAGCCCCATTTTATTCAGGTATCCTCTAAGCGAACAATTACCGGTTAGTAACCCTGTAATTATTCTGAGCCGATCCTTACTATATTGAAGTAGCTCTTCCGTTCTTTTCTCGGACGGTTCCCCAATGAAGGTTCTACTGTGTTTGTTGCCAGGTACTTTTGTCCAGTACTCTGTGTGCTTCTTATTGGTCCATGTCCTAATCTGGTTTCGTACCAATGATTTTGGTACCCCCAGAGCTGGTTCAGGACCTATATATGAAGTTGATGAAGTTGATGGCACCCAGTACAAAGTTAATTTGTTCCTGTTTGCAAGTTCATTCAGTTCTTCATGGCATTCCCAGACCAGTTTTAATGTCACCTTCGGGTTTGTCAGAGCCCCTGCGCTCTTACTGTCTGTAAAAATATTGATCCGCTCATTTATTTGTGGTCTCAATTTAATAATGCAAGATAGCATACACTTCCGCCTGAAAGACGGATGTATATAGTCCTAGCGGATAGCTGTAGTTTAGATTTCTATCCGCTCTGTATATTCCAGCTCTCGTTCCATGTTTGGTCTTCGATCCATCTATTTACCAGGTGTTTTTTCCAAACATGTTTTCGGGATGACTAATGGTCTTCCACTCTTCACGGCTTATGATTTTGGCCGTGAAGTTTGTGTTAAAGGTGTACTTCGGTGCCATGTGGTCCCTGCACATATTCAATCTGTGCTCCTCCACTTGTTCCGACATTTCTGTTCGGTCCGATCTTTTGTAGTTCGGTGAGTTTTCCAGTCTGAATTGGCCCATCCTGGCCTCCCCCATTATCACAAAGTGTAAAGGAGGTAGATTCAGGAGTGTCTTCAATGCAGCTGTTGGGGTAGTTCTCATTGCTCCCGTCATTCCCAAACGTTCAAGTCTTTGCCCCTTGCCTAGTTTGTTGATGGCGGTCGCCTGCTTCACCTTTGGCCACCAGACCAGAGACGCGTATGTTATCATGGGTTTAACCACCATCGTGTATAGCCAATATACCATGTCTGGTTTTAGCCCCCATGTTTTTCCATAGGTGCGTCTGGCGAGCATCAGTGCTAACTCCCCTTTTCTCTTTATCCTGTCCAAGTGTTGGTTCCAAGTCAGTTTAGAATCTAGGATTACTCCCAGATATTCAACCTCCCCCGACACTTGTATTTCTTCATCTCGAAGTTTTAGAGGTCCGAAACCCTCCGTTTTAGTCCTCTTGGTGAATGCTACTATGGTCGATTTGGATGGGCTTATGTTAAGCCCTTCTTCTTCGGTCCATCTTGTTCAGGCCCTGCTGCATGCATCCCTTCACTACATTATTGTATTTACCCTGGACTAAGATGACTAAGTCGTCTGCATAGCCCAGTGCTTTATACCCATTATGGTTCAAGAAACATAGTAGCTCGTCCATGACAAGGTTCCATAACAGAAGGGATAGAACCCCCCCTGAGGACAGCCCCTTGCTACCCTTGCCACGACTGTTTCCCCCATAATGCTTGTATATACCAATCTTCCCCTAAGCATGCAGTCTATCCACCTACAGCTCTATATATACTCTTGAATACTTATTCTTGAATACTGTTGTTCTATATATACTATTGAATACTTATTTTGAGTTTCATCGAGTATTACTATATTTTCGAATTAGATAATATGAGTTTTTGTTGTTGAGTGCATATTCGGCTATAGTCGATTTGTTGGTTTGTCCAAGGCGACAATTTCCCTTGTGTTCAGAGAGACGGGGACCCACAGTGGATCTTCCGGGAGGAGAAGGAAATATTAGGAGCAGATAGTTGTTGGTTTACAGATGGATCAAAAACACCTTCCGGTTCTGGTGCAGGTGTTTTCAGTCGCAGACACGGGACAGAGATATCAACCTTCCTAAGAACCTATGCGACTGTATTTCAAGCGGAAATTTACGCTAATAAATTGTATGCGGAGAGATTGAAAGAATCCAACCTCATACACAAGTCAACAAAGATATTCTCGGAAAGTCAAACGGTGTTGGAAGCTCTTGGCTTCTACCGAGCAACGTCTAATTTGGTAGCAAATGGCCAAAAACGACTCTCCTCGATAGGAAGACTTAACAGATTGTCTCTGGTCTGGAAGGCCTGGAAGGCAATGAGGCTGAAAGGCAATGAGGCTGCTGACTCCCTTGCAAAGGAGGGTGCTGCAACAGCTTCATCGGACCAGAAACTGTCATTGGCATTGCTTTAGGCTTCACCAAACAAAGATTGAACACCTTGATGGCCTTTTTACAGGTCACTGTCATTTGAATCATCATATACAGAGACTCGGACTGTCAGAAGACAGTGTGTGTCGCCTCTGTTTGGAAAATGATGAAACAGCAGAGCACATAATTTGTGCCTGCCTCGCTGGGGACCGAATCAGGTTTTCAAGAGTTCGGTAGAGCCGTACTCTTACCATCTAACCTGACAGACTCACCATACACTCACCATACAAACTAATCGGCTTCGTTAAGAAGCTGGGTTTACTAGGTCGAGTGTGAATGGGTGTGAGCCACAATAAACCCTTGCGGGTTGTGGTGGAGGGTGGAATAGACCCACTCACTTTGAACCTAACATAACCCACACTTCTTTTCGTCGTTCCAATGTAGACCGACCCGTTGCTATAAGGAATCCGGTATACCCCGGGTGTTGCGAAAGGTTCTCTGGGGTTTTCTGACCTGGGGTCAGCTTAGGAAATCAGGTGACCTAAGGTCTTCAGCTAAAGATCCCAGGTGATCTAAGGTCAGTTGACCTAAGATCTCCAGCTAAGGACCCCAGCTGACCTGAGGACAGCTAACCTCAGGTCAGCTAGTGACCCCAGAGAACCTTCAGCAACACCCGAGGTATACCGGGTTCTTTGTAGCTGCGAGTCGGTGTATATTGAAACCACGAAATTAAGTGTATAAACCGACGAATCAGCTCTAGCCAAACATAATTTCAACGAAGTTACAAGGAAGCTACAAGGAATTTGGTATACCTCGAGAGTTACTAAAGGTTCCTTGGGGTTCTCTGACATAAGGTCTGCTTGGAAAATCAGCTGACTTAAGGCCCTCAGCTAAAGATCCCAGGTGATCTAAGGTCAGTTGACCTAAGATCTCCAGCTAAGGACCCCAGCTGACCTGAGGACAGCTAACCTCAGGTCAGCTAGTGACCCCAGAGAACCTTCAGCAACACCCGAGGTATACCGGGTTCTTTGTAGCTGCGAGTCGGTGTATATTGAAACCACGAAATTAAGTGTATAAACCGACGAATCAGCTCTAGCCAAACATAATTTCAACGAAGTTACAAGGAAGCTACAAGGAATTTGGTATACCTCGAGAGTTACTGAAGGTTCTCTGGGGTTCTCTGTCATAAGGTCTGCTTGGAAAATCAGCTGACTTAAGGTCCTCAGCTAAAGATCCCAGGTAATCTAAGGTCAGTTGACCTAAGATCTCCAGCTAAGGACCCCAGCTGACCTGAGGTCAGCTAACTTCAGGTCAGCTAGTGACTCCAGAGAACCTTCAGCAACACCCGAGGTATACTGGGTTCTTTGTAGCTACGAGTCGGTGTATATTGAAACCACGAAACAAAGTGAACAAACCGACGAATCAGCTCTAGCCAAACATAATTTCAACGAAGTTACAAGGAAGCTACAAGGAATTTGGTATACCTCGAGAGTTACTAAAGGTTCCTTGGGGTTCTCTGACCTAAGGTCTGTTTGGAAAATCTGCTGAAGACCCCAGCTGACCTAAGGTCAGCTAGGAACCCCAGAGAACTTTCAGCAACACCCGAGGTATACCGGGTTCCTTGTAGCTGCGAGTCGGTTTATAATGAAATCACGAAACTAAGTGAACAAACCGACGAATCAGCTCTAGCCAAACATGATTTCAACAAAGTTACAAGGAAGCTACAAGGAATTCGGTATACCTCGAGAGCGACTAAAGGTTCTCTGGGGTTCTCTGACCTAAGGTCTGCTTGGAAAATCAGCTGACTTAAGGCCCTCAGCTAAAGATCCCAGGTGATCTAAGGTCAGTTGACCTAAGATCTCCAGCTAAGGACCCCAGCTGACCTGAGGTCAGCTAACTTCAGGTCAGCTAGTGACTCCAGAGAACCTTCAGCAACACCCGAGGTATACCGGGTTCTTTGTAGCTACGAGTCGATGTATATTGAAACCACGAAACTAAGTGAACAAACCGACGAATCAGCTCTAGCCAAACATAATTTCAACGAAGTTACAAGGAAGCTACAAGGAATTTGGTATACCTCGAGAGTTACTAAAGGTTCCTTGGGGTTCTCTGACATAAGGTCTGCTTGGAAAATCAGCTGACTTAAGGCCCTCAGCTAAAGATCCCAGGTGATCTAAGGTCAGTTGACCTAAGATCTCCAGCTAAGGACCCCAGCTGACCTGAGGACAGCTAACCTCAGGTCAGCTAGTGACCCCAGAGAACCTTCAGCAACACCCGAGGTATACCGGGTTCTTTGTAGCTGCGAGTCGGTGTATATTGAAACCACGAAATTAAGTGTATAAACCGACGAATCAGCTCTAGCCAAACATAATTTCAACGAAGTTACAAGGAAGCTACAAGGAATTTGGTATACCTCGAGAGTTACTGAAGGTTCTCTGGGGTTCTCTGTCATAAGGTCTGCTTGGAAAATCAGCTGACTTAAGGTCCTCAGCTAAAGATCCCAGGTAATCTAAGGTCAGTTGACCTAAGATCTCCAGCTAAGGACCCCAGCTGACCTGAGGTCAGCTAACTTCAGGTCAGCTAGTGACTCCAGAGAACCTTCAGCAACACCCGAGGTATACTGGGTTCTTTGTAGCTACGAGTCGGTGTATATTGAAACCACGAAACAAAGTGAACAAACCGACGAATCAGCTCTAGCCAAACATAATTTCAACGAAGTTACAAGGAAGCTACAAGGAATTTGGTATACCTCGAGAGTTACTAAAGGTTCCTTGGGGTTCTCTGACCTAAGGTCTGTTTGGAAAATCTGCTGAAGACCCCAGCTGACCTAAGGTCAGCTAGGAACCCCAGAGAACTTTCAGCAACACCCGAGGTATACCGGGTTCCTTGTAGCTGCGAGTCGGTTTATAATGAAATCACGAAACTAAGTGAACAAACCGACGAATCAGCTCTAGCCAAACATGATTTCAACAAAGTTACAAGGAAGCTACAAGGAATTCGGTATACCTCGAGAGCGACTAAAGGTTCTCTGGGGTTCTCTGACCTAAGGTCTGCTTGGAAAATCAGCTGACTTAAGGCCCTCAGCTAAAGATCCCAGGTGATCTAAGGTCAGTTGACCTAAGATCTCCAGCTAAGGACCCCAGCTGACCTGAGGTCAGCTAACTTCAGGTCAGCTAGTGACTCCAGAGAACCTTCAGCAACACCCGAGGTATACCGGGTTCTTTGTAGCTACGAGTCGATGTATATTGAAACCACGAAACTAAGTGAACAAACCGACGAATCAGCTCTAGCCAAACATAATTTCAACGAAGTTACAAGGAAGCTACAAGGAATTTGGTATACCTCGAGAGTTACTAAAGGTTCCTTGGGGTTCTCTGACATAAGGTCTGCTTGGAAAATCAGCTGACTTAAGGCCCTCAGCTAAAGATCCCAGGTGATCTAAGGTCAGTTGACCTAAGATCTCCAACTAAGGACCCCAGCTGACATGAGGTCAGCTAACTTCAGGTCAGCTAGTGACCCCAGAGAACCTTCAGCAACACCCGAAGTATACCGGGTTCCTTGTAGCTGCGAGTCGGTTTATAATGAAATCACGAAACTAAGTGAACAAACCGACGAATCAGCTCTAGCCAAACATGATTTCAACAAAGTTACAAGGAAGCTACAAGGAATTCGGTATACCTCGAGAGCGACTAAAGGTTCTCTGGGGTTCTCTGACCTAAGGTCTGCTTGGAAAATCAGCTGACTTAAGGTACTCAGCTGAAGATCCCAGGTGATCTAAGGTTAGTTGACCTAAGATCTCCAGCTAAGGACCCCAGCTGACATGAGGTCAGCTAACTTCAGGTCAGCTGGTGACTCCAGAGAACCTTCAGCAACACCCGAGGTATACCGGGTTCTTTGTAGCTACGAGTCGATGTATATTGAAACCACGAAACTAAGTGAACAAACCGACGAATCAGCTCTAGCCAAACATAATTTCAACAAAGTTACAAGGAAGCTACAAGGAATTTGGTATACCTCGAGAGGTACTAAAGGTTCCTTGGGGTTCTCTGACATAAGGTCTGCTTGGAAAATCAGCTGACTTAAGGCCCTCAGCTAAAGATCCCAGGTGATCTAAGGTCAGTTGACCTAAGATCTCCAGCTAAGGACCCCAGCTGACATGAGGTCAGCTAACTTCAGGTCAGCTAGTGACCCCAGAGAACCTTCAGCAACACCCGAAGTATACCGGGTTCTTTGTAGCTGCGAGTTAGTGTATATTGAAACCACGAAACTAAGTGAGCAAACCGACGAATCAGCTCTAGCCAAACATAATTTCAACAAAGTTACAAGGAAGCTACAAGGAATTGGTATACCTCGAGAGTTACTAAAGGTTCTCTGGGGTTCTCTGACCTAAAGGTGATCTAAGGTTAGTTGCCCTAAGATCTCCAGCTAAGGACCCCAGCTGACCTGAGGGCAGCTAACCTCAGGTCAGCTAGGAACCCCAGAGATATTCTTCAGCAACACTCGAGGTATACCGGGTTCCTTGTAGCTGCGAGTCGGTCTATAATGAAATCACGAAACTAAGTGAATAAACCGACGAATCAGCTCTAGCCAAACATGATTTCAACAAAGTTACAAGGAAGCTACAAGGAATTCTGTATACCCCGGGTGTTGCTAAAGGTTTTCTGGGGTTGTCTGACCCAAGGTCAGCTTAGTCACCCGACTGACCTAAGGTCCAATTGAGAGAAACCAAGCCACGCCTATTAATAATAATAATATAAAACTAGAGTCAAATACTAGTATCGAAATTACTGCATTCAAAACGGGAACAATAACACGAGCATCAACTCTGGCCCTGCGACCGGAACCACATCGTTTGTGATAATATCTACCGCAGTGGTAGACGAAACGTCAGGCATACAACCCTTCAGAGAACGCTCAAAAAACCCGGAAAATAGCCCTCACACAGTTATGTCCGGCCGTAAAAGTTTACATTCTCTAAAATACTCACTAAAAGTTATTCAGATTTGCAGCTACAACCAGGAAAAAATAATTTTTTTTTTTTCAATTCACTGGGTCAGTTGGATAACAGAAAGAATTTTTATTTCGAACTCAAATAAATTCTTTCTCGGGGTTCTTCTTAATTTTTTTGTTTCATTGTGCATTTTTTCTGTAATTGATCAAGTCAGACACCAAAGATAAAGCCAATCGTTTATTTCATGTCTTTTTGTAATGTTGTCTCGAAAACTTCATTATTTTGGATTTTTGTATTTTTTGTATGTATCTAATAAGTCTGTTATTTTCGAATTAACAAACTCTTTTCGAGAGTCGAAGAAGAATTTAATTTAATTTCTAAACGTTAGCAATAAAACAACCCGCTCTTTCGCAGACCACAAGTTGGCGAATTTCACTTTGTGACTTGGGCCTGTACCCGTACAAAATTCAACAGACCCAGGAACTGAAGGTAAACGACCATATACAATGACGTGTGAAATGAGACCCATTTCTGTAAACCCATCTGTAGACCCATTTCTCAAAACCAACATAACCCATTCCATTCAGCCTAATTTATACGCCAGAGTAAGGGAAAATTGGTTAGGTTAGGTGATTTAAGGTTAGGTTGTGTTGGGTTGAGTGAGTTGAGATTAGGTTAGGTTGGGTTAGGTTAAGATAGATTTTTGTATCTGTGGGATAATAGAGTTCGAGCAAATCACTGGACCAAAAAGTGTTGGCCTCTGAGGGAACTTCATGTTGGCGAAAAGAAAGTCCTACATGAAACTTTGGTGCCTCCTCATGAAGTTCTTTTACCACCGCTTCACATAAAGCTGGAATTGATGACGCAATTTGTGAAATCACTTCCAAGAGATGGAAATTGCTTCAAATACTCAATATCAGAGTTTCCAGGCATCTTAGATGCAAAGTTGAAGGAAGGTGCATTAAATTGTATATATTCATTTATGACTTGAAGTTAGTTCAAAAACCCTTATAAATAATTTCGCGTTTTGCAAAATAGCGTGATGTTCTGGAATTTTTTGAGTACTTTTTTTACTTTTCAGAACACCTAAATACATAAAGATCAGTTGAGAATATTCAGACAGATTTTTTGTTGCAGATCAGTTGAAAACATCCAGCTTTTTGTTGCAGACTTTTATAGGTTTTATAGGTTAGGTTAGGTTAGGTTAGGTTAGGTTAGGTTGGGTTAGGTTAGGTTAGGTTAGGTTAGGTTACTTATGATGCACTGTTTGGAACTTTTGATATAGTTTTTTCCCAACACCAAATCCTTATTTTTAACACCAAGTTATCATCTTTGAAGAGGATGTTACAAAGGAATCAAGACAAGTCGAAAGGGAGGTGACGATATTCTTGTGGCAGGAGAGGTGGAATACTTTACAAGAGAAAGCACAGTGGACGAAGAGACTGATCGCCAATATAAAGCCATGGTTACAGTGCAAGTTTAAAACCACAAATTACTTTTTGACGCAGGCATTAACAGGGCACGGATCCTTCAGGGCTTTTTCGCGGAAAATAGGGAAAACAACTGGTGACAACTGCATACACTGCGGAGAGAGGGACGACCCGGAGCACACCATCTTCCACTGTAACAAGTGGGATAGAAAAAGAACTGCATTAACAAATGACATTGGCTTGGACGTAACTCTTGAAAATCTGATTGGTTCAATGCTAAGAGATGAAACTCACTGGAAGAAAGGCGAGGCATTCGTTAGAGAAGTAATGAAGAAAAAAGAAGACGAAGAACGGAAGCACCAGAACAAAGTAGAAGCTGAGCAGGTATAACACACTGGTATGCAGGTAGCCTGATGAATATCACCTTGACAGTTCAAGGCTATCCTGGCGGAAAGGGGGGCTTTTTTTAGTCGGAGTAGCGTCCGACACTACCCTGGCTGATTGAAAGAGAGGCCCGGGTATCAAGCGATCCCCCCCCCCCAAAAGAAGGTTAGGTAAGGTTAAGTTAGGTTAGGTTAGGTTAGGTTAGGTTAGGTTAGCTTGGGATAGGTTAGGTTAGGTTAGGTTAGGTTAGGCCACCCAACTCATGCTACAATGGATCATCTGCACGAGCGATTTGGGAGCATATTCATCTCACGTGGAGATGATGTGAACTGTCCACCGAGATCGTACGATTTGACCCCGTTAGACTTCTTCTCGTGGAGTTTTCTCAAGTTGCAGGTGTATGCGAATAAGTCACAAACCACAGCAGTACTCAAAGCTAACATAACCAACGCTATTAAGCCTGATTCATGCGCTAGAATCAGGTAAAATTAGACATGTTGAAGGCGCTCCTACTAGAGAAGCCGTGGCGTACATTTGAACAATTATTTTATTCCTCACATAATAGCATCAATAAATCTTTCAAACAAATAAAAAATTTCAATGATATCTCACACACACTTTGTTTCATTTGAATTTGAAGATAGGAAGCGTTCAATGCATGACCTTCTTTGAGTAACAAATCTTAGTTATCTTCAGAGAACCGAGTAATTCCATTGTAGATTTTTCAACAGTCCATTTAAAAAAATTTTCATTTCAATATTTCATAGGAGGTGTTCAAATTTTGAATTTTCGGATTGATAAACAAAAATCAAAATATTTCGACATCTTTATTTTTCATTCAACCCCATCTTGAAGAAGAGTATTACATTTATTCCATTACATATCGGTATACAACCACTTTTTTAGCCCACAGTATCAGATGCTACAGCTGCTTTTCAAAAGATATCCACGATGACTGCGCCGAACCAGACAAGAGCCAAATATCTCTCGTCAAATGCGATATGACCACTCTGGAACGAACCAAAGAATTCGCCAAAGGAATCGATCCCTCGTACAACAAACTCTTCGAAGTGGACAATATCGAAACCGAGGCGGGAAGAATAGGGCTGGCTTGTCTGAAGATGGTGACCAAAGGTGAGTGAACTCTCCACTTACTTATTTTTTATGCTGCTTGGTTGTCATCATGTTTTATGTCACGTTGGATGCCATCCTCCATAGAAATCCATCTCATGATTCCTTGTTTCTTCAACATTCCTTCATTCACATTGAATTTATGAATTTCTACTTCAAGTATACAAAAAATATACGAGTAAGTCAATCGATATTGGATCAGAGTACAATCATGGTGTATGCCACTGTCAACATTTCAAGTGTTCTTCAAGCACTTAATTCCATTTTTGACACAACATTTGATGTCATCTCAGTCTTCTTGAGATTGATCGACAGTGAGTGTTCCTTACACCATGTTTCTATTAATTTGAGCCTGTCATGCGCTCTATCGCACAGTGTGTTCACAAATTTGCCGGTCTGCAAGATAAATATGACATCTACATATGCAATTGTGTAGAATCCATTATTGTTGAGGTCATTAATTAGGGTATCCAGAACTATGTTCCAGAGAAGGGGTGATAAAACCCCTGCCTGTGTCTCTCATGACCAGTCATCTCATTGTGATGTCTTCTACATTGATACTTATTGCTCTACTAGAGAGCATCTTGAGTATCCATTCTCCTACTACCAGGGGTACATTCCTGGAGTGTAGTTGATGGATAATTGATTGGAAAGGTTGTTTTATCAAACGCTCCTTCGATATCTATGAATATACCCAGCGTGGATTCTTTGTTGTCCAATGATCTCGCGATTCTGCCAACCACATGGTGAAGGGCCGAATTAGTAGACCATCCCGGAGTATATGCATGCTGATTTGGATGAAGTGGGTTGTGAACAAGTACTTCATCTCTTATGAACCGCCTCTCCATAGTTTTTAAGAAGAACGATGTGAGACTAACTGGTCGGAATGCTTTTGGTAGGGTGTAGTCCTACTCGTACTTCCCTCCACTTACTGGGAATATGCCTCAGAGCTAGAAAGGCTCTGAATATTCCAACCAGGTGCGGCATAAGAATAACCAATCCCCATTGAATTTGGGTTGGTCTTATACCGTCAGGTCCTGGTGACTTGAGGGGGAAAAGCCCATTTTATCTTGTCTTCGTCACTAGGAGATTGCCAGTCGTATTGTGAGGGTGTTGTTGGTACTTCCGTCCAGTTCGTCGTTCCAGGAAAGACAGAACCTAAGAAGTGAGTTTCCATAAGAATCTCAGCACTTTCTTGGAGGTTGGCGGCTTTGTCGCCATTTTCCCTCGTCAGGATGCCGATACTCTTATGGTGGACATTTGAGAGTGCCTTCTGTAGCCTAGAAGCTGGTGGGAAGTCTTTGACTGCCTCACAGTAGACTCTTTTTTTGGTCTTTGTTTTTGTCTGCAGACTTTTTTGAACTCTCTGAGGTTTGGCTTGATACCCCAGTCCTCTTCGAGTTTTGTACGTTTTGCCTTGTTAAAGGTCGTTCTGGCTGTCTTCTTGAGGTGTTCCAGTTCAGGGCACCACCATGTATTGGTTGTGCCATCTGTTTGAACATCCTCATCGGACAGGATTCCTTGCAGGCAATGTTTATTTTGTTTTGGATAGATACCGTGTACCTTTCCAGTTCTTCATTATTGCCAGGAGTCGGACCTCTGCTTTCCGCAGAGTTCCGAAGGGTCGATTGTAGAGAGCTACATCCTTCCTCTTCGGGTCACGGGGAATTTTACAGTGGTCCTGAGATCCTGGCTAACCGTATAGGTCAACCAGCGGTGGTTTGACAGAAATATGGTCCGAGACCTGCCAGTCCTGAATTTTGTTTGATATTAGTGCATCACAAATTTCAAGCTCTATTGAAATATGCAGGAATATATAGGGTGTTTTGTTGAAACAAATAGTTTTCCATCAATAACTATTAATATCTCATTTTAAAAAATAAGTTTTTTTGCACCATTGTGTAAAAATGTGTACGTAAAAAATTGCTTTGGAAATGTTTTCTTAGAAAAAAGAAATTTTTGACAGAAAAAAAGTTACAGCAACTTTTAGAAAATGCACATTTTCGAAAAACATGCTGTAACTCAGAAACGATGATAGATATCGATTTGCGGTTTTCACCATTAGGTTTGTTATCAAATTTGACCTGCAGAGACAACCACCAATTTTTATCTATCTAGTTTGAAAACAGAAGTTTCCCTTTAAAAGTGTCCATTTTGGCCCACTCTGTACATCTATAGATGTGGCAGACCTCTGTCTTCGCTATATTTTTTAATTGACTGTCTCCTTCTCGTGTGGCTAATCTCCCAAGATACCTTCAATCCATCTCGAGAGTATTATAAATCTTTGTAGAGCGAAACGCGGTTTCTTTATTTGCTTTTCTACGCGTATTTTCATCCGTTTACTTCGTTCTTGACACGATTTCTGCGTCGGAGTTTACACTCCTCTTCAATCGCATTGGTCTTGCTGCAATTTGGAGTGCCATAGTCTAGTTCACATGTACTTTTTTTTGTAACATTTTTCAGCCCCGTCCAAAAATTACGACCAAGGTGTCATTCCATTCGTATTTTTGCCTAGAAAGTTTAAGGAAGGGTCCGAAAACGCGCCGATAAAAATTACAAAAGTTATAAACAATTAAGTGAAAAAAAAATGGGGCTTCAGTTTTTTCTTAATATCTCGGAAAATTTTCTAAATTTTGGAAATTTGAAAAAAGATTTGAAAAGATCAATGAATTTGCGTAAAAAAAGTCTTGACTCCCGAAACTGTATCTCGATTATTTATAATTTTTACAGAGCCCTGAAAATAGAGCCAAAAGCGGGTAGTCTGGCTTCCGCGCGCCTTTCGTCACTCTGACATAAAAACAAAAAAAAATTATTCAAATATATTAAATGTGAATATTAAGGAATGAAAAAATTCATGTGATGTTGGGATACATCAATAAACAATAATCCGCAGTCAAAAAATTTTTATCACAATTTTAACGTTAATTATAAATTTGTTAATTTCTGAATTGAAAGTTAATATAAAAATCCCTATAATTATTGAACTAATACCCTAGCATTTTTTCCTTTGGTGAAGTTATCCTTAATAGGCAACAAAATAGATTACCGGTGCCAAAATAAAAAAATTTCCGATGCTCACAACTTTAGTAAAAAGCTTAATTGTTAATAAATTCATAATGAACAAAAAAGACTCGAAGCATATTTGTCATAACTGCAATAGTTTAAAAGTTATTATAATTATATAATTATAAAAGCGAAGGAGCGAATGAAAAAGACAAGTATCAAGGTATCACAATATTGAAAGTTTCATAAAAAATAGAATAAATAAAAAAAAACTTACTTTTATTATAGAACAATGTATTGAAAAAAAAATAATATGTTGTTTATAACAATTTTTTTTTAATAAACAATTCAAAACCTTAAAGAACAATAGAATTTATTATTTAAAAAAAAAGGTTCCTTAATTTTAATATTTAGTTGCAAAAAACGATTGTTAATTAACAAACGTATTTTTTAGCAACAAAGAAATTTTTTTTCTAAAAATCATGATTTTTTTCAATTAACATAATGCAAAAAAGAATTTTCGAATTGCTTATAAACAATGTATTTGTTTATAATAAATTTATTAACAATAGCTGTAAAAAAATTTAAAAAAATTATCAATTATTTTTTAGTCATGATACATTGAAACAATTAAAAAAAATTTGTAATGTATTTTCTATAAAATTATAATTTTCAATTGTTAATAAAAAAATAGAAAATAACAATTTTTTTATTTTGGCACCGGTAATCTATTTTGTTGCCTATTAAGGATAACTTCACCAAAGGAAAAAATGCTAGGGTATTAGTTCAATAATTATAGGGATTTTTATATTAACTTTCAATTCAGAAATTAACAAATTTATAATTTACGTTAAAATTGGGATAAACATTTTTTGGCTGCGGATTATTGTTTATTGATGTATCCCAACATTACATGAATTTTTTCATTCCTTAATATTCACATTTAATATCTTTAAATAATTTTTTTTGTTTTTATGTCAGAGTGACGAAAGGCGCGCGGAAGCCAGACTACCCGCTTTTGGATCTATTTTCAGGGCTTTGTAAAAATTATAAATAATCGAGATACAGTTTCGGGAGTCGGGACTTTTTTTACGCAAATTCATTGATCTTTTCAAATCTTTTTTCAAATTTCCAAAATTTTTAAAACTTTCCGAGATATTAAGAAAAAACTAAAGCCCCATTTTTTTCTCACTTAATTGTTTATAACTTTTGTAATTTTTATCGGCGCGTTTTCGGACCTTTCCTTAAACTTTCTAGGCAAAAATACGAATCGAATGACACCTTGGTCGTAATTTTTGGACAGGGCTGTAAAATGTCATCAAAAAGAGCTAAATCGAGTACATGTGAACCAGACTACCATGCATTGTTCCGTATCTGATAGCGAGGTTGTCACACAACAGTTAGTTTGTTATGCAAATCGTGAATAATATATGCAGTTCAGGAGGAAGTACAAAATATATATTGCGACTTTTAGGGTAGCTTCAATGCGGATGAAGTTGCATCATGACACCGGTCGAAAAGACGTGTCTTCATGGAATATATTCCAAAGGTCAGGGCTTCGGTATCTCGACATTTAAAACAACACCAGATTGGCTGTAATGGAAACCAGAGGCAGTCCACTGGATTGGGCTCATCTTGGTCATTCAAAATTGTGATGTACATCTACGCTGCAAACAGAACTGCCAGTGGAGATCAGGGAAAATATAGAACTGACAAGAATATATTCTTGTCTGACTTCCTCAGAATGATTGATGAAGAAAAACAACAAAAACCTTCAGTAGTGAAGAAATTCAACAAAATCAGTGCAAACTCAAATAGATAATTTTACAAGTGGCCTCTTGTAAGATTCATATTTTCAACTGTCCAAGGTGGATTGAATTTAGTATTGTAATTCTAGTTCTTTTCTGTTGTGTTTTTCTGACAGCATCATGATTTTATGTAATCATGATGCTGCATTTTCCCAAATATCATTTAATGATATCCATTTCCACTATCTTTTTTCCCATACTGGTTAGTAGAGGTCCTTTTTGAATGTTGGTCATAATCTTCTGGAGCTTCTCCAAAATGTTTTCGCCAGTTTCTTCATTTCTTCACAGTTTTCCCAGATCATTTACCAGATCAATAATATTATATTCCCACAATAAAATCCACAATGCCGGAAATTACCTTTCGACAGCTCAATATCAACAAGGCGTCTGGCCCTGATGAAGTACCCGTCATCGTACTTAAAAGTACGCAAATGAACTCGCACCAGTGTTTTGCAGACTATTCAACCTGTCTTACAAGAAAGGGGTTTTTCCTTCTTGTTGGAAAATTGCTCGCGTTCAGCCTATTCCCAAAAAGGGCGAGAAAAATTTCCAAATAACTATAGGTCAGTGGCTTTACTATCAGTAATATCAAAAATCATAGAGAATGTTGTAAACCACCATATCGTAAAATATTTGGAAGGCTTCAACATCTTGAGCGATCATCAATATGGTCTTCGGAAAAAAGATCAACAGGAGACCTTCTAACGTGTGTCACTAATATTTGGAATAACGTATTCGAGAAACATGGAGAGTCAAGAGCTGTTTCGCTTCATATTTCTAAGACCTTTGACCCTCATGCCTGGAATTTGTACTATTGGTAGAATTTGTATCTCGATTTAAGCAAATTGTTTCAAAAGTTAGAGTTTCTGGTTTTTGTTCATTGAGAATCATCTGCACACAATATAGTTTCTATGTCCAACGAATTCATCATGTGAGGCAGGTCGTTGATATAGATTAGAAACAGAAGTGTCCTCAATATTGACCCTTGTGTCACTCCTCTTAATATTTTTTTCACTTTTGGTATTTCCTAGATCAACAATTTGATATCTTTCGTTCATCATATTTATGTTATATTACCTTCCAGTGAGGTATATACTATACAAGTATATGTGAGAGTGTATGTAGAGTATGAATATTCATTCATTTTCATTTTCCCTGGCTCCTACATATCTTATGCCAAAAAAATAACTGTGTTTCTTTTACAGTCGGCAACAAGAGCTTCTTTCTACGGGGATGCCAACTGGCAGAGCAGGGGAACTTGGATATTTGCAGAAAGGTGCACGAAACTAGCAACGAAAACGTGAAAAATTTGCACTGTTCCAAATGCACGACTGAGGGATGCAACTCCTCGACAAAGTACACAACGAATCCATTCTCTGTCGTCTTATTTACAACCGCTTGTAGGTTATTGCACATGAGCCTCTACTGATATTGATGAATCGCCTTTATGTAATCACAATGTGTTTGCTTTGCTAGACTAAGAGCTAGTGAACGATTTCTGATAATTCGATGGAAGCTTTCTTTGTTCCGTGAGTAGTATAGTGTAAGAAACACTAGAAGAAAATGCCTTACTGTTATGATCCACAATTGATTGGCGTGAAGTTATCCACAGATTTCTGGCCACACATGCTGACGTAGAGGAAAGTAAAAATCTGTGGTTGGGAAACGAAATTATTAGCACCCGCACTAATATCTGTGGCTGGAAATACCTATTCACTATAGGTTGAACGTGGAATTATTTGGTGTATAACTTTTTTATAGAATCTTGAGTAGATTTCTTCCATAGTTTCTTGAGTAGATCAACATAATGAAAACCGTTTTCTCGTCACCCATACAGATTTCGAGAATGAAATTGTTGAAACAATCAGACTAACTTTTTAAAACCCCTTGTAGAATTGGAACCAGATGATGTGCGTGTATTAAATTCGAACAAGTCTCATGGAATCTTGAGTAGATTGACGTAGTGATAATAGTTTTCTTGTCACTCAAAGGAATTTCAAAAAAAATTGTTGAAATAATCAGACTCATTTTTTGAGATTACTTGTAGAATTGGAACCAGATGATGTGCGTTCATGAAAATTATACAACTCTTATTGAATCTTCGGTATGTCAACGTAATGCGAACTGTTATCTTGTCACCGATACAGATTCCTGGAAAAAATTATTGAAAATGTCAGATTTATACTTTCCAATACCCCTCGTAGAATTCAAACCCGATGATTTGCGTTCATCAGAATCTCACAACTTCTCAAGTAGATCAATGTTGTTGAATTCGTTTTCTTTCTTTGGTTCATACAGATTTCAAAAAAATGATTTTTTCAAATTAAGGTGTTTCAAAAAATTAGTCTGATTGTTGCAACAATTTTTTATGGAAATCTGTATGGTGACAACAAAATAGTTTTCACTTTGTTGATCTACCCAAGATTCTTTAAGAGTTGTATGATTTCCATGAACGCACATCATCTGGTTCCAATTCTACAAGGTGTTTTAAAAAGTGAGCCTGATTTTCACAACATTTTTTCCTGGAAATATGTATGGGTGACAAAATAACTGTTATCACTTCGTTAATCAACACGAGATTCCATGAAACTTGTCCGATTTTCACGCACGCACATCATCTGGTTCCAATTCTACGAGGGGTTTCAAAAAATTAGTCTGGTTGTTGCAACAATTTTTTATGGAAATCTGTATGGGTGACAAGAAATCAGTTTTAACTATGTTGATCTACCCAAGATTCTATAAGAGTTGTGTGATTTCCATGAACGCACATCATCTGGTTCCAGTTCTACAAGGAATCTCAATAAATGAATCTGATTGTTTCAACAATTTTCTTTTTTGAAATCTGTTTAGATGACAAGAAAACTGTTATCGCAAAGTTAATTTACTCAAGAAACTATGGAAGTTGTGTAATTCTCATGAACGCACATCATCGGGTGTTATTTCTACATTGAGTATTGGAAAGGAAGTCTGATATTTCCCATATTATTCTTTCCTGAATCTGTATTGTTGATGAGAAAACGTTTATCAGCGCGTAAATCTACTAAAGATTCAATGAAAAAGTTATACACCAAATAGTCATAATAATTTCACGTTCAACCTATAGTGAATAGGTATTTCCAGCCACAGATATTAGTACGGGTGCTTATCATTTCATATCCCAACCACATATTTTTATTTTTCTCTACGTCAGCATGTGTGGCCAGAAATCTGTGGATAACTTTACGCCAATCCACAATTGCCAACTACTTAAAATACAACATTACAAAAATGCTATTTGAATGCTATTGAAAGTAAGAGAAAAATCATGTACCAGGTAAATTTGCTTCGAATAGAAAGGAGTTTTACCGCAAAATATGACTTTTTGCAAATGAATAATAAAGACTTCAGAACACTTACACCTAATTGTTTGGGCAAAGTATTCATGATAACAAACATGGTTCAATCAACACACTGAAGATGGAAATCAGGACAATAAGAGTTTTTAAATGAAATCTTCAAATCAATTGATACATTTGTGATGTACCAAGATTAAAATACTGTGAATTTCCAAAACAAATAATTAATGACTTACGGTTGTTTGAAAACATTATTTGAAAAAACTCTAAAGTTATTCAGGACAGTTCATTTTGTGTTTGTTGCAAAATCAGCTCTACAATAGCTTTTTCGGGTGAGATTGTGCTAATTTCAGTATGACTCAAATATCTATGAACTTTGCTATGAATATTTCGCAAAAATTTCAAAATCTTGCCATTATCTGTTCATGATAACGTCAAACAATTAGTTTTTATGCGGTTATGAGTAATTTTCTATCAATAAATGTTTTATAGTTCATTTTTTTTTCAAATGGATTGAGTTGAAATGATAAAATCAACCTCATACCCGACAAAAGATAATGATATAGTAATAATCATTTCCTTTAAATCGATCAACTTATGATATACATACGTGACTATCTGAGATAACTCAAATGAATATGTAAATCAAAGAAAACTAACCAATGCAATGAACAGATAGAATATATCGAAATGAAAGATGGATTGCCATACTTCACTGATTCACATAACGCTACGAAAATAATACATCAATTATCTAACTCAAACTACTTTTTGAATGCCATCTATATGATATCTAAGTATCAAGATCATAATCGAAACTTATTCGTTTAATGAGACCTTTTTTTGTAGATTCTTACCTTTCTGAGAATAAATTCATCAAAATAGGCCTGTTATTAATGCATCATTGAGGTGATTGAACTTGGGAACTTCTGAAAAACGATGGTGTTTCATAGGGTCATGACAAATTTATTTCCATATTCTTTGATTCCTTTGGAGAAACTTCTCCCCGTTTGACCAATGTACAATTTAGGACAAGAACAATCAGTCAACTTTCATATCTACTACTGGTCAATTCAATAATGAAGTTCTGTTAATAGTTTTGATGAAATTGCCCGGATTAGCATTTCTTCTATACCACATGCTATAGAAGCTATTCGAATTTTTTTCTGAAAGTGGAATGCATTACTGTATAACACTGTCCATATAAGATGATTTGTGACGTTAATTATTAATTTTGTGATAGTCAGGTCAATGAAGTTCATTTAGAAGTTCAATACAGAGATTTCTATCTCTCTCTTTCAGGTCAAACTTTTCTTTCCGTTTCTGAAAAAATATGAATCAGGTGTCATTCGATTCGGAATACCGTGCAGATGATTTTTGAAAAAATGCAAGTGCCGTTTTGCAAAAATTGAAAAAGTTAAAAACAATCAACCAGAAAAAATCGTTGATTAACAATTATTTCCTACTTCAACAAGAACATTGCAAGTGCGATAGTTGTTGAATAACTAATCTTATTATTGTTTTGGGCTATTTTAGAAAAGTTTCAGGATAGATTCTTTAAAATAGATAATTAAAAATTTTTTCTCAGCAACATGATCTTTGATGCAAAATCGTAAGAAAAATCATGGCTTAAAAACGGATTTATTAATTAACAATTTTTTTTCTACCACTTGTAATCAATATCAAGAAACCATTTGTTTTTCAATTCATAATTAATCTCGCTCTTCAATGACTTAAAACAATTAAATTTTTCCTTTCGTTTTTTCAACTCTTTCTACACAATGCAACAAAAATAACAATGTATTATTTCTTGAAAAAAATAGATTACTTATGTTATATATCAAATTTTAAAAAACCTGTTTCTCTTTTCCTCATATTTTTTAACCTTTTTTCAAATTTGGAACAGGTTAAATAGTTTTCAAAGTATTTGCAAAAAACCAAACCCAATTTTTTTCGTTTAATTGTTTATAACTTTCGTAATGTTGAACCACTGTCTAGTAGTTGTTTAGCAACAAATTTCAATTGAGAATTTTCATTCGCAGAGTTAAAACTCCAGATTTTGTATCACAATGACAAAAAAGCCGATACCAAAAATTGATACAATGGAAAAATGACGAAATAATCAATATATAAAGATCGTTCTAATCTAAAACAAACCGAATTTGGATGAGGTAAACAATGTTATGAACCTTTTCACAACCTAATGAGAAAAATGATTTTGAGTGCAGGATAAACAGATGAAACTGATTATTCTATTATCACAGTTGCCATATTTTTCACGCCATTGGGTTCGTAATCTATCTGAAAATTGAAAAAATACTGTTTCACTTGATCTGTCTGTTTAAAATCTGTTTCTGTTCTGTTTTTCCGTTAACCCCTACGAACGACAACCCTCAGAAGTCGAAACTTGTGCGAGCTAAGGGTTAACGAGGTATTGCCTTTTAACGTGTGATTCCCAAAACGAAAATTCTGATACATTGAACGAAAGTAATTTTTTGTGGAGGAAAATCAGGTTTTCATTGACCTTTTCTGGGTATTTTCGTAATTCACAATATGAGAAATATGAAAATTATAATGGAGAACTTTATACAAGTGTAGAAAGGGCAAACTTTTCAGTTTACTCCGATAAGTTACTGCGCAAAATCAAAGTATTTTTCACAAGGAAAAATGTTTTGTTTTTCAGTAACTTGTCGTATTCAACAATTTTGCCTATTAAAAAAATTGCTAAGAAATAATACAATACTTATCTTAACGTTTCGGAGGCCAAAGTCTGTCTCCGTCTTCAGAAAAGGACATAAAAATTCAAATATATATGCAGTTATTCATTTGCTGGTTATTTACTTCTCAACTTCTTCGACAGATGTCAAAAAATTTTTGGAATGTGAATAATGACAATGTATTTGATTGACTACTAAAACATTCGATGTTATACAAGGTGCTCTCCAATATCAGTCTGACGAAACATAATTTCAAACCAAGTTACTTCACTTTTCAAAAAAACAAATGAGTTTTCATTCATTTTTCATTTTATTTTTCATTTTTATTCCCTTTGTATCTTTCTACTCTGTGGTCATTTTCATTTTATATCTTGATTGTTTTATTTCATTGGATTCTTTGTATTTTCATTTCAAATTTTATTGTTTATATGTTATTGATATTTTAACTACTCATTTTAATGTAATTTGTTCTTTTATAGATTTCGAATCATATTAAAATAATATCAGACAATAGATCATATCAGACAATAGATGTTGATAACAAATTGAAAACATTTTTTCAACTTTCAAAACGAAAATCTATTCTGGACCTTTAAAAAATAGCTTCAGAAAAAGAATCCCAGAATTATTATTTAACAATTCAGTGTTACTATCTTTATTTGGGTTTGAAGGCTATCTTAGTTTGGAACTGCATCTCAACGTTTCGCCAGTACGAGTGGCTGGCGTCTTCAGAGGTTTACTCATCTTGATGAATGAATCAGAGTAGAAGAGTTTTTATTACTTCCGTACTTTCTTCGGAAGGTTCCTACATTTTTTAACGGAGTAGAAAGCCAAAAAGCTTTTCCACTATAATTTTTTGATGAGTTGGAGTTCAATTATCATAGAGTTTAGCACTATTACAGTAGCCTAGCTAGGATCACAATAAGAAACCTTATTTTCTTATGTGAAAAATTGAACCATTCTTGAGTATATCTCCATTCCGCTGAAGAATTCCATTCAATGGTGAAAATAATGTGGCAAACTTCGAAAAGAATTTTTGTTTATTTTGAAAATAATGTTTCGAAGTTTTGTTAAGTCTAGGTATATCACTGAAATTGTATTTACAAAGAACACTTTCTTGATGTCCCTCACTGCTGGCAAATGATCTTCATATACCTACGATTAACTGCATCAATTGTGCATTTTTAGATCTAGGTTAGAATTAGTGTATATGTATAGAGTTAGTTTAAGTAAGCATTTGTTATGAATGTTAATAAATGTCTTTTTCCAGTTTTTAAAATCTGCCTGATTCCTAGATAAGTCCTATCGTTATTCATACTGATTTCAACCATACTTCCACTTTAAAAAAATAGACATGCAAATAAATCTTCTCAAAATTTTACTAGAGTTTTGGACACAGTCGGTGGCTCTTTCATTTCGGGAAAGTTGGATAACCTTGGTGTCGGTGGCCTAATCAATCAGTGTCCACTTTGTCCACTCCACTTCAGGGAAGCGTACTTGTTTCTCTGATGTTCCTCTTTTCCATTTACGACATTCCCATGTGCATATCTCAAAAAGGGGTACTTCGGTATGCGGATAATACTTGTATCACCGTATCAGATACTTCAAATGAAAATGTCAACACAACTCTAATAGAATTCGATGTTTGGTACTTCAGAAAACAACTTATAATTATTCACAATGACATGGAGGACATCAAAGTTTTTTAGTAAAGGTAGAAAACCTTTGGAAATACAATTGAAAATCTACGAGATATTTGTGAAAGTTTGAACAATCATTTTGTTACTGTTGATACAAATTTATCTTGTAGTATTTCTACTCAAAATAGTCCCGCAGTTCAACCAATATTATCGTCTATGTATCTCAAGCTTACCGAACCAGAACAAATAGAGGAAATAATAAGTATGTTAGATTTGAGAAAAGCTCCAGAATTCGACGAAATTACAATGGGGAATGTTCCTCCTGACGAAAATGAAGTAGTTTTCATAAAAGAGCTCTAAAACAACGCATTTTAAACTTATCATTCCAACCTTTTTCCAAAAAAAACTATTTTAATACTTAAAAAAGAGGAATGAAATAATGCATTCAACATTTAAAGGGATTCGTTTCTATTTCACCATTTGGCAACATCGGTTATAACTAATGAAGGACAATGAATCTGTTACCTGTATGAGACAAACAAAGATGACATATTTCAGAGGCGTGCTGTTCTGTTTACTGATGTTCCGAGTTCCGAGACATTCTGTGACATATGACATTTTGTGCACCTAACCTGTCTTCCTCTATATAAATAAATAACAAAACAACTGTTGTTTATGTGGCTTGTGGAGATGGTATTGAACTATAATTTTTATTCTGCCTTAATTGTTGATTCATAAAGATAATTTTCCTTTTTTAAGTAGAATATCTAGGTACGTATAAATTATTTCAACTTGATATAGGCTATGTTGCCAATATGTGAATTAGGAACAAATTCCTTCAAAAATTGAAACCCAACATTTGAAACATCAATTTGAATACTTTTCGAAGTGAATTTGAAAAACTCATGAATTAAACTCAACTTTATTTTGTTCTTGTATTTGCTGTAATAACCCAAATTGAGGAACATTCCCGATTAGCATCACTGATAAGTTAATTGATTAATATTTCTTTTTCAACAGGTTTGGTACCTTTTAAACTAAAATGCTATTAATGCTGATAATCCTGAAGAGACCAAATGACGAATTATAGACCAGTTGATTTCATTTTTACCAGTGGAAGATCAGCTTGATCTGACCTGATTTAATTGAGAATTTCGTTTTAATAAAACGAATGCATAACTAAACTACACTGTATTACACTCAACATTCAAATTAATTCTCAATTGAATCAGCTCAGATTATACAGTCCACTCTATTAAAGAGTACAACACAAGTACAGAAATCTTCATGGTCCTTCGAGCCGGATTTACAAAATTTAATAAAAAGAAAGAAATTCGTGAACAAAATATAATAGTGCTTTTCAGAGATTTGATATCTTCCGAAATATGATTATAGCATTTTGGTCAGAAAAGGAAGTGTGTAATAGTTTTTATTTCGTGTATTATAGTTATGAGTAAAGAGTTGGTTGGAGTGTTTCGAAGTATAATATTTAATACCTGTGATAAAGAAGAATAATTGTCTCAGATATAAGGTCTGTAATTCAGAATTAAGTTGGTCAGAAGGATATCTGAGATTTTTAGTGTATATCAGCCCTATGAATCTCCTGTGTATTATTTTTAGTTGATTTATGTACATCCTCAGAATTCCACCCCATGCTCCCCTTTAAGTTTTCTGAATTTGAATAGAATAGTTCCCAGTTTCTTTAATACGTATGTTATGTGGAGATCTCATTGTAAATGATAGTCAATGAAGATTCCCAAGTATTTAATTTTTTTACAGGTTACACATAGGGAGAATATGAAGCAATAGGAAGCAATAATATATGAGCAACATAATTAGTCCAAAATATATATATATATGGGTTACCGCAAAGATTAATACTAGGATTTGTTTTGTTTCTTTAATATTTCAATTTTTTTGGCAACAGTAAATTCATTTGGTAGATTACAAATGTTTGCTGATGACACCACTTTAATTTACAATGAAAATGGTCTACAAGAAATTGAAATTAGTATTCCAAAAGACCTTGACCAAATATCTTTATAGCTTCAATGTCATAAAATGTCACGGAATTTTCAGAAATCTTCATATATGTTTATATCAAAAAGGTCTATATCAATTGACTCAAAAAATACAGTTAAATTCCACAATAAAAATATTATTCTAGATGAAAATGTATCGTGGAGACAACATATTCAAACATTAAGAAGAGAAATAGCTTCCAAAATTTAAATTTTATTTAGAATAAGCAGCAGTCATCACTGGTCAACAGAAATCCAATCCTGATCCACGAAGTCAAAGTTCTTCCTAACCCACCATACTCCTCAGACCTCTCACCACTCGACTACCATCTTTTCAACTTTCTCACCGGTAGAACCTTCGCCAATGTATATGATCTGTTCTTTTTATCTATTATGATGGAATCCATAACTAACGTATTCAAAAAAACACTTTATTGTGAAATTTACACTAAACGATTTTACAAAAACGCAACACGTGTTTCGCCATTCATGGCATTCCGCTCGAAGACGTCATTCAAAAGTAACCTAAGAAGGGAAAACCTTTATGTTCAAGGAATGTACAGTGTTTTTCGAGATGTATTGAGAATCCTGTGAAGTCCCTGAATCTTATTTTACTGTATTATTTTCCGTATAGAAATATTATCCAACTTCGTTATCAGAGACTATTTACAGTGCAATAAACATTGATATCATTTTGTAATTACTGTTATACGATAAATGGTAAATAACACCTTTAATCTATTCTTCTAATTCAAGGAAAGTCTGAAGGATCTAAGCAATCAACAATTCAAATTCATATTTACTAATTGTTTGATGAACTGAGTAACTTATTGACTGCATAAAACTATATTAACTTTCGAAATAACTTACAGAACAAAAAATAATTCAATATAATTTGTAGACCATTTGGAAAAGGCATATCGACAGTCATTGATGAATTGAAAGTGGAAATATTTACGAAAATTACAGAAAATAACACGAAACTTTATGGCATATTTCTTAAAAGAACCATACTTTTGAGCGAATTCAGTTCCACAAGGAAACATACTTCTCCCCTTCATTCACAAATTATCTAATTGATCATTCAGTAAATTACCCGAATTCCTGAATCTATTGATTTCTAAACATTCTAGATTGAACTCATCTCCTTTTGCTAAAAGTTGGCTTGCAAATGTGGAATTGGTCTTTCTATTTACATAACTACTTCTATGCTCTTTAACTCTTTGGGAAAATGTTCTCCCTGTTTGGCCAATGTACAGTTTTGGGCAAGAGCCACGAGTCAGCTTATATACTCCTGATCTATCCGACACCGAAGTTTTGTCTTTATTGTTTTTAATAAATTTACTTGAACTATTATTCGTTTACGTTTACGCATTCTTTCTTTAAAAAACGGGCAGTTTTATTGGTTGGTTCACCCAAATATAACAAAAAAAAATCTGTTCAAAATCTGTTTTTCCGTTAATCAGCAATGTCCTTTAACTGACGTTAGCGCATCTTGAATTTCGGTAGGAAAGTTCCGTGCTTTTGTTGTTTTTTGAAAAGAATGGAGTCTATAATATCTACCTTATAACTGTTGTTAACCGCGATTTGCTTGATCAAACTCAGCTCTCTCTAGAAATTACTCTCAGACAGAAATTACTTCAATATATTCTGTGAAGCATACTATTCAATGGAGCAATTTATGTTGGTAAGGGTGTGTGGAGGAATTATGTATGATAATGTCCGTGTACGGTGATTTGTGGAAAGTGCAAATTCATGTTTATTGTTATTTTTCGTAATGGTTAAGTCAAGGTAATTTATGTAACGATAGTTACAAATAAAAGTGGTAAAAAACAGAAAGTTTCATTCCTCATTTTTCATGAAAAAATAGGGATGATATGTCTGGGGGAAATCATCAACTAGCAATAAAAATATTTATAATCATCTACACTCACAATTGATTACTAACCAATCACGTACAATAAAACAACAGAAACTGTGGAAAAAATGGCCACCCAACTGAATACTTCTGTCTTAGGAGACGAGTTACAACCATCCGTGAAACAGGTGCAGAAGGATTTTTTGATGTAGTCCGTATCCGTTGATTTGCAAAAATCTTCCGTTGCATTCTCGGAATTCATCCAGCTGCAACTTCTTACGATTCTGTAGCTCTTCTCGTAATCATGCTCCACTGAAAGCAAACAAAATAGGTAATAACAAGATACAACTAATAGTTATGAGGTTCCTAAAAATATAAACGGTAGCTCTCATTGGATTCAGAATGACGTGTAGACAAATGGGTTTTGATAATTTCACAACCAGAACTGTACCTCCATTAGTTGTAAACTAGAGCCCAAACATAACGCATTTCTGATTCAACACCGCTGTTTCGACCCACTATAGGTCTCATCAGAGGTGCTAGGCTGAACCACAAATGCGTTGCTGAAACTCAACTGCCCTCAAATGGTAAGCCTGAGTAGGTGAGGTTGACGACATCTTCCGTTACTAAGACGCAATCTATGGGATCTATAGAGAACTCAATTCTCGAATATGAGAAATAAATGAAGCCCCCAAAGGTGGTCACTTGCAAAGACAAGATTCGTCTTCTGTCTTTTACTGCAAGGTAAACTAATTGTAACGTATCGCCCGTGAAAATAGTGTACCAAGTGCAATTATTTTTTTAGCATTGAATATCAATTTGAAAATTTGATTTGACAGATGTAGTTTCGACAAGATGATGTTTTCTAAAGTTCAATATGTTGCCTTAGTTTTTTGCCTCCGATATCAGTCCGATATCGGTGATATCAGACTGATATCAGTCTGATTTCATCGAAGTGAAATTCATGCTGTTTTACTGGATATTGATGAAATTCTCAATTTTTTGAGAATGATAATGATATTTCTAAAATAGAATCATAGTTATTTTCTTGGTCTTGAATAATTAAATCATGATTGTTTCACAAAACTCAAAAAATACATTACATATCATTCTTTCTCATTTGAAGGCATGTTCATTTTTATTGTTCCATGTTTTGCCTTTGACGGATATATTGAATGTTTTGTTCTATGACATACTTCATATGTCATAATTCAGTTTCAGTGTGCTTAAGCACAATGTTTTGTGTAGCGAATTGTGAATCCCATAGCAAAAGGCATTTAGAGTATGATAAGAGTTGCTTTATATGTTTTATATGATGGCTGTAATGTTTTTTTACATTCATCTCGAAAATCTTGATTTCTTCGGAGAGTCAATCGAAGAATATTTGTCATTATCGAATGATCCAAAGGAACAATGACAGAAATAGTTTACATACATACCATAACTTATCATTTTCCTGCAGAACGGCTTATGTCCATGGTGAATACCTTCACATGTCTTATAATGTGGATTGGCAGTATCATTGACAGCTATATCTATGCAGAGTTCATCGATCGCAGAATTACACTGAAAGCATTTAATTGTAGAACCTGAAACACAAAACTTCAAGTACTGATCTGAAACCGAACATTAATTATTGAATATCACAAAGAGGATACCACAACAAAATATTGAAAAAGTATCATTATGATGAGATAATGGGTAAATTTTCGTTTTGTGAACACCCGGCGATTTTGAAAAATTTTTTGACTGTACTTATGTATTTTGATGCGTAGATTACGAATCCGAAAGAAAAAAGCAGCGCTCTCCCTTATTTAAAAAGTTACGGCCCTTCAAAGTTCAGAAAAGGACAACTTTTCAGCCTTTTTTTTCACCAAATAAACTATTTATAAACACAAGCATTTATTCACTAGGTCACCTTTACACCTTATTCCTCCTTCTTTAACACTTTTCACTTCAATAATCAACATTTTTCTTATAAAAATGTTAAAAAATGTACGGAGCTGCTTTTTGGTTACATATAACTGTATTTTACGTTTTTAAGGTTAATGATATGGTTGGTACGACTGATGCAGTCAATATTCCTAAAGTAATTCAAATGTTTTTTGCCTTCATTCTTTAGCTCGTGAGTTGGTTTTTGGCACTTTTCTTAAAATTACAACAAATGTACTAAGCTTTTTTCTTCGGTATTTTCATAATCCGCTTTCTATTGCATCTATACCATAAAGCGTCATAATTTAATTTGCACTCTTCATTGCAATCAGTACAACGTATTGTTGCTGCAAACACTCCTACTTGAACCAAATATAGAATTAAATTATTTCTTACTTTCACTAAATTATGAATTTCGTTCAAATTCATTTTGTATTTTTCTCACACGTCAAACTAAAAATTCAAATCTACGAATTTAAAATAGTAGATGACAACAAATACCAACCGCTTTTTTCTGAAATGTCACTAGTATCTAACCTACAAATATAAGAGTGTCACCAGAAGAAGCATTCGTTTTTTAATCAAATTTTTTATAAGAAAAATGTTGATTATTGAATTGAAAAGTGTCAAAGAAGGAGGAATAAGGTGTAAAAGTGACCTAGTGAATAAACGCTTGTGTTTTTAAATAGTTTATTTGGTGAAAAAGAAGGCCGAAAAGTTGCCCTTTTCTGAACTTTGAAGGGCCGTAACTTTTTAAAAAAGGGAGAGCGCCGCTTTTTTCTTTCGGATTCGTAATCTACGCATCAAAATACGTAAGTACAGTCAAAATTTTTTTCAAAATCGCCAGGTGTCCACAAAACAAAAATTTACCCTTTTTCGATGTCTAGGAGAAAGCTACAGTACCGAAGGAAGAATTAATGTTTTGGGAAATGTTATTTAGTTCAACTAGTGCGTTTTGGATGGAGTGTTCGGGTCTGAAGTCATGATAGTGAGGAGATATGATGTTGTTGTCATGAATGAAGTTATTTAATTTGTTAGTAATTAGTCTTTCTAGAAGTTTTCCAAGGACATTGAGGAGACTGATGGATCTATAGGAGTCGGGCTAGGTGGGGTCTTTTTGAGGTTTGGGGATCAGGATAGTATTTGCCTGTTCCAAACATGCATACTTTCCAGGAAAGTATGCATGTTTGAAACAGCAGTGTTTGAGGTGTATCAGGGCGGAGTCGGGGAGATTTTTTAGGATTTGGCGTTCAGGGGCGGTATTTCTACCACGGTGGATGGCTTGGAGAATATCTTTCTCGCTAAAGGGGGATCTCAGGAGACAGTTTGAGTCAAGGGGGATTTGACCTGGATGTCTGCCAGTTGAAAAATTAATAAGATTAACCGATAAGAAGGATTGAGTCCAAGTACAACATCAAGACCTGCTTCAGATCTGGGAACACTATCCGTAGCAGCCTTACAAAAACCAGGCCACCAAACGCGGACTGCGATTCCAAGAATTGCATTTACCGGGTACCCTGCGAGTGCGGAGAATCATACATCGGTGAAACTAAGAGGCCATTGAATGTTCGCATTGCTGAGCACAAGAAACACACACAGCAAGAAGAAACCAGCAAATCCGGAATAGCAGAGCATGTTTGGACTCATCAACATAACATCAATTGGGCTCAAGCTGAAATCATTCACAAAGAGGAACACTGGTTTAGGAGTAAATTCAAAGAAGCTGCGTATATTTTGTTCAACAACGCATTTAGTCAAGCTAGCGTAGAGATACGTAACATATGGAAACCTCTAATCAAACGAAAAACGCCCAATTTCCGCCAATCGGTCATCTCCCGCTAGAAACCAATGAAGCGGAAAAAGTGAAGAGGGGATAGGTGAAAGCACTCGAGCGACCTATAAATAGTCAGATCTCGGAGGAATAAGTCCAGTTATCACCCAAAGACGATTGTGGATTCTAACAATCGAAACGTCGTGACATAACTTGGTTTGAAATCTTTTCATTTTTATTTTTCATTTTTTGTTAATAATAATTTTTAATTTTTATTTTTTTCAGCTTTTAATAATATTTCAATTTTTATTTGTTTAGTTGTTGCTTGTATGTTAATTCTTTGTAATTTCAGTTTTTTGTTTAATAAAATTGTTTTTTTCAGGGTTTTCAAATCAATTTATATTACATTAGACAATCGTATTAATTTCCTCTTCTTTTCTATTGAAATTATCCCTGTTTTTGAATTTATGTTGCCGCCCTATATAATCTTGAGTATTATAATTTTAGTTTCATCGAGTATTGCTTTATCCTTGAATGAGATAATGTGAGTGCCTTCTTTGTTGAGAGCATGTCCGGCTACAACCGATTTGTCGATTTGTCCGAAGCGACAATTTCTCTTGTAATCCTACCCGCAGCTACAAGGAATCCGGTATACTCCGGGTGTTGCTGAAGGTTTTCTGGTTCACGTCACGTTTCTCTGAGAATCCCCCAATCCGGTCTGTAGCATTTTCAACATAGAAAAGGAAAGCTTTTCCCTTGACCAGCCTAGCTGGGGTTACTTTGGCTTTCTCTCTCCTGAGTCGTATGGTCCGCTCTAATTCATCTTCGCTGTACCCATCCCCTTTGAAGGACGTAGACGAAAAGTCAGGCATATAAACCTGCAGACCATAGTCAAAAAACTTAGAAAACAGCTTTCACATTGTTATCTCCGGCGGTGAAAGTTTACATTCTTTTATATATTTCTTTATATTTCTTACCTAGTGTTGAAAGACATAAAAAAACTGAAATAGTTGCAAAGACAGTTGTGCTCGACGCCATTTCTTAGAACCTGAAACAAGAAAATTATCGCATAATTACTGTGGTGCCTATAATTGTTTCATAAATTGAGGTATCAATTTAATAAAAAAAGTATTATTCAGAAGTACACATCCAGATGTAAGAGTATAGGACACATAAATTCAGTTTCTAGAATAGGTATATAAATTTAAGTACGAAGTAATTATATAGGGTCTTCCTACAGGGGCTTCCGAACTTTGACATTTGACAACGGTCGTCTTGTTGAATCTACATCTGTCAAATTAGTTGTCATTCATTCAATCTGTTTTACCAAATCACCATTGACGGTGATTTGGTAAAACAGACTGAATAATTTAATAATATTTTTTTAATTTTTTTATTTTCAGCTGTTATTAATATTTAAATTTTTTATTTTTTTGGTTGTTGCTTGTAAGTTATTTCTTTGTAAAATCAAGGCCTCTAATTTATTAAGTTTTGGATTTTTTGCCAATGAATAACATTATAAATCATACTTACAGTAAAAATGAGTAAAAAACAATGAATTGAACTTAAAATTGACGAAAGAAAGTTAAACATGTATGGATTTTTTGGATTTGACAAATGTCATACCTTCAAATAAATGTCTTTTTTCAGTACGCATGATGATTTGATAATCTTTGACTCTAAAGGGAAAGTTGATTGATACAATTTTAATTATTATCATTATGTTTTCGGTGTAGTTCTAGTAAGTTACTGTATATACTGCTGAGATTATCAATGTCAATTTTCTTATTCATACAATCAGAAGACTTATTAATTTAAAACATTTCAAGAAAAAGGCGTTTGGAAATGTTGCGCTATATATATATATATATATATATATATATATATATATATATATATATATATATATATATATATATATATATATATATATATATCAACACAACGATGGACAGCATTTACGTACGTAGGACACCAAACCAAAAAACTAACAAACGTCTTCAAATCGCTGAACATCAACATCACATACAAGCCAAACACGAAAATAACACAAAAATAAACAATTATGAAAAAGAAGAAGACAAAGACCAAAACGGGATATACAGTATACAGAGCTCGGACTGCAACAAATTCTATATCGGCCAAACCAAGAAAAAACTGATCCAAAGATACAATGAACACAAAAAGGCATACACCAGAGAACATTAAACTCATAAAACAAGTTAACAAGGAAAACCGCATGGACATTTGGGAAAACTTGAACATCCATAAATTTAACAATCATAAATCACTTATCGAGGAACAAGTTCAAATCAAAACATAACAAGACCTCATATTCAATATATTAAATAAAACCATACACATTCCTAGAGAAGATCTAACACACAGAATAGTACCTGATGCAGTACAAAAACAGGCAAATTTACCTAAAGTACCTGAAATACCTGAGTTGAGTATTCGATCTGTGTTATACTGTGGATCCTTGTTATTGTTTTATATAATTTTTACATTTTTTAATTATGACATGTCTTATATCGTGTAATTGATCGGAAAGACGAATAAAGGTATTATTATTATTATTATTATCTAAAAAATTAAACGTCTAAAAAATTAAACGAAACTATCTTTTCAAGCACTTTAATAACTTTCTCACTGGTAGAACTTTCGCCAATCAGGACCAGACACAAACGGCCTTTGTCAACTCCATCGAATCCCAATCGCTCAACTTTCACGCTGATGGAATTGATCGACTTGTGTTACGTTGGTGGAAGTGCGCTGATTCAAATATCGCTCATTTCGATCAAATTGGATGAATATTCACTGAGATATGACAGTAAACGGACAGAACTTTCGAAACAACCTAAAATATTGTTGTTATTGTTGGATACATTATCTATTTTCCCCATTCTTTAACACGTGTTGGATGGGAATATCATTATTAATACACCACTCTGTATGTTTACCTTTCTTTGAACTGCTGATTAAACAATCATTCGACCATGCGGACACTAAAAACTGTCAATAATTTTAATATAAACACTTTGTCGTCAAAAAGGCGTACACGAAAAAGTGAATCAAAATGAACTGTTATCTGATTTGGTTTCGATTTCAAAGACACTTGCTCCTCTTTCTCTTATCATAAAAACGGAGACCTTTCTATGGGTCACCGAACAATCAAATGAATTCCTACTATGGACGATGTATCGAAGAAATAATTCTGTGTTTACAGGGTGGCACAGAAACTATGGAAAAAGATATGCGATATTGGGTAGAATCATTAAGGATGATATTTGATACTAATGTCGAAGTGGCGTTTATTTTCCAATAGTTGACACGCATAGGTTGCAATAATAATAATTTTTACTCGCCATTTGAGATACATAGCGTATATACAGGGTATTAGTTTAAAAACGGTATTTATAAATTATCATAAATAACCTTACACCGATTGGGTTGAAATTTGCCACAGTTATTTGAAGTGGTAAGGCGCTTATTTGAAATTGAAATTTTAAAATTGTAATTTTAATATTCGCATATACAAATATATACAGGGGTGCGCAAAAGTCCGGAATAAAATTAATATCTTTTTAACCAGTATTTTAGGAAAAAACGCTGAAACACGTCAGTCGATTTCACGTTGTACGTATTTTTTGGCAATAAAATGAATTTATTTTTTCAACCCCTTAGCTGCAACCCTCCCCAACTTTTTTTTTTCATATGCAAACCTATGTCGTGTATGGGCTCATTGAAAAGCTCGTAAAAAATGGATTCTGCTTTTCGATGACATAGGTTTGCATTTGAAAAAATGCATATATATATATATATATATATATATATATATATATATATATATATATATATATATATTTCAATAATGAATTCTACAAAAAGGATTTGAAGAGCTTTATGTCTTCTATTAATTATCTGCGAGCGCTTTCGACAGTTGGTAGTACTGTCATAAAGCTTGAAATCCTTTTTGTAGAATTTATTATTGAAATACTCAAAATAAAGGAAAATAATTCCATGAAAATCAAAAAATGAATGGATAAGTACTCTGATCATTCCCATATTTATTTCAATTTAAGAGCCACCGGTATACAGCTGTTTCAGCCTATTGGGCATCGTCAGTACCGGGCAGGCGGTCCTCGATTAAAGACAAAATGAGAAAAAACCAAGAAAGTACTTGATAGAAATAGCTGCGTAAACCCAAGCGAAACATAAGTGGAACCACCTATTTATATACGATTCGAACGCCTCAATACAGCTACTTCAGGTATTTTAGGTAAATTTCCCTGCATTTGGATTACACCAGGTACTATTTTTTGTGTTGGATCTTCTCTGGGTTTATTGTTTCTAGGAGTGTGTATGATTTTGTTTAATATATTTAATGTGAGATCTTGTTGTGTTTTGATTTGTACTTGTTCCTCGATAAGTGATTTATGACTGTTAAATTTATGGATGTTTAAGTTTTCCCAAATGTCCATGCGGTTTCCCTTATTCACTTGTTTTATGAGTTTTATGTTCTCTGGTGAAACGTTAACGAATTAAGAAAACTAAGTATCAATATTTAATTTTTTTCAATTGGTGATTTTTCAATTTGTACGCAAAATTTATGAATACAACAAGTTAGTGACTAATTGGACTTTCCAGTAGTTTATATTTACACAGTAACTTTTCGAGGCGAACTTTTCAATTTGCCCTTTACTACACTTCAGCAGATTCTCTATTGATTTATCTTTTATTTTTTCAGATTGTGAAAGGAAATTAACCCAGAAAAACAATATAAACAACTGAGTAACTATTTTTGCAGTAAATAGGATATTATTCACAGACTCTCCCTGTGAACATTAGCTATTTCTGGCCCTTATTGATTTTCAGCGAGTTGTTTTCACAGTTCACACGTTTACTGATACTTCTTGCAGTGGCTCCGACAAAATCATTTTCACATAGTTACAGTGTTGAGTTACTCTTGCTATGTTTGTTTGTTACTGAGGTTAATCCTTCCTAGAAAAGATAAATACTCTCAATGACAAAGCGACAAAATGAAGTTTTGAAACTTAAAAAATTCTGCATAGTATAGGAAAATTAACAAAAAATATATTACAATTGAATTTCATTTCAAAATATCTATGAATAGTGGATGCCTGTATAGGATCTTCCAACAAAGACCTCCGAACTTTGACAATTGATAACGACCAATTTATTGAAACTACATTTGTTGTCATTTATTCCATCTGTTTTGCCATAGATGAATATAACATTCAACAACAAGTGCAAATAATAAAATTGATTCTTCTAAATGAGTTTTCCATAGCATGGGAGGTCGAGTAATATATCATTTGAAAGGTGTTTCTTCCCTTCTGTAACTTCTATATTTTTTTCGAAATCAGTTCATAATTGGTTCATTCGTTATTGAGAAATTGAATGTTGAACGTTTTATTTATTTATTTATGATTCTAGTTTGGAAAATGTCCATTTATTTGATGAAAATAGCTATTCAGGGCGCAAAATACAACCCTTGATAAATACGGGTATAGTATTTCCAAAACCAATTGGAATAGCACAGAGAAGGAATTGAATTCCCGCCTCGACATAAGCGTCGGCATATTATTTTTCAGTGGTAGTTTTTCAGTTAATTATTCTTACAATCATAGCAATTGATCACCTCATGAAAAAGTTATCTCAACTGAATTTTTCCACCATGGGTAATTATGGAAAACTTCGAAATTTAAAGTAGTTGATTTCCGAGTCGAAAACTCTAAAATACAATGAAAACACAAATAATCACACCGAATTCTCGTCCAAACATACAGGGTGTCCCTGGACTTCCTCTTTTCCTCTCGGGAATGTATAGATGTGGTCAAAATATCACCAGTACTTCATATAACTTTTTTTCCTAAAAGTCTTCGTAACCAAGTTACGGGCCCTCGAAGTTACAAAATGAAAAATGTTTTTCTTTGATAACTTTTCAAGTGAATATTTTGGTAATTGACTAAACAAATGAATTCCGTCGATGAGCTTTCATGCAGGAGTCAGTTGTTTTGCTACAAAGTCAGGAACGGACTACCCCCGATGGTCCACACCCCAAAACTTTGAAATGACAGATATTTTTCAATATTTTTCAACAAAATAAGGTTACTTGGACAATTTTATGAATAAAAGTACTCGTGTGGAAAGTCGATCGGAGCAACGAGTCTTGATAAAAATGTAGTTCTACTCGACGACATCAAACCCGCTCGTCCACCATTATTTGAAATGAATAATTATCAAAGCAGAAATAATAATGATAACGTTAATTCAACAACATTTATAACAGGAATAATACAAAGTATGCTAAAATGAAGTCGTAAACAAAAAGTACAGTACCTATATGGAAGTTTAAGTCACAATTGTGATAGCAGATATTTTTTCAAAAGAAATATCAAGTTCTGTAGATTCGTGGTGTTTTTAAACTAAGAAGCTACTCTACTATGAAATATCGAATTCATTCCATATTTTGTATGTACATAATACGTGTGGAATAATCACGTTTCGTGTTGATCAGTTATCTGAATCTCATGAAACTCAACATTCGAATGTTTCAAATTCTTCTTCACAGCTAAACTGTTGAGGAGTTTCACTGATAATTATAATTTTATGGGAGAAATTCTTTAACACGAATCTAAATTTAGCTGAAAAAACGCACATCGAAAAAAATATTTACTATACTAATAAAAAGCAAATGAATGAACTACAAAAACGGCTGCACATGATCAGGTGAAAAATATCCAGGGAATAATTATGTTCCATTTCTTTCACAGATGTTGACAAAAAAACCTTTTAGAAAGTTTTGATAAAAAATGAGAAACTGGAATGCGATTTTGTTTTGTTGAGTGGTGCGTTGTCTTATGACTATCATTGTATTGTCAATATTCTATAGGATATTTTGAATTTTTTGATATGGCCGAACCGTTTACATTCAATGAATATGCAGATATGCATGTATTTTATGGACGAGCATTTTGTAATGCTGCAGAAGCTCGTCGTCTGTATTCCGAGCATTTTCCCAATCGAACGGTACCGTCAAGAGAAACATTCGAGCGTGTCGATCGCAGCTTGAGGGAGACAGGTATGTAATAATTGATAATTAATTTGAGCACGTTGTTTTATTTCGATATTATTGTAGGTACAGTTTTGCCAAAACGAGGTGGTGAGGGCGCTCCTAGGACTGTACGTACCGTTGTATTGGAGGAAAATATTTTGGAAGCCGTCGCTGATGATCCTTCAATGAGCATCAGAAATCTATCAGAACAGTTCCATACATCCAAGTCCACTATTCATAGAATAATTAGGGAACAACTGCTCCACCCATTTCACATCCAGAAGGTACATGCCATTCCAGCACGACTGGAATATGCCAATTGATTCATGGATAGGCAAAGAGAGGATATGACTTTTATTAATCGAGTTTTATTCACTGATGAAGCAGGTTTCAGTAGAGATGGAGTTATCAACTCTCATAATCTCCATATATGGGCCGAAGAAAATCCCCATGGGATATTGCAAACCAAACACCAACGGAAATTCAACGTGAATGTTTGGGCTGGTATCATAGGAAACCATCTTATAGGACCATTCGTTCTACAGGATCGATTGAATGGAGAACGTTATTTGGAGTTCATTCAGAACGATTTGAATGGACTTTTGGAACATGTTTCATTGCAAACCCGAAGAGATATGTGGTTTATGCATGATGGCGCTCCTCCTCATTTTAGTTTGATTGTGCGTGACCATCTGAACCATATTTTCCACAATAGATGGATTGGTAGAGGTGGGCCATATTCATGACCATCGCGGTCTCCGGATTTAAATCCATTGGATTTTTTTCTGTGGGGGCATCTAATAAGCCTTGTTTACGCTACACCTATTCACACAAGAGATGCATTGTTGAATAGAATAACATTACATTGTGAAGCCATACGAAACGACCCTGGAATGCTATTTCAAGTATAGAGAGGGTGTCTTCGCTGACTAAGAAAATGTATAGAGAGAGAAGGTGGTCATATCGAGCAGTTTCTGTAGCGGATTTTTCATTTCTGTTTGCTCTTGAGGCTCTTGAGTTTCGTTAGTTAAACGTGTTTGCATTATAAAAATTCGTTATGAACATTTTACCTATCATTTCCATTTTCCTTAAAAACTAATATTTTCGAATAATGGTAGACATCTCAGGATAAATGTTGTTGAATTAACGTTATCATTATTATTTCTGCTTTGATAATTATTCATTTCAAATAATGGTGGACGAGCGGGTTTGATGTCGTCGAGTAGAACTACATTTTTATCAAGACTCGTTGCTCCGATCGACTTTCCACACGAGTACTTTTATTCATAAAATTGTCCAAGTAACCTTATTTTGTTGAAAAATATTGAAAAATATCTGTCATTTGAAAGTTTTGTTCTCTTGTTTTATAACGTGGGTCACACAGTTCTTCCACACAACACTATTACCTACTTCATTCACCACTCACCTTATATTGTCAAGCACTACAGCATTCAAAGTCGGTGACTGATTACATTTCCGCAAGCTTTCTTTCATTGTGGCCCAAACCATTTCAGTTGGATTGAACACACAATAGTATGGAGGCAAACGTAAGAGAATATGACCACGTGTTTCATACATTGAATTAATAATACACTCTTTTTTGAAATTACGTTGTTTTATGGTCGCCAGTAATACCTTTTTCGTATCTTTTCGGGTATTTCCATGTCATGATTTCGCATGAAATCAACAATATCTGCTTTTTTGTGTTATTGTTTGGTATTGTAGTCAATAACCGAGAATAATACGAAGCGTTATCCATAACAATAACCGAGTTTGGAGGAATATTTGGGAGAAGCTGCTCACTGAACCTGGTTTTGAATAAAGCCGTAGTCATATCTTCGTGGTAATCAGCAGACTAATCTTTTATATTTTTGGCCCACAGAAGCAAAGCGTTAGGTACGAAACCACTTTCATTCCCGGCATGCAAGATTATAACACGTTTTCCCCTTGAAGAAGGTGTGTTCTAAGCACAATACTTGGTTTCGTCTACCCAGCCATATTTGACAACATCATGAGTGCCAAACTAAGTTTCGTCGAGATAGATTATATGTCTGCTGGATTCTCGATAGGTTTTCATTCGCCTCATATATTCTTCTAGGAGTTGAACAATGCGTGCCGATTCCATTATGACCATCCGATTGTTCAATTTTTTATATTTGAATCCACAAGACAATAAGACACCTCGTAGAGTTTCTGAAGATTTGTAATTGTAATCGCGATAGTTGGGTAATTTATATCAAATCATTTCCAAGGTTGGTACTTCATTTTTTTTTGGTATATACCATAAATTGTTCGCCGAATCACATCTTTTCTAGCACCATCAACGTTTGCGAATTTTTTATTCCTTTGTTTTCGTTTCATTGCATGGACAATGACATCCCCTATTTTAATTACTCAAAGAACTGTCGAACGAGATAGTTTCGTTAACTCGCATATTCTATTCACAATAGCATTCTGTGAAGTGTGACAGTTTTCCTTCTTCAAGCATTCATGAATATTTAAAATTACTCGCTGAACTTGAACATGTAAGTCCTTATTTTCAAATTCCGGACCCCTATCGATTGACACAGATTCCTCAAACGTAATGTTATAATTTGTTTCAAAAGGTCTCCAGAAATCCATATTGATGAAAGTACCCAAAAACACTAAGATTTTCACAAAAATCGGGTTGAACGATGATATTGGAACCTTTGGTGTAAAAGTTGAAAACTTTTTCTGGAGATCAATTACCCTAACAACAAACTGATATTTTTGTAAGTAACTAGTGGAACCACTACCTGCAAATCAATTTGTCTACTTTTTAATCTATTGTTGACAAATTAATCAGCAGGTAGTGGTTCCACTAGTTAATTACCGAAAAATCAATAAGGATAATCATCATTTAACAAACAAAGTCCACATCGGACCAAAAAACTTCAGGTATATAAACAGCTAACTCTTGTCTTTAGATTCAGTATCAATTTGCTTCTCCTGAAGATGCTAACCTTGTAGCGAAACGCGCGTCGAGTGCAAAAATATCAGTTTGGTATTAGCGTAATTGATCTCTAGAAAAAGTTTTCAAAAATCGGTTTGCAAAACCACTCACTACCTCACCTAACCCCACGAACACACGGCACTGATAAAGAAATATTGTGAAACGGACAAAAAATTTGTGTTCAGCCAGTCCAGCTAGCCGAGCCTTTATTCCTCAACTACATTCATAGCACGTTCACTAACTATCTGCGCGACTAGGGGCCACAGGCAAGAAATGTTTATGACTGTACTCTTATTTTTATTGCCGTTCCAATTGGGAATGGATAGATTATACATGAATGAAGAATGAAGTGGGATATTGTACTTCAAACCAGTTGTTTCCCTAGAAAAAAATAAAATAAAAGACATCTAATAACCACCGCATTGATCAGCCAAAATCGTCCAAAGTAATTGTTCGTTATCAATGAATATATTACGATATTTATCAATTCTCGGGAATTTTTTCATGACACCAAACGTTGGTGTAATATTATGTGTCATCAGTACCTACTAATGATAAAAACTTGTATCTAACAGCTAACTCAAATCCTCAATTATCTCCGATCCTGTAAAATTTTGTGAAAAATCTATTGAGTAAATCGATTATTGAATGAGCAGCTGATTGTTAGAAACAGTAAAATATACCGGGTGTCCTCCATACACCGTCAATGGTTAACGGTTGTTAACACCGGGAGATTTATTTTCAGAACTGGTTAACTTTGTCATCGAGAGAAAAATTGGGTATTTCTTTCAGTTTTGCTTTCCAAACAGAAAGAACATCCAATTTTTCACTCGATGAGTGAGTTCACCTGATTCGAAAATGAGGCCCCAGAAAACATTCGACAGTTCATATTCATATAGTAACTTCGGAAACTTCTATAAAGTATACGAGCCAAAAATAGTAATAACTCAATGCAGGTACTGATGAATTAGATAATATTTCACTGCTACAGAAAAAGTTAATCATTATAAATTATTAAATTTACAGAAAACTTGACTTACAGTTTTAGTTGCCGTCTAACGTACATGGCTGAAAGAAAAGAAACTTATTTTTTTAACGCCTAGGCATTGAAAATGATTTTTTCAATGCCTACAATGATACATGTCACTAAAATTGACTTTAATTGCCAATCGGATAAAAAAATTTTTTTTCGATGCCTTAGCCAAAAATATTTGTAGGTGATTTTCAATCACTCGTATCGCCACAACTTATATTTAAAAGAAATTAACAATTCTTCAGAAATTGACATCATTATTTTCAAACAAGTACAATAATTATACTTTATGTAGGTATGAATAAATGGAATCGTAATTCAAATTCACATACTTGATATAAAAAAGTCATGCCGACTTAATAATGACTGTATTCAAAAATATGTTTGTTTCTTCTATTGGTAATATATAGAGTTGCCTCATTTGCCATTTCATTTTAAAATTATCAATTTGAACAAGGAATACAGAATAATTGATAAGCGTTTGTTGTGACATCTATATTACGGAAGTCCAAGTATTTTGGAATTTCGACAGTGCTACAGATTTCTACTTCAAAAAAGAAACGATTCCATTGTGAGCTTCGATTCTTCTCCAATAGGTGGCAGCGTAAATGAAATAACTGGGTTTTCCGTATTTCACATATTTTGAGGATTTAATTTTCTGGAAACTACTTGTTTAAAAGGTCTTTCAATTCTGTATCCAACCCCGTAACATTTTTGACATTACAACGATAAGCAATGTTAGAAAGTAAAATATATTTTTGAGTTTGTATTCATTTCAAACTAGGAAGTGAAACTGAACAGAAAAATTTACTTTCTGAAATGTTTGAACTGAACACCATCAATTTGCAAATAATGGTATAAAAGAGTATATTTCTTACATCCTGAAGCATATCAGGTGTTGGTAACCTGGAGTAGCTAGAAATTTTTTCCGGTAAAATATTAACAGTAGTTGGCTGAATCTCGTAGACTTTTGATTTCTATTATGCTCATAGAAGAAAGTCTAGTGGAGCCAAATCGGGAAATCTTGGTGTCCATTCTGTGAAACCTCTCTTTACAATCCATCGCTTCAGAAAGTAAGTGTCACAAATAGTACTACATAATGACGAGGAACTCCATTTTGCTGAAAAGTTACCGCATTTCGCAATAGAGGTTAAGGCTATTGATGCTTGACATTGCTTGATTATTCAGAAAATTGAATTACATTTCATCATTTAGGTTTGCTCCCAAGTAAATGGTCCTGTAATATAGTTATCTGAAATTTCGGAACCTTCCAACAATAGGATATGATGGTGGTTCCGGGTTCGATATTTCATTTCATAATTTTTTAATGTTTTTGTAACACTGCCAGAAGTGGAGCATAAATATTCCTTGGTATTATTTATTATAATTTTTCATTTATTGTTTTTGCACAATCGAGTATATGTCATGAAACGCTTGAGACTCAGATCACCTTCAGAAATAAAATTTCATAAAAATTTAATAGTTCATCCAATAGAAAACGGCAGCAATATTATTAAATTTTTTCAATCTACTATAAAAAAGTGGTTATATACTTCACAAATTGACCAGTGCATCGCCACTATTAAATTTTTCATCCATTTCGATTCATTAACGTTCATTTGATGTCAAGTAAACTCATCAAAAAACTTCGAAACGAAGGATTTTAAAAGTTGGCGGTTACGAGATGATTGTTCCATTTGCCCCGACCTTGTGTTTTAATTTTATTATGTGCAATGAACCATTTATTTACTCGATTCCTATTACATTAGGTATTATATTAGCTCCATTGGTACGCGTTTTGTATTCTCAGGGTTCAAAATCGAGTTCTGTCAACCACGCTCTGTTTTGTTAGTTTGCGAGATTTTTGTTTGAATTGAAAAAAACAATAGGATAATAACAAGTTAAACAACCTGCTTTGTTTACAGCTCAGATTAAAGGTTTTAAACAAGAATGTTTCACTTTATTTTGGTCGTATTTTGGTCCAAATTAGATATTTCAAGGTTAAACAGATTAATTTCGTAACTGTTCAACCAACAAGTCAATTCGAAGGAGTTCATTGATGTTATGAAGATTTATTTTAGTTTTCTGTTATTGATTCTAAGTAGGATGGAAAAGCCTAATTATTACGAACTCTTTGGAGGTTATTCAATTTGGGAAAAACTTCCAATAGTCCGTTCGACGAATAGATGAAGCGATCACGGGCTCTTTGTGTTTCTACACAATATCATCAAGATACCATCAAGACAATATGCAGAGCAATATTATTCGGATGTTCTAATATACAGTGCATTTTTAATGCACTGTATATAGAATGTAAACATTCTTTGTGTACTTCATTTTGGAAAACGTTTTCTCACACAAGTAGTACCAAAAACAGAAAACAACCCACGAGCAAATTTATGCAAATTATCAAATTGTTCCAGTGGAAGACTCCTATAAAATTTCAACAAAGATGAATTTTGATATTTGTTCTTAAGCATATCACTGCACCGTAAATCAATAATTTCCATTTGGACTTCCGGAGCCAGGGTTTCAATGTCAGAATCAAAAGGATTTTGAAAAAGCTAAATTTCATTCGCAATGACATCAAAATCTGAAAAACAAGTATCAAAATTCATCTTTAAAGCACTCAAAGTTTAGATTGCAAAACTGACGGGAAATTCAGTCTCTGTAGTGTGGCTGAATATTTCACATGTTTCAAAATGTGTGAAACATTTTTTACGTAATTGCGATTGAAATAGTATTATTTTCTGCCTGAAGGATTTGATATTGGTGTATAAATCAGGGAGAAGCTGATTTTCTTCTTGCAATCTCAAATTCATTTCGTTCATATGATTTGTCAAATCGACATAGAAGGCTAACTTCCACATCCATTCACTATTTTCTAAATCGGCAAAAGGGCGCTGCTTCTCATTTAAAAAAATTTCGATCTCTGCTCGAAGTTCAAAAAAGCGCTTAAGGACTTTTCCGCAACTAAGCCAGCGTACGGCAGTATGATATAGTAAATCATTTTCTCCAATCTGTTGAATAAACTCGCGGAATTGTCGGTGATTCAGCCTAGTGGATCTGATGAAGTTAACAACTGATATGACTGGATTTAGAACTTCAGACATATCCAAACATTTTCCGCACAAGGACTGTTGATGAATGATACAATGTAAGACTAATGGTTTTGAACCACCATCATTTTCTACAGCCTTTGACACAAGTGCAACCACTCCTTTATTTTTACTATACATATTTTTGTCTCCATCAGTTGTTATAGATTTCAAATTTCTCCATCGAAGGTTCTTTTTATTAATGGCATTTTCAACTCCCTTAAAATTATCTGCCCCAGTTGTCGTGCCGTGAATACTATCAATATCAAGAAGTTCTTCATACACTTCATAGCTTTTATCTACTCCGCGAATAAAAATCAACACCTGAGCAGTATCCGACACATCCGTTGACTCATCCAATGCTAGAGAAAACCACTCATGATGTCCATTTTTGTCAGACAGTTGAGATGATATATTTTCTGCGATGTCTTGCACCCTCCGAGCCACGGTGTTTGCTGACAAACTGACCCTTTTATATAAATTCACCTTTTCGGGTATATTTTTTCGGCTACTGCAATCAAGCATTCTTTTATCATTTCTCCATCGGTGAATGGTTTGCCACGTTTTCCGATTTCAAGAGCCACACGAAAGCTGTCGCGAGTTGCAGACTCTTGTTCAGTATTCGCTTTGGTAAACAAAGATTGCTGCGATTTGAGTCCGCGTTTCAAAGCTTCAAATTTTATCTTCCGCAAACGTCCTGTATACTTGGAGTAATTTTGAAGATGTTTCGATTCATAGTGTCGTTTAATGTTATAGTCTTTGAGAACAGCTATGGTTTCATTAAAAATTAAACATAGCGCCTTTTTACTGGACTCAATCACAAAATACTGAAAGTTCCATTTTTCTTGGAACGTTCTGCATTCACTGTCGATTTTTCGCTTCTTTTCCATACTGACAAATCACACATAAAAACAATAAGTCAAATCAAAATACTTTTATTGACGGGTGTTACTTCATTTCACAATAGACAGTTTCGCTTCCATCGCCTTTCCTACGCAGACTAACTCGCAGTTGCGCCGCTAGCCTTTTTATATGCAATTATTACTGCCATCTCGAGGTGATCGGAATACACTAGCTAGAACCAGAACTTTCTCGAACCAACGCGGTAATTCCAAATATTTAATTAATTATGCCTAATACCACCTAGCGGGTAGCTGAAAAAGATAGTACATAGTAGCACTACTCGCCACTAGATGTCGTTAAGTGTCACAATACACAATAATAATTGAAATGCAAAAAAAGCGTAAGTTTGCTTAGGTCACGCACTTTGCGACTATCCTAGTCTAGAAATATAGTTAAGGACAGAAATTGGCCCTTGGAACAAACTGAAAAAATCATTATGGCCCGAAGGCTTCAAAGTTTGGAGACCTCTGCTCTTACTGCATCAGGAGACGTTCAGGACCATGGGTAAACTTCGATGAGCCACCAATGCACTTCCCAAAGGCGGAAACACAAATAAAAGACCATATGGAGAATGTTCCTCCAGACGAAAATCAATTAGTTTTCATAGAAGAGCTCTAAAACAACGCATTTTAAACTTATCATTTCAACGACTATTACTGGAGTTCTTTCCCAACACCAAATCGATATTTTTTAACACCTCGACACGTGTTTCGATCACCAAGTGATCATCTTCAAGAGGAAGATTAATAGTTTAATCTTCCTTTTGAAGATGATCACTTGGTGATCGAAACACGTGTCGAGGTGTTCAAAATAACGATTTGTTGTTGAGAAAGAACTCCAGTAATATTCATTACTACACCAAAGGTTCCAAACAATGCATCATAAGTTATCATTTCAACCTTTTTCTTTAAAAAATCATTTAAATACTTAAAAAAGAGGAATGAATTAATGCATTCAATATTTAAAGGGATTCGTTTCTATTTCACCATTTGGCACCATCGGTTATAGCTAATAAAGAACAATGAATCTGTTACCTGTATGAGACAAACAAAAATGTCATATTTCAGAAGCGTGCTGTTCTGTTTACTTATATTTCGAGTCCGAGACATTCTGTGACATATGACATTTTGTGCACCTAACCTATCTTCCTCTATGTAAATAAATAACAAAACAACTGTTGTTTATGTGGCTTGTGGAGGTGGTATTGAACTATGATTTATATTTTGCCTTAATTGTTGATTTATAAAGATAATTTTCCTTTTTTAAAGTAGAATATCTAGGTACGTATAAATTATTTCAACTTGATATAGGCGCTGTTGCCAATATGTGAATTAGAAACAAATCCTTTTAAAAATTAAAACCCAACATTTGAAATATCAATTTGAATACTTTTCGAAGTGAATTTGAAAAACTCATGACTTATTTTGTTCAAACTTGCATTTGCTATAATAACCCAAATTGAGGAACATTCCCCATTCACTATATCTTTCTGTAGTTATCAATTCAAAATATATAGGACAAGGGACAATCACGGCAACTTCTTTTGTTATATTTCAACCAATTTACACAAAATATCAAAAAATTATACACATTAACATTTCTTTTGAAACACTCCACTGGTGAAAACCGTCTGAAGATCCGTTGGGTAGCTTTTGAGTTTTTCACGATCAGACAGACGAACATACGAAAAACATGTAAACGTGAAGAAATTAGACCAATCAAGTTATCACCTCCTCATGAAAAAGTTATAGAAATTCTGAGTAAACAACAAATTTTGGATCATAGTATACTTTCAAGCTCTCAAGCTAGATTTAGGAAAACGTATTCGTGTGAAATTGCATAACAAACTTTACTCAATGAGTGGAAGTCATCGATTAATGAAGGCAAAATTGGTGGAATTTTATTTCCAGACCTCAAAAAAACTTTCGAAACTATTAATAGAGAAATTCTTGTAGGAAAATTTTGTAATATGGGATTTAGTGTTAAAGTGATGAGTTGGTTTGGAACCTACATAGAGAATAAGTTACAAGTCACAAAATTTAACGATACAATCTCGAATAATGATGAATTAATAAATTGTAAAATACAACTGTTCGCAGATGAGACACTAAATCTTGCAACAGCAAACTGGGTGGCCAAATCGGACCAAACCACCACAGCAGATTCCAATTGTGAAGAAATCGACGAAATGTACCGAAAAATGCGCCAGCAGCAACCGACACTGGTCCTGCTTCACGGCAACGCCCGTTTACACGTTTCACAAATCATCGTCTGAAAATTGAACGAATTGAGTGTCGAAGTTCTGCACCAGCCACCATACTCTTCAAACCTCTCGCCAACCGACTACCATCTATTCAAGCACTTCCATAACTTCCTCACCGGTAGAAAGTTCGCCAATCAAGGCCAGGCAAAAACGGCCTTTGTCGCCTTTATCAAATCTCGAGCACATCGAATCCCGAGTGGAATTTTTATGCTGACAGGATTGATTGACCTGTGTTACCTCAGTAAAAGTGCTCTGATTCAAATGGCGCATATTTTGATTGAATTGAACAAGTATATCCACTATATACTTGAATATTGCGTTTGTTGCGATTGTAAAATGTATTTTGACAATGTTGGCATTAGATATTAGACGTATAATATCTAATGCCAACTTTAAAGATCATTGTCGCTCACTTTTTATTCATCTCAAAATTATGGCGCTTTCTACAGCTTTTGTATATGAAACATTGATTGAAATTCATAAAAATGAATCAAAATACATTTTACAATCGCAACAACATGAATATCCTACTGAGAGAACTGAGAGATTCAGACTGAGCACCTCACAAAATAATTCATTGAATTTGAAATTCTACAGGCTAATTCACGGTGGATGGCACATTAGACGTTTCTGGTGAACCAGACAACGGATCACTTTGAAAATTTAATGGAGGGCATATTCGGACATTCTCTAGCCAACTAAAATATTTTCGACAATGCGGTGTTGCCGCTTCTATTAGAAAGCAGTAGCAACTTTGATTTTTCAAATGAAACACTCTGTATATAATATTATTTTTGGAATCTCCAACAATTGCCCGACAACTTTTCTTGATATTTCCCTATACCTATCTGTTACCGTTTTCGAAATAAAAATTAATTTCAATTTTTTTTTTTCGAAAATCATGACTTCTAAAAATGCCGATATCTTTTAGTTAAGAAGTACTATGATATCGAAATTTGGTTTAGAGTTAGGTGATACTTGGAAACTTCCCACACGTCAGCCTAATCTCCGTTACTTCAATACAGGGTGGTAAAAAAATACAGTTTTTTCGTTTGCTTGAAAAAGTTGCTGAAATTTGATTATTTTAAATGGAACACCCTGTATATTATTGAAGATTCGGAAAGCTGCTGAAATTTGCTTTCTTTCTATGTATATCATACCTATACCTAACTAGTCAAGTTTCGGACTTATGAACATTTATTTGTGAAAATGTCCCTTCAGAATGGTATTTCCATTCGGTATTTGGTAAGCAGGCCATGATTACTATTTGACAGTAGCGTTGTGACATTCTCCTAATAATATCGACATTTTCGTCACTTCAGAAGTTGCAAATACCTTCAAAACGATGGAACAAAACTATTCAAACGAAGTTCTTATGAATTTGTTTATTATTTTTGGACAGTGTGACAAAATTATCAGCAGAATACGTAGAAAGTTCAATGAAATGTATCCGAATCTACCGCTAATGAACCTCAAGAAATTTATACGAATTCAGAACAATTTCAATGCATTTGGATCAACTTTAAAAGTACCAAGAAACTTGCCTCGACCCGTAACTTTCGAAGACAACCAGATTAATGTCTTAGCATATTTTCACGCATTTCCCGAGTCATCGATAAGAAGTGCTGAAGAAGATTTGGGAATAAAATATTCATCGGTTCAAAGAATCTTGCGAAGACATAAAATGCATGATTATAAATTCACCAAAATTCAAGCAATGAAGCCTCAAGATCCTCAACAGAGAGTAGAATTTTGTGAAATGTTGTTGACACGCATTCAAGAAGATCCACTTTTTTTAAATAAAATTATTTGGACTGATGAATCGAAATTTTCGAGAGAAGAGATTTTCAATAGAAAAAATCGTCATTATTGGTCCAGTGAAAATCCTCACGTCACAAAAGAAGCCGGATTTCAAGAAAAATTTAGTTTTAATGTCTTCTGCATGTTGATGGACAACAAATTGAGGTACGTGATATACGAGGAGTCATTAACATCCAGAAGCTACCTGAATATTTTGGAGAATACTGTAGACAGTTTCGTGGATAATCTGCCACTCGAAGATTATCGAAACTGTTGGTACCAACTAGACGGAGCTCCTGCACATTGCACAAGAGAAGTGAGCGCAGAACTGGATAGACTATTTGACGATCGGTGGATGAGGCGCTTGGGACCATGGAATTGGCCAGCGAGATCACCCGATCTTAATCCATTAGATTTTTATTTGTGGGGAATGTTTAAAGAAAAAGTTTACAAAATACCCGTGCGTTCGAGAGATGAATTGTTAGAAAGGATTGCCCAAACATTTGAAGATTTGGATCCCAATGAAATCAGATCTGCCACCACGAAAGCAGTCAACACCCGCATTTTAAAGTGCTTGGAAGTGAACGGCCAGCGATTCGAACATATTTTGAAATATTCCACATGATTGTTTTACTTTTTTATGATTATTCATATCAATATTTCCAATTTCAAGTTTCTTGGTGCTTTTTTAAAGTTTATCCAAACATATTGAAATTGTTCTGAATTCGTATAAATTTCTTGAGGTTCATTGGCGGTAGATTCGGATACATTTCATTGAACTTTCTACATGTTCTGCTGATAATTTTGTCACACTGTCCAAAAATAATAAACAAATTCATAAGAACTTCGTTTGAATAATTTTGTTCCATCGTTTTGAAGGTATTTGCAACTTCTGAAGTGACGAAAATGTCGATATTATTAGGAGAATGTCACAACGCTACTGTCAAATAGTAATCATGGCCTGCTTACCAAATACCGAATGGAAATACCATTCTGAAGGGACATTTTCACAAATAAATGTTCATAAGTTCGAAACTTGACTAGTTAGGTATAGGTATGATATACATAGAAAGAAAGCAAATTTCAGCAGCTTTCCGAATTTTCAATAATATACAGGGTGTTCCATTTAAAATAAGCAAATTTCAGCAACTTTTTCAAGCAAACGAAAAAACTGTATTTTTTTACCACCCTGTATTGAAGTAACGGAGATTAGGCTGACGTATGGGAAGTGTCCAAGTATCACCTAACTCCAAACCAAATTTCGATATCATAGTACTTCTCAACTAAAAGATATCGGCATTTTTAGAAGTCATGATTTTCGAAGAAAAAAATTGAAATTAATTTTTATTTCGAAAACGGTAACAGATAGGTATAGGGAAATATCAAGAGAAGTTGTCGGGCAATTGTTGGAGATTCCAAAAATAATATTATATACAGAGTGTTCCATTTGAAAAATCAAAGTTGCTACTGCTTTCTAATAGAAGCGGCAACACCGCATTGTCGAAAATATTTTAGTTGGCTAGAGAATGTCCGAATATGCCCTCCATTAAATTTCCAAAGTGATCCGTTGTCTGGTTCTCCAGAAACGTCTAATGTGCCATGCACCGTGAATCAGCCTGTAAAATGAGTTACCATGTCACATAAAACAACTCAGTTTCTACTGTTTCAAGCAAAAACTGAAATCTTTTTTTTTTGGTCACTGTTTTTATTCTACAGATGAATACATGTTATACAACATAGATAATTCATGTGACTTTGAGTGGGTAACAATTGTTCTCATTTTTAACATTAGTTGATTGATTGTTTTCATTATTATGTACACTGTTCTGTCATACAAACATTGTGATGGTTTTATTTGTATATAGGACGTCATATTTATAAATTTTTGTGTTTTGACTTGCTACAAATATTTGTTCAAATGTATCGTAGCCAATAAAATAATCTATTCTATTCTTCTATTCTATAAGTATACTTACTACAGATATTGCAGTTTTGATAGTAATATATTTAATTCATTCACGTGTAAAGTCCATGTGCATGTACTATTTCAACTTAGCTAAATAGTATTATTATTATCATCTGAATGTTGACTCTCATTCTCATATATTCTTGGAAAGTGGCAACTGACGTCTCCGCCAACGTCATTCGAAAATAAAATTTTTCAAATAAACATCACAAATGAACTATTTTTACTGCTGCCATTATTTATACACTAAAATATCGAATATTATACGGCGTAAAGGATTTTCATTGTTCGCGTGTTGAAATTCAACGAAGGATATAAATAATTAATGATTCTATAATGATTTAATAATACAGGTAGCTGATGAGAACTGATGTCATTCCGAATGTCGTGGAGATTCATTTGCAAAATGAAGGTATCCATCGCGTTACAATATTCTGCCACCCTACAAGTTATTTCAATGAACACATAATATAAATAAACGATACATTTGATAGAGTTCGAAACCTCAATAAAAATTTCGGATTCCAAAATTGTGTTTGAAATATCTGTTGAAATATCAATTGGTTAGGCTTTAACTTCTCACTTTTGGACATCTGGTAGACCAAGCAACAACTATGCTTCTCATCTAGCCTAATTTGATGAAACCCATTTTTTAAATCGAAAAGACAGAAGTGACTTCTGTTAGCAAGTTTCAAACTTATTTCCTCTAAGGTAGGAATTTCATAGTAGTCTCTGATTAAATACTTATTTAAGTGTTGGGGATAAATACACAACCTTAGTGAAGAGTCAGGTTTTTCTACAATCACAAGGCTCATCCACTTGCTCTATTATGTTTCCATGCAATAAATCATCTAAGCAATTTTTTAATTTATTCTTAATTTTACAAGGAACTCTACGAGCAGGATTTGCCTTAGCATCATTACTGAGTTTCAGCTTACATTTGTCTGGGAAACATCCTAGTCCACTGAAGACATCCTGATTCTGTTTGATAAAGTCATCAACTGGGACAGTAACCTTGTCTATCCGACGAAGAAGTCCAAGTTCAACACAGGAGCGTAGTCCCAGAAGTGGTGTTCTGTTATCATTTACAACCATGAACGGGGCATTTATTTTCACCACGTCTTTTTGAACATCAAGATTAACACAGTCAATCGGTCGAACAACAAATCCACCAAAGGATTCAAGAAGTATATCAGTTTTTCTTATTTTTAGGTCGGCATCCAATTTCTGAACAGCAGCAGTTGTTATAACATTAACTTGGGATCCAGTATCGAGTTTAAATTCAATCGGTTGATCGTCAATTTTGACCAAAGCAAGCCATTCATTTTTCCCATGTGTGATAAATTCACAGGCACACAGGTTTAAAGAATCTAGCTCAAAAACATCATTACTTATCTCTACCACTTCATTAGCTTGTTGTGTGCCATTATTACGCCTTATTTCCGATGCATTTTTTCGCAAAATGATTGTACTTTCTACAGGAGGAACATTGTTTACCAAATGCTAGGCATCGTCCTTTACCATGATTAAAGCCATAGCAATCACAAGCATATAAATTATCCTGACGATCCCGGTATTCTTGTGGTATTTTCATTTGTGGCTTCCCATTCACTTCGAGTATCTCTGTTGGATTATCAATCTATCAATCAGTGTCTTCACTGGAGGTGATGCTTTTAAAATTTTCATGTTGAGCTCTGCCATCTCGACTGTTTTACAAAAATTAACTGTTTTTTCCAATGAACGGTCTTCTCTCAAAAGTCTTTCTTGAGTACTTTTGTCATATACTCCAAGGATTATTTGGGATTTCAACAATTTTTCTTCTTGTTCACCGAATTCACAAGGTGCTACTATCCCAATCCCAATAAGTTTTTCAGCCTCGCTACTTGGACCTCTCGTGATTTCTTTTCAGTCTCTGTGGCTACAAAATAAACAGTTCGGAATCTTCTAAAGCTCTTGGAGTTGTTATCCGCATTGACGTCGAATTCTGAGGGTTTGTTGAATTCCATGGCTGAAATCACGACCCTTACTTCAGTTTGAACTAAAACGGTCTCGACTGCGCCATGTTTGGATGTACTAATTAATAAGCACATGTTAGCAATAGTATTAAGTTCATTATTTTGGGCACACACACTATAAAAGATGAGTATTCAGAATAGGAACAGGATGTAACAACCAGCATGAGGTTATTAGTTACAAAAAAGTTACCAACCTAACAGTTACCAACCTAACAGGTTCAGGGGACCACCATGCGAACACAACACACAGTAGAGTCAGGTTTAACAAACAATCAGATAAGGGAGTAGTGAAAGCATTAAAGGCTGGAAAAGTATTTATCTAAGGGTAATCAACCCCGGGGGTGATGGTAGAATGCATTTGTGATTCATACTAGCACCACTGATGGGACCCTATGGCGGGTCGAAATAGCGCTTTCTGGTGGTTGATCACAAATGCGTTGTGTTTGGGCTTTGTTTCCAACTAGCCCCACAAGGGGTTAGACATATAAAACCTCAATAGAAGAGGACACTTGTTGAATATCCCAGGTTAACCTGGAATCAATATTTTAGTCTCACAAAAGATGGGACTTGCAAGCATATAATAATAATAATAATAGTAACATTTATTAACCATATGTGTATGAAATCTAACAACAAAGTAATAGTATGGTTAAAAGAAGCCCGATCAGTCAAGACTGGTCTTCCTCGGGAACCTGGGATACAAAATAAAAAAAAACACAAGAAGATTAAAGAATAAAGATTTGAAAAGTCACAAAGATGAGTAGTTATATAATTATCATTGAAAATATAGAGGGGACTTAAGAAAGACATATTAACTAAAATTTGTGGTGATTTCATGAATTTATATAATCAAACATTGCTCCTCATAAAGTTTTTTCTGTAGGTGTATCATGATGTATCAACCAGAGAGATGGTTAAACCATGGAAAAAATTTGCGAGTTTGGTTTTGTGGCCAAATTCGAAATAATCGAGCGTCATGGAAACACTAGAACATAAATATCACAATAACATTAACCCGCATAAATTATTCTGCATATCTTACTGGGTTTACCCAGAATGCTTAAAATCCATTTCAAGTGTGGTTGTTTGTCATGATGAAAAATTTTTGATGAACAAATAACGACATTTTTTGTTTCTATAAAGGAAACCACATCACCAGTTTTATTACCTCGTGTTTCACAAAAAAATGCTGGTTTAAATCTAATTTGAGATTGGGAAATTCCAATAATGAAAAAAATATTCATTGCTGTGAGGTGACCGTGAAAAACAAACAAAATGAAAATAGTATACTTTTTGTATGTGAGGGAAAAGCTCAATAAAAAAATTCATTATTTTGAAACTGGAATGGAATGGAATGGAATACGTTTATCAAGTATCTCATGAAAATATTTGTATTTGTATTTGTATTCATGCTGTTTTTTGGGGGTATAACCTACCACAATCTGAAAAAATAAAAGATAAATCAATAGAGAATCTGCTGAAGTATAGTAAAGGGTAAACCACTGGAAAGTCCAATTGGTTAGTAATTTGTCGTATTCATAAATTGTGCCTAAGAATATAAGACAATTGAAAAAATTAAATATGGATACTTGGCTTTCTTAAGTGGTTAACGTTTCAAATCCTTTTTGTGCTGTTCTGTTGAATCCACATGTCCTTAGTTTCCAGATCATCCAATTCAAACTAAAAGAAGTTGGTAATAATCGATCTATGGTGCTCGCTGGTGACAGTGATGACCTGGCCAACATTGATTTGAAATGCCCCCTTCTTTTAGCCTCTTTTAGTGATTATTTGAATTTTCGCAAGTTATCTTTACATTACTGAAGATGGGGAAGTTTAATCTTCCTCTTGAAAATGATGACTTGGTGATAGAAACACGTGTCGAGGTATTGAAATAACGGTTTAGTGTAGAAACTAAACTCTAGTTTTATTCATTAATACACAAAGGTTCCAAAAAGTGCATCACCCGTTATCTCTGTACATAACAAAACATGCGACTGATTAAATGAGAAAATATCAGCAATCTAAATCAGTTCATTACCCTGTCCAAAGCAGATAACGCTTCAAATCGATCGATCCTATTGTCGTCCTCTCTGTAGAAAATTCTACTTTCATTGTCAATGGCGAACCGTGAAAGTAGCAAAATTTATCGACCGAACTGGCGAACTCCTAATATGGATCATCCTGTACGAATAATTCAACGCAAAATCTACTTCAGTTTTTACCATTTACGCGACATACTCACCTGGGGGGATTCGATCGGGTTAATTATTTATACCGGCTTTCCCATTTCTTCCAAGTATCGGAACTTTACAGGAATACCAATAAAGTTTTTTTGCAGAAGACCGTACGTTTGTAAACCGCATTTGTTTATACACACAACCGAGTTTTGGGAATTTCACCAGATACATAACTTCTAGCTTCAACTTCTAGCAGTTCCAGTATACACTAGTACTTTTTCTATTAATTGGAAATGTTTATTTTCTCATTTGTGCGAATATCATTGAAAGTAATCAGGATAATATTATTACATACGGTGTCAATTTGAAAACTACTCACCCTTTCTGCTCAAAAATTATGAGTGAATTCATTTTCCCAAAAAATATTTATTTATTCATCAATTTCTACTTTATTTCCTTCGAAGTAGTCCCCCTCAGATATAATACACATGTGCCACCATTTTTTTTCAATTCTCTCGGCAATTCGGTTTTTATCTCCTCAATCGTCGCGAAACGCCGTCTTTTCATGGGTATCTCCAATTTTGGGAACATAAAAAGTCGTAGGGGGTCAAATCTGGTGAATACGGTGGCTGAGACATGATTACGGTGTTGTTTTTGGCAAAAAAATCACAAACAAGCAATGATAAATGAGTAGGTGCACCAACAAACTGAAAATGCTATACAGCTGAAACTGTGAACATATGTACGAATCCCACAAATTTTGAATATTCACCTTATTTTTTAGCAGCCCACGTATGTGAAGTACATTTTGGAGTCTACCAGAATTGGCATGAGTCTACGGAAGAGTTTCTCATACATTAAGCACATTCTGTATATTGCAGTAATGCTACGATAAAAAACATTTTGTCCGAAACGCAGACCAGGAAAAGCGAGAGATTAGTATAATTACTGAAGTAAACATATAGTATCGTTCAAAGAATTTGATAAAAAAATATACCAACTGATTGTTCAGAATTTTCACAGAATTGAATATCGAAGTGTCTTTCAAACTGGCTGTACACTTCAACAAGTAAAAAAATAGTCTGCGATTTACAGAATAAGCTGTGAAAATCGGGGTAAAAAGCGGACTGTAATGGACATGGAACATATTTCACATATTTGGTTTCCTAGACCAGAGGAGTCTAGTGTTGCTCAACATGCTTAGAAGAACGGCTATAGAATAAGTGAGAAATGCTTGCAATTGTTGAGATAATGTTTTTTTTCTGATGTAGCAAAAGTGTTTTCTTCATATTGATTTATTTGTAACTTTCCTAGCTAGTTTTTTCCTAAGATATATGATGGAATTGGCCGATACCTTATGAAAATCCATAACTAACGTGTTCAAAAAACACTTCATTGTTGAATTTTCACTAAACAATTTTACAAAAACGCAATACATGTTTCGCCATACACTGGTGTATTTCCACATTTGAAAATATATTTAGTAACGGGGAGTTATTCAACTCTAATTGATCATTCAGTAAATTACCCTAATTCTTGAATCTATTGATTTCTAAACATTCTAGAAGATTCAGTTTCAAACTCTTCTCTTCTAAATGTAACACATCGTATTCATGATTGAACTCAAGTCCTTCTGCTGAAAGGTGGTTTGCAAATGTGGAATTGGTCTTTCTATTTACAAAACTACTACTATGTTCTTTAATTCTTTGGGAAAATGTTCTCCCTGTGTGGCAAATGACAGAAAAGTATATGAAATTTTATCTGATGACCCTACCATAAAAATACAAAATAAGTCTAATAAAATAACTAAAGGATTACTAGATCATAAATATTGATAAAAAATGTGCTGACTACCTCACTACAGAAAATGGAGTGTTTCCCAAAATGTATTTTCTACCTAAAATCCACAAAGAAGGGATGCCTTTGAGACCAATTGTCAGTTTTATAAATTCCCCTATATATAAAATATCAAAGTGGGTTAGTGAAATTTTGAAAACTGGTTTTGAAAAAGATGATCATCATGCGAAAGACTCTTTTGATTTTTCTGCTTTTATTCGAGGACAAAAAATAACTGATGATTATATTTTAATATCTCTAGACGTAGAATCCCTTTTCACCAACATCCTTGTCGATGTCACAATTAAAATTATTATTCAAAGATGGCCCAAAATCTCAGAATTCACTATTTTACCTCTAAATGAATTTATAAAAGTATTTGAATTTTGCATTAAGTCGAGCTATTTTAAATACGACGGAGTTTTTTATAAACAAATATCCGGACTAATGGGAAACTGTATGTCACTTATATGTGCAGATCTAGTGACATCTGAACTCCAAAAACGTAGTCTAGAACAATTGTCTTTTTCAGTTCTGTTTTTCAAAAGATACGTTGATGACATTTTCACTTCAATACCCAAGAATAAAAAAGTGGAAATTATTGATGTTTTTCAAAGCTTCCACCCAAGTTTGAAATTTACAGCAGAATTGGAAAAAGACAATTCTCTAGCCTTCTTAGACACTAAGATGTCGAAAACACCTAAACAGATTTTAAAAGTCGACTGGTACCACAAAACTACTTTTTCAGAAAGGTTTATTAATTATTTTTCACAACACAGTTTTAACAATAAAATTAATATCATTAGAAACTTAAAATCAAGAGCACTCACAATTTCTTACAATTACCTACATTGGTGAAAATTATAATTGAAAATAGACAACCTATACTGGAAATTAACAATTCAAACTATTTCAAAATTCCTTATGTACATAACCTTTCTGAAAAATTTGGGTCAGTTCTAAATAATGAACACATCAAAATTGCGTTTGCAAATGATAACACTGTAGGTAAAAGATTTTTTTCGAAACAAAAAACAAAAATTCCGATGAATATGCAATTAAACGTCGTTTTTAACTTCAACTGCAAGGATTATCCAGAATGTTATGTAGGGCAAACGGGACGTTATTTAAAAAACAAGTTGTCTGAACATGAAAGAGATACAAGGAAGTTGAATGTTGCCAATCCAACAGCCCTCGTTGAACACACAAGAGGAAACAACCACAGTTTTGACTTTGCAAACCCCAAGATTTTAGATATTCAACCTTTATTAGGTAAACGACTGTTTAGTGAGATGATCTACATTTTCAAAAAAAAAAGTGTTAACACTAGAAGGGACATAGAAGGACTGAATAGTGTTTATTTTAATTTATTAAATCGTATTCCTTAATATTTTAATACACATAAGTTTCCACCATCCTGTGTAATCTGATATCCTTCTATTGTTCATAATTTTTTCATTTTTGAAAAGGCAAACAAAAACGGCCATTCCTAATCAGTTTGTCTCCCTGGATATCGTTTTCATTTTTAACGTTTTTTTGACATGGATACCTAATTTTTGGTAAGTGCACCTGTTTGATTCTCTTTTACATAATATGAGACTGTATAAACTTCATGAATTTTGCAATATGTATTGGCATACGGCGTGACTCACGGTCGATGGTAGGTTAGACGTTTCTGGAAAACGGAAAGCATGATTTTTCTGAAAATTTCACCTCTCACATTTTCTTACCTGGTCTATCGATCTAAAATATTTTCAGCTTTGCGGCGTTACCACTTCCATCCTAACAACTCTATTTTTTTTAATGGAACATCCCGTATATTAATACATTTTTGGAATAACTCTGATATTTCAATACTTTTTTGTTAATAATGTCCTACACCTATCTCTATCTGTTTTCGAGATAAAAAATAAATTGTGCTAAATATGGTCCAAAACATAGCCTTAATTGAAATTAAGTACATCAGTACTCTCAATTCATGAAAAGTTGATATTTTGAATAGTTTGGACTAACTCGAAATATTCAAATAACACTAAGGAATCGACTCCATATCATACAGGGCGTGCTAAAATTACTATTATTTTCATTGTGCATAAAAGTAGTCAAAAGTTCATTTTTTCAAATAAAACCCCCTATATATTACTCGGTAAATTGAAAGATGGTGAAAAATGCTTCAAGATGATATATCATGTCCCTATACCTAAATCGTCAAGTTTTCTCAATAAAGTCGCTTCTTCTAGAAACATTTTTTTTTACAATTTGGATTTAGGTAGCAGTGGAATTATCAAGCTTATAGCAGGTCGGTTACTTTTATAAGTAATTAATAAATGGTTATTGACGGTGTTTCAATAAATCGCCAAAAATGAATGCAAATATCGATTATTCAAACGAAGTTCTTATGAAATTATTATACATGGACAGTGTGATCAAATCATTGCCAGAACTTGTAGAAAATTCAATCAAATGTATCCTGAATTAACACTAATGAACGAGAGGAAGTAAATCTTTTTCTGCACTGCGAATGGAAGCTTCTGGATATGCACAAAAATATGCCAAAACGTTAACAGTATTGTCCTCATTTGAAGTAACAGGTTTTGGTAATGTTGAAGGCGCTTTTAACATGGAGCCATAGTTAAGGAAATTATTTTGTAATCTTACAAACTTCCTCTCGTTCATTGGTGTTAATTCAGGATACATTTGGTTGAATTTTCTACAAGTTCTGGCAATGATTTGATCACACTGTCCGTGTATAATAAATAATTTCATAAGAAATTCGTTTGAATAATCAATATTTGCATTAATTTTTGGCGATTTTTTGAAACACCGTCAATAACCAATTATCAATTACTTATAAAAGTAACCGAACTGCTATAAGCCTGATAATTACACTGCTAACTAAATCCCAATTCTAAAAAAAATAATGTTTCTAGAAGAAGCGACTTTATTGAGAAAACTTGACGATTTAGGTATAGGGACATGGTATATCATCTTGAAGCATTTTTCACCATCTTTCAATTTACCGAGTAATATACAGGGGGTTTCATTTGATAAAATGAACTTTCGACTACTTTTATGCACAATGGAAATAATAGTAATTTTAGCATGCCATGTATGATATGGAGTCGATTTCTTGGTGTTATTTGAATATTTCGAGTTTGTCCAAACTTTCATCAAAATATCAACTTTTCATGAATTGAGAGTACTGATGTACTTAATTTCAATTAAGGCTATGTTTTGGACCATATTTAGAAAAATTTATTTTTTATCTCGAAAACAGATAGAGATAGGTATAGGACATTATTAATAAAAAAGTATCAAAATACCAGAGCGATACCAAAAATGTATTAATATACGGGGTGTTCCAGTTAAAAAAATAAAGTTGCTAGGACTTTTTTATGAAAATGGCAACGCCGCAATGCTGAAAATATTTTAGATTGATAGAACAGGTAAGGAAATGTGAGATGTGAAATTTTCAGAAAAATCATGCTTTGCGTTTTCCAGAAACGTCTAACCTACCATCGACCGTGAGTCACGCTGTATACTGTTCACTTATTAAATTATTTTATTGTAGAGCCCTAATGATGGATTTAATAAAATTCGAAACGTTGGCATGAAACTGAATTGTTTATCTACGAATATTTTTATCCCTTTCCCAACCAATCGAAAAAACCGCATTTGAAAATATTTTGGATCACCAAACCAGGCAAAGGCAAATATACAGTTTTAGGCAATAGCCACAAGTCAGCTTATATACGCATGATCTATCTGGCACTGAAGTTTTGTCTTTATTGTTTCTAATAGATTCACTTAGACTATCATTTGTTTTGAGAGCTATGTTTACGCATTCTTTCTTCAAAAAACGGGCAAAGTTGAGATCTATTTGTAGTTCTTGCGGGATTCAACCGCACTGTGCTTCCACGTTTTTCCCGAGCAATCACCGGTGGTCCTTGGTCTAGCCCGGAGCAAGCGCAGATCGCGTGAAATTCCACAAAGAAATACCAGTTTATCAACAATTAGTCCGTCCATTAAAAAATGCCATTCTCGTAAAAACACCTCTTACTGCTATCTGAAATATTATCGGAAGCACCGTCCAAATACTACGTCGACGAACGATGTGAATGAATGTTTGTGAGAATTTCACAAAACGATGTATAATTGTGTCTTGTCTGGTTGCTTAATGGGTTATTTTGAGTAAAGAATGATGGTGGTATTACATGCAGCTGATTAATGCTGCATTGGGTTATAAAACAAACATTTGTCGTGCTGAATTTTTCCTATACTAATGAGTTTGAAAATCAACAACTTAATAACTATAATCCTCTTTGATGCAAGTTCACAATAGCGATATGACTAATAATAAATGACGTTCATAGATATGAATCTAAATTTCACATCATAGGAAAAAGTGATAGAGCTAGCCGATATTTAATGAAAACTCATTAAACCTTTTTTAGATAAATCTCTCTAGTGAGATTTTCACTCGAAAGTATACAACTATACGTAATTTCCTTGAGCAACAGAGGAATAAATCATTTTCAAGTCGCTGTTCCGTAGGTTACATAAAGGTTACATACTTCATGGGCCTGAAAAGTGTCGGGCCTAACACATAGATAGCACTAGTCTTTTTGCATTCATCGCTTTTTCAATTAATACTATTCTTCAAAAGAAAGCTTTTGAAATTTCATGATATTCTACTCATAAGTTTATGAGTTATTTTGCCAAAAGTGGCACTACTTTTGTTGTTTCCATCAGAAAGAACAATTAAACGTTGAAAATTAACCAAAAGAACAATTTATTGAACGTTGGTTTGCTGACTTCGTAGAGATCCCGATGATGCAGAACGATGATGCATAACAAACCGGAATTTTTGCGTCGATATGTGACAATGGATGAAACAAACAGCTTTTGCTATTTCTGTGGCTTTTTTAATGTTTATTTTCTGAATATATACTCTTGTTTCTTGTTTTTGTTTATTATATATGTGTGTGTGAGTAGTCTTATGCGCATATCACCAAATTAGATATTCATTTGAATTGAAAGGGTTATATTTTTAGGAGTGATTAATTTTTGAGAAGGAAGTTTTTGACTTTCTACTACTCCATCTTGATACAAAAAAAGGATGAAGGAATCTTACAAAGAAAGGAAGGAATCAATCAATTTGAAAATAAGTAACTCCATACATGGATGTGTAGATCATGCAAAGAAGTAACTTTCAGGCACAAACAGAAAGAAAGTTCTCCTAAAACAGCTACTTTCATATAAACATTGAATTACACATCAGAAAAAAATTCTTTCGAAACAATTACCTCTATATGCATGCATCATCCTCAATGCTCATTTCAACTCTCACTAGTTCGGACTTCCATTGTCTATTAGATAAAATGATTTGAAATCCCTGAAACAAGTAAAAAAGAATAATTAAAAAAAGAGAATAGTTGAAAATAACAATTATATTAAGCAACAATAAACCTGAAATGAAATGATAGTAAAATAACCTACAAGTAAAAATATAATAATTGAATAAATAAAAAATTAAAGGAATGCAAAAAGAAAATAATAAAAATAAAAAAGTGTAGAGATTCCAAGTCACGTTAGTTCACGACGTTTCGATTGTTGGTATCTACAATCGTCTTCGGGTGATGACTGGACTGATTCCTCCGAGAGATGACTATTTTATAGGTCGTTGAAATACTTTCACTTTCTCTACTTTCCATTTTCCGCTTCACTGATTCCGTGAGAGATGACCGATTTGGCGGGAGTTGGTCATTTCTCGTTTGATGATGGGTTTCCATATGTTTCGTATATCTACGCTGGCCTGGCTGAATACGTTGTTGGACAACATGTATGCGGCTTCCTTAAATTTTCTCCTGAACCAATGTTCCTCTCTGTGCAAGATCTCAGCTTGGGACCACTCGATGTTGTGTTGATGGGTCCAAACATGGTCTGCTATTCCTGATTTGCTGGTTTCTCCTCGCTGTGTGTGCTTCTTGTGCTCGGCAATGCGAATATTCAATGGCCTCTTAGTTTCACCAATATAGGATTTTCCGCACTCACAGGGTATCCGGTAAATGCAATTCTTGGAATCGCAGTCCGCGTTTGGGGGCCTGGTTTTCGTGAGGCTGCTACGGATAGTGTTACCGGATCTAAAACAGGTTCTAATGTTGTACTTGGAACCAATTCTTCTTATCCTCTCCGATAATCCTCTGATGTAGGGAAGTGAAAGCACTGGTTGTGACGGCTTCTCTTCCTTGCGAGGCTCCTGCTGTCTTTTGGCCAAAGTCTTTTCTACCATCGCTTTGGAGTATCCATTCCGCTGAAGATCACTTTTGATGATGTCTAGTTCCTTCTCGAGACCTTCCTTTGTATTACAAAGCCCAAAAGCACGGTCTAATAGAGTCTTGATGATTCCTCTTTTTGTCGATTGATGGTGGTTGGATTCGTGGTTCAGATACTGTCCCGTATGAGTGGGTTTTCGGTATACAGATGTTTCCCACTTAGTGTCGGTCCTCTTCACCAAAACGTCTAAGAATGGCAATTCATTGTGGATTTCCTTCTCCATTGTGAAAGTGATGGAAGGTCTCACGCTGTTGATGTGTTTCAGAAAGGCGTCTAGTTCAGTATGCCCGTGGTTCCATATTATGAAGGTGTCGTCAACATATCTCAACCAGACTCGAGGTTTCTTGTGGGCTTCTTCAATGGCCAGAGTTTCAAACCACTCCATATATATGTTGGCTATGACTGGTGAAAGTGGCGATCCCATTGGCAGTCCCTCATCTTGTGTAAAGAATTCGTCCTTCAGTTGGAAATAACAGTTTCGTACACAGCATCCTAGTAATTCCATGATTACTTCTATAGGTAGATTCGTTCTCTCTTTCAGGTTCCCGTCTTCGGATAGCTTTCTCTGTATGATTTGGAGTGCTTCTTCGACCGGAACGTTGGTGTAAAGGCTTTCCACGTCGAAACTAATTAGTTGATCTTCCTGTGTGACTTCAATTGACCCTAGTAGTTCGACAAAATGTCTTGAATTCTTCACAAAAGACGATGTTTTCCCTTGTAATGGTTGTATTAAGGGAAGTAAAAATCTAGACAAGTTTTGAGTAGCCGAATCTCTGGAGCTGATGATCGGTCTAAGCGGAACGTCCTTCTTGTGGATTTTGGGTAGACCATACAAGTGAGGGGGCTTACTGTGGTGCGGTGTTAGGCATGATCTTTCCTTGTCCGAAAAATAGACTTGGTGTTTTTTCAAAATCTGGTACAACTTCCTTTCGATTGATGCAGTTGGGTCCCGTACGATCTTTGTGTATCGTCCCTTCTGCAGAACCTCTTCGATCTTCTGTTCGTAGAGAACGGTATCCATTACCACAGTAGCGTTTCCTTTATCTGCAGGTAGGATCTTAGGACAACACCATTAACACCGGTAACACTATCCGTAGCAGCCTCACGAAAACCAGGCCCCCAAACGCGGACTGCGATTCCAAGAATTGCATTTACCGGATACCCTGTGAGTGCGGAAAATCCTATATTGGTGAAACTAAGAGGCCATTGAATATTCGCATTGCCGAGCACAAGAAGCACACACAGCGAGGAGAAACCAGCAAATCAGGAATAGCAGACCATGTTTGGACCCATCAACACAACATCGAGTGGTCCCAAGCTGAGATCTTGCACAGAGAGGAACATTGGTTCAGGAGAAAATTTAAGGAAGCCGCATACATGTTGTCCAACAACGTATTCAGCCAGGCCAGCGTAGATATACGAAACATATGGAAACCCATCATCAAACGAGAAATGACCAACTCCCGCCAAATCGGTCATCTCTCACGGAATCAGTGAAGCGGAAAATGGAAAGTAGAGAAAGTGAAAGTATTTCAACGACCTATAAAATAGTCATCTCTCGGAGGAATCAGTCCAGTCATCACCCGAAGACGATTGTAGATACCAACAATCGAAACGTCGTGAACTAACGTGACTTGGAATCTCTACACTTTTTTATTTTTATTATTTTCTTTTTGCATTCCTTTAATTTTTTATTTATTCAATTATTATATTTTTACTTGTAGGTTATTTTACTATCATTTCATTTCAGGTTTATTGTTGCTTAATATAATTGTTATTTTCAACTATTCTCTTTTTTTAATTATTCTTTTTTACTTGTTTCAGGAATTTCAAATCATTTTATATAGTAGACAATGGAAGTCCGAACTAGTGAAATTCATCACGAAACATTGTCAATCACCTTCAAACAAATCATTTCAACTCGTTTATACTCAGCAAACCACTTCTCAATGGTTGATGAAAAATCCGAGTAGTGTTTATCAAGTTTCAACAGTATTTATTTCCGCCAAAAGGCAATGCTTTATTAACACACGAAATTTTCCTTTTTATACATTTTCTTCAAATTAACAAAAGTTGCTTCACTCAAAATGTTCTACACATGTCTTTTGAAGGTTAGGGTTAACTGAAAGTAATATGGACTTGATACTAGCGCCATCTGTGTGTTATGTAACGAATTTTTCAGCCCACCTAATATTATGAAGAGTAGATTACCCAGTACAGATCCGTGTGGAACTCCCAGAATCATTGTTTTCAATGATTGTTGTTTTGTTCCATGATTACAAAATTAGTACTTTCCATAATTCTCAGATCAATTAGGAATGAAATTGTGCAGAAGTGTCCATCGACATAGTGGAATTCCCAGATGAATATTCTTGCACCTGAGAACAGTGACAACAAAATCAACGTAAAAAAATTATTGCTAATGCACCGATCTCAAAAGAACGATAGTGATTTAAAAATAGGAGGGATATTCCCAGTAACATACGCACATTGCGACTCACTTTCTGTTGTAAATGTAATCGAGAACTTGAATTTTGAATATATTAACATTTAGACTAGATTTGTTGTAATTTGGGATTTTGTTGACCTGGTTGAGTTCGAAAAAAAAGGGAGTTCATGATAATTCACGAGTTAGTTCCAGTGATATGAATATCACTGCAATTGGGTGCAAAGTGGCTTTCGATGTCCAAGTTGACAATAATATAATGTCGGAGGTGTGACGAAAACACATTATGAAGAATTTTATAAATAAATGAAACTGCTAAGTATAGTAAGCTTTCAGATACATTTAGTCATTTACACGCTTTTTTACACGCTTATATTAGCTTCACCTGTATATATGTATGTATGTATGTTTGTTTGTAACTCTCAAGCTCGGGATCTGTACTGACAGAATTATCGGCATTATTGCTTGACCAATTCGCGGGCAGATGGCGCTGTACGTAACATCTTTGATATGTCTTGATCTATTCGCGGGCAGATGGCGCTGTACGTATTTATCAATTATTGCTTGATCTGTTTGCGAGCAGATGGCGTTGTACGTAACTATCAATTATTGCTTGAGCTATTCGCAGGCAGATGCCGCTATATGTAACCTCCTTGATAGGTTGTTCAAAAGGAAATCAAAATAAAAAACATATTTAAGGACTTATAAGTGTTAGCGAAATTTTGTACTACAGATGAAATATTTAAATATTTGCAATTACCTGTGATTCAGTACAGAAAAAAGTTTTGAACGAAACGGAAGATACACTACTAATTCGATTATTTGAAAGCAAACCAAAATATGGATTTCAACAATGATAACTTTAACGTGAAGTATTTTAAAAAATCGAAAAATTAGAATTAAGATGCTTGACATACATTTCAAATCAAAGGACTGATTTGAAAAATATCAGTATTCACTGAAAATATATTTTTAGTACATTCATATTTTGAATGAAACTTCAAATCAAAAAATCAAGACTGAATTGCTTTTTGAAATTATTACTGCAAATTTTGTCTTTACTTCGAATCGAATTTTCCAACTGTCCGCCCTCTGTTGGAGACTTACTGCAACTCAGTATTACTATAGAATTTGAGACCTCAAACTTTATTATGTTGTTTTAGAGGAATTTTAAATTCTTGCGCCGTTTGTTGAAGATTTATAATACTAGTGACTAGAACTAAAAAAAAATATTTTTGACAATAAATCGGACTAAAAAGTGAAAAATAAATATAGTTTAAAAAAACTAAAAAACATGCTTTTAAAGAGCATCGAATTAAAAAGTTGAAAATATTTTTTTAAAATAAGCTTAAAACAATAAGGAACGAAAAATACAAGTATTATTGTGAAAAAAGCGTGGGCGCTTTGTGCCATATTTTTGTATATCAGGCGCCCGTCGCTTTTTTCGCAATAATACTTGTATTTTTCGTTCCTTATTGTTTCAAGCTCATTTAAAAAAATATTTTTAACTTCTTAGTTCGATGTTCTTTAAACGCGTGTTTTTTAGTTTTTTTTTTAACTATATTTATTTCAGGTTCAGTTATTGTATCAGGAGTTGGGAAGTTGAGAAGCTCTCGCTCCTGAACTAAATTTACAGGGAGGTCAGTTGGAGTCGTAAACTCGACTCATTGCAATTGCTATGTTTGTCACCCACCGTATACGTACAACTATGAAGAGGTTTTTGAGATGTTTATTATTGAATAAAACAACATTGAATGTTTAAAACGAATATCACATTTTTCACTTTTAAAACGACTCAATAATGTACGCCTATGGAAAAGCGATTTGTGAATGATTTATTACTTCACTGCTCCACTGCTTTTTCAGTAAAAAAGCATAAGTGTATAAATACATCCAATCAGTAATTGACAAAAACGTCATAATCAGTATATTGAAAAAAATAGTATAAAAAAGGTTTCCAGCATATGGACATCATTATAAGTTGCGAATAAAAAAGGAAACTAGAGAATTATGAAAATTATTATAAACGACAGAAACTGAATGGAAACAGATACACAAGAACACATCTGAAGAACGGATTGAGTACTTATGATGCACTGTTTGGAACCTTTGGTGTAGTAATGAATAATACTGGAGTTTTTCCCAACACCAAATCGTTATTTTTAACACCTCGACAAGTGTTTCAATCACCTAGTGATCATCTTCAAAGAGGAAGATTAAAACTAAGAACAAGTGCGAGCTAATTCTATTTATGCTATAAAGGTAACTCATACAGGTAAACCATCTAGGCGTACCAACCATACAGGTATACCAACCTAAATTAATTTTACAATTTTGCCTTTTCTATTATTTTACTGGCACTGTCTTGTTGAAACCACATGTTAGGCATGTCCAATTCTTCCATTTTGGGCAACAAAAAGTCGTCACACGGTAGCGCTCGCCATGAGCCTCGTCGCTGAACACAATTTTTCGATAAAAATGTGGATCTTCCTCCAACTTTGCCAGCGTCCATTCACCAAATGTTAGACGTTGTGGAAGGTCGTGTGGCTTCAATTCTTGCACCAGTTGTATCTTATAAGGTTTTACACCGAAATCCTTTCGCAAAATTTTCCACGTAGTGGAGTAACAGAGGCCCAATTGCTGCGAACGGCGGCGAATCGACGTTTCACGGTCATCACGAACACTGGCGGAGGCATCCGCAATATTTTCTTCGGTCCTCGCTCTACGTATGCGTGTTGATTGTTTAATGTCCAATAATGTAAACTGGGTTCGAAATTTAGTCACAAGCTTCCGAATAGCTCCCTCAGTAGACCGATAAAACTGCCCATAAATTAATTGGAAGAAGTGCACGACTTTCTTCACCGAGCATGAATTTTTATAATAAAATTCAATAATTTGTAAGCGTTGTTCATTCGTAAGTCATTCATGGTTAAATTATAGACCAAACTGAATAAGTTTGACAATGACACAAGACACGATTCATGCGTGATCTGTCAAAAACAGTGTTGCCAAAAAGATACCAGCAAAAAAATCTCCCATTATATACAAAATTTCAGCATCCGAAATTATAGCTGCACGGGGAAACAGTGATGAAAAAGCTATTTTCATATGTAAACGCACCCCTTTTTTCTCCACGGAGGTAGCCCCAGTTGAAATATTTGAAATTTTTTTTAGTGCGTATCTGAAACCTAAGGAGCACCTATATACCAAATTTTAGCTTCCTAGGACTCACCATTACGGAGAAACAGAGATGAATTAGTGTTTAGTGACTTTCGCATCAATCAACAGCACAAGTATGAAAATCGAGTGTCAAACAAGTTGAATAAACACCCTCTAGTAGATAGAATCATGACATGAACTCAGTAGAAAACTAAAAAATAGAGTTTATTCTATGATTTTCACTATAAGGGTTTTACAAAAACCGCGACACGTGTTTCGCTATACAATAGCTTCTTCAAGCATAACTAATGTTACTTCTAAATTACACCTTATATACTATAACCTAGTAACTATTCGTCTACCTAAGTAATAGATCTACCTGAAAAAATATACCTGAAAAAGTCTGGTATCAATACATTTTTCGAAAGTCTACCTGTAAATATACCTTACTATTATTACCTGCGTGTGAACAAATTCAATAAAGGCGAATTATTCAATTCAGTTTGATCGTTCATAAAATGGTGAGAGTTTTTGAATTTGTTTATTTCCATACTCTCCAACAGGTCAAGTTTCAAACCTTTCTTCTGGAAATGGAGGGATTTGTATTCATGGTCGAACTCATGTCCCTCTGAGATTAGACGACTGGCATATGTGGAATTTATTTTTCCGTTCTGAAAACTATATTTGTGTTCCTTTATGCGGGTTTTAAACGTTCTTCCAGTTTGACCTATATAAAACATCGGACATGACCCACACGACAATTTATACACTCCTGATTTTTCTGAAACTGAACTTTTATCTTTGTTATTTTTAATATACATGCCCAAGTTGTTGTTGGTTCTGAAAGCAGTATTTACACCTTTGCTGTGCAGAAAATCTGAAATATTTGTAGTGGGTTGGCCTAAGTAGGTTAAGATTCTATAACTTTTATCCTCCTCTCTTTGAATTGGGTAAACTTCTTTCAAAGCTTGACTGTATAACTTCTTCGATAATAAAGAATGTATCAGGCCACTATCATAATCATTGTTGACGGCTATTTGCTTTATTATATTCAGTTCTTTATTGAAATTCGCTTCTGACAAGGGTACATTTATCAGTCTGTGGATCAATTATTGAACTCAGTAATATTGTAACATTTTTTCTAAATAAGTAATGCCTCAAGTCTGGATTCGAAAATATTAATATTTGGAGATTTTTGGATAGTCATCAAGGTGGTTTAAAACTTAGCCCCCAAATATGAATGACTTTTTTAGTAAGTGTTAGTTCTGTGCAAATGGACTACAGCTGATGAATGGTTTCACGAAATTTATTTGATGGAATCGGCCGACACTTGTTTTTGAAAAAACATTTCAATGCGAAATTTTAACTGAACGTTCTACGCAAACGCAACACTTGTTTCGCTATACAATAGGTTCCTCAGTCGTATTCTTCCATCGAAAACATCCCCTTGGAGTATCTTCATTTTATATGTGTTGGAATGTTTGACTGAATTATATTTTCTTCTGACGAAGATACTGACTCTCTGTATTTCCAGAACTAAGATTTTTCGTACCACAAGGATCCCCTCCACGACACACACTTCTGCTGGCTTTCTCCTCCATTATGTCTCTTCCAAAATGCATTCACCAAAAGTAAGTGCTACTCAAACTGTATCTGTCAATAGCTACTCATATCTGCTCTCGTTACTTCAACCTGCCTGATCCTCTATAGAGCTCGACCTCTCGTAGAAATTATCACCTGTACTAAAGTTAATGTGTGCAGAGATCATTCAAGAATCAGCGGCGATATAAAAGTGCTGGTGTTGAGTCGCCCGATTTTAGTGCTACATTTTAACTGACACACGATACTTCCTAACTAGCGACAAGTCTGTGTTACCGGAGATTTGTTTTCATTTGACGAGAGTTCGCAGGAGTTTCAGTGGTTTTCAGTTTCAGTGTCGCATGAAAAGGGACTATGTTGACAGGATGGAGGCTTACCGTGTCAAAATGTAAGTTTTGATAATAAGTGTCATTGCATGAAATTGCTACTTGCTGCAAGGTTCAGTTTTGGGGCTACATATTTTTATCATTTGTGTCTATTTAGTAAGAAGGGGAGGTTTTAAGGAACACTGAACTGTCGACAATCTGGAATCTTGCCAAAAGTTGAATTATTTGTATTTCTGAAAGAAGTAGCAGCTACTTAGCAAAGTATTTGTGGTACAGCCTAGTTCCACTGATAAGACCTATGAAGGGTCGAAACATCGCTGTGTAAACTCATGCGGAAAATAATGATTTATCTATAGTCCGTTCATAATTTGTTGATAGCTCACTGCAAGTTTGACCCTCATTAGAGAACTGAAATACAGAGAGGCCAGCTAATATGATATAATAACAAAAACCAAACTAAAACTGGCAGTTTAAGATGTTTTCGACTAACCCACCTTGTATCTGAAGAAATACAATACAGCTATAAAACTTTTAATCCGATTATGTAGGTATTTTGAGTGGAAATGAGTGACCAGTGTCGTAGAGTATATGATTAAAACATTAGTTACTTTAAATAAATAAATATATTAATATTCTTAAACTGTAGGTACTGTAAACTGTATTTTTATTTTAAAAAAATTTCTTTATTTTATTCAAAAATAATAAGTTACTTGCAATTTGTAAAAGATACATTTATTTAATTAATACCTATTTTTAAATGACATAAACTACGATTACTTACAAAACTATTCAAATTCAAAATAAACAGGATCATCTTCGGAATCCGAGTCGTCTTGCAGGTTAATAATTAGCGGTTGTGTCTCTACAGTCGCATCAATTATATTGTCAAGATCCCACATTTTTTGTTCTTCTTCTATTGCATGTCTTACTGCATCTCGCCAATTTTGTTCTGTAATATGTTGTAAAGACTCATATAACAATTCACGTACAGCTTGTATTTTATATGACGTATTTTTTCTAGCCACATAGCTTTTCATTTGTGCCCAGATGAGTTCAATTGGATTTAATTCGCAGTGGTAGGGTGGAAGTCTAAGGACTGTGATGTTTCGTCTTTCCGCCATTTTGTCAACTACGTATTTCTTGAACTTAGATTTGTGTTGCCGGGCAATTTTTAAAAGTTCTTGCTTTAACCATTCCATCTTCGTAAGGCAGGGACTTATTCCGCAGCCAGTCAATGATATCCTGTTTCTTCCACGCAGTCGTTGGAAGTCTTTCAACTAGTCGTGAATGATAATGTGCATTATCTAATACTATAATTGAGTTTGGTGGTATATGTTCAATCATCTGCTCAAAATACTCTTCGAAAACATCAGCTGACATCTCCTCGTGATAGTCTTTTGTGCTTTTGGATTCAAATTCCAACAAACCATGCTTAGCAAATTCTTTTTCACTGCCAATGTGAGAAACTATTAATCTACTGCCTTTACCAGAGGGTGGGGAAATACCAGTAGACCAACCTTCCATAAAGGCTTGCCTGGAGCTTGATATATTTTTATCTGTCCAAATTTTTGTGAGAGTATGACCTGCGTTTACCCACGTTTCGTCCTGATAGTAAATTGGCCTTCCTTCAGCCCGAAATTTTCGTATAGATCTTAGATACTTTCTTCTCCAACATATTATCTCTTCCCGGTCAATCAAAAGTGATTTTCGGTCTGATTTCTCCGACCGGAAATTTAATTCTTTTAAAACTTGCCACAATTTGGTTCGTCCGACATGAGGCAAATCCGGGTCGTCTCTAACTTCTTGTAAAATTTTGTTTAAGTTGGGTATTTCTTTTTTGTAAAAAAATTCGTGAATTTTCCTTCGAATACCATTTTTGGCAAATTCATCAATTCCAATAGGTTTTCTTCCCCTCTTTAAGTATTCGTTTGTATTTGGGTTAGCTATACCTTTTTTTTTCTTTCTGATAGGAACCTATATATTGTTGACTCCCCTACGCCCGTCATGTTGGCACAATTCTTGATTATGTTCTGAACAGTGTTTGTGGGATTCTGAGAAACCAGAGCATCGTGAACGTTCAAAACAATAGTCTTCTCTCTTGGTGAATAGACAGACTTACTGACTGTACGCAACAGTACCGGTGTAAAACTTGATGATGTTGATGATGATGACGAAGCCATCGCAAGCAATCAAACAAAACAAGCAGGAACGAAAGGTACGTATATGTTTGTAGGAATATGAAAAAAAGTTACTCACGCACTGGACAAAATTCGCAAAATAAATATTAGAGACGTTAATTACTGCCGTAGACGCCGAAACACCAACGAGCCGTAAATTAAATGCGATTAAAAAATGTACTAAACCAAAAATTATTTTCGTTCGTAACAACTTCACCCTTTCAAGGCAAGTTTCGAATATAAACTGAAGCTTTATATTCAATGAATAAACACCTCAGGAACCTCCGCCTATGATTTTACTAGTTTTACGACCGTTTTATGACTTGGGCCCTCATTTTGTGCTATCGACAAATTATGAACGGACTATAGTGTTGTAGTGAAAATTGTAGCACTTGGAGTTTCCCAGAGTTCCATTTAAGGGCCGTCAATATTTCTACTATATATTAATAACCTGCCAGAGTATATTGGAACCTCCTAGATTGTACTTTATGCCGATGACACATCGATTTCAGCAGCAGCAGATACTCCTGAGGAGCTTGAAGAGAGGTTGCATTTCATCAGCAATTATTTCACGACATGGTGTCATGACACTAAGCTTGTCGTTAATGCAGAAGAATCAATATCAATTGAATTCTTTGGTAAAAACTCATTTATTAATCATATACAAGTTTTAGTCAATTGTTCCAAGTGAAACAACCAAATTTCTGGGTGTTCACATTGACAGCAATTTATCTTGAAAATTTCATTCAAACTATGTGGTTAGAAAACTTAGCAGCAGCGTTTATATACTATTGTAACTACGTCAGATTTTGGACATGAAATCTTTGATCAACGTGTCTGTTCAATCTACACTCTCATACAATGTCATCTTGAAGGGAGATTGTACAAGAACGGATCGTGTTTTTATAGCTCAGAGAAGAATCCTTCCCTGAATTGTCAATTTATGTAGAACCAAATCATGTAGGCCCTCATTTAAACAGAATAAAATTTTGACTTTCCCAACAATTTATATTTATGGTTGTTTGGTCTATACGTGTAAAAATATGAATGACTACGAGTCCAATTCTCAGTGCCATCGATATCCCACAAGATCAGGAAAATCAATTAAAATTAAACAACATAGGACTTCAACCAATGAAAAGCTCCCTTTGTGGCCGGAGCAAAACTTTTCAATTGTCTATCTACTACTCTGAAAAATTTCTACGATATCAAATAATCCAAAATGAATCTCGAAGAGGGCTATTTATTCAATGGAAGACTTTTATAATGTGTGTAATTTTTATATGTATTTGAATGTATATTGTGAGTATATAATAATAATTGTTTTGATAAACATATTGTTGTTATGAATATACTTGTAATTGACGTTTCCTACACCATAATTGTATGATCTGAAAGGATCATACAATTGTATAGAATATGAAAATGTCGAATTCCAAAACATAAGAATTTGAAAATAAATAATGTTCATCTTTGTTACGCGTACTATAAATTCGAACTTTTAAAATTCTTCAGCAATCCTTACAAGTGGGCATTACCCATTTACTAGGTTTTTGTTCCAAGATTGTTGCAAGAACCAACTCTCTGACCACAAGAATTACCACTGGTGATATTAGATTTTTATACGTCAATTCAATTCAATTAAAAAAACTCTTCTTGCATGATTTTTCGTCTCTTGAACAGTAATTACCAAATAATATGCACCTTACGAAACACTTTGCTGTTACTGATTTAAAAAAAAATACATAAAAGTTCGTGCATTGTCCACAAGCCAAAATGAAGTAGCTGAAGGTAATCAAAAAAACGACGTTTTTCCCAAATTTTCAGGAATTTTTAGAGAAAATGATTATTTTATAAATATAAATAATACTCAGATTTGTAACTGACACCATCTCTTTTGATTTTTTTTCGTTCTAGTATTACTGGAATATAATTTTTGTACTTCACTCCATTCAGATTTGTACGATCATTTAATTTTTTTATACCTCATAATAAGTACCAACGTTGCTTGATTTCTCTAAATGAACCTATAAATAATACTTCTTGAATCACACGTTAAAAGGTAAGACCTCGTTAGTCCTTAGCTCGCACAAATTTCTCAACTTCTGAGAGTTGTCGTTCGTATGACGGCGAAAGCTGATTAACGGAAAAACAGATTTTAAACAGAACAGACAGATTTTATAACTAAAGTTAATTTATACGTTTATGTGGGCAAGATTAATTAAATTTCAAGTCAATTCTCTACTTTTTGTTCGATTGAAAATTTTGAGAACCTGTTCTGGTATATAGACATATACTGATCAAAATTTTGGGATGGCCGATGACCAAACACTTATTTATTCTGAAAGTCTACTAAGTGATTCGAAAAATCTTCTGAACTTCCATATACAGACATTCTGGAGAGTTCTAAAAATCGATGAAAGTGAAGTAGAAAAAATATATTACAGATTAAAACAAATTTATTATCTACTAATATTTGAAAAAATAAGAACAATTTTTTTTCTCAGTGTAGATGTCTCCAGTTGAAAATCTGCGTATACGTTTGTGGAAAATGAGAACTAAACTTTCTATGTTTTTACAGCACTTGTATTTGTAACTATTATTACTGCAGTGTCGTCCTATAAGGACATTTTCAAACCAATACAATAAGCTGAAGCAATTAACAATGTACACCCTTATATACATATACAACTACTGTCGGTATACAGACGGTCCTTAATGACTTTATTACCTGAATTTTGTTTACCTGTGACAATGTGGGTACGCTACTCTGAAAACCAGCGAGTAGACTAGCTCGATTAAGTCATTTAGTAGGGTATACCCTGTATGCTTATACTTATGAATTTCCAAGGATTCCAAATAATTCAGTTTCCAACCCTTGCCCTCCTAGTGCAAAATTTCCGTATCGTTGAGATTAGGGAAATTGTGGTTTCATTTCAAGGATGGATTTAAAAACGTCGAATGATTTCTACTTTGTCTGAAGGACCTTTCATGTTCAGCATACCGTTTTGAGAAATTTCGGCCACATTGTCCCACATAAACACTATTACACATGAATTTATTGATATGTTTCTGTTCATATCAATTTCTGATAGATTCTCAGTCATCTGTTATTCATTTACTTTTCCTCTTGCCTCAGAACCTCTCTGGAACTCGTCAGTTCCAACTGTCAATTTATATTTTTTTCTTTTTCATTTGAAGAGTTTGTTATGAAATGACTAATGACGTTCAGATGAGATGTCAACGGAATGTAAAAATATTCAGAAAATAAGCATATTTCATTGATTGGATGTGAAAAAAAAATCATGATAATCCCACACTAGCTGAAATCTATTCTACAGTTTTCAAATACTTTGGTGGAAATATATGAAAAAAAAATTAATAGCTTGCCGAAAATCGAGTTGAAACAAGAAATACTTTTTTTAGAATATTATATTGTATAATTCAGTTCAGTAATATTATTCATCAGATCTAAACATTCAGATTCTACAGTCTCCATATAGTTACAACAAGCACATAAATCTGCCTGTATCCAATTTAAACAAAAGTCATTCAATATTTAGGTATTTGGTACAACCAAAAATTCCTAATTGTTTTTTGCCCCTTTTCCCGGCACAGTACTGTTTTTGAGAAACTCAAATACTAACACGATTAGATATAAGAGCCCAAACATAATTTCGTCTTCTTTACCACATCTATAAATACAATTGAGAATTCAAACTATAAGTATTCCTTTCGATTAGGAAATAACTGTGTTGTTTGATATTTTCTTTCATTAAATCACTTGATCGAAGCAATCTTCTTACAACACGTTTGCTGTATGAAATTCTCTGTATACTAATCCAATGTTAATGATTATCCGTTTTGTTTTATTCCAAACTTATGTTCATTTTTATTAACTTATCCACAACTTCATTTACAGTTCATACTCTGTTCAAAAAATAAGCAAAATTCTCATTTTTTTCAAAAAACTATTCATTCGTTCATCAATTTCTTTCCTCAGAAGTAGTCTGCATCAGATATGCAGTTCTGATATACAGTGTGTTCCAGCTAAAACGTGTCACCCCCCTTATCTACGAACTCGTGAAAAAAATGAAAATCACTAAGACCCGTCGACTTTCATTCAAAGGGGTAACACTTTCACCAAATACATCATCATTTGTCAACCCTCTCATCCCCAGCACCCCTACTTTAGAATTTTCAGTGGGACCACTATAAGTGGGATACATCATTTTGGAGGGAATTCAATCCCAAATACATCGCTGTATTGAACTTGAGGATATATCAAGTGTTGTTGAAGTTTTAATCAAAGTTTCATCAAGATATTTTTATTTTTCATCACTGAAAATGTTATCATCGTAAGAAAGATTCACTGTGGGTACGCCACTGTATTAAAAAATAATATGTTTTCAGAAATAATAGTTTAGAACGTGATACAGACGTTTTCATGAAAAAATATGTCGCTGTGTGTTTTTGTATACGCAAATCTTTGTAGAAGCCTTGGTATATTGATGTATTTGATTCACTTCATTCAACAATTTGGAAACTTTCGAAAATGGTTTATACTATACAAGAGAGAATATCCATTGTAGCTACGTATTTTGAAAATGGATGATGTGCTAGAGCTACGGCTCGAATTTTCAATGAAATTCATCCAGAAAAACCCATATCAGTACGTGATTCAAGTCCATGGAGTTGGGATCAGTGCTGAATAAAAAAACATGAATGAGAGAAGCCTATGAGAAATGAAGGGGTCGCTGTTGCAGTTGTAGGACATACAGTGACGGAAAATATTCAATCTTTAGGACAACTTAAGACTATTTTTGGGGTTTCTGAAAGCAGCGTACATCGAATTCTGAAAGAAGCAATTCCATCCTTATAAAATGCAGAATGTACAGGAATTAAATGAAGATGATCCTGACAGACGTACAGAGTTTTGTGAAATCATGAGTCAATTATTGATTGGTGACAATAATTACCTCTACAATGTGTGCTTTTCCGACGATTAGTATACGAATCAAATGGACATGTGAACAGGCATAACTGCAGATATTGGAGTGACGTATATTTCCATTGGAGACTCATTCACAAACTCCCCAGAAATTGAGTGTTTGGGCTGGTATTCTGAGAGACCATATTGTAGGTCCATATTTCATTGATGGTAACCTCAACGGACGAACGTATCTTGAACTTCTTGATACAAATGTAAACCCTAGAATCACTCAGTTATTTGAAGACGATGATAGGTCACTTGAAGGTCGGCTCACTTTCCAACAAGATAAGGCTCCTCCACATTTTGTAGCACCTGCATTTCAATTTTTAGATGATAATTTCACAGGAAGATGGATTGGATGGCGTGGACCAATAGAACGGCCGGCTAGATCTCCTGATTTATCACCAACAGACATTTTTATGAGGTCATTTGAAATCCAGAGTTTGTATTAAACAGCCAAATTTTCTTGATGATCTACGCAGGAGAATTGTTGTGGAGTGTCGTGTAGTGACTCCAGAAGTGTTGAGAAATGTGCAATGACATTTCGAAAATCGCTTATACTTCTATGAGGAGCTGCATGGTTCACATTTTGAACCTTTCATACGATAATTACATTTTAGGTGATAAAAATATCTTGATAAAACTTTGTTTTCATTGAAACTTCAACAACATATGATCAATCCTTAATTTCAGTACACCAATGTATTTGGGATTGAATTCCCTTCAAAATGCTGTGTCACAATTATAGTAGTCTCACTGAAAATTTTGATGTAGGAAGTGCTGGGGATGAGGGGGTTGACAACACAATAATGATATATTTGGTGAAAGTTTTCAACCTTGAAATAAAAAGCGATGAGTCGGAGCGATTTTCAATTTTTTTCACGAGTTCGCAGATTTGGGGGGGGACAAGTATATTTTTTGGTATGTCCTTAAAATATTCGAGTGACGTATTCCTGAGACAATTGTAAGAAAAAAAACTATATAAACTTGTGACCGGAAATGTTTCGTTTCGGAGTTACAGGGTGTTGAAATTGAATGTTTTTGTTCGTTTTTGAAAAATAACTTTAGCAAAAAATAAGTTATTTGCGCGAAACTTGGTACCAGGTGTTTTCTTGACGAAGGTAATTATAATTTCGTGCTGCGAACGCTGTCATTATTTATTTCAAAGTGCCCTAAATTTTTTGACAGTAAACTGTTGGCACTGGTTATGAAAAAACCTAATTCCCACACCTCTTTTAAAGTAAAAAAGGTACACTACCTCAACAACGCTAGAGGTGATTGTTTTCAAGATATTTCCAAAATTTTCTATATCGATGCATATTACTTAGCTCCTAGGGCAAAAACTAAGTAGGTATGTGGTGGATCTCGTCAAAATAAACAACTTTTTCCTTTAAATGTTTGATGAAAATAACTAAAATTGCAAGAAACTAATGACAAAAACCAGCCATGTTTTGAAAAATGTCAACAATTTGTATCTCGAAAACGAAAGATTTTTTGATAAACATTTTATTAGAAGAAGTTGTTGATTTTGACGAGATCCACCACATACATACTTAGTGTGGGAATTAGGGCATTACTGTCAAAGAAGTTAGGGCAATTTGAAATAAATAATGATAGCGTACGCAGCGCCCTCTAGATGTTACACGAAAATTAATATGAAATTATGATTTTCCTTGTCACAAAAAACTCGGGTACCAAACTTCGTGCCAATAAGTTATTTTTTGCAATAGTTATTTTCAAAAAACGAACAAAAAAATTCAATTTCAACACGCTTCATCCCCGAAACGAAGCACTGTACTTGAATATTTCATCGTACTTATGTTACACCCTGTACATTTCATGAAACGAGCTTTATTTGAATATACAATGGACAATTGTTCTTTCTCAAGCGTAGTTTCATCAAATAGTATATTTCTTGTCGAAGCCACTCAACGATATCTAGTTTTTTCAAGTAGAAGTTGTAATTCTTTCAACTTTTTTGGAATGATGACCTACATTATGACTGTATACTCAGTCGTCGCAAAATGCCGTCCTTTTATGGGTCTCTTTAATCTTCGGAATAGGAAAAAGTAGCAGGAGACCAAATCTGGTGAATACGGTGGCTCCTCATAACATAACATGGAGTACCGCAAGGTTCTGTTCTTGGACCCCTGTTGTTTATCATCTACATTAATGACCTATGTTTTCACATGAGGACGAAATGTCAAATTGTCCTATTTGCGGATGATACCTCTTTCATCAGTTCAAACAGCAACATTTCACGTCTTCTTGATAATGCTGAAACCTTGATGACTAAAGCGGAAGCTTGGTTCTCTGCCAATAACCTTCGACTGAATAAAGGGAATACACAAAACCTCATAATTTCCTTTAATAATCAGATCACGTTAGGTAAGCATTGTAAATTTCTTGGGGTTGTTTTAGATGATCGTTTGAACTGGACTCCTCATATAGATATATTGAGTAAGAGACTATCCAGTCTCTTATTTTTGCTTAGACAGCTCAGGTACTGCCTCAATTCGAGCATGTTAAAAAATGTTTATTTTAGATTATTTCATTCTGTGATCAGCTATGGTGCGATTCTGTAGGGTAATGCTGTTGATTCCTCAAAAATATTCAGGTTACAAAAACGCGCAATAAGACTATTAGCTGGGGCTAGGTATAGAGACCACTGTCAACCACTGTTCAAAACAATGAGGATTCTACCACTCCCTTGTGTGTATATATACCAAAATTTACTAGAAATCCATTCAGAAAGGCAGAATATACAAAAAGTTTCTGGCCTGCATCATTACACTACCCGGGCTGCTACGGCTGATGATTTAGTATTGCCACGTTACAGGTTGTCCAAATCTGAGAAAAATTCATTAGATTTTAAACTATACAATAAATTGCCCTGCGAATTTAGATCCATGAACGAGAAATTGTTCAAAATTAATGTAAAAAATTATCTTCTCGAACATTGTTTTTATTCTAGAGACGAGTTTATTCAGACAAAAATTCAATTTTGACGTGTATTACCCAATTTATGTGATTGTGATATATTTTATATTGTATACCTGAAGACTTTCAGATAATGTTATTATATATTCATTCAATATGATATATTAATTGTGATTGACTTGCTATAAACCATATCATGTATGAGTTACATAGTTAAATAAATATCTATCTATCTATATTTTCAAGATAATGCCCATTATTGACTGTACGGCTATGTAGCAAGAACTTCTGATGCCATGGTAATCAAAGAAAAGAGTGAGCAAAACCTTGACATTTGTCGAACTTGGCGTGCTTTCTTTGGTCTTGGTCCTACTGGGCTCTTCCATTGACACGATTGGACTTTGGTTTCGATGTTTTAACCATCTAGGTACCAATGATTCGTCTCCAGTTATGAAGCACTTCTAACTTTTATTCCTCTCACCAACAAACTAAACATACTGAACAGCTGAAGCTGTGAACATTGTCCGAGACGAGTGTACCAACGTAAAAAAATCGGTAATCGAATATACGTAGCCTGCGACTTTGAAGAATCACCTTATTTTTTCAACCAACCTCGTATATCTATGTACAAAAAAATCATTGACAAATTCTCCAATTTTCGATGAGAGTTTACATGGGTGCTTCAGAATTACCATAACAATTGAATTGTTTTTCATGAATAATTCCAGCAAAAAAGTATATTCATTCCTTTTTCAGAAGAGGCCGACAAAGAAGATTAATATTCAACTTCATTTGCGGAGAAAGCTGTTAACGTATGTTGTTATTACGAAAATTAACTTTTAATGCCTTTCGGCATTTTTGCTGGTCTTACTCTCATGTTAATGGGTAGTATGAGGTCTTTCATGGTGAATGTTCGTTTAAAGAAAATTAAGACCTGTAAATAAGTATTATAGGAATGGAGATTCCATTAAAGCATCTGGATTGAGAACGAGTAGTTTCACAAAATGATAAAGATGATGAATTATAATAACGATCATACGACGATAAGTTGTTATTTCCTTATGCTCCAGGGGTATTGAATCTGTTGTGGAGAATGATAATCCAGGATTTATCAAAAATATTCGTTCTCACAGGCACACAGACACCGCTCTCAGATCGGTGCCTGTGCGAAAGGAACGGTTTACATTGGATTTAAATTGCTGGAGATTAAATCTATTTGGAGAAACGTTCTCAGGAAGTTTATTCCATATAAACGCAGTTCTCCAAATGGGAGACTTCTTAAACAAAGAAGTTCGAGGTGTGCTGAGTTGAATCTCAAAACAGTGAGCAGCCACTCTGTCTACAATAATTTTATTCACATTTTATTATGAATACCCCAATAACACCTATTTCCGACAGTAGGAGGAAAGTTTGTTTAAAAATCAGACAGGTCAGTGAACCTAATTCAGACGGTGACCCTGTATCAGACATTTGAGAAACATTATTTCGACAGAGAACAAAAACTTCCCATCATTGAAAGGTTGATGCAAAAATAACACAAACGCATTCTGACATCATATATGGTACTTTATTTCTTCAACTGCATACAATCCTCTTTTAGTAATTTCAACAGAAGGCTTGATCTTCTTAACAATTTCATGATGATCATACCAAATCTCATCTTTGGTATTTGGTCACTTCCACCATCCACCAGACTTAGCCATTGTATTAGCCAACCATTTTTCAGTGTTTTTATTCGTGATTTGTGCAGTGCTCAAAATAGTTGACAATAACAAAATCACCAATTTTTATTTCATCATCTATTCCATTACCTACAATAATTCTTATATAGTAAAAGCTACTTAAGTACTCTATGAACATTATTTGTCACTTTCGTTGGCGATTCGGTCATTTCCCGTTTCTTCGTGACCCTGAGATAAGTCTTCTTCACTATTTTTCCTCTTCTGTTGTGTTGTTTCCTTTATTTTGTCTTATATATTTTTCTCTGGGTTCCTTAGTTTTTTCTTGGCGCAATTTTTTGTTTTCTTCCCTTCTTTTTTTCTATCCTCTTTTTCTTGAATCTATTTTTTCTGCTCGTCCTCTTCAAGCATCGAAGGTGACCATAGAAGGGACTTTAACCCTACTGTTCCTCTTGTTCACTTTTTTGATTGGTTCAGGCCAGAATAAAGAGTTTTTGAATGAAGATGGTATAACCACTCCTGGTAGAACTCGAGAATGTTCAGTATTACTGCGACTATCCCCAATTTCTGCTTCATTGACTAATTCCCCTCCCAATAGTTTATCTATTTCCACCATTTTCTTCCTCAATTATTTCGTCAATGGTTTTCTCCTTTTCTAGTATATTTTCTTTATCAGGTTCTTCCTTGGAACCAATAATAATGTCTACTGCGGTTTTACTACTTTCAGCTTCAAATTGAACTAAATTCTCCCATCCATCTTCTGGAATCAGGCCTTCTGGTATCTCTATTATATTGTTTTAGTGGTTTCTCTTTGTCTTGGGATAATCCTGATTTTTGGTACATTTTGTATCAAATGTCATATAAACTCTTATTTTCAATATTACCTGTCCAATCTGCACCCATAAACTCATAGCATTTGTTCAGAAAATCTGGCTAAATATAAGGCCCAAGATATCGCAAATGGCTTATATCTTAACGTGAAAATAATGGAGGATACTCGTTTACATAAACCGAACATAATTCAGACAGTTGAAGTTCCGAACTCTGACACCTGTGTCGGAATTTGGATACGATTTCTAAAAGGAACTTTGCTATACAAAACGGTATATACCTATGTTATTTCATGCAAATAGAAAGAAACAGAAACATATCTACCAAATATCAGATGTACCCATTTCCGACACCCATTGTCTCATTTGGGAAACACACGAATTTACTTGTACCTCGTGACGAAAATCAAGTAGTTTCCATGAAAGAGCTCTAAAACAACGCATTTTAAACTTATCATTTCAACCTTTTTCTTTAAAAAATTATTTGAATACTTAAAAAAGAGGAATGAAATAATGCATTCAACATTTAAAGGTATTCGTTTCTATTTCACCATTTGGCAACATCGGTTATAGCTAATAAAGGACAATGAATCTGTTACCTGTCTGAGACAAACAAAGATGACATATTTCAGAGGCGTGCTGTTCTGATTACTTATGTTCCGAGTTCCGAGACATTCTGTGACATATGACATTTTGTGCACCTAACCTATCTTCCTCTATATATAAATAAATAACAAAACAACTGTTGTTTATGTGGCTTGTGGAGGTGATATTGAACTATAATTTATATTTTGCCTTAATTGTTGATTTATAAAGATAACTTTCCGTTTTTAAAGTAGAATTTCTAGGTACGTATGAATTATTTCAACTTGATATAGGCGCTGTTGCCAATATGTGAATTAGAAACAAATCCCTTTAAAAATCAAAACCCAACATTTGAAACATCAATTTGAATACTTTTCGAAGTGAATTTGAAAAACTCATGAATTAAACTCAACTTTATTTTGTTCAAACTTGCATTTGCTGTAATAACCCAAATTGGGGAACATTCCCCATTACACTATTTACATTTATGAATTCGTTAATTATACTAACAGTAAACCCTATTTATATTGAAATTTGAAGACTTTATATTCAACCCCATGAAGTTTATTCACATTTACTCATTCAGTGGTGACTTGTGGCTAAGAAACTTATTGTCGAAAGCTGCTTACCTTAGTAGAAATACTTTAGAGTCACCATCCAACTTTAAGGTTAGGTCCCGATCATGACAATGTCGGTAAGGTAGAAAACTAATCTTGACCTAATTAATTAATGTTGGATTTTATCATCAGATGTCTTAACATGTATCTATATTTTGTAAATTTCTTATTTCAGTCGTTTAAACAGAAATGTGTCGGAATTTAGGACAGTGTCTGAATTCGGGTCTCCTACCTTAAAAATTCTTTGATATTACCCCTCTTTCATCAAAGTGAAACAATTTTCGTAGTGGAACCCTTTAAAGAAATGTTTATTTTCATCATAAGCAGTCTGTTCAAAAGTTGGTGAATTTTCATGTTTCATCAACTTCTATTGTGTCACCTTCGAAATACTTCCCCTCAGATATAATATACTTGTGCCAGTGTTCTTTTTAAAAGCTCGAAGCAGTTTTGATATGCTCTCTCAGCGTTTCGCTTTTTATCTCCTCAATCGTCGCAAGACACCGTCCTTTTATGGGTCCTTTCAATCTTGGAAACAAAAAAAATCGCAGTGGGCCAAATCTGGTAAATACGGTGGCTGATGCATAATTACGCTGTTGTTTTTGGCCAAAAAATTCTCGACTTTCTGTGAAACGCTTGTACCACTTGTAAACATTTTCCCAACAATCATCATTTACATTTACATAAAATTCATTGCAAATTCCGTTTTTTTCTGTAGCAGAAAATAGCCGAACACGCAAAACACTAACTTTTATACCTCCCACCAACAAAGTAAACATGCTAAACAGCAGAAACTGTGAACATAATGTGTTCAAGATGAGTGTACCAGCATAAAAATATATAAAAATGGCTGAACAAATGTACGTGCCTGCAAAAATTGAAAATCCACCTTAATTTTTGAACAGACCTCGTAGTTACCATACAAACCTACTTTCCAAAATCGAAACAGAACTCTATGGTATAAAGAAAGTATGCTTCTCTCAAATTATCTTGAGATAGAGTAAACTTTTTCGCAACATTCATGGTGTAAAATGTATTTTTCATAGATTTCCGTTTCATTTTTGCCGTAATCTTTATAGAAACTCATTTGTATTGTAAAACTTCAGAAAACAATACGCGTCTGCCACTGTTCTCTTCAGAAATCAATATGGATGCAAAATCTACCACAGAAATTTGAGTAAAACATCGATGAATTAAATTCGGCTGAAACAGCAAGCAGAACTATTACCATTTCGCTAAAGAAATAGTTCAATTTTTCCGAATTCATTAGCTGTGGTCTCCAGCTGTTTATACCAGACGTTTCGTCTACTACTCCGGCAAACATTATCGTAGCAAGGTACAGTAAGCGCCAAACGTGATGGCGAGCCCACCCCCATGCGCGCAAACTCATTTTCAAAATAATCCCCACTACAGCTCTTGCAAAACATACAAATACTCTGCATTTATGCAGCATTGTACTCCAATGCTGTTGGCGTTTAGCATTGCCGGGTTAATTTGTGTTGTTTCTGAAAAAATGTCATCGTCTAACAAAAAACCAGTCATCAAGAGTCAGGCTTCCGAAACATCTCTTCGTAGAATTAAAAAAAAAATTCAAATGAAGAAGGACTGAAAATAATGGAAAAAAAATAATGGAGAAAATGGACATTAAAGTATTGAGAATCAAGTATTTACAAAAAAACAATTATTTTCGTAGACAACAGCGACCAACTGTGTTTCTTGATTAAACACACCTTCATAGTGGACATACATCTTCCAAGAACTGGACGGAAGAATCAACCAAAGGGTCATTCAAAAATATTGCGAAGGGCACAATACTCATTATTGTCCATGCAGGAGGTGACATGGGCTTTATACCTAATTATCGGCTTATATTTAAATCAGGCACAACATCAGGGGATTATCTTTCACAAATGAATTCTGAAAATTATAGTAAATGGTGAATTCGGTATTCGTGACCGATAATGCTCCATACCATAATATTCAAATCAATCCAGCTCCCAACACAAATTCAAGAAAGGCTGACACGGTGGTTGCACGAAAAAAGCATTATTTTCACCCCTAACATGCTCAAACCTGAATTATACGAGTTGATCAAAGTAAATAAAAAGCATTATATTAGATACAAATTTGCTGAGGTTTTGCTTGAACACGGACATAATGTTTTGCGACTTCCACTCTACCATCCGGATTTGAACCCCATTGAACTTATTTGGGCTACTGTCGATAACAACGTGTCCCAAAAAAATGTAACTTTCAAGGAATGACAAAAGCCTTGCCGACATGTACTAGATATAAAGCGGTTATATTGGGAAAATGAAACATTATATGATTTATTTATTTATTTATTTATTTATTTGACACTTTGGTACATTGAGTACATGTGCTAAGTCATAATTAAAAAACAAAAATAAAACTACAGAAGTTGAACAATACAAAAACAATAAATATGATTCACGTCCACAAACTTTCACAACATAGAAGTATTATATAAAAAATCGGAGAAGCTCTAGCAAATACTCTCAAAATGTCATGAAAAAGTGTCGTGCAAGAATTCCTCAAGACTGTAGTAACACTTCTGTAAGAGAAGTTTCTTCACCTCAATTTTAAAAAGTTTATCTGACTCGATTTTTCTAATAGATGCCGGCAAATTATTATAACAGTTTGTTGTATTAAATGGTGGGGAGCATCTAAAGTGAGCCGTTTTGTGTGAGGGGGTTTTTAACAGTTTCCCATGACGGGTGTCTCTACCATGTATATCCGCATTTGTGACAAATTCAGTTATATTGTTACGGGCAAAAGTGACACACTTCAAGATAAATAAAGAAGGTGCCGTCAATAGGCCCTCTCTTAAGAAAATTGGTCTACAACTATCTTGAAAATCTATATTAAAAATTAGTCTCAGCAATCTTTTCTGAGCAACAAAAACTCGTGGAAATTCCCTTGCACATCCCCAAGAAATGATATTAAAGCTGATGTGAGAATAAGCCATAGAAAAATAGACATTCATCAATCCAAAATTATCTAGAGTGTTTTTCAATTGTTTGATTGAGTAATATGCGGAATTGAGTTTGTTGCAGACCTTCTGAATATGACCGCTCCAGGTCAAATTTTCGTCTAAAGACGTTCCTAAAAACAAGACTTCGCTGGAAGATCGAATACCATTTATTGTGGAAGAGTCACTGCTGAAATTTTTCCTAATAAATGATTTCATTGAAACAGATTTAGATTTATTCAGAATAAGTTTGTTACGTTGACACCAAGCACTGAATTTATCTATTATTTTATTTATTTTGTCTGACAACTCAACTTCGTTTTTGTCGACCACAGTAATTGCAGTGTCATCCGCAAACATGGTTATGTGACACTCAGAAAAGAATTCAGACAGGTCATTTATGAAATTGAGGAACAACAATGGTCCCAGGACAGAACCTTGAGGCACTCCTAGTTTTACATCTTTGGGACTTGATAAAATTCCATTGCAGCTAACTATTAGACTACGGTTTTCCATATATGATTTCACCCATTTCAATAGATTATTTGGGAAACCTAGGCCTGCAAGTTTAATTATAAGAAATTCGGAAGAAATGGTATCAAATGCTTTTGACAAATCGAAAAAAAGTGTTACAACTAGTTTATTCGAGTCAACCTGTGTATAAATGAAATTTAATAAATGGTATGAAGCTGATTCAATTGATTTGTTCTTCCTGAAGCCATATTGATTATTACTAAAAAGATTATTTTGATCCATGTAATTCAGAAATCTGTTACTAACAACTTTCTCAAACAGTTTAGAGAGGGAACAAAGTAACGATATCTGTCTGTAGTTGTCTACCTCAGTTTTGTCGCCTTTTTTATATAGAGGAAATATGAGAGCCGTTTTAAATACATTTGGAAAACAACCTACAAAAAATGACTGATTCATCAAAAACAAAAGTGGCTCGATTATAAGGTCTACAATTTTTTTCACAGTAACTATTGAGATACCGTCAGTACCTGCGGAGTTTTTATTTGCCATTGTTTCCAGAGTACCTAGAATTTCTGTCTTTGTGAATGGGGATGTATCGAAGGGATACTGACTAACAGTATTCTTCAAATAGGTACAGGGAAGTAATACATTTTGACCAAAGTGCTCTGAGATGAGCAATTCGGCAGAAGATGAAAAATGTTCAACGAAAAGGTTTGAAATTTCTTGTGGATTGTTAATTTCCTCCTTTAATTCATTATTTAGAGTAATAGGTTTGTTGATTATAAATTAAATGGCGATAGAAGCGCAAGCAGCAGTGAAGATGAAGAAAATTTGTATTCAGATAGTGACTGATGAAAGGAGCTTATCGTAATCCAATAGTAATGTAGTTGTGAGAGTCTATACCCAGGCGATCGCTCGCCATCAGCAGTGGCGTGTACTGTAGATCCCTTTGATCGTTGCCGCATTGCCTTTGATAATATCTACCGCAGTATTAAACGAAACATCAGGTATAGAAAGCTCCGGTCCACGGCAAATAAACCCGGAAACATTGCACAATTTGTTAGTTTCAGTCGAGAAAGCCTACACACTATGATTTCGTTAAATATATCAAGTTGTTCCATCAACAGTCGGTGTTAATGATCCCGAAGAGTTGCGTTATAGAAGCACTACTGGTAAATATTCCATGAGTCCATAAGCGTATGTAAATAGTCCCGCGGAATCCACCAAATCGTTGTGAATACAAAATGTTCTTCGACGATAAGAGAGCCACTTTGATAAGGGATTCATATTTATTTAAAACAGTTCTGTTTGTTTTGTAAGAACGAACGGAATATTCTGGTGGAATTAAACGGTCGTTTTCGACGAATACTGACACTGTGGAAATGAATAAACATTGATGGTCCAGGAGGTTTTCTAGAATTTCAAGAAGTAGCATGGATTTTTTACTCGCTGGGAACTCGGCTTCTAACCAATAACGTGATGGAAAATTGAAGGCTCTGCCACCAAAACAGAGTTTTACAGCGATATAACACTTCTTCCCAACAGCTATGAACATTAAGGTGTAATTTTTTTTTAATCATGCGCGACTCTCAGGCCTAGTTATGCTCCACTCTTACAATTTCAGTTATGTCACTGTCCTTTTCGAATTAAACTAATGTAATCAAATATTCAAATATGATTGTGGCTAAATATTAAAACCTTGTGCAACTGCTTTCACCGTAATTCACAGGTTCAATTTGAAATTATGATTGTGACAGTTGCTATAGAACAATTCCATAATAGTAGTCACTGAATTCTCGAAAATATTATTGCATCAGACCATCTAATGATAGTATAATGAGACATTTTCAATTCGAATCTAAACGGTAGCAAATTCATTGAAATCGGGAAGAATACGCGACGTAAAGTCAATTCATCTATCTGCTTCAAGTAAGTCGGGTGACTTGGGTACCGGCTCAGTGGTCACACGTAAAGGCACGACATATTTCAACAATGAAATCCTGTTGTTGAAAATTACAAATTCAGTCATTTACATTGTGTCTTCAATAAATGTACCTTCAAACGAATAATTCTGTTGGAACGGCACTTTTTCTAATCACAAGAAATGCAATATTTTTTTTGATGCGCGTTTCACCATCCAAATTGGCGTCTTCAGGAGTTTCAGTTCTAGTATTTTAAAACAGTGCCTGTTTTAAATTTATTCTACCCCAGACGTGCCAGTCTATCTTTCATTGTATTCATAATTATCACACTGACTCACTAAGAAACTCCTTTGTTATTTACAACTTGTTATAAAGAGTAGTGCATAATAGACTGATGTAACAACGGATATTCGATTATTTGTAATTGGGGATTCTGTAAAACAACAATAATCAATGTTTTTCTCCGTCCCTAAGTTCAAATTATGAAACTAGATGTTGCCTACTCCGTGATGATTGCCCTGAGTATCCACAATCTTTTTTTAGGCCCACTCAAGAGAAATACCTGAACGATATCTTTATACGAAAAAATGTGATCTACACATCTTCTTATAGAGGTAATTTTTTGAAATCAATTGCTTTCTTCCTTCACTTGGAAGATTCCCACATTTTTTGTATGAAGATGGAGAAGTGAAAAGACGAAACCTTTAGTTCTTAAAAATGTTAAAATGTTAATGAATTTACTATTGGTTTTAGTCATAACTCAACATTATCTACTAGGACGGGCGTACCATTTTTCTATTCTGTATATGCTTCGAATTTAAATTAATTGCATACGTCGATTGATTTGTTAGAAACCTAAAAATATCTTGTTCGCTGGAAAACAACCAAATTAGATGCTACAAATTTTCCCAGCTTGACGTCAGAAAGCACACCCCTTCTAATTGTACGGAAATTCACTACATTCAAATATTTTTTTATAAAAAAAATGTTTTCATAATGAAAAACACATATATCCTTGTATAGGCATTGTACTGGCATTTGTTATTTAAATGCATATTTCAGAGTGCGAAATGTGTTAGTTATACAAAATACTAAAACCTGTCAACATATACGAAGTATGTTCAAAAAATAAGACAAATTTTCATTTTTCCCAAAAAATATTTATTATGTCCCCTCCAAAGTAGTCCACATCAGATAGATAGACAGATAGATGGATATATTTATTTGACAACTTTACACTTGAATGTTTGTTGCAAGTCAGTTAAAATACACATAGAAAAAGAAAAAAAACTAGTCACAAGTTAAAAATATTGAATCATAAATTGTGAATAAAATGAAAGATGATTTTGAATATTACAATAATCAGTCTAAAATTTTTGAAAGTGTCAAAAAACAAATATTATGTATAAACATGAGCTTCACATATCAAATCAAATATAAAATCAAATCTAAATCGGCATAATTGAAGTACTTCATGCTTCGAATAGATTGATTTATTTTTATGTATTTCAAGTAATTGACTATATATGAATACCGATGGTAGTGGTAGTATACCAATTTTTTTGAAAAGCTGCTTACAGTGATCTCTATAATTGGCATTCATCAATATTCTGACTGCTTTTTTCTGAAGTCTGAAAATTTTAATGGAGTGAGAGGAATTACCCCACAAAACTATGCCATAATTCATATGTGAGTGGAACAAAGCAAAATATGAACTTCTCAGGGCGTCAAGAGACAATACTCTATTTAGCTGTCGAAAACCAAATATACTCTTACACAGCTTCTTACTCAGTTCATCAATGTGTATATAATACTTATGCCAGCGTTGTTAAAACCCTCGAAGCAGTTCCAATATGCACTCTTCGGAATGTTCTTTAGCTCTCCCAGTGATTCGGTTTTCACCTCCTCAATCGTCACAAAACGACTTCCTTTCATGGGTCTCTCCAATCTTGGGGACGGAAAAAAGTCGCAGGGGGGCAAATCTGATGAATAAGGTGTCAGATGCATGATTACGGTGTTGGTTTTGGCCAAGTGAGCAGGCTCATGAAGTACGAGGTATTCTGAGTTGAACCTCAAGACGATAAGCAGCCACAGTCCGTCGCGTACTTCTGATATGTACTGCTCTTGGTGGAATCAAATGTGCCAAACCACTTGAACACTTCCCGTGAAAATATCTATAGGAGAGAGACAAATCTTCAACCTTTCTTCGATGCTCCAGACTATCGAGTTTGCAAGTGATGTTCACTTCTCCATTCAGGCGAATGGCTCTTTTCTGGATGAAATCCAGCAGCTTCAGGATATATATAAATATACAGCGTAACTCACGGTCGACGTTTCTGGAAAACGCAAAGCAAGATGATCATGTCCCTATACCTAAATCGTCAAGTTTTCTCAATAAAGTCGTTTCTTCTAGAAACACGGCCCTAAACGCCTAAACCAACGATCGTCGAAGAGTTCGTCAAGTTTCCTGGAAACTTCCTGGGTGGAATGAACTGGCGCTCCGTCCAGTTGAAACCACGAAAGGCAAATTTTCAAGAGAATCGGTTACAGTCGTCCTTAACATTTGGAGATATCTCTCTGCATTCAGTGTGTCTTCATAAATAAAAAAGCTAATTTTATTGTTCTTCAGAATACAGAAAACATTCAGGTCAAATTTTTCTTGAGAACCCATTTCTTTTGTAACATGAGGATTATGATCAGCCCAAAAATGTTTATTCCTTCTATTGAAAATACCATCCTTCGTAAATTTTGATTCGTCGCTCCAAATTATTTTTGACAAAAATTCCCGATCTTCCTGTGTATGAATCAAAAGGGATTCACAAAAATGCATTCTACGTTCGAAGTCTTCTGCTTTTAGAGCTTGAACTTTGGTAAATTTATACGGATGCATTCCGTGATTTTTCAAAATTCGTTGTACTAAAGCATGTGATACACCTAAATCTTTTTCTGCACTGCGAATGGAAGTTTCTGGATATGCATAAAAATATGCCAAAACGTTAACAGTATTGTCCTCATTCGAAGTAACAGGTTTTGGTGATGTTGAAGGCGCTTTTAACATGGAGCCATAGTTAAGGAAATTACTTCCTCTCATTCATTGGTGTTAATTCAGGATACATTTGGTTGAATTTTATACAAGTTCTGGCAATGATTTGATCACACTGTCCGTGTATAATAAATAATTTCATAAGAACTTCGTTTGAATAATCAATATTTGCATTCATTTTTGGCGATTTTTTGAAACACCGTCAATAACCATTTATCAATTACTTATAATAGTCACCAAACAGTCATAAGCTTGATATTTCCACGGCTACCTAGAAATCAAATTCTTTAAAAATTATTTTTCGTACAACTGTTATTGAAAATCTCTTTGATAGAAACACTTCAATCAGAACACCTACCAAAACATCATTTAGAAAAGTTCACACATGCAGTTCGTACTATTGGTAATATTTAATCCCTGTGAAGTTACTGACGATGACGAAGTAGTATTCAGTCCAACTGTAGAAAGTCCTTCATGACTAACCAATAATCCTCCTTAAAATAATGTGAGTTGGCATATGTAGTTGTAACATATGCCTTGTAATCCAAAGATCATGTGTTCAAATCCCATGGACCCTATAATTTTTTTTATTATCAGCAGTAACGTTATACAAAAAAAGTGTATGATACATTTGTTAAAAGTAATTTTATTTTGCTCGTGAGATTGCTCCACTTGCTGACGCTCGTTTTACAATAATCCCCACTCACAAAATAAAATGCCACTTTCAACACTTGTAGGTAAAACGTGAATAACTATTTTTCCACAAAAACGGCTTTATTAGGAAAACTTGACGATTTAGGTATAGGGACATGTATATCATCTTGAAGCATTTTTCACCATCTTTCAATTTATCGAGTAATATACAGGGGGTTTTATTTGGAAAAATGAACTTTCGACTACTTTTATGCACAATGGAAATAATAGTAATTTTAGCATGCCCTGTATGATATGGAGTCGATTTCTTGGTGTTATTTGAATATTTCGAGTTTGTCCAAACTATCATCAAAATATCAACTTTTCATGAATTGAGAGTACTGATGTACTTAATTTCAATTAAGGCTATGTTTTGGACCATATTTAGCACAATTTATTTTTTATCTCGCAAACAGATAGAGATAGGTATAGGACATTATTGACAAAAAAGTATCAAAATACTAGAGCGATTCCAAAAATGTATTAATATACGGGGTGTTCTATTTAAAAAAATAAAGTTGCTAGGACTTTTTGATAGAAGTGACAACGCCGCAATGCTGAAAATATTTTAGATCGATAGAACACGTAAGGAAATGTGAGAGGTGAAATTTTCAGAAAAATCATGCTTTGCGTTTTCCAGAAACGTCTAACCCACCATCGACCGTGAGTCGCGCTGTATATATGTTTGAGTGGATTTTCGATACACTTTGTAGGTTAGTCTAATAACACATCGTTCTACTAGTATATCTAAAAAAGGTATCCGTTGCTCCTGCTCAACCTCCATGGTGAATTTTATGCCAGGGTGTTGGGCGTTCAAGTAGTTTAGGAAACGGTTCAGGGCGTCTCTTCCATGTTTCCAGTTTTCCATGTTTCCAGGTGTTATCCACGTAACGTAGCCACAAGGTCGGCTTCAATGCAAAAGTGTCTATCGCTTTTCCTTCAAACCGTTCCATGAACTAATTTGCTATCACTGGGCTAAGTGGATTCCCCATTGCAACGCCATCTAGTTGCTCCTCATAGAAGTTTCCCCTCCATTGAAAGTAACTTCCTGTGAGACATGCTCTAAAGAGTACGACGACGTTATTCGGGAACACGTAGGCTAGCCCCCTCAGAGAGTCTTCCAGTGGGACATTGTTAAACAAGGGCACCACATCGAAGCTGTACGAGTACAGGTACAAATGCATGTACCAATACAACTGATCACCCGGCATGAATACGCTTTACGAAGTCTAAAAAGTTAGTCATCGGACAGCAAGCCATGATGGTTTAACCTCTGAAGAAGCAGCCACCCATTCGATTCTTCATAACAATTTTCTCCACTTTCTCAACATTTTCAACGGTTGTTGATGTGCTAGGTCGTCCAGGAAAAGTGTCGTCATTCAAGTCTTCTCGACCTTCTTTGAAAAGCTTGTACCGTTTGTAAACCTTTTTCTGAATCACAGTACAATCATTGTGTGCCCCTGAAAACATTCCAATTTTTTTTTTTGCATTTGATTCCATTTTCTACACAAAATTTGGTGCAAATTTTCTAACAGATTCTTTTATAACACAAAATAGCTGAACTGGCAAACACTCCCAACTTTTATGAATTAAACATGTATCTGTATCTGTAGAGTAGGAAGGGTGAGTGTAAGCCCACGCACTTAGGCCACATGTGAGCCATTGTACATCCTCCCTAGGAGTTGTCCTCCTAGGTCATCGTCCATCCTGTCCTTTCCAGGAAGGTGGACAGGTCGCTGGGAGACATCTCCTTCATATCGGCAGGCGTAGGCCAAGACTCGCCGAACACACACTCTCTTATTGACCATAACTCCGGACACTCGCACAGGACATGCCTGACAGGCTCATCTTCTTGTTCACACATCCTGCATAGAGATGTGTCCACTAACCCTATATTATGGAGGTGTTCCTTAGTTGACAGTGGCCAGTCAGAAATCCTACTGTACGGCGTAGATTTTTCCTGGTCATCGCCAGATATTTCTTCGGCGCCAGCTTCCCAGGGTCGCCCAAGGTGATCCTGGCAAGATTACATCATTTGATTCCATCCCATCTCTTTAAGGATTGAGCATGAGTGTAACATTTGACTAGTTCCGCAATTGTCGAAGTCATCAGGCCGTGGGTGCCACTGGGTCCTAAAATTCTTAATCGAGCCGCTTCCTTGGCTAAAGAGTCGGCAATGCGATTACTTTTACTCCTGTCGTGCCCTTTAACCCACCTCAGGATAATGTTATCTAGCGAGGCTTTGGCTAAATCTTGGTGGCACTCTAGTACTAGCCCTGAGGTAACACGCTGTCTGCTCTAGGCTAATAGTGCTTGTCAGTGCAGATTGTTATGTTTTTGCCTGAAATTACTTTCTTGGTTATTTCTCTTGTGGAGATTGAGATACCAGCCAGTTATGTTTGGACCACGCTGGTATTTCTTCCCATTCCCCACTTAATCCTTAGGCTTAGTGACCTGGAGTACACTCCACATCCTGAGCCTTCTTTGGTTTTTGAGCCGTCTGTATAAATCCGTATTGCATTTGTAGCGTCTGACTCTGTGTTCTGCTTAATTTGTATTTTATAAAGTTTATAACACAAATCTGGGTTCAATTGCATCACTTGTTGCCTGCAGCAGAGGTTGCGCAGTAAGCGCTTCCCGCCATAGGCTCAGCCTCAATTGACCCATTCCTACTTCGAGGTTTACACCAGCCGTGCGCAATCGTATCATGGCCAATAACGCAACCTCCTTAACGTACAGATCCAGAGGGGTCGGACCCGTGACCCGCGGTTGGTGTTGTTCTCATGGCTCCTGTGATGTTTAAACAAGCCAGTCGCTGTATTTGATGTAAGTTTTGGGTGGCCATTGCTTGTAGAACTTTCGGTCCCATGCAATGGCTCCATACGTTAACATAGGTCTTATTATTGCAGTGTAGATCCAGGCGACCACACGGGGTGAAAGTCCCCATGCGCGTCCCATTGTCCTCCGACATTGCTCATAAGCCACGTATGCTCTTTTTGCTCTACTCTGTAGATGAGAGTTCCATGTTAGCTTCTTGTCGAGGATAGTACTAAGGTATTTCACCTCTTCAGAGAAGTTTAGTTTGCTTTTGAAGATTTCGTGAGGTTTTAAGTCCGTTAAACTTCTTTTCCTGGTGAAAAATACCAAACATGTTAAACAGATGTACACATATGTTCGATACGACTGTACCAACATAAAGAAATTAAAAAGATCGCTAATTGAATCAACGAAATTTAAATATTCATTTAATTTTTTGAACGTACCTCGTATATTATTTTATTCAGACATTCTTTGATCTCATTCAGAATAATTTTATTCAGTGTTATTGAGTTTCCATAACCATGTCGTTCTAAACTTGAGGAACAGAATAGGTACTCCTAATGCTGCTAAAATTTACTAAATGAAAGTTGTTCATTGTCATAATATACATAGGTTAAGGACAAATCTTTTAACACACCCTGTTATATAAAAGGAATTGCATTGTCCAGAGAAAAGCACGGTAATGTATGCATGACGAGCAGAACAAATGAGCTATTGACATTAAATTCACTGCCCTATCATGCTCACTCTTCTCAAATACAAGCCTCAGTCTTCGGATTCTTCAACCACGAATAAAGTTCGAGGTTCTTTCGAATGACGTGAAGTTTCCGTCAAGAATTTCCACAAAGTTCAATAAAAAAATGAAACATTCAACATCCCGTACAATATATTCGGTAACGATCCATTGTTGTGAAATTTCCCAAGGAAGTACCGAAGAATCCTTCGTTGCACTTGTCGATGGAATCTATGATCAGCTGGTCGATTGGTAATTTAGAAATCAAGTCATGGATTGAATTTTACGAGTTTTTTGCAAAGAGGTCAAGAACAAAGAAATTCGCTCATGAATGCAAATGACGCTTTGCTTTGAAAGTAAAAATTTATGAACCTGTTTGAAAATAAACAAAAAGTGATGCACTTGTTGGTGTTAAAAGTGTTATGAGAAATCGATAGTTGAAATGAGTGGTGTTTGTTGTATACGGGGTGTTTCTGAACTCATCCCGATCTATGACTTACATCCAGTGAGCATCTTATGAACGAAACATTATCAATTAGTCTAGTTTCAGTTATTATTATTATAAATACGAGGGATGGCGCATTCGATCCAGATTGATATACAGAAAAATGAGCTGAATCTGTTTTTTAGCACATAAAAAACTGCAAAAGTTATAAACAAATCAAGATATAAAAAGAACTTCTTTGATTGGCCCGTCATATACAGGGTGTTCCTTAAACACATGCTAATATTTAAGGAGGTAATTCTTAGACCCATTTTCGCTCAAAAAATTAAAAATCGCTTTACTTAAGGATAAATTCCTTAAAAATCTGATGCGGTATCGTGCATCGACTGAAAGCAAACTAAGAGATCAGATTTGTTGCAAAATAATTGAGGATCTAAAAGGTATTTGTTTGTTTTCAGATGCACTGTTCTCAATTAAAATTACGTCATAACGCAGCACCGCTTAATAATTTTTGAAAACATAAATTTAGTTATCCTGGAATAAATGACGTGTAGCAGAATTTATTTACTGCACCTCTTGGAAATATGGAGTTTGTCGATATGTGATTTCTTTTAAAGATTAAAAGCAGAAAAAACAGCGTACCCACCATAATAATAAAAAACTAATTCTCTGTATGTACAAACGTCAGTAGCTAATATTGATGTTGGTTTAAAGTAAGGTGTTGGTGTTAAAAACTGTCACAGCGCGTTTTGATTGATTTTGAAGTGTTATTGAAGTTATTTTGGTAGTCCGCTGTTTTTCTGAATATCAGTAAATATGTTAAATTATACGAATGCGGAAATGGCGCAAATGCATTACGTATATGGCCTTGCCGATGGTAATGCAACAGAAGCCAGGCGCATTTATCAGGAAAGATATCCTAATCGTGCCTTACCAGATAGCCGAACCTTTTCAAATATTCATCGTCGACTTGGGGAAACTGGTAGTTTCAAGAAAGGGACTCAGGAAGGTAGACCTCGTGTGGTAAGAACTCCTGAAATTGAGGAAGCGGTGCTGCAAGAAATTGAGGAACACCTTGAAACGAGTACGAGGAAGATCGCTAGAACTCTGGATATTTGTCATCAAATTGTTTGGCGTATTTTGGTTGATTTTTTGTTATACCCATACCATATTTCAAGAGTGCAGGCATTACTCCCCAGAGATTTTCCACAGCGCGTGACCTTCAGTCAGTGGTATCTACAAAGTATTGCACTAAATCCGCAGTTTGAGACACGAAGCAGACGAAGCAAATTTTTCTCGGAATGCCATTCAAAATTTCCATAACAATCATGTGTGGGCTGAAGAAAATCCCCATGCAATAACCAAAACCCATTTCCAACACCAATTTTCGGTTAATGTATGGGCAGGAATTATAGGTGATCATCTAATAGGCCCATTTTTTCTACCAGGACGCCTTGATGGTCGTTCTTATTTACACTTTCTCGAAGAAGACTTACCTGGGTTATTGGAAGATATGCCACTTGCGTTAAGGAACCGAATATGGTACATGCACGATGGCGCCCCTGCTCATTTCAGTGTAATTGTCCGAAACCATTTAAATACAGTTTATCCTAATCGTTGGATAGGTCGCGGAGGACCTCAGCAATGGCCAGCAAGATCCCCCGATCTCAACAGTTTAGATTTTTTTTATGGGGTCACCTTATAACTCTTGTGTATAAAACTCCCGTTAATACTTTAGAAGATTTAAGAGAGCGAATAGTGGCCTCGTGTGAAATTATACGAAATACGCCGGGAATATTTGAACGGGTGCGTAATTCCATGCATAGAAGGGCGGAAGCATGCATACTAAGTGCAGGTGGCCACTTCCAGCAATGTTTATAATCAGTTTTGGTATTATTACTAATTAACAAATTTGTGCTATTCGTTTAGAGTTACTGTCACAAAATAAAATAAAACTCGTTTTTGTGAAAAATTTATTTTTTTGCAGATTATGTTTTCAAATATTATTAGGGAATTGGTAATGCGTTATGAAGCAATTTTCAGATTCTCATTCATTTTAGAATTGATCTAATTTCTTAATTTGCTTTCTGTCGATTTTTATTTTTTTGAGTGAAAATCATGCGTCGGACAAAGAAATACCAGGAGATCAAATTTCCTCAAAAATAAATGAGGATTTTAAAAATGATTTTATTTTGAAAAGAAAGCATTGGCGTAGTACTTTTTCCCCAAAAATATTCAATGCGAAACCCGTAGGGATGCCACTGTTTGAAAAAATACAAATTTGTGTACATCAGAAAATGCGCCTTGAGGCATGGAACATATGTACCAAATATGCCAAAGATGTCTACAAAATTATCTCAGTTATTATTAAAAAACTGATTGTTTTTGAAAACTTTGCCACCCTGTATCTCAAAAGTTAAGGCGTTTAGGACATACGTCCATAGGAAGTTTTTTTCTTAAAATGGGTCTAAGAATTACCTCCTTGAATATTAGCATGTGTTTAAAGAACACCCTGTATACAGGCCAAACTGGTAGAAATGTTAATATAAGGTACCATGAACATGTCATTCCAGATAATTTTCATTAATGTATGGACTACTTCAAAATTCGAAACATAAAATAGATGAAGATAATTAAAAAATCCGCCACACATGCCAAGAAGTGACAATGATGAATTTGTTGGAATCTATAGAAATAAACAACATTGTATCAAAATTTTTTGTTATGTTCATAGATATACTATTCATTGAGGTTAGGTAAGGTTTACCAAATTTCATAAAAAAAATTCAATATTAATAATCCTGTGGTCGAATCAACATTCACATTGTGTAATAATAGAATGTTAACTGCACACCTCTCAAATTGCTTTTAAATCTTGGTGAGTTGGCCCTGAATCACCGTGAGGATATGCAAAATGGGGAAGGCTCCTCAATTTGTGTTATTACAGCAAATGCAAGTTTGAACAAAATAAAGTTGAGTTCAATTCATGAGTTTTTCAAATTCACTTCGAAAAGTATTCAAATTGATGTTTCAAATGTTGGGTTTTAATTTTTAAAGGGATTTTGTTTCTAATTCACATATTGGCAACAGCGCCTATATCAAGTTGAAACAATTTATACATACCTAGATATTCTACTTTAAAAAAGGAAAATTATCTTTATAAATCAACAATTAAGGCAAAATATAAATTATAGTTCAATACCACCTCCACAAGCCACATAAACAACAGTTGTTTTGTTATTTATTTATATAGAGGAAGATAGATTAGGTGCACAAAATGTCATATGTCACAGAATGTCTCGTAACTCGGAACATAAGTAAACAGAACATGAATATGTCTTCTTTGTTTGTCTCATACAGGTAACAGATTCGTTGTCCTTCATTAGATATAAACGATGTTGCCAAATGGTGAAATAGAAACGAATCCCTTTAAATGTTGAATGCATTATTTCATTTCTCTTTTTTAAGTATTCAAATAATTTTTTAAAGAAAAAGGTTGTGATGATAAATCACAGATTTTAGAGATCTTTTATGAAAACTACTAGATTTTCGTCAGGAGGAACATTCCCCATTGCACCCTTTTTCATTTGACACTAAAAACAAAATACTATCGTTGATTATTATTGCTGCTGTCAAAAACAGCATCGAAACATTATTGTCAGAAAAATTATTTGTAAAGCGGTAGGAATTAGTGATTTATCATAAGAAAACCAAGTGTGCGAGATAAAATTGAACTTGTGCGCCTTGTTGGAGAGTGCTCTTTCGGCAAGCGAAGCTGTCAGAGAATTTCATAACAGACATCCTGATAACCTTCCAGTGTTTTTGGTGAAACAGGTTGTGTATTGAGGCACATGGTTAAAAACAGAAACAACCCACATCGTGAGAATAAAAATGGTGTGCAATATTTTCGTTATAATCCTCATTCAAGCTTGCGAACGGCTAGTTTAAACTTTAATAACCCTAGAGAAAATATCAGGAGATGCCTTGAAGAAAATGAAATTAAACCATTCAAGCCAAAAACTCATTAACCGGGAGACTAAGAAAGAAGGTTAGAATTCTATTTGTGGGGTCGAAGAGAATATTCGAATGATTTAAACTTCTTCAAACAATTTTGTTTAGTGATGAAGCCACGTTCACTACAAATGGAGTAGTCTCGTCCCAAAATTCCGGGTACTGGTCTGGGGATAATCCTAATTGGGTTATAAACGCAAAAAGGCAATATAATCCATGAGAAGATCATTGGTCCGTTTTTCTTCAAAAGTAATATTTTTAGATTTTTTGAAAAATGAGTTGTGGGAAGCAATACATACCTTACCAGTGCAGGATAGCCTGAATTTGAAGTTTTCATTATATTCAATATCATATTCCCAATTTTGCATCAAATAAATACATTTGGTGAGGTTTTTATGACCATTTGTTTATGAATTGTCAGACTCAGATACTGACTCTGACGAATAAGCCTAACCACAAGAAGATAGATTGGAAAATCAGAAAGATATAGAAGAATTAGTAGAACGAGAATAAGAGAAAGGAGAAGTCCAGTAAGAGTGAGGTTGGTGTGTTCAGCTCCAAATCTAAAAGAATCAGGTTGTTCCCAAGTTTCTCTTTAAAAAAAATGCATTGAAACACTGTTATTATAATTATTTTAATTATTCATTTCGATTTTCGTAATACATGTGAAATAAATTTCTTTATTAATCATACTCAAAAGTATTCAAAACTCATAATTTTTCAAAAATAATAAAATGATTTGTAACATTAATTTGCCCTTCAAATCGATTGTAAATAAAATCATCACAAATATAACCGAATAATATTAAATAATTAGTTATGAACATGAAAATTTGAAAAAAATTGCAAAAAAATAAATTAATAGATGAAAAACCAAATATAATCATTGTGTTGCCCTCGAACGCAACTATATTGAATAATATAATCAAATTTTATGAAAACAAATTTTCTATGTTAGCTTACGAAGTTTTCAGACCAACTTTTACTTTCTTGGTGTGACAGTTTCTATTCTTTATTCCAATACACTTCGATGAAACCTCAATGCCACACTAAAATCACTGAATATTTATACAAAACTTCGGCTATTAGATCAAAACAAAGGCAACTCTATAATATTATGCTGATAGATTCATACTGTGATAAAAACCTTTTTCTCCGTCTTGTACATTTCCATTACTAAAGTTCCCATGCGCCGTATCAATTTCAAATAAATGAATTGGCAAGTGATAATAAAATAAAGTATTACCGATATCGTAATCATAATGAGCCATAGCCATTGGTAAGTATTTGAATACGATTATGAAACTATGTTAGTGTTTTGATGCTCTGTAACACGATAGCGGCTGTTGCAAGCCAGTCGTTTGAATTGCGAGAGAAAATATTAAAAAAGCATGGTTAATCAAGTGGTGACGCAAGTGAAAACACCCTGTGAGTAAATTTATCCATTAAGTGGAAAATCACCATTTCATACTATTTCAAAATTAGTTTTTAATAGGTTGTTTTAACAGTCTTGGCCGTTTCTATGAATCCACTTTAAACTGTAATATCTCAATGAATACCATTTGACATTGCTTCTTCGTCAACGTAACACAAGTCGATTAATTCCGTTAGTATGAGAATTGTGTGTTTGGGATTCGATGAAGTAGACGACGATTGTTTTTCCCTGGTCCTGATTGGCGAAATTCTACCAGTAATAAAGTTATCGAAGTTCTTGAAAAGATGGTAATCGGTTGGCGAAAGGTCTGGGATGTATGGTGGGCGAAGAAGAACTTCAGCGCTCATTTCGTTTCATTTTCAGACGGTGGTATGTGAAACTTACTGACGGGCGTCGTCGTGGAGCAGGATAGTTTGGCCCGGTTACAGAAAGTTGTAGTCCATGGTATTTGGGGATGAGAATCCCAACTCTGGGAAGTACCTGGGCCACTCATCGATGTCCAACTGCTGTCCTGAAAGTGTCTCCTCCAGTGGTAGAGGATCCACTTTTCATCGCACGTGACCATCCGATCCAAAAAAGGAACGTTTTGGTTGCGCGAAAGCAAAGAATAGACTTTAAAATGTGACGATTTCTGTCTATCGTTTCAATACGTTTTGAACCATCAAAACAGAATGGAAGCTGACGCCCAGTTCTTCCACCATCCCACGCATCGTTTGTGATGATTCAGTCTCCACTAGGGTCTCCAATTTCTCGTCCAGGATTACAGTAGGTTGAAAATTCCCGGGCCTAAAAAAGAAAATGCGTTTTTTTTGTTCGAAATTGGCTCTATTCATGAACATAAACTCCATTAGGAGCTACTCAATGATTCCAGAGCCGCTCTAACATTTCAATATCACTTTTGTAGAACAATTTATAGGCTTCGGTTTCAACAATAACCGGTGAGCATTTTTTGAGGTCCGTGAAGTCATGTAGTTTAAGTCATGTTTAAGTTTAAGTCATGTAGTTTTTCCATTGTTTCAATCGACTTGTAACACGATGCGTTGTCTTGATGAAACAAATTTTTTTCTCTGCCATGTGGGGTTGTTTCTTTGCAATTTCGGCCTTCAAACGTTCCAATAATATTCACTGTTGATGGTATTTTTCTTCTCAAGATACTCGAAACACATCCATAGGAATCTTGATTAAATTGAAAAGGGGGTTTATTTTTAGGAGAGATTAATTTTTGGGCAAAAAAAGGCTTTATCTTTTTACTTCTCCAATTTCATACAAAAAAAATGTGGGAATCTTTATATATTCGTCTCATCTGATTTAATATTGAAAAAAATGTTGATACTGTTTTTATTTCTCTTGGCAATTGTGTCATACTTCCCTTTTCATAAGAATGAAATAAACAGATATGTAGTTATTTCTGAATTGGAATACTTTTGAAACTCGATTGTTGATATTTAGCAAACAAGTTACTATCAACAGACGGCAATTGTAGATAATTACAATGCTCAATAAATTTCAAATAACAAAAATTAAGTGATTATTATAGGTTACTGCTTATAACTAATTATTGAATTGATGTTTCGAAAAAAACTCATTAAAATAGTTGACTGAAATGAACACTTTAGAAATTGATACTCATACTTTTCCTCTTTAAGAAATTCGTATCTACTGATTTTGCCGAAAAATATATTTTCCAGACCATTTTCCCAAAAAAAAAAAACTTCACCCTAGACTATCACTCTCATCAAATCAGAGTCACATGTGACTGAGGATGAATAACTTGAATATTCAAAACGTTTCGAAGAGCCTTCTCTCGTTAGGAATGAAGTGAAATCGGTGAACATTTCGATGGCTCTGATATTTAAATTTATTTAATGGTAAAGTACAAAAACTGCAGATATGGTATAAATCTATACTGATTATAGCGATATTTTTCGTTTTTTTTTTATTTTTTGATCTTGCGCCAAGTCCGCTCAAAAGTGTATATATATATATATATATATATATATATATATATATATATATATATATATATATATATATATATATATATATATATATATATATATATATATATATATATATATAAATCGAGAAAGGTTAATGCAGTCAAGCTGCTGGAAAATAATTCCATAAAAATCAAAATATGAATAGATAAGTACTCTTCTGATTTTTCACATTTTGTCTTCAATCGAGGACCGCCTGCCCGGTACTGACGATGCTCCAATATGCTGAAACAGCTGTCTACCGGTGGCTCTTAAATTGAAATCAATATGGGAATGATCAAAGAGTACTTATTGATGAAATAATGGAACTGACACTGACATATTTTTAAAATCAGGGAAGATAATTTTGAATAGAGGGTGATATAACTTTTTCTTTTTGATTTTTCAAAATAGATGTATAAATTTTACTGAGATTGTTGAGGTCCGATCTTATATTCATCGCATGTTCTTCATTATTCATCTCAGCCATTTCAAAAAATGATCTTTTTGAAGGATTATTTTCAGTATGTAAAATTTTAGTATTATAATTCAACATTTCTTCTACAATCACTCGTTTGAGAGATAATACGACTACTCATTGTTCTAAATGTCTGACCAATATATGACTTTTGACAATTTTGACAAGGAATTCTGTGAATTATATTCGATCTATTTTTGTTTTCTCTTCGAGTTTTTATTCTACTATGTGAGAGCATATTCGTTTTTTTTCTCCAATTTGTGTCTGCAAGTTACTTCTTTGCATGACCTACATATTTTTGTAAACAATTGTAAGTTGAAAGTCTATTTTGAAATATATGGTTTTTTTTCTTGCTTTGGAAGATTCCCACATTTCCTGTATGGAGATGGAGGAAAAATCCAAACCTTTCTTTCCCAATAATTAATCTCTCCCAAAAATATACTCCTTTATATTTATTGTATTACATCGTACATGAAAGACATTTCAGAACACGATTTTAAAAATTCTTGAAAATTATTTTGTGGTGTTTTTCTAGACAACCTGTATCAAAGTTGTGGAAAAACCAAAACCAGTAAATAATTCCTTCAATCCTGAATGATATTTTGCCACCTAGATATTACCAAGAAGAACAAATTGGTTATTTCCATCCTCCTTTTGTATTGACAGACTACCTGGATTCAAATAAACTTTAATCTTTATTGTACGGTTCTTACTATGAACAATAATACAGACGAGAGATTAAGTGGAATCTTTTAAGTAAATGCAAATTACATATCCTAATGACTATAATACCTGCAGAGAGAGCTTCTTGTTTTTCAGTAACATTTATTTCGGATACCGCTGTTTCATTGTAAGAATTTTATTACAGAACAGATCATACTCTCCAACGATTTTTTGAGACATCGATTTCTCAATGCTCCTATTGTGAGGATAATTATTTGTTGTTTGTATAATTGACCAACAAAATTTGAAAATAATTGAGTTGTTCCGGAACTCTCAATACTTGATAATGCGACACATTTTGTCACGATAGACCTAATCAGACTATTTTTATATGTGAATTACTTTTGGAGTGCTTTTAAGATCTTTTTAGGAATTCTCCTATGTATTTGTCATTCAAATAATTCAGTCTTTTTCCAACATATACTGATCTTGGCATTGCTATTTTTTCTCCAATCATATGTACCTACTAGCGTCTTCATTTTTCATAATACGATATCAGATGTTTCAGTTCCATAGGTACAAATATTTCCTAACATTCTGAATTTTATTCCAAATCCATTTCAATACAAACTTTCATTTGAAAAGTGACTTCAATCCCTTTACTTTATTTATGAATCCTTCACAGAAAGAGAATTACTTCATATGTTGTTTAAAAAACTTGAAAATGAAATATCTTCGGATCAAGAGTTCTTCCTTTATGAATACAACCATTTACACAACAATTGAAAACTGGAAAAGTAATTACTATATTTAAAAAACTGGGCACGACTTTGATGGAAAATTATCGTCCTATTTCAGGCCCATATCGCTTCTTTAAATTATTTGAATGTGCCTTTCTGGATAGATTTTTGAAGTAGCATTCCATTTTGACCCAAAAGCAACAAGAATTTTGTTAACAAAAGTCCAATGATCAGCAATGTTTTCATTATCAAATCGAATAATCACACGTATTGATGCAGGTGATTGTCCGACACTACTTCTGTGTGACTTGAACCGTGCATTTGACTGTGTCAATCATGAAAAACTGGTTCAAAATTGGATTATCATGGTAAAAGACATGTTTCACTCAGTTGGATAAATTCATTTATCCAGAACCGAGATCAATTTAGGTCATTGCAAATGAGAAAAAATAATAGTACCTTCAAATTCTGAATGTAGAAACATAACAATGGGTGTACCTCAGGGCTCCATATTAGGTCATATTTTGTTCATTCTCTATGTAAACAGCATTGCTCTATAATTGAAGACAGTAGTTACACAGTCTTTGCTAACGATTTTTCATTAATTTTCTGTGCAACTGATAATACAATTTTGGAAAATAAATGTTCAAGAGCTTAAATCAAGTAGGTATCCAGTTTTTTTGAGGGCACGATTCATTTCCCAACACAGATCAAACACAGGTTATTCGTATTCATAATCGCCAGAAAAAATCTCTAATTCAATGTAAATAATATATCTTTAAAAATTGATGGAAGTAGTGTTTAGTTTTCAGGCATTTATCAGGATAAATGGATATAGATTTTTGCCCTAGTGCGGCAAGCCGGTATGATTTTGAGATTCGAGAGTAGAGAGGACATCATTCCACCAAGGACTGCAATAATCAGAACAACCATCTTGACAGAGTGATCTGGATAGAGTCTGCGGAGTTCGAAGAGAAAATCTCGATATTTTATTCGTTTTTCCTCCTCTTTTCTGACGATATTCGTCACGCCAGGAGCTGAAAACTCCACGACAAATATCGTTTTGCTCTGGTGGTCGAGAAGGACCACATCAGGCTTGTTAGCTTGTATGAGCCTGAGGGTGGGGAACGAATTGTTCCAATAAATTCGGCACTTTTCGTTCCCCACAACTGATTCAATATCCCCCGGAGCGTAGGGAAACACCGGTGACTCGTCAATGCCGTAAGAGTGCCGTAGATGGTAATATATCACTCTTAGGGCCGCATTATGTCGATGGATATAGGTTGAGACCGTATATGATGGACATGCTGATGGCAAGTGCATTAGGGTCTCGGACGCCTCGCAGCACCCCCTGCACCTTGTGTCAGGAACCTCTATACCCATCACGCGACTGCGGTAGACTAAGGTGTTTAAGACACCATCATGGCAAGCCATGATGAACCCCTCAGTTTCCGACTTTAGCCCACTCGACCTGAGAAAAGCGAACGTCAGGCGCTTTGATAAGCCAATGTCTCCAATGTTATTGAAGAAGACCCTATGCATTGGCTTATCCTTGTGTTTCCGCAGAAGCAAGGTTTTCTCTACGGGTTTTATGTGAGCTTTTTGCTGAACAGGTTCCAACTCGGTGACAGAGTTGTGGTCACCTCGGTCAGGGTGGAAAACTATACCGAGTTCATCAGCTGCTCGGGCAGCTGCCCTAAAGAAGAATGCTCCAATTCCTGCTCTCTCATGGTCACGGACCATGCCGAGAAGGGGATCCAAACTCCTGACAACTTTACAGGCTATATCCAGTACCATTCTTTCATGTAGACACTCCAAACTCAAAAGTCCACGGCCTCCCTGTTGTCGGGGGAAGTACAGCCGTGGAACGGACGATGTGGGATGCAAACTCCTACAGAGATGCATCATTTTTCGGGTCTTTACGCCTAGTTGATACAGCTCTTCCCGAGTCCACTTCAATACTCCAAACGAGTAGAGTAAGATTGGAACGGCAAGCATACTTGTTGCAGCAACTTTGTTCTTCCCCGACAGTTCCGATGACCAGATCTGACGAAGTTTGTGCTGATACTTGCAGCGGAGAGAGTTTTTCACTGCTGTTACCTCTTATGAATGGCGTTGTTCCACCCCGAGGTAAGTATACGTTTCTCCGGCATCCAGATAGTGTAAGATGCTTCCATCTACGAGCTGCACATCCTCTCCGTAGTTCCCGCATCATCCTCTTTTGAGATGGACCATTGCACATTTGTCTATCCCGAATTTCATACCGATAGCAAGCGTATACTCTTCCACCACCCTCAATGACTGATAGAGATCCTTCTCTCCAGAGGCATAAAGTTTAAGATCATCCATATAAAACAAATGAGTGACCTTGTGCCTCCGGTTTCGGGGGGTGCCACAGTTATACCCTCGAGTATTTCTGAGCACAACGTATAATGGCAATAGTGAGATGTAGAAGAGAAGGTGACTGAGGAAATCACCCTGAAATTATTATCATTTTCACCGTAGGGTGCGCTGGTCAGGCCCTATCAACCATTATCAACCAATGACCACTCCCCACACCGTGGGGTAAGTGATCATTGGGTCCGTGAATCATGTGCCCTGAGCAAGCGTAGTGAGCCAAGAATGACAGCTATCTGCATCTGTGCGGCTAATATTTCTGCCTTAGTGCGGCAAGCCGGTATGATTTTGAGATTCGAGAGTAGAGAGCACATCATTCCACCAAAGACTCCAATAATCAGAACAACCATCTTGGCAGAGTAATCTGGATAGAGTCTGTGGAGTTCGAATATTCTTATTATTATTATAAATATTATTATTATTACACAAGTCCATTTCATATTTCATCCCGATCAATCATATTTGAGAAAACAAAAGTGATTATCAGTTTGATATTGACATTACTTCAAAATACATAATACCTACACATCTAAGAACTATGTAAAAGAAAGTAAGATGAAACTTCAAAATAATCCACTAGGTCTGTTTTTTTATGTAATGAGTCTACTAATGATTAACATCAACAGATATATGCATAATTTCGACTCACTCACACGCAAAAAATGTCATTAAAATTGATAATTGGGCGAACTCATTTTGGTAACCTTGATTTTTTCTCAAGCAACTGAACTATTGAAAGTATCTCTTTGCGTTTTTTTGGTAGACAATACAGAAGCACTACAGAAACATCCTTGTGGCGCTCTAAAAACTTTCTCAGGAAGTTTATTCCGCATAAACGGAGTTCTTCAAATGAAAAAGTTCTTAAACAGTGGAGTTTGAGATGTACTGGATTGAACCTCCAAACAATGAGCAGCTACATTCCGTCGCGTGTTTCTGATATGTACCGCTTTCGGTGGAATCAAGTGCGCAAAGTCATCTAAACACCTCCCGTGGAAGTATTTATAAAAGGGTGACAGATATCTAACCATTCTTCGATGTTCTAGGCTATCAAGGTTGCAAATGATGTTCGTGTCTCCAATCAGGCGAACGACACTTTTCTGGATGGGATCCAGCAACTTCAGAGTTTGCTTAGACGCGGAGCTCCATACATTAGAGCAATACTCTAAAAAAAGTCAGTTCCGAGCTTTATAAAGCATTAACAATTGCTGAGGTGTGTACAGTTTTCTAGTTCGGAACAGTGTTCCAAACTTTGGAGAAGCAGCCTTTGCAATTCCAGCAACATGATTGAATATGCCAAGACATATTGGTGTCCATTTCAACCTTTGAGTAGAACTTTGAGTAGAACTTGTCGATGCTTGATGATTCTCGAACTTTTGGAATGCTTCAACCAAAACAAACAGTGAAGAAGAACATGATATATCAACACATATCGTTAAAGTGAAAATTCCATTGAAAAAATCAATTTCGATAAAACACTAATCAATGAAGGTGTTCCTCAGGGATCAATCATGGAGCCCTTACTTTAATTGATCTGTTCAAAAATCATATGGATTCAATACCAGTAGCGTCATCTGTGTGTTAGCCTGTGAACGTTCCAGTCCACCTAATACATGTACAGATGTTTTAGGAATCACACGTTAAAAGGTAAAACTTCGTTAATCCGCACAAGTTTCGACTTTTGAGGGTTGTTGTTCGTAGGGGTGCGACAGCTGGTTAACGGAAAAACAGATTTCAAACAGATTTTTTGCTATTATTTATTATTGTTTACCTTTTATTAATAAATGAAGTTCATCAAGGCAGTGATTCAGTGTGTCGTCAATAATGCCCTTATTTGAAACAATCAAGATTACACAATACCGAGAAATCCCGTTGAAACAAATTTTAATGTGTTATTGTGATTGTGGTGGTTTCATATATGTCCTGTTTCTTTTATCCATCTATAGATATGTATCAAATATTCTATATTGCCCGCTTTCGGTAGGAATATAGATTCTCTCATGTTGTTGAGGCTTCAACTCAATGTTTCTGGCTCAATGCAAAATTGCATATTCTTCCACCTGGAAGATGTATGTGTATCGACCAAGTGGGTAGCTGTAATGTAATTTACTAGCCATATGGTATATTCCAGCTTCCGTTGCATGTTCGTTTTCTAAATATTCAGTGGAACAGTGAAAAAATAAACGTAGAAATGCAAATGTTGATATTGAATTGGCATATTTCAAAGCCAACCTTGTTCGTGCAACATTTTCAATAATGATATAACAATATTGGTGTCTCCTAAAAATGCTTGATCACTTGTCTAGACATTTCCGCTCTGATTTTGTTCACTTGAAAGTCGTAAAGGTGGTCAAGGACTTATTAGATAAAGTTCACTCTACGAGGGGAAACTGGAAAGTTAATAACACCACGTCGGGTTGAGTATTTCCCTTCGTGTGGCTTTCCAAGAGCCAACAAAAATGTTCCGATCAGAGACAGAGATATCAGCTCCTCTCTTTCAAGTTATTTTGTTTCATTCTTCACTGACTGTATAAATAATGCCCCTCTTCTAGTAGAGAGATCCACTATTTCTAGTAAAAAAATATATTTTAATTACACCCTGCCATTCCGCACTTTCTTAGAACAGTAAGTTTTTCATCAGTATTTTCGAAATAAAAAGAAAAATAAAATCTTGGGTAGAGCTCTAAATCTCTGCGATGTAGAATAGTTTGAACAAAAAAACATTTCCTACACAACCGCCACCACCAAACATCATTTTTTGGGAGTTGAATCCCAATAACATCCAAACTTTTGGACATGTATTGTTATGAGAGCAAAAGATAATGCTTCTTTGGCACGATCATTAAATTCGTGAAATAATAATTGGCCAACATTTCACGTGGCTCACTCATGCAAAGAAATCAATTCGTCAAGTAATTTATACAACAAAAAGTCGCTTACATTTCATGATATTATGGTAATTGATGTGATTTCGAATTTTTTATTGCCGTATTCGTGTGATTGGTTTGGTAGATTTGGCATTAGCACTTTAGCTAATTTGACGCATAGGTTTTTTTGCAATAATTGCCTTACACAATAGGTTGTAAACGAAAATTATTCTTGGAAAGACCGTTTTATGTAATTCAACTGTGGTTCACAAAGTATTTCGTTCTAAGTTTTTGAACATTCATAGAAAATTGCGAAAATCATGATGTGAATTACGTAGACTTTACAAAAATGTTCAAATTTCCCGGGCTACGTACTTTCGATTAGCGATTTTTTATTTTCTCTTATGTTGGACACCTATGAGGACACCTAAATAATAGGTATGTTCCAAGTTGACTAATATGTATGTGTATTGTAATTAAAATCAAATGTTTGTACTGAACTTCTTAACGATCTTGATATTCTTGATGATCTCGATATAATTTTTTCAACCTTATCACCGTCTAATTCTCAAATTCCATCATGTAATGTAATTTGTTTTAATGAGTATGTTGATTTGTTTTAATGAGTATGTCTTCGTATTTTTTATTTCTCAATTCATGACCACCATTGATTGTGGAATCTTAAGATGTATATAGCCTGATTTTAATTGCGCCATTTGTTATGACATCTCTATAACCTTGTGTTCCTCAAGACGAATAAAGATATTATTATTATTATTATTTTTCAACTGTAATATGCGCTGGTAAGGCGCTATCCTCCGCAGCCCCGATACATTCGGGAGGGCGCGCCAGCATTATCAACCAATGACCACTCCCCACACCGTGGGGTATGTGATCATTGGGTCCGAGAATCATGTGCCCTGAGCAAACGCAGTGAGCCAAGAATGACAGCCTTCTGCACCTGTGCGGCTAAGATTTCTTCCTTAGTGCGGCAAGCCGGTGTGATTTTGAGATTCGAGAGTAGAGAGGACATCATTCCACCAAGGACTCCAATAATCAGAACAACCATCTTGCCAGAGTGATCTGGATAGAGTCTGCGGAGTTCGAAGAAAAAATCTCGATATTTTATCCGTTTTTCTGCCTCTTTTCTGATGATATTTGTCTCGCCAGGAGCTGAAAACTCCACGACATATATCGTTTTGCTCTGGTGGTCGAGAAGGCGTATTAGCTTGTATGAGCGTGAGGGTGGGGAATGAATAGTTGCAATAAATTCGGCACTTTGCGTTCCCCACAACGGATTCAATATCTCCCGGAGCGTAGGGAAACACCGGTGTCTCGTCAATACCGTAAGAGTACCGTAGATGGTAATATATCACTCTTAGGGCCGCGTTATGTTGATGGATATAGGCCGAGACCGTATATGCTGGACATACTGATTGCAAGTGCATTAGGGTCTCGGGCGCCTCGCGGCAGGCCCTGCACCTTGTGTCAGGAACCTCTATACCCATCACGAGACTGCGGCAGACTAAGGTGTTGAAGACACCATCCTGGCAAGCTATGATGAACCCCTCAGTTTCCGACTTCAGCCCACTCGACCTGATAAAAACGAACGTCAGGCGCTTTGATAAGCCAAGGTCTCCAATGTTATTGAAGAAGACCCCATGCATTGGCTCATCCTTGTGTTTCCGCAGAAGTAAGGTGATCTCTGCGGCTTTTATCTGAGCTTTTTGCTGAACAGGTTCCGACTCGGTGACAGATTTGTGGTCACCTAGTGTCGAAAACTATACCGAGTTCATCAGCTGCTCGGGCAGCTGCCCTAAAGAGAAATGCTCCAACTTCTGCTCTCTCATGGTCACGGGCCATGCAGAGAAGGGGATCCGAACTCCTGACGACTTTACAGGCTGTAACCAGTACCATTCTGTCATGTAGACACCCCAAACTCAAAAGTCCACGGCCTCCTTGTTGTCGGGGGAAGTAGAACCGTGGAACGGACGATTTGGGATGCAAATTCCTATAGAGATGCATCATTTATCGGATCTTTACGTCGAGTTGATACAGCTCCTCCCGAGTCCACTTCACTACTCCAAACGAGTAGAGTAAGATTGGAACGGCAAGCATATTTGTTGCAGCAATTTTGTTCTTCCCCGACAGTTCCGATGACCAGATCCGACGAAGTTTGTGCTGATACTTGCAGCGGAGAGAGTTTTTCACTGCTGTTACCTCTTATGAGTGGCGTTGTTCCACCCCGAGGTAAGTATACGTTTCTCCGGCATCCAGATGGTGTAAGATGCTTCCACCTACGAGCTGCACATCCTCTCCGTAGTCCCCGCATCGTCCTCTTTTGAGATGGACCATTTCACATTTGTCTATCCCGAATTTCATACCGATAGCATGCGTGTACTCTTCCACCACCCTCAAGGACTGATGGAGATCCTTCTCTCCAGAGGCATAAAGTTTAAGATCATCCATATAAAACAGATGGGTGACCTTGTGCCTCCGGTTTCCGGGGGTGCCACAGTTATACCCTCGAGTATTTCTGAGCGCCACGGATAATGGAAATAGTGAGATGCAGAAGAGAAGGGGACTGAGGGCATCACCCTGAAATACGCCCCTTCTGAAAGTGACCCACCCTGTTTGGACTCTTGCTTGACCAGATGTTATGGTAAAGCGAGTTCGCCAAAGTGATATCAGTGGTATTATTTTTATTATTATTGGTACAATCGTCTCGAACATATGTCATATGTCAGCTGGGCTCCGGAATGGTTGACTGTTAACTGGTGGCAAATCATAGGTATATGTTTATGACATCGAAGCAAAGGTCCAATCGTCCCAATGGAACAATCCTGGAGAGCCAAGATCAAAAGCCAAGCCAAGTTTGATCAAATGTCAAGGTTTTCCTCACTGTTTTCTCCAACTTACCCTGGCGTTGGATGCGATCGGGTGTGGAGGGGTGGATTTTCGGGAAATCCTTGCGGGTACCGCCCCTCACCCCACACCAACAGGATTCCGCAGGGCTTCCTCCCGCTACACCGAACCCGGAGTTGCCTCCTTACATCTACTTAGTGTGGCTAACCAAGAGACAGGACCATCGGCAGCGTTCGACCGAACGTTCGTACAAGTTAACTAAGCTCGTCTTTCGCCAGAGAGTGCTCGCGTCGTACACCTGCGTCCCGGAAGTGGCCGGTCGGGGTCCTAAGCTCGGATACTAGTAGTTCCGTCCATCCGGGGTCCGACACCTCAAACGTCTGCCTTGGGGTGCCCTCCAAGACTAGACTAGAGCCCGGAAGGACCGCGAGCCCCGACACCTCGAACGCTCGGATCCGTACAGAAGCAGGCCAGGATCACGGAACAGCATAAGCCGTCCAGTGCCTCGGTATGGGGCTGCAATGCACCCACGAATGGATTAACGCAACCCTGTATCCCTTTACCCGCTAGTGGAGCCGCTGCCCCTAAGAGGCCAACGCCAGTTGGAGATGAGGCTCGCTAGCCTCCAGCCGCGAGCGGGCACTCATCTCCCCCCTAGAACTCATGTTAGGAAAGTTCCCTTTCCAACGTTTGATGAGTAACCGTCGAGGACTCTTTCGAGCACCCTCTACCACACATCATATGTCGAAGACGTCGCGCCCATTACCCGTATAGGTGCGGGATAGGGCGGTTCATCAATTATACCTTTAAAACAAGGTGCCACTCGACCTACTTTCCCTATCTAAATAAGAGTCGTCGGACGCACCCCTCCGAGAGGGTGCGTACTACAAAACATCTGATTAGTCTGAAAGGTGTCCCCCTTCAATTAAAAATCGACGTGTCCGAGCTTTTTTTAAAAATCTTACTTTTTATATTCAAAAACGGCTCTGTTAAGTTTTCGTTGTTACACACTGTATATTGTTGGTGCAAACTGAGAAAAATATTTTCAGGATTTTATTTCGTAATGGCATACTGCAGTGTTCCTCAAAGTGTGCGCAGGAACCTTTACTGGGGCGCCGTGGGCCACGGGTGAGTCTCAAGGTACACCTTTACTGAGAGTAAAGGTAATACATCGGTACCTATCAATAAAAATCCTCTGATAATATGCCACATACCTACTTTTATTAATTGAATATCTAGTGTAGTCTTTACGTTCGGGGTGCCGCGATAACCTTCAAAAAACATAAGGGAGCCGTGAATTCGAAAAGTTTGAGAAACACTGGCATACTGGGATCTACATAAATCTATCAACTTCAACTCATCTCAACTACATCACATTTTCTTGGAATTGTGCTACATAAATTGACTTGTCGAAATTCCTTTCAATATGAAAAATGCGGTTTGATCACTAAAGCAAATATTGTACAAATAATTTAATGTTTCAATTAGCATGGTTAACATCAATTTGATCCAAACATGATTGATTAGGTTGAATTCCATTCACATGAACAAGATTACATTCTTGCACAAATCAAAGTAGCGCTAAATTTTACTGGAGGAAGTTATCACTTAGATCAAATTTGTATTGAATTAGATTATATTAGAATTGAGTTGAGAAACTATATAGCAAAATAGCCGGGAGAGAGATTTCTATTTCGATAAAGGGCGTTTTTTAGCCGATATCGCTCTTGAGTTATTTTCGGCAGTAAATCAACACTCGCTGCACATGATTTTCCCGTGTCACAAATCAATGAAAGCGATGTCAAAATTGCATGCATTTGGCTTCAAATTGCTTCTGCATCCATCGTATTTTCCAGACCTGGCCCCAGCGACTTTTTTCTTTTCTCAGATCTGGAGAGAAATTTGGCTCAGATGCTGGGGCCTATTTTGAGGCTAAAGATGAATCGTACTATAAAAATAATATCAAAACTATATTGAATAATAAAATCCAATTTTATCAACAAAAAAATGTCAACGAATTGTTCAGTCTAACTGTTAAGATCGAGGTAAAATTAGACGGGACTAGAGAATCTCATCATATTCACAGAAATCATCAACGTTTTGCTGAATTCCAAAAATTTATGAAACCTATGAATGACAATTACTTATAGGTACAGCAAGCGCCAAACGTGATGGCGAGCGGTCGCGCAGGTATAGACTCTCCCAACTAAATTACTATTGGATTACGATAAGCCCCTTGCCGGCCAGTGTCGTAGTTATAGTTAGCTTTAATTAGGGTAGCAACTGAAACATGACTCGTTTGTAATTTCTTTTCATATTTTAATAAGTATTATAAATAGTGGTACCGTTCATTAAAATGTTATATAATAAACGTATTTAAAAAACACTCCATTGTGAGAATTTCACTGAACAATTTTACAAAAACGCAACACGTGTTTCGCCATACAACGGCTTCTTTGGGCATGTCTTTTCTCACTATATTCTACATATTCAATGCTCAATATATCTAGTTTTACAATTAAAAGTACCTACATTTCAAGAACTTGATTTTTACCTGAGCTTATGTCCCAGTTCCCACATTTGCAAAATATGTAGTGTCGGGGAGTTATTCAATTCTAATTGATCACTCAGTAAATTATCCGAATTCTCGAATCTATTGATTTCTAAACATTCTAGAAGATTGACTTTCAACCTCTTCTCTTCTAAATTTAACACGTCGTATTCATGATTGAACTCATGCCCTCTGCTAAAAGGTGATTTGCAAATGTGGAATTGGTCTTTCTATTCACAAAACTACTTCTGTGCTCTTTAATTCTTTAGTAAAAGGTTCTCCCTGTTTGGCCACTATACAGTTCTGGAAACGAGTCACAAGTCAGCTTATATACTCCTGATCTATCTGACACCGAAGTTTTGTCTTTATCGTTTTCAATAAATTTGTTTAGACTATTATGCATTCCGTAAACTACGTTTATGAATTCTTTCTTCAAAAAACGGGCAACATTATTGGTGAACTTGCCTAATTGCCCATCTGTACCAGTAAAACAGACTAAGATATCATCTACGTATCTGTACCAGTACAAGAATCTATTAGTTAACTAATTATTATGGATTTCATACTCTATGTTATCCATGAAAATTTCAGCCAGCCAGGGCCTCAAAGGGTGCCCCATTATGAGTTTGTCCGCATGGGGCCAGGCTCGCCATCACGTTTGGCGCTTGCTGTATAGTATTTTGAGCAAAACACCTACATAAAAATCATTCAAATTAACTAAAAGAACAATTTGTTCAGGTCAGTCTCGACTTACCTGCAGTGTAGATTAATGTACTGACACCTATCAGAAAACAACTATTCCCCTGGCTAATACCACAAAGGGTGTTGGATTATATCCAACAGATGTCAAATTGTTCTTTAAATAAATTTGATTTATAGCCAGTTTTCAAATATGCCCACTGAATATATGTGAACGAAAATCATTGGCTACCTGAAGGAAATGACAAGGAATTTCTTTGAAAATTCAACACCTGTAATTTTGAATCAATCAAAATACGTTGTTTCGACAAATCACCATGGCAATGGAGGTATTTTAGTGGAAACTTTTTCTCGTGGGACACCCAACAGCGAATTATACCGGAAATTATTTGACACTCACAATAGCAGACCATTTTTGACAGATTGGTTTTTATTTGTTCACATACTATTTAGTTTTGTTACGTTTTAATCACAAAGCTAAGATGTTTTCTATACTCTTGAACACCTCCTCTCTTCTTATGACGAAAATGCAGGACTTTGAATGTTTTCAACTAAGTGTCTATGTCTAATAAAATATGTACAATATTTAGACACTAATTTATTCACCTTTAGCTCGCACAAGTTTCTCAACTTCTGAGAGTTATCGTTCATATGGGGGCGACAGCTGATTAACGGAAAAACATTTTTTTTTCATTCAGTATTTTCAATTTTGCGTAGTTTAGATGCAAATATTCATGGACAATTCGAAACATATTTTCTTTCTTCAAGTTGGAGGCACAATCCTCTATCAATGCGAGTAAATAAGTCATGGTACCATGATTGATCATTACATCAGACAATTTCACGAATATTTTGCATATAGTATGATTTTGAAATCGATTCATTTTATGAAGAAATAATTTTGTTGGTTTAACTGGCTGTGCGATATTCTTTATTGCAACAAAACACAAGTTTTTTTGATGTCAAAATACAATGGTCACAGCCAGGGCCGTAGCGAAAAGAAAAACCAAGGGGGGGGAATTCAAATTTTCCCAACCCCTCCAGCAAAATTTCCCAACTTTTGAAAAAATTAAAGTCGAGGGATTAGTTACTACTATAATATATTAATTTTTTTACTTAGCTATCCAAAGATTGGCTAAATGCTTATGCCCGTTAGGGTATGCACAAACAAAAATAAATTTTGGTAATTATAAAAATAATAATGGAAATTATTCTACTTTGGACCAAGGTCCATGGTTTTCCACCATATTCACCATATATAGGAATATTCAATACAAATGAAAGGAAACAACACTTAAATAATATCGAGCTTATTGTTTTCTACTATTATTTTGTCTCTTTACGGCCCGAAATTTCCTAATGTTTCCAAGTCGAATAAAGAGCGAAAAGTTGGGAATTTTGTAAAATTGTCCCTTTAACATTTGTGGACTGTTCAGGACTGTTCTCATACTTGGGAGAAATTAAACTTTTTTGAAGATTTCAAACAACTCAGAATTTCAAATTGGGATCTCCAAGTTATGCATGTTGGGAAATCCCAACCTTGTCCTGGTTCTTTCCCCTTTCTTATTACCTCTCCCTTTCTTTTCTCTCATTTTTATTTTTTTAATTTTTATTAATTTTTTTACAATTATTTTTTTCCCAACTCTTTCCCAAGTTGAAAAAGCAAGGGTGGAGGCTCCCCCCATCCCCCCCCATGGCGACGGCCCTGGTCACAGCCTTCTATGATTGATGCTTGCTGACGCTGGTTATGAATTCCATAGATTGAATTAGATTAGATTTTTCATTGGTCAAGTTATTACACCTTAGTGCTATGACAAGTCAATAATGTATAAAATAAATGTAAATTACAATTGAAATTACCGAAAAGGAGTAGGTAGTACATAAAAATTGTATATGATACAAGCACAAAATAAAGTAAATAAATATTTAAATGTAAAAATAAAGATACATAGAGACAGTACCTACATTGACTATAGTCACTCTGTAAAGCTGAAGTCATACGCATCATATTAAGCATTCTCTGAGAGATGTTTTCAGTTTCCGTTTAAAATGAGCGAGGGTTGCATTTTTCACTGATTGGGGCAGTGAGTTGTACAATGATATGTATGAGTTACATCTCATTGTTATTTCTTGTCTTTGGTTTGGTGCTCTAATGTTATCCTTGTTCCTAGTATCATACGACTGGTTGTTACCGTTTGTAGTAAACTTTTGTAAATTTTCTTGAATGTGTATTAAACTGCAGTATATTACACATGATGCAGAGTTAATATATTGAACTCAATAAACCAATTCTTGCAGCTCTCCATTTGACCTATTCCAGCTAAAGCTCTAATTGCTCTTTTTTGAATTTTAAATATCCTCGAGATATGAACAGATGTGCCCCAGTTTATCAATCCATAAATTAAGGAACTTCGAAACATTGCATGATAAGCGGAATGGGCAGCTTCATTACCGACTTTATTTTTTATCTGCCTGATTACATAGACCTTGCATGATAGATTTTTTGCTAGTTTGTCAATATGGGGTTTCCAAGTTAACTTTGAATCAATGGTTATACTAAGAAATTTCACATTATTTGAGAGATTATGGGACAGCGAGAACATAACTGTTTGTGTCTTGCTTTAATTCACACATAGGCTATTCGCATTAAAGCAGTCCGTAGCTTCTTGAATAACTCGCTTTTCTTATTCTGATGACTCTTCAATATTTGTCATTGTCATCGGCGAATAGCATTATAAATATTGTCATTGAATTTGGCAGGTCATTAATATAAATCAAGAAAAGTAGTGGCCCAAGCACACAACCTTGTGGAACACCATTCAGTATCGTTCGTAAGCTACTGAGTTCTTAATTATATGATACACATTGCTTTCTCTCATTTAGATATGATGCTAGCATAACCCACATTAATATGAACACAACAAAACACATTTTTTACCACTTGTAGTTACTTAAAACTAATGTAAAATTGAAGAATATACTATTTTCTATCTTGAAATGGTATTCCCCTGCAACTACAATGAGTAGAATTTACCAATTTGAAATCCTAAATAATTGCTGCCAAAGCTATGACGCGCTGTGAATGTTGTTACGCAGCTTCTCGAAAAACCGCTAAAATTATAATTTTCTACCACTTTCAGTAAGTTCAAGTAACTACCTATAAAAATATTATATTTTTTGTTCCTAAATGGCACTGTTGAGCTACTACAATCACTAGAAATCAACTATTTAGGTATAGGCTAAGAGTGAAGACAAACTGAATATTATTATGTAATTTGTTCCTGTAGGTATGTATCTATAAAACTACTTTTTTTTCATTTTCTACCACTTGTACTATCCCGAAGTAAAAAAAATCGTCTGCGATTCGGAAAATTTTCATAATATTCATGAGCTCGAAAAAACTTCAGAAAATAATTTGACCTCTAGTGGTATTACTAGTGAGAATTGAAATTAGACAAAGTTAATCCTCTTACGCTCAAGGAATTTCTTTGATAATTGCATAGAATTAAAATGAGACGAAGTTAATCACCTTAAGCTTTCGAAAGTTCATGACAAAACCTTTTAATGAAGCCGGAGTTCATCCCAAAGGGCTGATCTGCTTGCACATAAGACAATCCGTCCGACCTACCATAAAGAATGTTAATTCGCAATACCTGGTAGCAAATTCGCAACGTATAAGGCACAATTAAAATTCCAACGTCTAGCAAGGTTTTGGAGATACATAAAATTAAATTTTGTATCACGATTTTGTTTACAGGTGGTTTCCTCGCATGGGACCGAAGGATTCCCAAGATATGTTTGCAGAAAAACAGCGGAATTACCTTTCTCGATCACGTTACGTAACATTAATATTCCATCTGCATCTGCGGATATATAGAGGTATTTTGAATGTTATTCCTTTCACCTTGAGCAATATGCGCCCGAGAATAAAAATTCACTGACACCTGCTTGCTATAGTGTCAAGAAAACTGTTGGAGTTTTAATAGGAATCCCCGGCTTGATTTGAGGTGAAAAAAAAGGGGCTTCCTTTTTTTCGCCTACCTGATAGGTCAATAAAATGAGTAAAAAATGTTCAAGTTGAACGATTTTATTGAAAAAAAACGTAATATTGACGTAGATAATGTACTTGATAAAAAAAATTCGGAAGGTCCTAGTTAGCAGTCATCACATCACTCTCCTCAGGAGCTATATAGCACCTTCCGAATTAATTTTTAGTTTTTAGTACACTATCTACATCATTATTATCTTTTTTTTTAATAAAACCGTTTAACATAATTTTTGTATAATTTCATTTTCATGTTTTCGGTATCTGATTTTGTTACTCAATTTTCCTCATTCTGTTCAGTTCATTTAGTGCCACAGTATTACAATGTTTATTTCCAGATGATTTGTTGCAATCTACCTTCCAAAGACTTTACTCGACTTAGGACCACGTATGCTTGCCCTTCTTCAAACAATTTTGAGCCTAAATACACAACTGCGTGGTCTTCAGTGTTGCTTGCATTTTGTGGACAAGGAAAACTTATGACAAAATTGAGTGTAACATCCTTCTTTCAGCCGTCCCATAATTGAACTTTGCTGGAAACCGTAAGGTTTTAGGGTGGATAAGGTGTACGCCGTCTCTTCCAAAGCTGATCTGAAATAACGATACATCAGTAATCAGCCATTTTGTAACTGCGTCCATCTTGAATTTGCATCTTTTTCAAAGTGTACTATAATGGGGAATGTTCCTCAATTTGGGTTATTACAGCAAATACAAGTTTGAACAAAATAAAGTTGAGTTTAATTCATGAGTTTTTCAAATTCACTTCGAAAAGTATTCAAATTGATGTTTTAAATGTTGGGTTTTAATTTTCAAAGGAATTTGTTTCTAATTCACATATTGGCAACAGCGCCTATATCAAGTTGAAATAATTTATACGTACCTAGATATTCTACTTTAAAAAAAAGGAAAATTATCTTTATGAATCAACAATTAAGGCAAAATTTAAATTATATTTCAATATCACCTCCACAAGCCACATGAACAACAGTTGTTTTGTTATTAATTCATATAGAGGAAGATAGGTTGGGGGCACAAAATGTCATATGTCACAGAATGTCTCGAATCTCGGAACATAAGTAAACAGAACAGCACGCCTCTGAAATATGTCATGTTTGTTTGTCTCATACAGGTTACAGATTCATTGTCCTTTATTAGTTATAATCGATGTTGCCAAACGGTGAAATAGAAACGAATCCCTTTAAATGTTGAATGCATTATTTCATTCCTCTTTTTCAAGTATTTAAATAATTTTTTAAAGAAATGATAAGTTTAAAATGCGTTGTTTTAGAGCTCTTTCATGAAAACTACTTGATTTTCGTCAGGAGGAACATTCCCCATTCCACTAGTCATACTTTGTCATTTGCTAGGTACTCATCTGAACTGGTGGTACATCTGTAATCCTCCATTTTGTAGCTGCGGCCATATTGGATTTACATCGTATTGTTATCAGAACTATAGGTATACCAAATATCAGATTAATCTGTCAACAGGAAGCAGGTCAAACTCCAATCAGTAAATTTGACCAAAACAAATATGGCAAGCTAAATAAAACCGTTAAAAAATACAGGCAATGAAGAAATATCAAATATTCCACTCAAATCCATCGCCTCATTGAACTTATCGCGTACATCCAGGGCTGGATTTAGGAAGGGGCGGGCGTGGATATTGCCTCGGGCTCCCCACAGGTGAGGGGCTCCCATAATAAATATGAAAAAATTATTCAAATTGTAACAGGTCAGCAAATTTTACGTTTTTCCCACAAACATTTTTTTTGCATGTTTACTAATAATACTTGCACAAATATAATAATATTGTTATAATATATCAGAAAACCCTGTTATTAATTAGTAAAATCAAATGGTCAAATTATTACAAGTGTTAGGAATCACACGTTAAAAGGTAAGACCTCGTTAGTCCTTAGCTCGCACAAGTTTCTCAACTTCTGAGAGTTGTCGTTCGTATGGGGGCGGCAGCTGATTAACGGAAAAACAGATTCTAAACAGATTTTGAACAGATTTTTTTTTATCGATCCGGATTTTTCAGCTACGTTTATATGTGAAGAAATCAGATATGCAAGTGAAGTAGCTTTCTCTGAGAAAAAAGTAAATCGAAGACATAGAAAAATTAATTGGTTTGACGATGATACCTTTTGAAGAAACTACACGGGTGCAATACCGATACTAAATATAAATTCACCTACTGAAAATTCAAGGGCATAGAGAAACAGTGATGAAATGATGATGTTGTTTCATGGACGAGCATTTTTCCGCGAGTTGGAATATTCAACGAACCTACATACAAAATTTCAGCCTCCAAAAATACAGGGTGTAACTAAATAAATGTAAAACATTTAAAGAGGTGATTCCTCATCGAAGAAAAGATAGAATCTTTCATATAAAGAAATTTCATTGGAGCATCCCTTGTTAAGAAACAGCCCCTTAAAGGGGATACATAAAATTTGTATAACAATTTCTTTCACAAGCACTAAAAAAGTTACAATATTGAAATTAACCTGATGTTTTGTACTACCAAAAAGACATTTAGCCAGAAATTTATTTGGTTTACCCCATGGTTGTAAGGGGTGGAGAACGCAACCCCTAAAATTTATTTCCAATGTAACTTTTTGTCTTATTATTTGTTAACCATTTAAAAATTCATTTCCGATAGCCTGTTTCATTCTAAACCAAAAATGTCTCTTGGGTTTTTTTCCCAAAATAAACCAGTTCGCAGCAAAAAATTATTTTATGAACAACTACAGAGATTGTGAAGCAGAACTGCATTAAGGCTTCTTTTTGAAGCATTCATGAAAAGACGTCACTGAGGTGGGGGTCATATGAGATATTAAATGTATCTGTCAAACCTTCAATATTGGTACAATTAACCAACTCGTCCTCTTGGGCAAAGTAGGGCAAAGGACTTTCATTATTTAGAAAGTAATAATAGTTATGGCCTGTATACATTCCAAAACAGTAATACAGTGAAACAGTGTACCTATTTTTTGGTGTTGGGATAAAACTCCAGTAATATTTTTTTAATTTTATCATATATCTGAGAATAAATCAGAATTCAACTTTCAATTTCCATTGTGAACCGTTTAGATACGACTTTTTCAGTTCGCTAGTAACAGCCTCATTAAAAAACTACTTTCCGATAGTGATACCATGATATTCAGCGAAACAATACTGGATCGTTAATAGTTGTTGTGCTACTTGAACGTTGGTTCACTAGCCCTGATATCACCCAATTAGTAATAACGCTACGAAATATCTAAACTCTTCTTGACCGAGAAGGAGACAGTTCAATGGAAATCCATTTGCGTGCTTCAAATATAATCAGGCCAGAAAAGGAAGATTACGTATCATGTAAATGTCATACCAATTGCCTTTGACATCATCAATCCATTCATATTCCTAACGTACTGATTGATTGTTTGTTTACAGTTTTCCTGATACCGCAGCGGTACATACTGGGCATAATGGGTTTTTTGGCAGTTGTGAACGCATACACGATGAGGGTGTCTTTGTCGATAGCCATCACGGAAATGGTGGCTCCTCATGATTCCAAGGAAATCATCGATCCTGATTCATGCCCAGTACCTGGTCAGATGAACTCCACTGCCTCTGTAACGGTAGGGTTTGTTAATAGCAAATAATTAACGTGGGGTGAATGACAGATAGATGTGTTTGTTTTCCTGTGAAAAACAATAAAATGTTTTCTGTGATAACAGATGAGTAAATATGAAATGAATGAGAAGTTTAATAAAGCAGTCTACGTTTATACAAAATATTTATTGTCACTCAATTGTAAAAAAAACTTCTTGATGGTATAATGAACCAAAGTATGAAAGATAGCAACATTGGGAACAATCATAAACTATTCAATAATAATAATCGTCGTCCAATCGCTTTCCGAATCGGAAGGACGAAATACCGGACTTGCGGTTCGGAAGATTGAACGGCGTGTACACAAGATGGAGGCTAAGATCACGTCGGCAAGACAACACCCGTCTCGTATCCAATGTGTGATGGATTACAGGGCGGCCAATAGGCTTTTCACTGCCAGCACTGCCTTGATAGCATACGAATGCTATTGGCTGCTAAGAAGTCACTAGTGAGGCGAGCGAGAAGTGTCGCGGATAACCTTAGGTTCTGCAACCAACCTTCTCGCTTATTCCAAGAGCCTCCACGTGTTGTGGATAATCGGCCGACTGCTGATCAGGTGGAATCCTTCTGGAAGGATATCCATGAACACCCGCAACCACTCAACTTAGACACTCCAGCCCTAGCGCAGTTCGAAGCTTTCAACATAGAGCTCAGCCTGAGCTCAATGAACTGCGCAACCCGATAACTCCGGATGACGTTCGAAGGGCCCTTGTTGGTTCCAAGAACTTTGCTGCTCCAGGCCCAGATGGGCTGAACACTTATTGGTGGAAAAAACTACCAAGTACCCACCGCCATCTGGCCAGAGTTTTCAACTCATGGCTAGATGGAGAGCCGCCGATTCCGCATTGGTTTATCGAGGGGCGGACCGTTCTTATCCCCAAAAGCGGAGATTTGTCGATTCCTAAGAATTACAGACCGATAACATGCTTGAATTCGTGTTACAAGTTGTTTACAAGCATCTTATACACACGAATACTCACCATAGTTGACCGAGTGTTCGAACAGATATATGAGCAGAGAGGGTCGAAGAGAGGAGTCGCTGGATGTAAAAAGAACCTGCTCATCGATAGATGTGTAACGCAGGACTCGATACAATATAAGCGTAACCTCTCTGTGGCCTGAATCGATTACCATAAGGCATTTGATACAATTTTGCATGAGCTCATCTTGCATTTGCTCAGATGCCTTGCGGTACCCGACAACATGTGAGATGCATTGAACAACTGATACCACTTTGGCGAACTCGCTTCACCATAACATCTGGTCAAGCAAGAATCCAAACAGAGTGGGTCACTTTCAGAAGGGGTGTATTTCAGGGTGATTCCCTCAGTCCCCTACTATTCTGCATCTCACTATTGCCATTATCCGTTGCGCTCAGAAACACTCGAGGGTATAACTGTGGCACCCCCGGAAATTGGAGAAACAAGTCACCCATTTGTTTTATATGGATGATCTAAAACTTTATGCCTCTGGAGAGAAGGATCTCCATCAGTCCTTGAGGGTGGTGGAAGAGTACACGCATGCTATCGGTATGAAATTCGGGATAGACAAATATGCAACGGTCCATCTCAAAAGAGTACGATGCGGGGACTACGGAGAGGATATGCAGCTCATAGATGGAAGCATCCTACACCATCTGGATGCCGGAGAGACGTATACTTACCTCGGGGTGGAACAACGCCACTCACAAGAGGTAACAACAGTGAAAAACTCTCTCCGCGGCATGTATCAACACAAACTTCGACAGATCTGGTCATCGGAACTGTCGGGGAAGAACAAAGTTGCTGCAACAAATATGCTTGCCGTTCCAATCTTACTCTACTCGTTTGGAGTAGTGAAGTGGACTCGGGAGGAGCTGTATCAACTCGACGTAAAGACCCGAAAAAATGATGCATCTCTATAGGAGTTTGCATCCCAAATCGTGCGTTCCACGGTTGTACTTCCCCTGAAAACAGGGAGGCCGTAGACTTTTGAGTTTGGAGTGTCTACATGACATAATGGTACTGGATACAGCCTGTAAAGTCATCAGGAGTTCGGATCCCCTTCTCTGCATGGTCCGTGTCAAGATGGTTGTTCTGATTATTGGAGTCCTTGGTGGAATGATGTCCTCTCTACTCTCGAATCTTAAAATCATACCGGCTTGCCGCACTAAGGCAGAAATCTTAGCCGCACAGATGCAGAAGGCTGCCACTCTTGGCTCACTGCGCTTGCTCAGGGCTCATAATTCTCGGATCCAATGATCACTTACCCCACGGTGTGGGGAGTGGTCATTGGTTGATAATGCTGGCGCGCCCTCCCGAATGTATCGGGGCTTCGGGGGATAGGGCCTGACTAGCGCACACTATGGTGAAAAAAAATAATAATAATAATTGGGCTTTATTCATTGGCATACATTGTTTATAAAGAAGAAGTAAATACAAAAATCAATGAAAGGGCGAAGTTCAACCGAGGCTGTTTTAGAACTTAACCTGGGGGATTGCATATTTTATATAGATATATAAAAATAATTACCTAGTATACATTGGTAAGTGAGTAGTTCATGAATCTTTGAAAGATTAAGAAAAAACAAAAGTTATAAATTCCAAAGTAAATATTGAAAATCTATTTAGCTTAAATAAGGTAAAATATAGCAAGACATACACGAAGGTGAGACAAAGGGAAAATCATATGAGCAAGGCATAACAGGAATATATTATCTATCCAGAAGACTTCAGATATGTTTTCAACTTTTTCTTGAAATTATATATGGATTAGTGTCTAAATTCACTGAGCAGAGCATTATATTGTTTGATAGAGTTATCATAGAGTTTGATAGAGTCATAAAACTACGACAAAAGCAGGCTGTCGAATGTTTTGCAATAATAAAAGTGTGACGGTTTCGTGTCCTCGAATTATTCTGTGATTGAAAGTTTTATATCTTTCAAAAATATGATGTGGCTTTTTGTAAATGAGGAATTTATGTGTATTGACGAGTAGGTGGAGCTGCCAGGTTTTAGCAATCGGTAACCAACCTGACTCCTCGAACTTGGAGGATATATGGTCGAATTTTCATTCAACACATGCTCTGAAGATTCCCGGATCTAAGAAAGAATACGAGTTTTTTTTTGTTCAAAATTAGTTTCATTCATTGTCTATCAAGAGCCACCCACTGAGTCCAGCCCGCTCTAACATTTCGACACCACTTTTGTAGAACGATTTATCTTTTGTCTCATCCATTGTTTCTTAATTAAGTCTTCAATCTTCAAATCACTCTGCTTTACAGATAGAGATAAGCAGTTATAACAATATTTTGACATAGAATGCAAATTGGGAAATTTCATTTTGTGTTTGGTTTCTGTACGTGGAATTTCAACGTTTTCGTTTATTGAAGCAAGTAAATCTATTTCCACGACGGTGGGCAGAATTAAATCAACATATTCTAAAGCCATAAGCCAACCTCAGGAAATTGAAGTTATTAACGTTTTCTGTTCGTAAAATGATATATTTCCTATTATCATTTTTCAATGTCACTCTCATGAAAAGTTGCATGATGCATTAGTAGAAATAAAAAATGCTTCAACTCGTATAGGATTCAAATTCAATAAAGGGCATGGGTGAAGTTTGACGAAAAACTTGCACTAAATCAGTGGGCCAAATTTGCCATGGTTGTACTCTATGCTGGACAATCTTTCATATTTTTCCAAACGATTTTTTTTTTTTGTAGAACAAAGATATTCTCTACGACTGGGACGAAACTACCCAAGGACTGATTTTGAGTTCCTTCTTCTGGGTTACGTAATAACTCATCTTCCTGGAGGAATATTGGCAGAGAAGTTCGGAGGAAAATACTCTTTGGGGTTGGGAATTTTATCGACTGCCATCTTCACACTTATCACGCCTTGGGTGATTTTTGCAACGAATGGAAATTGGAAAATCCTTGTGGCTTTGAGAGTTATCGAAGGATTGGGAGAGGTGAGTAAGACACGTACAAATCATAGAAATAGGTATTTTGGGACACTCATAGTTTTTGGAATATAGTAAGAGGGCACGTCTGAAGAATGGCTGTAAATCGAATTATCTGAAAGACGATTCGTTGAAAATCGAATTCCTTTCAGAGTAGCATTCCTCGAGCTAGGCTGAAACAAACGACAAACAACATATTTGTCATCGTCCCGTCTGCCCGTGAACAAGGTAACCATCCGCATATCCAAATGGTCCAATTCCTCGTATAAGGAAAAAATTCGCATACAGTAAGGGGGCATACTTGAAGACTGGCTGTATATCTTAGTATCTAAAAGAACAATTCTTTCAGGCTGGTCTCAACTCACTTACACTGCAGGTTAATGCGGTTGATTACCTCGTTCACGGGTAGATGGAGCGATGACAAATATTTTAATTGACATTCGTTTCAGTCTTGTTCGAGGAATGATACTCTGAAAAGAATCCGATTTTTAAATATGGGAAATCATCGACTCCATGTTGATGATGGACACTACCTTGCACTGACGAGTGGCCGAATAATCTGAAACCGGTCTGGAAATGTGTCCGTTCCAATTATTGAAAATCGATTCCGGCAGTATCGCCAACAGTATATGCAGGAATTCTGTGACGAATTCACACCTGCCACCTGCCGGATATAATCCAACGCCCTTCGTGGTATCAGCCAGGAGAGTAGTTGTATTCTGATAGGTGTCAGTACATTAACCTACAGGTGAGTTGAGGCTGGACTGAACGAATTGTTCTAGTGGATAATTTGATTTTTATTTTTAAAATAACTTCAGTGCATTACTTGGTGCCAGGTTGTTGGTGCATTATTCGTGCCTAAAGGCATACGAATGAATTCAGAATATTCAAAATAGAGATTTATTTTTATTGAAAATATCACATTCAAATTAACTAGAGTTTCATCCAAAACTAATTTGCAAAAAATGACCCCTGACAATTCACTTTTTCTTTCAGGGAACAACATATCCAGCTCTCAATGCTCTTCTAGCTAAATGGGTTCCAATTGGAGAACGTGCCAAAATTGGGTCTTTAGTTTATGCTGGCAGTCAAATAGGTGAGAACTTTCAGAAATAGAATGTTTCCAACGATACAACTACTATATTATTGTGCTTCATATGACATACTCTACCACCACTTATAGTTTTATTCAAAAACATTGTTATTGTTTTTCTGCAGGTACCATTGTTAGTAACAGTATCAGCGGATGGCTTATCAACGCAACCAATGAATGGGCATCAGTATTCTACGTTTTTGGAGCAGGTGGAATCATCTGGTTTATAGTTTGGGTTCTCATCTGCTACTCAGATCCTGAAACACACCCTTTTATCAGTGACGAAGAGAAAATGTACTTAAAAAAGGAACTAGGTATGTGCACCTTACACTGTTAACTTCTCTTCTCCCACAAAACGTGTTTGACAGAATTTTCCGCTCTAGACACATCAAATGAGAAGAGGGAAATCCCTTGGGGAGCCATATTCACGTCAGCCCCCCTTTGGGCCCTGGTGATGGCCCAAATCGGCCACGACTGGGGGTTCTTCACAATGGTGACAGATCTACCGAAATACATGAGCGACGTATTGAAGTTCAAGGTCAAAGAGAACGGGATGTGGTCTTCCTTGCCGTACGCTGTCATGTGGTTGGTCTCCATCGGATCTGGATGGCTATGCGATTGGCTGGTATCTAGCGGATATATGGGAATTACCTTTGCTAGGAAGTTCTTCACATCAGTAGGTCAGTATTGCCAAACCTGTTTGACTCAAGGATCCATTCTTGAGCCGCTTATAACTTCCCTGAATCGCGTTAGTGAACTTGCTTTTTTTCAGCTTCGATTGGTCCTGCGATATTCATTATGGTGGCGTCCTACTCCGGATGCGACAAGTATCTTACAGTTGCTATGTTTACGATTGCTATGGGATTCATGGGAACTTTCTATTGCGGAATGAAGGTGAATGCTCTCGATTTGTCACCGAACTTTGCGGGAACGCTCATGGCTATTGTAAATGGAATTGGAGCCATCACTGGAATTTTTACTCCGTATTTAGCTGGGGCGTTAACAGAAAATGTAAGTTACACAGTATTGGTTCTCGAAAAGGGTTGTTGAAGCAATTGAATTAATCTGAAATCTGGCACTGTTTTCATTCCATAACTATAGGATCTTCCAACAGGGACTTCCGAACTTTGACAATTGATAATGGCCATCTTGTTGAAACTATATCTGTCAATTAGTTGTCATTTATTCAGTATGTTGTGCCAAATCACCATAAACGGATATAGCATTCAACAACACGTAAAAATAATAGAATTGTTTTATCAAATGATGTGTTCTGTTTGGGCAAGGTACTGTGTCCTTCGCCCATTTTACGGTCGTCATAATTGAGAGGATTATTCTCAATGTGAGTCTGCTGGTTCAGTATACGATCGACCAACACTCATACGTCGATGAAGCGCAAGATATGTGGAAAACATCACCGCTGTCTGAGAGTGTACAGGAGAATTTGAAGCAGCCGATTTCGCGTCGCTCACAAGAACTCGGCCTTTCGCAGGCCACAACCTGGAACTGACCCAGGAACTGAAGGTAAACAACCATAAACAACGACGTGTGTTCGTTGAGTGAGCTCTGGAGCAGTTGGTAACTGGATGAATTATCGAATTTGGGATGATACCAATCCACATGAGATCCAAAAGAGTCCAACGCATCCCAAAAAGTCACTCTTTGGTGTGGATTTTGGGCTGGCGACGTCACCGTTCCATATTTATTCGAGAACGGCGTTGGTCAGGATATCACTGTCAACTTCGAGCACTATAGGTCGATGATTACCAACTTCTTTTGGATCGAATTGGATGATCTGGACCCCAACGACATATGGTTTCACAGGGCGGCGCTACGTGCCACATTGGATATTCTTCATGAGTGATTTGCGAGCATGGTCATCTCATCGTTAGACTTTTTTTTGTGGGGTTTTCTTAAGTCGCAGATGTATGCGAATAAGCCACAAACGACAGCGGTTCTCAAATCCAACCTAATCCATGCCATCGATCAAATTCAGCCTGATTTATACGCCGGAGTCACGGAAAATTGGACGTTTCTGATGCGCTCTACCAAGAGAAGCCGAGGCAGACATTTGAACGATGTTATATTCCACACACAATAGGTTTTTCAAACGAATGAAAAATTTCGATGATATCTCACACTCACTTTGTTTTATTTAAACTTAAAGATAGGGAGCGCATAATGGAAGACCCTATACTATAATATCAAGAGTTTTTCAAATTATTACTGAAAGACATTCAAAAAGTACAGATTTTCATGGCGTGAGATAACTGTGTCGAAGCCATTTTCCAAGTTTGTGGATCATGTTCCCTAGGTTTTTATGTGTGACTTTTCATCCACGGCTGCGGTTGACATCGTCAAAGATGATGAAGTAACAGACAAAGTTCTCTAGTGGTTATCGATTCCGTTGGCTGAATTTATATTAATTATCTTTTAGTTTTGGTTGAAACTGTTTTTATGTTATCGAATTTTCATCTTCACTCTATATGGTCTTCAATGATAGCTTTTAATTCCATCAAGCACTTGTGGACTGAAAAGGTTGCCCATTACTTACTTTTACTTATTTTTATAAATATACCGATGATGAACAATGAGAGAGCAGGATGGTTATGTCTGTCACGGATACTTCACTAATTACCTTTATGGTGTCTTTGACCGGAACCATCATACACAAGAACACCACGTCGAAGCTCACTAGAACATCTCCTGGGCCTAACCTCATATCACTCATCCTTTCATTTAAGTGTCCTTAGTCTTCAATAAATGACTGTTTTTTTTTCATGAACAGCTGCAGTATAGTGTGTAGGATATAGAGACGTAGCGGAGAGTCAATAATTACTTATAGTGCAATTTCCGACGGCTTTACAGAAAACGGCCCAAGCGAAGCTCTCTGGCTTACATATACAGGCTTGTTTGACCATCAGTGCCGCCATCAGTACCACACCGTCAGCAGCCATGGAGATCCTTCTAAATTTACCTCCTCTCCACATTTTATTCTGAAGAGAGAGGCTAGATTGACTGCATATAGACTTGTGCACGTTGCCAATTGCACAAATCAATTTAATGCAGAGTGCAACAGACTGTTGGTTGACATTGGGAAGTCACAGCGTTCTGGAAATGACCTCTGACTTCATGCCTCCAACTATCAACTACGAACTGCCTTATAAAGTACTGTTACCGAGTAGAGAGTACTGGATCCTCCAGGAGAAGGAAATATTAAGAGCAGATAATTGTTGGTTTACAGATGGATCAAAAACACCTTCCGGTTCAGTCGCAGACTCAGGATAGAGATATCAACCTCATAGACAAGTCAATAAAAATATTCTCGGACAGTCAAGCGGCGTTGAAAGGTCTTGGTTTCTACCGAGCAACCTCTAAATTGGTAGCAAATTGCCAAAAAGACTCTCCTCATTAGGAAGACCTAACAGGCCTTCTTACGGGTGACCATCATATGCAGAGACTCGGACTGTCGCAAGACATCGTGTGTCGCCTCTGTTTGGAAAATGATGAAATGGCAGAGCACAATCTTTCTGCTTGCCCCGCTGGGGACCTAATCAGGTTTTTAGAGTTCGGCAGAGCTGTACTATTATCATCTGACCTAAAAGACCACTCACCATAGAAACTAATCGGCTTCGTCAAGAAGCTGGGTTTATTTGGGGTTGCTGTGGAAGGTCGAATAGACCAACTCACTTTGGACCTAATCGAACCTAACCTACGGACAGCATCCCAGTAGTCGGATCCCGAGTGAGTTTATTGTTTTTCTAGCAAGGTGGAAATTTTCCCTCTTCATTTCCGGGTGTTCATCACGCCAGTAGTGTTTCTTTTGTCACCAGATAATACTAATTTCTCCTTGACATTATTTAAATTCTTCAGTGCCTTTCATTTCCTCCGTGTTGAGTTCGCTTAGGGCAGTTTTACATGCACTGAGATCCTTAACGTTGCAATGCAATTTCTCAGTAATGCCATTGAACGTAGAACGAATCCCCAATTCAACAAATCTGGAAAACAGTCATCTCTCCACTCAAATAATATCTTCAGTTACCAGATCAAATATACTAACCCTCTCTTTTCTTTTCAGCATACGCTGAAGGAGTGGAGGACGGTCTTCTGGATATCATTCGCTGTCTTTAACGTCACCAACTTGGTTTACTGCTTCTTCGGAAGCGGGGAAGAACAAAAGTGGAACAATTCAGCGAAAGACCATGAAATGCAAGCAAGGTACGGCAGCGTAAGCAGCAAAAGTAAAGATCAAAGTAACGGCACATCCAGAGGAGACAAACCAAGGAACAAAACTGGAGAGACTCAGGAGAATCCAGTTTGATGTTCCAGAACCAGTGGGTTGAAGTTCCTTCCACAGGGTGTTAGCGTTAAGTTGTGAAGTGAGTTTCTGATGAGAACGAAGAATATATATTGTTTTGATTCTTCTTTTACTTAGATCTTCTGAGGAAAGATCTGATAGGGAAGTAAAGTGATAATTTCTTGGTTCAAGGAAGATTCGTTATGTATATATTATGATATTTTAGATGGAATTTATACTTGTTATTGAAATTATCAAATTGACACGTTATGCTGACACGAGAAGTTCCTCTTTTCTATAGACGATGTTACATCAGACATTAGTTTTACAATATGAATGTGATTTGGACGACTTGAAATACACCAAGACAGAAATAATCATTAAAATATAATTGACGTGAAACAAATTTTTGTATAGGAAATATAAATGTGATACCTACAGGGTCCAAAAATTTAAGAGACTCCAGATTTCCCAAAAATAATTCAGTATTATTGTGATGCTTTTTCATGTCGGTATATTTTGAAAATGAAACAAAAATCAATCTATATTTAAGATTTAATGATAATTGAATATGATTTTCCACTTATTTTTGAATCACTTCTACCCTTGTAGAGGCCTTTCCTAGCCTATCAAAAATATTGAAATCTCTTTCAATTTTCTCGGCAGAGCATAAAATTCTGCTGAAGTTACAATTATCATGATCGTTTATTTTATAATCGAATACGTTTAAATTATTCACTGTTTTGATACATTATGAAAATCTTACAATAAGTATGAGTATCATACTTTAGGAATACGATATGATATGATGAAATTGTTTTATGATTTAACTCAATTACGACAATAAAGTACTTTATGATGATGTATATTCCGATTAGAATATGTATATATGATTAGAGTAGTGAGTAGGTAAATAAAATTATCAACATTTTTATTTTTAATGGAAAAAATAATTGTGACTTGATTCATTTGTCGAATTATACCTGGAGAAATTTAAATACTGCATTAAGACAAAGATAAATAATGTCAGGAAAAGTCTATAACTTATGTATTTACCTGGACATAATCCTTAGTGAGATATTGCTAGGGTCTAATTTGAAATTCAATGAAATGAGAGGATTTTGTGATATTAGTGTACAATTGATAGAAACTTAAACTAGGATTGTAAATATACAAGGTGTTTCATAACGGAACACCATAAATGAAACAGAATTAACGTTTTTGTATGTTCAATAGTGTAACTGAAAAAAAATCCTATATTTTTCACAATGTTCCAGTGTTTTAGAAATAACTATTTTACAAATAGTGCCAGTTCATATTTTTGAGTATTGTTTGTACATAGATTTATTTATTTATGTAACTAACTCCGATTGTCATGTTCCAAATAAAACACCTCAACAATGGCTTTGTTATTTTATTTCAATTGTTATATAACAACATGGAAATTTAAATAATGCCTTGGTAATTGTTCACATGTTCATGTGACGTTATACAATTTTACACCGCAAATATACGAAATTTTATGTTGGAATAATTCAACTAAAAATATTTACACAAAAAAAATCACAATTATTTTCAATACAATAATGCACCTGAAGAAACTAGAAAGAAGCAAATTTCTCAATTGCTTTCCGATTTTTATGTAACAACCTCAAAGTAAAAAAGTTCGATGAAGTTTATAAAATCTGAAAGTGATTATGAGCACCTAAAATGAAATTAGTACTCTCAAAGTTAGTACTCTCAAAGTTCTTCTGTAATGTTATTCTTTGATGAACGGAGGAAATGATGAAGAAAATTGTTCAAGCTAGAAATTACTCAAAGACGGTTTTTGAAAATACATCTGCAAACGTGGTTTTTTTTGAAATCTTAAATGTGTAATAGAGGCTAAGGCTCATGTATAGAATGTAATATTTGAAGTCTGAATAGAATTATTTGTAAAATCAAAAAATGTAATAGTACCTACATGAAATTTTCTATTCAAAATATATATGTTGACATTGTCTCAATGTTCCTTGGGAAATGTTATTTTTTGAATTCATAGGGTTTTCCCTGAAATAAATCAAATATGTGAGGAGAGACAGAAATGTTGTGAATATTCAATAATATTCGGCATGTAATAATGTAGATCAATGACTTTTACGCTCTGTATATGATGCAATATGTAAAAAAGAATAACTATATCAAATATGGAGATACATTTATTTTACTCAAAGCCGATAGAAATTTAATTTTGTAATTCAAAATAATTCTTCAAGGAATTCGGAGAATATATATTTGAGTTCTAGAGATATTCAAGTATTTGAGAAAACACTGTTTTATCAAACACATCAAACTACAAAGATTTATCAATCTCGTTATTAGAAGAAAAAATGATCATATCTTTTTAGGATTTTTCAAAAATATAGTCATCTAATATCTCATTAACAATCACGTTCTGAAGCGTCCTGACACGCTCACTGATCTAGTTGTTACTTTTGATTCATCCCTCTCTTCAAATAAACATATTGACACTACTCTAACAGCAGCTTATCGCATGTATGGATTCTTAGTTAGAAATGCAAAAGACTTCGAAAAAGCTTCAACATTGAAATTACTTTATTCCACTTTTGTTCGATCTAGGCTGGAATATGCATCTGTCGTGTGGAGTCCCTACTATCAGGTTCATATAAATCAACTAGAAGCCCTACAGAGGCGCTTCCTACTGAAGAAATGCCCTAATTGCTTGTAACTCACAATTTTTGTAGTCTCAAGGTAAGGCGTAAATATATTATTCTTTTTTTTTTCCATTCAAAGTCATAGACAATATCATCACCTGCTCTCAACTGTTACATATGTTGAATTTTTGGGTTCCTAGACGGTCATCTAGGAATAGTGTCACATTTTATCTCAACACTCCGCGTACAAATATAATGAAAAAATCTCCAAGTTATACAATGTGCGATACCTCTAATTCTGTTAGTCATGTCCTATATATATTCAACTGCCAGATTATACAAATCAAAAGACATTTCTTAGCTAACTGACAGTTCTGTTTTTATTTTAATTTTTTCAATATAGATTCACAAATTATATTATGTAAGTACATATTTGTAAATGCCACTGTTACTCCCTATTCTGTAATTGGGTTCATCCTGTAGAATAGTGTATGGAATAAATAAATAAATATCTATCTCATACGTTTATTTTTTTCACATTTTCAATCATACAAAATATGTACATCCACGAATTGATACCCCTGTTATATTTTACATTCATATATTCATTCAATAAACTCTTTATTGTGAGATTTGCACTCAACAGTTTTACAAAAACGCAACACGTGTTTCGCTATGTAAGAGCTTCTTCAGGGATGTCTACAGTATCGCCAAATTCTATCACATATTCATATCTTACTGAATTAGGTTTTCATATGATTGATCCTTTTTTAAGGACAGAACCCAAGCACTACAGGAATCACCTCTAGATTCTCATTAAAATATGCAAACTCCTGCTGCCGGTGAAGATGCGCATCTGCACATTCGAAAACGCCAATAAACCTATCTATCTATGTATCTACCTAGATAGTGATAGTAAAAAAAACTGAAAATATTTTCAAAAAGTACGTCATTATCACTTACTTTTTGTTCAATTGAAGTCGACACCCTGTATATACCTCGGAGTTTTTTACATAATGAATATTTAGTTCAACTATCTGCTAGTTTGTGTAATGAAGCTTCTATCATTAGTTCAATATCTCAGAACTCGTATCACTAACTGTTTAGTCAACCAAAAATATAGATACAATTAAAAAAATTGATAGTGACTAATGAGTTCATATGACGAAAAAAGGTAGCTCAGCGCCAGAATTAGCATAAAACTGATCATAATTGTATTTTTTTAACAAATTCTTGATGAATTTCCATCTTGTCATGGCCTTTCATTTTGTGATGAGAAGCAGGGCCGGATTTGGAAGTCTGGGAGCCCTGGGACAACGACTGATTGGACCCTAATCAATAATCATTTCCTAAATAAAAGAAATATGTTTTCTCTGTCAAGTATTTCAAAAATTATTGCTAGCAATTAAAATTATTTCAACAATGAATGTAGTGATTTGTTAAAATCAAATAAAATTCATTAAAAACTAAATTACTGCGTTAACGAATGGAACTTTGCGAGCTTTATTATGGAGGCGTCTCTCCTGTAGAGACCCCGGGGCAGTAGCGGCGCCTGCCCTCCCCTAAATCCGACCCGATCTGAAATATCTCAAAACAGTTGAGAAAAACAAAAATAGTGATTCCAAAAACAAGCACCTTTCCCAATCACCAAAACAACGCGCGTTTCACCAACCAAGTTGAGATCTTCAGGAGATGAAGAAAACTTCAACATCAGTAAGATTCAAAGAACACTTCATTGTCAGATTTCAACTACACAGTTTTACAAAAACGCAACACGTGTTTCGCTTCACAATAGCTATTGTAACACGTTGTTGCGTTTTCTCAAAACTGTGTTGTGAAAAAAACTGTACAATGAAAATCACTCAGTATAGCAGAACACGTGTTGCGTATTTGTGACCTTATTGCCCTTTTTGTAAAACAATGAAGTGAAAAGAAAAACTATACTATGGAAATCACGTAGTATAGCGAAAACACGTGTTGCGTTCTTGTGAAACTGTGTAGTTCAACAAAATAGTTTTACAAAAACGCAACACGTGTTCCGCTTTACAATAGCTATTGTATAGCAAAACACTTTGTTGCGTTTTCGTAAAATTGTGTTGTGAAAAAAACTGTACAATGAAAATCACTTAGTGTAGGAGAACACGTGTTGGGTTTTTGTAAAACACGTGTTCCGTTTTTGTAAAACTATGTAATGAATAGAAAAACTTTACTATGGAAATCACGTAGTATAGCGAAACACGTGTTACGTTTTTGTAAAACTGTGTAGTTCAACAAAATAGATTTACAAAAACGCAACACGTGTTCCGCTTTAAAATAGCCATTGTATAGCGAAACACGTTGTTGCGGTTTCGTAAAATTGTACTGTAGAAAAACTGTACAATGGAAATCACTCAGTGTAGCAGAACACGTGTTACGTTTTTGTAAAACACGTGTTCCGTTTTTGTAAATCTGTGTGGTGAAAAGAACAACTTTACTATGGAAATCACGTAATATAGCGAAACACGTGTTACGTTTTTGTAAAACTGTGTAGTTTAACAAAGTAGTTTTACAAAAACGCAATACGTGTTCCGCTATACAATTGATATATTCGTATACAATAGCTATTCTATAGCAAAATACGTATTGCGTTTTTGTAAAACTGATTAGCGAAAAAAATATACTATGAAAATCACGTAGTAGGTACAGCGAAACACGTGTTGCGTTTCCATTAAACTGAGAGAGAGAAGAATTCACTTCTCTCTCTCTCTCTCTCTCTCTCTCTCTCTCTCTCTCTTATTTCAAATGAATAAAGTAAAAAATGGGATAATCATTAAGATGTAACCATTAAATGGACACAAGCCATGAAACGACTCAATACTTTCTGGGACCTATTTTCAAATAAGGTGAACTCTCACATCCAGTGAAAATCGGATGTCTCTCTGTTTTGTAAGTGAAGAGCTTCTGAAATAGAGAGACAGAAATATTCTCTCTCGGTTCAAGAATTCACCTGATTTGAAATAGGGCTTGAAGGATTACAATCTCCACAATTAACGAATATAGTTACAATTTGCAGTACTGTTGTAGAAACTGAAGAATAAGAAACCGCTAAGCATTTAGGAAATCAATATAACAACTAAGAAAACGCATCAAATTTCCCTCTTTCCTTTTTAAAAAGTACCGAATTCCTTGACCGGCAGTGAAAACCTATGAATGAGTTTTTCATTACATGTATCAATGAAAAAGGGGAAAAACCTGGTCGGAATGAAAAAAATTTAAGATACTAGGTCATATGTCAGAATTCTTTGGACTAACATAGGTACAATATATGTATTATATTCGATGGATTCCAGATTCAACTTAACTTTTGATTTTGTGTGGTACAGTTGTGAAAAATATTGCCTCATTTTCTTCTATAATTTGTCGTTCTGTGATGATGGACAAAATTTTAATATCATATTTATCATGAATACAGCGATAGTCTTAACATTTTTGCTTTTCAGCAGACCAACTTTTTCGAGTTCAACACATTTTTCGAATACGACTATCACTATTTGTTCGAACCCCCACATCTGAATTTATTGACAGTTCCCTGGATGAATGCCCAATACGGGTAGGCCAAGCAAACTCAACTGTCTGCAATAGGGGTGGGGGAGTTTTAATTAAAACCCCGGGTATTATTCAATCAATTATCTTATTCAGAAGCTTGAACAAGTTGTTCTTAGGTGAGCATCTTAATTCGTGAAGTGATTTCATCATGGTTTGACCACGGTAAGTCTCCTTTTCTTTACAAATTCAAATTTTTCAATGGTATTTCTTTTGAAAACACAAATATTTAGCGTTATTGTTTACTTGTTTTATTTGTGTCTTGAGTAAGTGTTATGTATTTTCCTAACGTGAAATCATCTCTTAATTAACAATTATTCTGCATTTGATTCTATAGGCTTCGTAGATTCCATTGAAATAATCAAATAATATTATTTGGATAGCACCGGTTTTTTAAATACAACGTACTATATTTTTCCAAAGTATAAACCTATTCATGATGACTGTATTTATTGGATTCTATAAATAAATCTGAAATATCAGTTGTCAAGTTTGGCAAACATTTTATTTTTTATGAGAAATGATTTTTTATTTAGATTTAAATTTTCTTTTTGTTTTTTTAATAAATTATGAAAAATTGGTTCTGTATTTTCCTGATATTTGTGACTATTGAATTTCGTCACAGAAATTAATTTAAATTTGAAGATTTTGAAGTTTGATCGAGAAATATATAATAATGAGTTGTGGAATTAATTTGATTGAATTATTTGAAATAATTTTATTTTGTTGGGTTGGTTTATTCTTTATGGAAAAATCCGTGCGGCTGTGACATGTTTCAACGCGATATATTCTGAAGTTTTTTGAATTAATTACGTTTTTTTTGTAGGTGTCTGTTAAATTCTAATAGTGATCTGGTGACCACTATTACGTTGATAATATATCGGCACAATTTTTGAAATGTGACATATGACATCTGTCATTCGAAATTCATTTCTAATTTCTCAATTTATTCCATTACTCAATCTCATAAGTAATCAATGAAATAATTACTTACACAAAATAAAGTAAATTTAAGAGTAGCATTAATTCAGAGTATAAATCTCTGTACAATTAAACATGACATTTTCAAAATTTACAGTGCAATATGTGATAGGAAATCATGTACCTGAAATGACTTTTGACTTCTTCATCTAAATAACGATGAAATACATTCTCATAATCAATAAAACGTGGCCTAAATTTTCAGTTTTCACGAATATAATTTTCACTCTCCATCTGAAACTCAGAGTAATAAAAAATAAGTTACTCTGAGATCTGAAATGCAAAATGAATAAGTCTCACGGTGTTGCCAAGTTCATATCGAATGTTATAGTGACATCTGGCCCATCGGTTTTACTCGATTTTGTAAAAACTACTAATAAAAAAATTGTAAAAAATGTAAATCAGTATTAATCCGAAATATGTTGAGTACCAGGCTGTAGAATAACTATATACTTTCACAATTGTAATGTATATTTTGTCTGAATCGGAAAAATAAACTCTTGCTTCTTAAATGTTTTCAGAACATCTACACATCAGCGAATGCTTGATTTTCAACAAAACTTTCTGACACTGCCATCAGGAACTGTTGAGCTACTTCCTCTCTCTGTAGATCCAGATTCAGCTTGTACGAGGACATGAAGAATTTGCAGGAGTTTCATCAGGTGTTAAGCTATTACCTGGTACTCAATTGTGACTAGATTGCAGTGAATTTCTAGTACGTTGAGTACCGGGCACTAGAATAACTATGTATCTTCACTTCCAAACCTTATTTTTGATTAATGTGCGATTTCAAAATAAGTAAAGTTTCCACCATTGAAATTTTTAGTATTAGTTCTATCATTTAGATGTATATATTAAATGTTGAATTGGTATATCATTTGGATTTATGACCTGAGGCAGTTCTTTATCTGTATATGACGATTGTAAACACGCAACAGATGAATTATTTGTTAGTGAATGCTACATTCTAAGATGGTTCTCTAGATGAAAGTTTTGCCGATGCAGATTATACTAATCAGACGCCTTCTGAATATGAACAAAGTCTTCAGAACCAACACAATGAATATTTCAACTTTGGGAACAATAATCAACTCCCGATGTCTGTGTAGATGCAAGTTGTACAGAGATTTGCAGGAGCTCCATCGCATGTTAGGCTATTGCCTGGTATTCAACGGTTACTAAATCGATTTGAATTTTTAGTACGCTGAGTACTGGGCAATAGAGTAACTATTATTCACAATGAACTCCAAGACTCTATACTATAGTCCACTCCAAGACAAGGTCAGTCAAAACGCAAACATGGAGAAATTATTACAGGAGATATTATGTTATTACTAGTACTGAATCGTGATTAAATACGTTTGAATTTTGAGTACCTTGAGTACTGGAGATTCGAATAACTTTACTTTACTAGTATTCCAGAAAAAATTGAGCTTTTTCGTTTTTTCATTGATACATATGCCATGGATTTTTGAATACCCAACTTTTACGAGGACACGAAGGACTTATTACAATCAGCTATTGGGCTATTACCTAGTACTCAATCGTTATTGAATTGCCCAGTACTCAGTTGCTACTAAATTATCTTCAATTTTTAGTACGCTGGGTACCGGACAATAGAATAACTGTATATCTGCACAATTGACTCCATCATTATAAAAATAAACCTGTCACAATTTTTTGTATCCAACTGCATTCTTATGTTCTATCAAAAATTAAGGAAATGAAAGATATGCTGCTTCAAGATGGAACGAACCTCCAAAAAATGTTTAAGGTGTCAGGCTATTATCTGGCACTCATTGCGACTACATCGATTTGAACTTGTAGTACAGTGAATATACCGGATTATAGACTAACACCACTCCCACGTTACATAAATAGTCTTGAATTCATGGGCTATCCTATGTTTGGAGAGAATAGAAGAATCTATGAAAATCAATTATCTGTTAGAGCAGTGCCAACCGCGATTTTAGTTTTAATAATCCTGTTGGTTATGTTTTGTCAGATAGGAGACTTCAAATCGTTCAACCACTGAAAATAAGAGATAGGGAGTATAATAATTATGCGACGGAATTTCTATCATTGGAGAGAAACATTTATTATACAGCTCAGTATATTCACATGTGATTTCATTGGCTTGGGCTGTACGAAAATAGAAATGAAGTGGTTTCATCGAACCAGGTCGTGTCATTTCACTTTAGGTTTTGCCAATCAAACACTGAATCTAGGAAGATCAAGGAATAGGCGACAATTATGCATTCATAATGCGAGTTTATACCCTCTGATGTACCAAAACAGTAATGAAGTCACGAATCTGGACACTATAGATGTCAGGCTATTCCCTGATCCTCATCGTAACTGCATTGATTTAAACTTGTAGTACGTGGAGTGTCAGGTAATAGACCGACATTACGCTCAACATTCTGTCAGATTATGGAAAAATGATATTGATGTAATCCAGTGTTTCAACGTACATTTTCCTTTATTTCAACCGGAACTTGTTTGCTATTAATCCAAAAGGTCATCATTCTTTCGAGTTTTGGAAAATGTTTTGTTCGTTTGTTTACTGAAAATTGAACTTTATAATACATCTGTTAGATTCACACGTTAAAAGGTACGACCTCGTTAGTCCTTAGCTCGCACAAGTTTCGACTTCTGAGGGATATAGGTACAAACGAACACAACTTCACTTCCAACAATTATTTTATTACTCATTTATGACTATTAAGTATTACCATTTTAACGATGAGATAGGAACTCCCTTGAATTTTGATATTTCTCACTCCTACGCATATCTGAGTACTAAAACTGAAATTGAATTTATGAATAATATCGAAAATTGTGATGGTTCAACATATTCTTTGCGGACTCAGGTACGGTCACGATCTTTTGTTGATTTGATAGACGGAAGACGTACTGTGTCTGGCTCAGCTGAAGATGTATTCGTCAAGTAATGGAAATTGATGTCGTATACTCTGAAGAGAACATGAATTAATTCAACAAAAATTGATACGATGATGTACATTCCATATAGACATGCACAAACAGAGGGACCTCAGAGACGAAATCTCAAAGTTGCCACTGTTAGGCTATTACTCCATACTCTTTGTAACTGCGTTATTTAGTATTGTAGTACAATCAGTATGGGGTGGTAATCTTAACGAACAACTCTTGCAACTACGATCGTATAGTGAGACGGAAAACAAGAAGAAGGACGCACGTTTTGCCCATCAGGTTGGAATCATCAACAGGTTAGCGCAAATACCAAATGAATGGAATTGATTTGTTTCTAATTCTATCTAGGCAACAGGATTTATGTATATTTACAGCATTTCTTAAAGAAAAATGTACTGCCTCACACCTGTTATTCGTATAACGATATATTTCGAAACAGTTTTGAGATGTCTTTCATATTTTTTTTCATAAATTTAGGTTACTTCTTTTCTAATATTCAAAATTCTTTTTCTAAATAGTTTTTCCGTTGACAAACAAAGGTTCTCTAGAAAAAATATACTTTAGAAAAGCTGAATCACGTTCCAAAACTGTTTTACGTTCAGATAGATACGTCATCTGGATAGGTGACCAAAAAAGTAACCCATTTTTTAGATTTGACCTGGCTTCCTAGTAGCTTGAGCCAAAAAATATTTGAAAAATAAGAAGACTCAATCGAACTCAGAAGTAACCTCACTTTTTGCGCCGAAAATGAGTGAATTTCAGTAAGATCTTATTTTTATCGAAGATAATGTACCAAATACTTAGATCAAACCTAGTCAAGATTCGCTATTTTTGTTCAAGTGTAAAAACCCCTTTGGAAGCTATAGGAATTGCCAGGATAGTTCCACTGGAGAGGGTGCAATCAAAAATTGATGCAACCAAACTACCCCCAAAGACTAAAATAGATGCCAACACGATAGCACTACTCGAAAGACTGTCTTTAGTCGACTGTGAAAGCAAAAAAGCAATAGAAACTGTTGAATCAGCTTTAGAATTTGCCGATCAGATATTGCAGGTTGATACGACTAATGTGGAGCCTCTGATATCAGTCCTAGAAGACATGCAAGTGATTTTGATCTTTGATTGTTTTTTGTATAGTGTTTTCAGGCGTATACCGAATTGGCTTATCTAAACTTTCGGTTGTCTACTTTCATATCATTATAGAGAAAGTGGAAGATGACTATTAAAGAATGAACGTAATTAAAGTTACCACAAAGATGAGTAACAACAACTACTTCCAAATATATGACCATTGAAGTACAAGAAAATCACTTTTCTCATTGATTTTTTCACAGTTTTTATACAAAAGAAACTCCTATACATCATCTACACATCTTTCAAATGAGTTTTTATCGATGTATTCAATTGTCTTCTTTGAAGTTTTCCACTTTTACTTTAATGATGGAAGGAAAGCCGAAAGGTTTCGGAAAAGTATTTTGAAGAGGGCAAAATCCAGGCTAGTGAGATGAATGGAATCTCAAATAACATTTCGTCTGCTACTGGGATAGACATCAGTATATGTGTTATATCTCAAAATCCCAGTGACATTCTTTACTGAGACTTCTAGATATAATTTTTGTTCTTGCTTTGAACAGATGTATCACTGATGTCTGACGTAATAGCAGAAGACATGTTTGGTACTCTAGGCCTACGAGCCTGGGTGTTGTTCTTTTCAATCTGGCCTTGAAAACCTACTTATGTTCCTAAATATCCTTTTTTCTACTAGACATTTTAGACTTTAATCATAAAAACCAGCAAGTACTGAAAGGTAGAGCGGTTTTGCATCCTGTTGTTCTAAATCGCTAGCCAGAATCTCATTTTGGTATATATTTGAAAATACCTTGAAGAGGAAACGTAAAAAGTCTCCACCGATCATAACTTTTGACTGGGACAAGAACTCTAGATCAGATGAAGTTTACATGAAATGGCATCATTTTCAAACACTTTTTTCTAGAAAAAACAATAGTGTTGTGATGCTACACTGGTTTCGATTTGAAAATTGGAAAAGTCAGTTGTTCCTGAGTACTTAGGAGTTCTATATTCTGCAAGCAATAAATATAATTTCTATAGAAAAAGCATGCTGAAGTAACTGTTCAACCCAATACATGTTGAAACTGGTGTAAGGGTTAACCATTCACTTCTTAACAATAATTAAATCTGTTCACAAATTCATGTTTTACATCTTCTCGACTTTCTGTGAATAGCTTGTACCACTTGTAAACATTTTTCTGACCCAGAGTACAATCACCGTATGCCACTGTCAATATTTTAAATGTTCTTGAGCACTCAATTCCATTTTTCACACACAATTTCATGCAAATTCTCTGATCCATTTTGTTGATAGCAGAAAATCGACAAACATACAAAACACTTCTAACTTGTATGCCTCTCACCAACAAACTAAATAAGCTAAACATCTGAAACTGTGAACATGTGTTCCAACTTAAAAAATTAATAATTTGGACATTTACCTTATCTTTTGAACAGTCCATGTATATCACAGAAAAAGAAAAAACATATAATGATAAATTACATTCTGTAACTCATATGAAAACGAATAAATACACTATATCAGATCAGCACCTAAAATGGACGAAACATTTCAATTTTGTAACAAAAAGGCTCAGAGTATTAATGCACAGTTTTTATGAACTGCGTGACATACTAATAATAATAATAACAACAATTTATTTTTCCTCAAGAAACATACAATGTTTATAGCAGGGAAAAAAACAATAATTAAAAAAAATACTATAACATAATTCAGTACGAACAGAGCACACAAATAAAAAGATAACTCAGAATTGAAACTTGAAAAAAATATAAATATACATATATATAGGCACATATACATTATTATCAACTTGAACATAAATGTACTCATCAGATAATATATATATATATATATATATATATATATATATATATATATATATATATATATATATATATATATATATATATATATACAAACAATAAATATTTTTTCAAATTGATCCGGAATTTTTGTTTATTAAATTTTTTCAAATTAATACCTTTATAATAAATCGAATTTTACCCAATATATGTTTTCATTTTCAATAATTTCAGATTGCCTGAATATCTTGTTAAATGGTTGTGTTGGTCACCATTGATTTTGAAAGTCAAATTTGAATGTTTGAGCTTATTTTTGGCCAAAGGATGCCAAATCTAATAGTTTTTTGGTTTATATAAGATTACTGTAGGCTCCTTGGAAGTTCAACTTGTATATACACCTTATAATTTTGTTTTGAAGTTTTTTAACTGGTTTCAATAAGGAATGTGTTGCCATGCCCTATACTCATATGAGATATTGAATTTTGGAATGTATTAATGAAAAATAAATCAATTTAAAGTATTTTAGGGTTACAACATTTCTTATTTTGAATAAAATTCCAAATATGGGAGCTATTTTTTTTCTTACCGTTTCAATGTGTTTTCTCCATGATACATTTTCATCTAGAATAAGTTTGATTGGATCTTTTCAATCAATTGATATAGATTTTTTGATATGAACATATATGAAGATTTTTGAAACATTAGTGTCATTTTATGGCATTGGAACCATAAAGATATTTGATCTTTTGAATTATTAATATAAATAAAATCTTATACTACTCTATACTTCTCTTGTCGAATCTATAGTAAAATATTGTATTCCTGCTTGGGGTACAAAATTCAAAAATGCTATTAGCCCATTACAAAACGCTCAAAATATTCTATTAAAAATTATCTTAAAAAAAAATAGACTCTTTTCAACTAGAGAGTTATATCAAGAACCTAACATGTTTACTATTCATTCACTATACACTTATCCATTATTTTATTTATTTACACATTTTTGAATGTTTTTGAAATCGATGTTTGTATGTATAATTGTTTTGAAATATATTGAACTGAATTGAATATCATTTATTTTATTTTATTTATATATAATCTATAGAAAATACATCCTATTAATTAAATTGAAGGATGTAGCCGATAGAAAATCATAATTAAGAAAAGAGAAATGAAATTTTCTATGTTTTTTACCACTTTTATTTGTAACTAACGTTACTGCAGTTTTGTCCTATAAGGACTATAAAGTTTAATGTATAAGTTTGAAAATGTACGTATAGAACGAAACTGCAGTAACGTTAGTTACAAATAAAATACAATAAACTTTATTGTATGAGAAGTGGTAAAAAACATAGAAAGTTTCATTTCTCTTTTCTTCATTCCATTAATTGATTACAATTTTAACTGTTATTAATTTAGTGAGCTACAAAACTAATTATTAATAATTAATATAAACAATAATACTAAAAAAATTACTCTAGTATAAGTTAGAGAAACCGACATAGTTTGTAGAGAGGTGCGTTTTTGTCTCGATTAGCATGTTTTCTCTCGTTTGATTTGCTCATTTTCAAGTTACCAATCTGTGATAATGTGAAAATATATTGTTTCTGAAAAAAGAAGGTTTTTTTTTTGATATTATCATTCGTAACTTTGCACAGTCTATAGAGAGGTGCATTTTTGCCAAGATTAGGGAGAGAAAATAGAGGTGTGGTGCTGTGATTATAATTATATCATATAAGAAAGCATTTATGGAAAAATCTGTTACCCTGGAGCTTCAGTTTTGATAGAGGAATACAAGTGAATTCCATGAATGAACTGTGCAATAATATCATTAATGAAAATACCCCAGAAACTTAAAAAAAATACGAAATGAATTTGTAAACAAACTCCATTATTGTCACGAAGTGAATGGTGAACATTGATTGGTATAACGGAATAAAATTATTATTCAACTCGTGCTATTGTTTCGTTTGCAGATACTTGAAAAAAGTACTCTTATATACAACTGATAATGATTCAGCAACAGCTGGTTCGATTCCCAAACAAACCAGTATAAGACAGAAAATTGAATGACATCTCAAAACCCCCCATACTATTAAAAAAATTGATAGTATCAAAACTCTGTCCATCCAACAATCAAAGTAACCTAAGAAATGATAGATGCGTGATCAATACATGATCAGCACGCACATTTGCATCTATTGGGTAAAATAAACAAGTCTCCTTACGCTGATCAAATTCAACTGTCATCAGCTGGCGGAATTAATTCAGGTTTATCTCGTCAGAGTCAGAAATGCTTTATTGTCATAAAAGTTTAGGTTTTGTTGACAAAGCAGGCTTAAACTAAAACAATCTGAAACATTAAAATAAAGGTCATGAATTAAAACAAGATATTAATATGGTTCAAGTACAGTTTAAAAAGTCTGCGATAAAAAATTTTATACTATAATAAGCTTTATCTAGCAGAAGTTTTTTTACTCTTTTTCGAAACTGCATAACATATTATTTCGTGTTTTTCCAGAGGGAACATGAAGATTTACTTGGGCAAGAAGAGTTGAACAATTAATTCTTAAATTAAGCAATTTATGAAGGAATATAATATCTATATGATCTCTGCGTAAACTAAGTTTCGGTAAACCAGTTACAGACCGAATTTCTGAAAAAGAGTGATCACTGAGAGGTATAGACAACTCAAAGGCAATATATTTTATAAATTTGTTTTGTACTTTTTATATAGTGTACTTATGAATTTCATAAGTTGGTGACCAAACACTGCTACAATATTCTGTAATTGATCTAACCAAAGCGAAATACAATAACTTAATAGAATTAATATTTGTGAAGTCTTCTGTAGTCCTGCATACAAAGCCTAACATTTTCCTTGCTTTGCTAGAGATCTGTTCATACTGCAGGTGAAAATCCATTTTGACATCCACCACTACACCAAGATCTCGTATGGATTTCACCGATTCTAATAGTTTGCCTGCTATAGTATACATATTGTTGTAATGAGTAAGTGATCTAGAAAAAGACAAACTTTTGCATTTAGACACATTCACATCCATATCATTTTCTACACACCATTCAGTAAAAGATGTAATGTCATTCTGAATATGTTCGTAGTCAACTGTGGGATACATTGGTTTTGAATATTTTCAAGTCATCAGGAAACATTAGTACTTCAGAATGACTAATTTTGGTTTTGATATCGTTGACACAGATATTAAATAGAAATGGCCCTAAATGGCTTCCTTGTGGAACTCCTGAGCTAACCGAGATTTGTTGAGATGTAAATCCTTTAATTTTTACAACTTGTGTTCTGTTACATAGATAATTTGTGAGCCATTTCAATAAATTCCCAAAGAAACCGATTGCCTTCAATTTTGCACAGAGAATCCTGTGATTAACTGTGTGAAATGCTTTGGAAAAATCTGTGTATATCACATCCACTTGCTGTTTTTTCTCCAAAGCATGTAAGATATACTGAGAGTAGAGCAACAAATTAGTATTGGTCGATTTGCCCTGGCAAAAACCATGTTGCTCATCGATTATCTTTGTGCTTTTTGTATATTAGGCAGACTGTTTCTAAAATAAAGAGGCAGTAGACTGTTGAGATGTGATGAGTTAAAAAAGGGGTTTACAGCAATCTTTGACTCTTGCTCTGGTAATGAATCTCACTGCTCTTTTTTGAATTGTGAAAACTTGACTCATTAAGTTTTGACAGCTGCTCCCCCAGAAACAAACTCCGTACCGCTAGTGGGGTTTGAAAAGTGCAAAGTATGCTTTCCTAGCAGAGTGATAGTCCAAAAAGTTAAAGATAGACCTTATCACATAACAAATTGAGGATAATTTTTTGCATAGTATATGTACTAATATGTGGTCTTAATTTTAATTTGTTGTCTATGTTGAGGCTTAAGAAATTTGTTCTGTAGTTTATGATCAATGATGTGTTCTTCAAGAATTATATGGTCTAGGTTACGTTTAAAGGGCATTATATTAGTGATATATTGAAAGATAATAAACTGGCATCACACCATTGTTTAACTTTGCCTATATCATGTTCTACCCTAATTTTTAGTGCATCGGTGCTTCTTCCATGCCAAAGTATAGACGTGTCGTCAACAAAACTTGTGAATTTGCCTTCAATCGATATATATGCCAGATCATTTATACAGGGTCTTGCAACAGTGGCGCGGTGTTCCATATCTCAATTTAGGAAACAGATAGGAATCTAAATTTCTATAATATCACCTCATTGCACAAGCTAGACAAAATGAAAATATTGGCGGTCACACAGTGTTCAATTTTTTCTGGGCGGATCCCAACTGTGTTTTTTTAAATAGCAACCTATATTTTTTAGTGCTTTTTCGGTTTCTACATAGAAAATAAAAGACACTTCAAGTGTCATTGACGGTTTTCGAGATATCTAACATGACAGGTTTTTTTTCCAATATTCGTCACTCAGAATATTTGAAATTATAAAGTTGTGCCAAGTCCCATTGTATTGTTTTTTTGGTCAAATATTCTACAGTGGTAACTCTGTCAAACGATATATCTGAAGTCGACCTGTGATGTACAGGGTATGAAAAACCGCTTGCCACATATTGTAAATGAAAATTTGCAGAATCTTCCTTATTTTAAATGGAACACCCTGTATATTATTGATACATAAGGAGCATCAACGAAACCTCTACAAATTTCATTGAGTATTCCCTATGGCTAGGTTCAATAGTTTTTCTTAAAAAAGCATTTTTTTCGAAAAAGGGTCGTTCTTCCTATTTTTACGCCATAAATTCGATGAAAGACTTTTTTCAAAGCGAAATCCATTTGACGACTGATAAGAATGTACGAAAGATATCTTGTTTCAATTTTGTACATTATAGCGTGTCCTAACAAATATTTTTTTCTAAATGAAAAATAATTTTTTTCATCGGATGTAGAATTTTTCCCATAAATCGTGCAATATCAAACCAAACAAGATTAAATGAAAAAACATGTGAATATTACTTATTTTTTTTTTCACTTTATGGTATATATTCATGAATTCAGGGCTTAAGTTCTAGATATTTAAATTTGTCAACTGATAAACTACAAAACTAAAAAAGGAAGAGTTTAATGAAGGTTAATAATGCAACTTTTATAAAATATGTTCGACATGTCTTCCATTTTCTTGAAAGCAGAGCTGAAGTCTATGTTTGAAAGACTGTTCTATCCTGCGCAAGACAGCTGGTGTAATGCTGCCAAAAGCATCCGTTATTCTAAGTCGCATATTTTTGGAAGAAGAAAAAATCCAGTTTTGTTGAATCTGGTGATCTAGCGGGCCACCGTACAGGCCCATTCCGTCCTATACATTTATTGGGAAATACTTCATTTAGATGATCTCTCACTTTTGCCGAATAGTGAGCAGGTGCAACATACATTGTTCCATTCATATGTACCTGAAAAAAGTATGGACCAATTACATATTCTCCAATGATGCCTCCCCAGACATTTATCGACCACCTATATTGATAGTCCACCTGTCTCAATAAGTGGGGATTTTCTGTCAAATAATAATGGTAATTATGTCGATTCACAAATCCATTTTTATGGAATGTCGATTCATACGACCATAAAATGTTATTGAAAAAATATTTGTTTCGACGAATTTTTCCCATGGCCCAATTGCAACACTCTTTTCTCAAAATCGGTATATGTAGTATGAGATGGATGAAAGCGATGTTTCTTCAAAACTCGTTGCACCGATCTCTCACTTATATCCACCATTTCACCAAAATTTGTCGTTGACTCCTACTAGGATCTTCTTCAACAGCAAGTAGAACTCGCAATTCATTATCTTCATTAGTAGCTGGCTTGATGCGCTCATGTTTAGAATAATTGATACGTCCAGTTTCAACAAATCGTTTAATTTCATTTTATTCGCTGAAGGTTGTTTTAGACCGAAAAAATATGGCACAAACTTCGAGATTATTGAAATTATTGTAATTATTTAAGAACGTACATTTTGCGGTGTAATTCAAAACTTGTTTATCTAGCAACAGGTAATTTTAGGCATGGGGCGATATTTTAAGGAAAGGCTTGGACAAAAACTATGCATCAATTGAAGAAATTGCACGGTGTTCTATTTAGGGAATAAATGTGTTATAAACATAACATATATCTCGATCACAGTCGTCACATATGGATTTCACAGTAAAAAAATCATTGATATTATGACGATACAATAAATAGAGAGTTGTCATTTTTAGAAAAAAACAATTAAAAAACTATAGGACACGCTATCATGTACAAAATTGAAAAAAGATATCTGTCGTACATTCTTCAGTCGTCAAATGGATTTCGCTTTGAAAAAAGTCGATTTTATGGCGTAGAAATAGAAAGAACGACCATTTTTACAAAAAAATGCATTTTTAAGAAAAACTATTGAACCTAGCCATAGGGAATACTTAGTGAAATTTGTAGAGGTTTCGTTGGCGCTTCTTATGGATCAACAATATAGAGGGTGTTCTATTCAAAATAAGGAAGATTCTGCAAATTTTTATTTACAATATGTGGCAAGCGGTTTTTCATACCCTGTATATCACAGGTAGATTTCAGATATATCGTTTGAGAGAGTTACCAATGTAGAATATTTGACAAAAAAAATTCAATTGGACTTGGCACAACTTTATAATTTCAAATATTCTGAGTGACGAATATTGGAAAAAATAACCTGTCATGCTAGATATCTCGAAAACGTCAATATTTTCGAAGTGAAGATATACATAAAGTGTCTTTCATTTTCCATGTAGAAACCGAAAAAACGATAAAAAATATAGGTTGCCATTTGAAAAAACACAGTTGGGATCCGCCCAGAAAAAATTGAACACCCTGTGTGACCGCCAATATTTTTATTTTGTCGAGCTCGAGTAATAAGGTAATATTATAGAAATTTAGATTTCTATCTGTTTCCTAAATAGAGATATGGAACACCGCGCCACTGTTGCAGGACCCTGTATATAATAAAAACAGCCAAAGGGCCGAGGACAGATTCCTGAGGTACTCCGCATTTAATGCTCATTTTATCTGAAGATGAACTTTGGAAATTCATTACTCGAACGTGATCTGATAGATATGACAAACCACAACAAGATGTTTCCTCTAAATCCGTATATTTCAAGTTTTTGAAGCAATATTTTGTGAATCAACACAGTCGAAGGTTTTTGTCAGATCACAAAATACTGCCACTGCTTGAAAGCCTCTAAGTGATTGGAGTGAAGGATTTGATTTTTGTCGAGAAAATTTAGGATTCTCTTTTTTATTAACTTTTCCACTATTTTAGATAGAGTTGGCAGTAAAGAAATAGGCCTAAAGTTCACGGGTATATTAAAACCGCCTCCTTTAAATAATGGGATAACCTCAGCAGTTTTTAGACAACCTGGAAAAATACCATTTATGAGAGATTCATTTAAAGCTTCTGCTAAGATATCTAATACAGTGTTTGGCAGTCTAAGAAAAATTTTAAGTGAGAGATCATCCCATCCTGAAGAGTTTTTATTTTTTATGTTAGAGAGGCTTTCTTTTAGTTCATTTCCAGAGGTTGTGCAATAGTTGAATGAGTTCGATATGGCTACATGCCTAAGGTAACTCATTGGGTTCTCATTGGTTGATTTTTTTTCTATTTTTCAAACAATGGAACAGTAGTAAGTGTTTAATTCGTTTGAACTCAGTTCAGTATCAACAAAAGATTTTTTGCTTTAGCCTCTTAATTCGTTAACAATTTTCTATGTTTTCTGCTGTTTATTATTTGCATTTGATATTCGATTGCTGTAATAAGTTTTTTTTCACATTTTTTTTTAAATTTTTCTATAAATGTTTCGATAATTGTTATAGTAGATGATGAAAAGAGCATAATCTCTGAAATATACTTTATGCCTTTTGTCATCCAAGCCTTCTTTTTCTTTAGTTTAATGTTTTGAAGTGGAAAAGCTTCATTCAAAATGGTAAGCAATTTTTTGTGAAAGTCACGTAGAGGATCATCAGTTGTCTTCAATTAGAATTATTACACAATTCTGTAAATTTCCTCACGATTTAATATCCACAAAGTTGTTTGTGGAGTTTATGAAATTACTATGGATCTTCATCAAGTAAAGGCCGAATTAATCAGAAAAAAAAGAACACTTACACAAAATTGCATCATGGTCAGACAAACCTGTATTGACTACTTCACAACTTATTTTTTCTTCATGTAAATTAGAACAAACATAATCCGATAAACTTGATGAATATTTACAATGTCTCTTAGGCATCTCAATGTGCAATTTTAAATTGTATGTATTGAATATATTATCAATCAAGGTCTTGCTTTGCAATGCATTGTTTAAGTAATTTATATTAAAGTAACCTGTTAATAGAACAGATACATAAACGGTATTTTAAGGTTTGAAATTTCCTGTATCCAGCCGCATATTGTTGAAAGAAATCGGTCTTTCCTTAGTGCGACTCTGTACAAGCAGCCTTGTCTGGGAGATCACATGCACTATGCATGATGATGTTTTAGAGCACTCTTTTGCCTAGATTGACAGAGTATAGGGGGCAAGTGGTGTGACACTATTGTTTTTTCCTGAAAATGGTGACTTTTCATGTGAAATTTGTCTGATCCTGGCATCTGTATAATATTTTGTAATGTTTCAGACCTCTCAGGGTTCGCGAAGACGAAATAACTGACGGTAACTGTAAAGAAGCAGTTTTGAAAAACGCTGCCTTGACAGAGGAGGAATACTTCGTCGCTCCTCCCGGAAATATACCTCTAGAAAGCAGAGAAGACCCACTATTCGATAGAGACCATGCTTCATAAAATATTGAACTTAGCGACTTCCAACGGCTTCGTTAAAAGAACCGTCCTCGCCCATCTCAACATGAGCCAGTACGAAATAGGTCCTATCGGAGAGATTCTCAGGCATAATCTGATGACAGAATGGTACTATAATATTGTCTTCAATAAGGACGTCACTGTAATTATGAATAACGGTGATTTTACCGGAACCTATGAATACTTGAAGGCGTTTTGTTCTGATAGGTTACCTTTCGGTATTGCCGATATTAAGAAGCTCAAAAAGAGTTATAGTACTGATGAAATAATTGAACACTACAAGAAAGGTAGAGACAATAGAAACACCAGTTTCAAAGACTTGATGAGACACGAAGAAGACTCACTGTGCAATTGCACGATTTTCGTGCCGCCGAGTAATTCTACTAGGTTCTTCCATCAGTGGCAACAGCAAAGAAGGATGTGGTGGAGGAAGGTAAGGTATATATATGCAGTGAAATCAGTAAAAAAAAAAACATCACTCTGCCAACTTTTCCAACACACTTCGATTGTTTTTGAGAGTCATATTATGGTTTTCATAAAAAATCAATCCACCAAAAAATTTTCTCACCAACTACTAATGAATAACTATGCTTTTATACATTACTTAATAATATACAGTTATGAAAATCAAAAAATGTAGCAAACTAAATTTTTCTTACAACAATTCATAGTTAGTATACAGGCTGATTCACGGTGGATGGCACATTAGACGTTTCTGGTGAACCAGACAACGGATCACTTTGAAAATTTAATGGAGGGCATATTTGGACATTCTCTAGCCAACTAAAATATTTTCGACAATGCGGTGTTGCCGCTTCTATTAGAAAGCAGTAGCAACTTTGATTTTTCAAATGGAACACTCTGTATATAATATTATTTTTGGAGTCTCCAACAATTGCCCGACAACTTTTCTTGATATTTCCCTATACCTATCTGTTACCGTTTTCGAAATAAAAATTAATTTCAATTTTTTTCTTCGAAAATCATGACTTCTAAAAATGCCGATATCTTTTAGTTAAGAAGTACTATGATATCGAAATTTGGTTTGGAGTTAGGTGATACTTGGACACTTCCCACACGTCAGCCTAATCTCCGTTACTTCAATACAGGGTGGTAAAAAAATACAGTTTTTTCGTTTGCTTGAAAAAGTTGCTGAAATTTGATTATTTTAAATGGAACACCCTGTATATTATTGAAAATTCGGAAAGCTGCTGAAATTTGCTTTCTTTCTATGTATATCATACCTATACCTAACTAGTCAAGTTTCGGACTTATGAACATTTATTTGTGAAAATGTCCCTTCAGAATGGTATTTCCATTCGGTATTTGGTAAGCAGGCCATGATTACTATTTGACAGTAGCGTTGTGACATTCTCCTAATAATATCGACATTTTCGTCACTTCAGAAGTTGCAAATACCTTCAAAACGATGGAACAAAACTATTCAAACGAAGTTCTTATGAATTTGTTTATTATTTTTGGACAGTGTGACAAAATTATCAGCAGAACATGTAGAAAGTTCAATGAAATGTATCCGAATCTACCGCCAATGAACCTCAAGAAATTTATACGAATTCAGAACAATTTCAATGCATTTGGATCAACTTTAAAAGCACCAAGAAACTTGCCTCGACCGGTAACTTTCGAAGACAACCAGATTAATGTCTTAGCATATTTTCACGCATTTCCCGAGTCATCGATAAGAAGTGCTGAAGAATATTTGGGTATAAAATATTCATCGGTTCAAAGAATCTTGCGAAGACATAAAATGCATGATTATAAATTCACCAAAATTCAAGCAATGAAGCCTCAAGATCCTCAACAGAGAGTAGAATTTTGTGAAATGTTGTTGACACACATTCAAGAAGATCCACTTTTTATAAATAAAATTATTTGGACTGATGAATCGAAATTTTCGAGAGAAGGGATTTTCAATAGAAAAAATCGTCATTATTGGTCCAGTGAAAATCCTCACGTCACAAAAGAAGCCGGATTTCAAGAAAAATTTAGTTTTAATGTCTTCTGCATGTTGATGGACAACAAATTGAGGTACGTGATATACGAGGAGTCATTAACATCCAGAAGCTACCTGAATATTTTGGAGAATACTGTAGACAGTTTTGTGGATAATCTGCCACTCGAAGATTATCGAAACTGTTGGTACCAACTAGACGGAGCTCCTGCACATTGCACAAGAGAAGTGAGCGCAGAACTGGATAGACTATTTGACGATCGGTGGATGAGGCGCTTGGGACCATGGAATTGGCCAGCGAGATCACCCGATCTTAATCCATTAGATTTTTATTTGTGGGGAATGTTTAAAGAAAAAGTTTACAAAATACCCGTGCGTTCGAGAGATGAATTGTTAGAAAGGATTGCCCAAACATTTGAAGATTTGGATCCCAATGAAATCAGATCTGCCACTACGAAAGCAGTCAACACCCGCATTTTAAAGTGCTTGGAAGTGAACGGCCAGCGATTCGAACATATTTTGAAATATTCCACATGATTGTTTTACTTTTTTATAATTATTCATATCAATATTTCCAATCTCAAGTTTCTTGGTGCTTTTTTAAAGTTTATCCAAATATATTGAAATTGTTCTGAATTCGTATAAATTTCTTGAGGTTCATTGGCGGTAGATTCGGATACATTTCATTGAACTTTCTACATGTTCTGCTGATAATTTTGTCACACTGTCCAAAAATAATAAACAAATTCATAAGAACTTCGTTTGAATAGTTTTGTTCCATCGTTTTGAAGGTATTTGCAACTTCTGAAGTGACGAAAATGTCGATATTATTAGGAGAATGTCACAACGCTACTGTCAAATAGTAATCATGGCCTGCTTACCAAATACCGAATGGAAATACCATTCTGAAGGGACATTTTCACAAATAAATGTTCATAAGTCCGAAACTTGACTAGTTAGGTATAGGTATGATATACATAGAAAGAAAGCAAATTTCAGCAGCTTTCCGAATTTTCAAAAATATACAGGGTGTTCCATTTAAAATAATCAAATTTCAGCAACTTTTTCAAGCAAACGAAAAAACTGTATTTTTTTACCACCCTGTATTGAAGTAACGGAGATTAGGCTGACGTGTGGGAAGTGTCCAAGTATCACCTAACTCCAAACCAAATTTCGATATCATAGTACTTCTTAACTAAAAGATATCGGCATTTTTAGAAGTCATGATTTTCGAAGAAAAAAATTGAAATTAATTTTTATTTCGAAAACGGTAACAGATAGGTATAGGGAAATATCAAGAAAAGTTGTCGGGCAATTGTTGGAGATTCCAAAAATAATATTATATACAGAGTGTTCCATTTGAAAAATCAAAGTTGCTACTGCTTTCTAATAGAAGCGGCCGCCTTGTCGAAAATATTTTAGTTGGCTAGAGAATGTCCGAATATGCCCTCCATTAAATTTTCAAAGTGATCCGTTGTCTGGTTCACCAGAAACGTCTAATGTGCCATCCACCGTGAATCAGCCTGTATAAGTTTGTACATAAGAAAGAAGATTCATTTCAAATTTCACACAATTTATTTTACAATCCTCAATCTTTTCAACTGCAATTTATTATCAAAAAACTATTTCTTATTGGCCAATGATGATTTATATCCGACAGAACAAAACCATAGATCTCTTGAAGTTTTGTTTTTTGGAACACCGAAAAACTTTTTATCTGGTATGGATGATCTGTTTCTACAACTAGGTATAAAACATATTTCAACCATTTTGGTGGTAGTAATGGTAAAATTCAATCCAAAAATAACCAGTAAATATTTTTTTCTCGGGTCATATTCACACCGAATTGACAACAATAACAACAAAAATGGCGTCTGTCAAATTGTGATTCGATATTAAAAACACAATTCACTTGGCAACACCACTGTAGACACTATCAATTTTATTGGTCAACAGACACGCTGCCAATTTGAACTCTTGCTTCTCGAATTGTTCTTTTTTCTGCAAACATAAAGATATCTTGGGAACGATTAGGTTTGATTAATATAATATACCCCCAGACTATAAGCAAACCAGTATAATTTTCAATAGCCTGAAACAAGCCCATTATGCCCCAGCCACCGTTATCACTAGATTTCGCCCTCTGCGACTTTTTCCTGTTCCCAAGATTGGCGTTCAGGGACGATTGAGGAGATAAAATTTGAATCGCTGATGAATAAATACACACATCGGAGAAGTCTAGGGATGTTTTTAAAAATGGCAATAATTTTTTTAAGATCACTAGGGAAAAAAAAGTTGACGGGTGATTATTAAACGAATGTAACTCACAACAAAATTTATTAAATGGTCAAAAATACTGAGTGGGCATATAAGCAAAACTAAAAAATAATATGGCTCTTCTTTGGCACCCCGAAAAAAAATCATAATACAAAAAAAATTGGATTCAGTACAAAGTATGGCCTCCACGCTGGTTTATTACGGCCCTACATCTATCGTGCATCGACAAAATGAGATTGTCAATGTCTTTTTGAGGTACATTTGCCCATTCAGCGATTAAAAGCTCTCTCAATTGAAACGTTGTGTGAATGTTCCCCATATGCGGAGTAATTCTTCGTTGAAGCATGTCCCACACATGCTCGATGGGATTCAGGTCCGGTGATTGTGCTGGCCATGGCAATACATCAACTCCTTCGTTGGTGAGCCAGTCAGTCACTAGACGCGCGACATGTGGACGAGCATTATCGTGCATTAGGTGGAAGTTTTCACCAACAGCACCAGCAAACGGACGGACGATAGGTAGAAGAATGGTGTCGAGGTACTGTCGAGCTGTGAGGGAGCGATTTGGAAAAACGAGATCAGTTCTGCCGCCGATCATGATTCCGCCCCATAGCATTACTGTACCACCTCTGTATGTGTGGACTTCCTGGACGTGTCTCAAACGTTTAATATTTCCAGGTCGTCTCCACAGTCTTACTCGACGAGAATCTGGATGAAATCCAAATCTGGATTCGTCTGTAAACAAAACTGTGGCCCAATCATTTGCATCCCAGTTTTGATGTTCTTGACACCACTCTAATCTTCTACCGCGATTGCCTCTCGACAAAGGTGGACATCTAAGTGGCCTTCTGTCGTGGAGATCTGCTTCATGCAGTAGATTTCTGACAGTATCACGACCAATGGTTACCTGGTGCGTCTGCTGCAACACGTTAACCAACTCAGGTGCTGTGATTGTCGGTTGTCTTCTTGCGGTTGTCCAAAAATCGGTCTTGAACTGCAGTTGTAGTGCGTCCTCGCCCTGGATATTGTTCGGCTGGACTGCCAGTTTCACGGAAACGCCGCCACAATCGACTGATAACACTTTGGGAGACCCCCAAACGAAGAGCTACATCATTTTGTCGCATGCCACCTTGAAAAAGCTCTACAGGTCTATTCATCTCAGCCAATGGTAAGTGATGGCGTTCCATGTTAAAGCACAATATTTCCAGTTTAATTGCTGAGCAAGAACTGCATAGAACGTACACACTCGACACTTTCAGATTATTCATTTTAGCCGAAAACCTACAGTTTGTAAAAAAACTTGATAAAAGATTAGTTACCGTTTTTGCAGGCTTTGTTCAACCCATAGAAATCTACAGGGTGTTCGAGTGTACCAATTTAACCGAAATTAAACGGCCTCATGCATTTATTTTTATGATATTTAGTATGTTATAAAAATATCCCTAGACTTTTCCGATGTGTGTATATATTTTGTGAGAAAAATGGAAAATTGCCTTATTTTTTTAACAGCCCTCGTATCTCATTATATATTCATTGGAAAACTAAGTTACTACAGTTGAGATTGTTGGTGTTTTAACTCATCTCATCAATTAATTATTCGTGCAGGGAATTTTCCAACAGATGAACTCTAGGTAGCTCTAGTAAAACCGCTTCACAAACAAGGCAGCAAATCATAAATATCCAACTTTATGCCATTAAGCCCACCAACAGATTCATAAAAGATCTTTGGAAATGTAATGGCTGAACATTTTACTTAATTTTTTATAAACTTCAATCTATTCTCCAACCAACAGTATGGCTATTTAAAAAACAAATCCATTGATCCATCTGTGAACCAACAACTATCTGCTCCTAATATTTTCTACTCAGCCAGAGGACTAAGTTCAGCCTTATTTAGAATTCCATTCTCCTCTTGTCACAATGAACGTTGATCAAATAAGCTGTAAATTTGTTTAAGTGAATCGTAACTAGTTTTCAGCGGGGCCGGGAAGATATTCCCTGACAGATATCAAGAAAGGCGACAACAATTCGCAAAGAGTGGAAATAATTGTAAAATATCCATGGGGTTCTGAATCTCTTGAAACTATTACTCTAGGCAGTCATGACAGGAAACTTACTAATGCCCAACTAGAGGTAAGTCAGATAACTATTCATTCAGACAAATCAAATTCATAGACGCCATTTTCAATTTTATTGTAACAAAATCTATGAAAAGCACAAACTAATAAACCTGTTTTCATAACAGAGCAATTATTAAATAATTAATAAAAGTACGATTTTTTTTATGATATTCACTGATTTCCTGAATTTCATATAGTTCCAGGAGAACAAAAAAACCATTCACGCTCACGCCATTGTCAGTCAGATAAATCTAACATCGATGTTCATGAACTCCATCTGCGACGCTTTCGATGAAACCCTTGTTGTGAATAAAGCTAGGAAGTTATTGAGGCTACACAAAAAATTGGCACCTTTCAAGATTAGTTTGGCTGTTAGTGGGGCAGGTGAGTGACATTACGTTCTGGAAACTACGGTCACTACTACCAGTTCAGTGGTGGTACCATTCCTCCTTTTGCGCTTGTATGTATCTATTGAACTGGTCTTCCAAACATATATCCATATGTGAGTCATAACTGTTATATTGTGAGACTTTTCCTTACGTACTGTATGTATGTTTTTATATATTTTCAATATGACGTACCTAAGCAAATTTTGTAATTGCGGATATTTTTGAGTGTAACAGAAATTGTAATTTGAGGTCAATAAAATTTCTTTCTCTCTTAGAAAACTGTAGTCTATTTCCTTAGGCAACAGAGTAATAAATCATAAATAAGTTTCACAGGCATACATAATTGTGTTTGGAAAAAAGTAACATTTAAAGTATTCAATGTTTTATAATTTGACATAACAAATTTCAAAAAGACTTTATAGTTGTATGTATAATGTGAGTAATGAAAATATAAACCCACATTATTAATTAATAGATTTTATTTTCACTTTTATTTGTAACTATCGTTACTGCAGTTTCGTCCTATAAGGACATTTTCAAACTTATACATTGAACTCGTTGTAACGTTAGTTACAAATTAAAGTTGTAAAATACATAGAAAGTTTCATTTTTACACGCTTTACATTAGCTTCACCTGTATGTATGTTTGTTTGTAACTCTGAAGCTCTGGATCTGTATTGACAGAATTATCGGCATTATTGCTTGATCTATTCGCGGGCAGATGGCGCTGTACATAACCTCATTGATATTTCTTGATCTATTCGCGGGCAGATGGCGTTGTACGTAACTATCAATTATTGCTTGAGCTATTCGCGGGCAGATGACGCTATACATAACTATCAACATTGTATACAGAAAAGTTATTATGTTGTTTGAGAGGAATTTTACATTCGTGCGCCGTCTGTTAAAGATTTATAATACTAGTGACTAGAACTTTAAAAAAAATTATTTTTGATTTTAAATCGGAATAAAAAGTGAAAAATAAATATAGTTTAAAAAACTAAAAAAAAAAAAGCTTTTAAAGAACATTGAACTAAAAAGTTAAAAATATTTTTTTTCAAATAAGCTTAAAACCGTAACGAACGAAAAATACATGTAATATTGTGAAAAAAGCGTGGGCGCTTGTACACAAAATATGGTGTCACATTTGACCCTGAACTGAGTTTCTCCATCCACTATGACACAATAACATGCTCAGCCAAAAGGATGCTAGGGCTCATTTATCGTAACTGTAAGAACTTTCGTAGCAGAGACAGTTTTTTAACTCTTTTCAATGCATACGTCAAATCTCGGCTGGAATATGCCTCCCTTATATGGTCACCCATATACAATGTCCACATAAACAAAATCGAGTCTATACAAAGAGGCTTCATGAAATATATTACTTACAAGCTAGAAGGAGTTTACCCTGAACAAGGCATCGACAACAGAATACTACTGAATAAATTTAATAAATCATCCCTTCAAAACCGAAGAACCTACTACTCTATAATTTTCATTTGTAAACTAGTGAATAATCTGATTGACTGTCCCGAACTACTCTCCCACTTCAACTTTCATGTTCCACGAATCAATTCTAGAAATGAACTGACTTTTTATCTACCAAATTCTAGAACAAACATATTACTCAAGTCACCAGTTGTTGCAATGAGCAAACTTTACAATCAACTCTGTGAAAATCTCGACATTTATTATGAAACTATTGGTCAAATTAAGAACATCGTTAAGAAACTTTTACACTATAGTCAAAATACATGAGCCCAAATTGAAAATTATTCTACCATGTGAGCTCATTACTACTACTGTATTACTGCTGAATTATGTTTTTTTTTTTTGTAATACACCTGAACTATGTTTTTACTTGTTAGCTCTATATCTGACTTAAGTTTTTTTTTTCAATTACTCTCCTAGCTTGCTGCACATAAGTGTTCCACCTAATTTTTTGCTTAACTCTCCTAAATGTTTATTTTATTTTTTGTTTACTCGCTTCAGGTGTTTCTAGTTGATAAATTAGTATTGTATTCATGTATATGTGTATGTATGTATATATGTATGTGTATTGTGTGTATATAGGCAGATATAAACTGTAACATGCTTGTTAATAATATTAATGTCTTGTTATTGGGATTTATTCCTAATTAGACATTAAACAATTTTTTTTTTTATTAATCATGACACAGTAGAATATTTACTGAGATATGGAGCTATAAAGACATGATGACATTAAAACAGACGAAACTTTTGAAATATCCCAACCCAACGCATGCCACTGTAGGTAGAAAACGACCCTACAGTCTATAAAATATTTTGTTCGTGACCTATATGCAATAAAAAAATAGATTGGCCCTGGTAAAGTAGTATAAACCCGCCGACACCGCTGTGGCAAATCATAAAAAAAGTTTAATAGAGCCCCCTGTTAGCATTTTGCATTCATTACTTTTTACTATCAGAAAACTAGAGTATAGCAACAAATTGTCCGTTACTTTAATACGATATAAACTGTTTCCCAGTAATATATCACAGCACTGTCTCAAGTCTCCTTCGTTTATCATTTTCCTGATTTTGTATAACGAAGAATCAACAGTGACGGTATCAAATATATTTCCAGATCAGTCTTCCACGGCTGAACTTTCCGATCTCGCAGTATATATCTGCAGACAACTAAGAACCAACCATGTGTCTACTTTACTGTTGCCGAGTTCAAATCAACTGAAATTGGATGCTCAGTTCAAACAGTACGACGAACTTGGCGTGCCTTACACCATTCTACTGAGCGACAGCACTCTTAAAGATGGGATAGTTTTTTTGAGGAACAGGGAAACCACCCTCAAGGTAAAATAAATTTGTATTATTAATTATTCAATTTCAATTAATAAAAAATTCTGATTTCCATCATTTCAAATAAAGTTTTTCTTCTGAATGTGTGGTTATTTATACAGACAGACAGATTTCTGAAGGAATCTGCATTTGGAGGCAAAACTGTCTAACTCTTCTATAGTAATAGAGGCCTACACAATATTCTTAGTAAATTTAATAGATTATTAACTATTCCAATATTGAGAAGCAGTCTTAGTTGATTATTCAAGCATGTATTCTTTGTACTTCTGCACCTGATTGCATCGAGTAAAAATATTGATTTTTTTATTTTCAGGAACAAGTACATGTGAGCCAATTAGTGACTTATATAGACCAGTTATTGAAGAACTACTGAAGCATATTCATTTTCAATAAATATTTTGTTTATGAGTAGATATTTCAATATAAACATTTTCATGTCTTTAATCCCACTCCTGATGTTTCAGTAAACAAAAAAATCCCACTCCTGAACTTTTTTGATGATCGAAACCCTTTTATTGAATAGAAGTCTCAAAATATCTGAGATTCAAGTCTATATGCCCTAAAATGGTGATGATAGTGAAAAGGGCGAATTTACTGATATATTTATGTTAGGACATGAATATAAATCCTGGAAAACATATGCTCCGAGGATAGAACTCCGAAACACGCCACAAACAATGAACTCGTGTTAAAAGCGAATACTTTTCAACGACATACGAGGTCTGTTCAAAAAAACAAGGTGAATTTTCATTTTTCTCAAAAAATATTGTTTATTCATCAATATCTACTTTGTCCTCTTCAAAGTAGTCCCCCTCAGATATAATACATTTATGTCAGCGTTCTTTCCAATCCTTGAAGCAGTTCCTATCTTACCTTGAATAGTTTTTCATACTTTATTCTTTGGATTCCACTTCTGACACCTTTCAAGGGTTCTGAACTTATCAGTTCTAGATTTTGCACAGTAAAAAACATTGATACCTCTCATGTTTGTATTTTTTTGTTAAAGTACAAAATATAAAAATAGGCAAATGTATTCAGATCGTTATTATAGGAGCCGACGACCTATAACGAGAAATTTCATATGCTTCTAAAATGAGTATCAGCACATAAAATGTGTTCAATTACAATAATTTTCAGACTCCCTGTATCTCGTCAAAGGAGAATTTCAGGATACCTTTCAAATGCTGCTATAAATATTCAACTAGTCATCTAATTCAAAACTTTAATAAGCAGAGTGTTTCGAAACTGATTATTTACTAGATATCAACCTATTGGCCCATGTATGCGGAAATCTTTATATGTCGAAATCTGTTCGAGCGCCAAATTTTTCTCATTACACAAGTGGAGGAGAGCCACGAATGCCAGCGGACAGGATAACTCCCGGCGTTCTTTGTCTGGGAGCAATTTCGGAAGATCCTTGTACATTTTCGAGAATGTGGTAGAGTGCACTTGCTTCTGTTGAGTCTGAAAAATGAAGAGACAGTTGATTGATAGTTCTGCAAAAACCCCAACCTCTTCGCATTATCCTCACCTCCTGATCAATTAGAGTAACGGTGGGGTTCGTCAAAAAGTGCCAAACAGCTGCTTTGAGCCTCTTCATGTCCATCTGTTTAGCTTTCATGGCATAAGCCACGTAAGACTTTGGCACCTAGAAAAAAAATGGAGATACTGAACTTTCCAGATAAGAATTGAAAATTTACCATTTCTGGATTGTCGACCAAGTTATCAGCCAAGTTACATTGTTGTTCCCTGTTCACGTGTTCTTCCACTTCGTTATCGCTTCCTATATGGTCTTCCATGGGTCCGTCCATAGCCCCATTGTCATCCTGAAAAATTTTAGTCCATTATGCAGCTTTGAAATTTGGATGCATTAGAGTTCTCAAGTCATAAATTTCGAGAGTTATACTCACATCATCATGAGATTGCGCACAATACTGAGAATCGTTAGGGTTCTCATACTTGTACGGACTGACCTCATAATCCAGTTGTTCGTTTTCACTGCCAGTAGTGATTTTTTTCTCCAGAGGACAAACTCCCGGTTTGAGCATCAGTTCTTTGATGTTGGCTAACATTTTAGCGCAAGTCTGGTCCAAAAGAGGTAACGTGATTCTGAAACGATTAAAGGGCATTGAAAATCAGAAGGGGTAACAAAAAGATGGCGGCAGACTACCATTTCAGTTTTATTCAGTTCTCAATAAAGTTACAACTTCCGAACAAGTCGCAGAATTCAATTATAATAGGTATTATCGACATATTACAATAAGATATAGGGACTTCCGAACTTTGACCATTGATAACGACTATCTTGTTGAAGCTACTTATAAATTTGGTGTGCGGTAGGTCTTCATCGTTTTGTATTTTGTATGATATTCTTGTTTCAAAAATTTTAGATTTTGTTTTTCTTTCATCGAGTACAAGCTTGTTTAACAAGCACCAGGTTTTTGTTACTTATTCATTACATATTCGAATACTTCAGGCAATCCAAATTGAGTGTGGAAGTATGTACTGTGAGCATATATATATATATATATATATATATATATATATATATATATATATATATATATATATATATATATATATATGCGGACATTCGGACAACCTACAAACCGCACAAAACGATATCCAGTTGGCTGCCCAGACCGAAAGAGAGAATTTCCCTAGAAAACCAAGGAGTATATAGCATCACATGCGAGGACTGTGGACAACAATATATCGGTCAGACCAACAGACGTATATCTGCCAGAACCCAGGAGCACAAAAACTCGATGAGAACAAAACAAACCTCCTCAGCCCTCTTTCAACACCATCTACAAACAGGTCACAAGATTAATTTTGAGTCCACAAAACAGATAGCACAGGTGCAAAACACAAGGATTCGACAAATCAGGGAAGCTATCGAAATCGAAAAGCAAGGCCTCATCAATAAAAGGGATGACTCACTAAACATCCCAAGGATTTGGAAAACAATAATTAAAAACAACCCCCAAAGACAACCACAAATTGATAATGAACCATCGCAGGTAGGAGAACCGCCAGAAGCCATTAACAACCCTCAGGTAGAAAAACAGGTAGGAGAACTACCAAAATCCATCAACAACTCTCAGGTGGAAAAACAGGTAACAAATCCATACAACTTACGCAAGCGAAACGTATAAAAACACCACAAGAAGAACCTTACATCAGTTATACCTCTCGAAGCGAAGCAGTAACTCGTCTTGATAATGCCATCTGAGATGATGGCGAAACGTCGACTATCGAATAGTACACAACGGATGAACACCCGGAAAAACAACACATCATATATATATATATATATATATATATATATATATATATATATATATATATATATATATATATATATATATATGAATTATCAGCAAGGGAAAGTGTCAAGGGTACGCTTTCTATAGTCCTCAGGTGGACCATCAAGCCCATATGACTCCCACATAACTCAAGGTCAAGTGCAGCCATTCAAGACCAAAAAAGCTTGAGACGAGGGGGGCAAATCGCGTAAGGTCGAGTAATGCAATTCAAAACCATCTGAAAATCACCTTGTCAAGGTCGTGTGACGTGCTCCAAGGTCGTTTCAAGGTCAAGTGGTGGGGGGAGGCGGTATAAGTCAACTACTTGCTCAAGAATCGCAGCCAGGTCCTCCTCTACATAAACACTGATATCAAATATGTCATCAGCATAGATAATTGTCTTCAAGTCGTTTATGTAAATTATAAAGAGGAGAGGGCCCAGTATCGATCCCTGAGGAACTGTTCTTTTTATTGATTGGGAAGTACTTCTCTAATCTTCAATTCAAACTACTGAAGAACGGTTCGACAGACAGGAGTGAATCATTTTCAAGGCTATTATTCCATAGCACTTCATTTTTGTCAACAGAATATCATGAGGGACACAATCAAAAGCTGCAGTTAGGTCAGGTCTCTCACTCCAATGAAAAAATTGTAATTATACCGATACTCACTTATTAAAATCGGCAGTCGGATGTTTTTTCTTGATGACCAACTTCTTGGAAAGATCGATGTCTATCTCCTTCGTGAAATCAATCATTTCCGGCTCGGCCTTCTTCCTAGCTTGCCTGTGCTCTTTGGTCGAGGTTATGCTCTTCTGCTGACCAGAGAATCTAGCTGTCGACCTCCTCAAAAATTTCAACTTCCAATGGCATGGCCCCGCCCATATCTGGTCGATGAACTTGCCCGTGTGGGTGTTGATGATCGAGTTGTATGAGTACTCGGATGTGTGACCTGTCTCGTTGGCGGAACGGAAGTCGACGATGCGAGCGATTTCGCCGTTTCTCAGCTGGGGGGCCCCCATCTCGTGGATCGACTGGATATCGTCGTCGTCGTTCAAGTCTGGGTCAACGACTGTAAATGTTTGGATACGTTAACGGATTTATTAAAAAAAAAATGTTGACTAAAGCATACCGTCGGCATCATTGTTTTCGAAAATGTCGTGGATGGATCCGTCTAGCTCGGGAATCGGAATGCCGTCATCATCGAAAACTACTGGTTGCAGTTGGGTCTGGAATGATTTTTCTACGCCCAACCTATAAAAATTTCGAAATAATTAGCATAACACGACTTTGCAGTTTTTGAAATGTTTTATTAAAATCACAGCTCTATCATCCCTTGTTACTCTTTGCTTGACTCTCAGGCCAACCAAAGAGAGAAGTTCTGGGTAATTGATTTGGCCTGACAATAATTTAAATAGAAATATTAGGTCAGTCTGAATCCGTCCGTTTTCCAATGTTGTTAGATTTAGTGTAGAAAGAATATCGGTGCAGTTATGTCGTTGGTATATTTCAGGGGTCTCCAAACTACGGCCCGCGGGCCAAATCCGGCCCGCCAGTGTCATCAATCCGGCCCGCGACAGCCAATGATTTACTGTCATCAATCTGGCCCGCGACAGCCAATGATTTACTGTCATCAGTCTGGCCCGCGACAGCCAATGATTACCTAATTGTTTTTACTATTGCTGTGATAAGTTGAAGAAAAAAACATAGAATGATAAATACTCGGTTTTATTTACTTGCAAGGTAAAACTCAACGACAGAAATGATGACAAAGAAAACTTAACTTAAGTGTCTAAGTTTAAGCATATTAATAACTAACAAATAATTGAAATGAATCACAGTAAAACAAAAACACTAATGAGATTTATGTAATTGTGATTTTCCACCGACAATACTTTGTAGTTGTGGAGATCAATTTTACTTGTACCAATTATCAAAATAGATATAAAATGTCCATCGGTTAATTGAGATCTGTAAACATTCTTTGTGTACTTCATCTTGGAAAACGATTTCTCGCACACGTTTTCTCACACAAGTAAGTAGTACCAAAAACAGAAAACAACCCACGAGCAAATTTATGCAAATTATCAAATTGTTCCAGTGGAAGACTCTTATTAAATTCCAACAAAGATTAATTTTGATATTTGTTCTTAAGCATATCACTGCACCGTAAATCGATAATTTCCATTTGGACTTCCGGAGCCAGGGTTTCAATGTCAGAATCAAAAGGATTTTGAAAAAGCTTAATTTCATACGCAATGACATCAAAATCTGAAAAACGAGTATCAAAATTTATCTTCAAAGCACTCAAAGTTTCGATTGCAAAATTGACGGGAAATTCAGTCTCTGTAGTGTGGCTGAATATTTCACATGTTTCAAAATGTGTGAAACATTTTTTACGTAATTGCGATTGAAATAGTATTATTTTCTGCATGAAGGATTTGATATTAGTGTATAAATCTGGGAGAAGCTGATTTTCTCCTTGCAATCTCAAATTCAGTTCGTTCATATTTGTCAAATCGACATATACCAAAGGCTAACTTCCACATCCATTCACTATTTTCTAAATCGGTAAAAGGGCGCTGCTTCTCGTTTAAAAAAATTTCGATCTCTGCTCAAAGTTCAAAAAAGCGATTAAGGACTTTTCCGCAACTAAGAAAGCGTACGTCAGTATGATATGGTAAATCATTTTCTACAGTCTGTTGAATGAACTTGCGGAATTGTCGGTGATTCAGCCCAGTGGATCTGATGAAGTTAACCTGATATGACTGGTTTTAGAACATTTTCCGCACAAGGACTGTTGATGAATGATACAATGTAAGACTAATGGTTTTGAACCACCATCATTTTCTACAGCCTTTGACACAAGTGCAACCACTCCTTTATTTTTACCATACATATTTTTGCCTCCATCAGTTGTTATAGATTTCAAATTCCTCCATCGAAGGTTCTTTTTATTAATGACATTTTCAACTCCCTTAAAAATATCTGCCCCAGTTGTCGTGCCGTGAATACTATTAATATCAAGAAATTCTTCATACACTTCATAGCTTTTATCTACTTTGTGAATAAAAATCAACACCTGAGCAGTATCTGACACATCCGTTGACTCATCCAATGCTAGAGAAAACCACTCATGATGTCCATTTTTGTCAGACAGTTGAGATGATATATTTTCTGCGATGTCTTGCACCCTCCGAGCCACGGTGTTTGCTGACAAACTGACCCTTTTATATAAATTCACCTTTTCGGGTATATTTCTTCAGCTACTGCAATCAGGCATTCTTTTATCATTTCTCCATCGGTGAATGGTTTGCCACGTTTTCCGATTTCAAGAGCCACACGAAAGCTGGCGCGAGTTGCAGACTCTTGTTCAGTATTCGCTTTGGTAAACAAAGATTGCTGCGATTTGAGTCCGCGTTTCAAAGCTTCAAATTTTTCCTTCCGCAAACTTCCTGTATACTTGGAGTAACTTTGAAGATGTTTCGATTCATAGTGTCGTTTAATGTTATCGTCTTTGAGAACAGCTATGGTTTCATTACAAATTAAACATAGCGCCTTATTACTGGACTCAATCACAAAATACTGAAAGTTCCATTTTTCTTGGAACGTTCTGCATTCACTGTCGATTTTTCGCTTCTTTTCCATACTAACAAATCACACATAAAAACAATAAGTCAAATCAAAATACTTTTATTGACGGGTGTTACTTTATTTCACAATAGACAGTTTCGCTTCCTTCGCCTTTCCTATGCAGACTAACTCGCAGTTGCGCCGCTAGCCTTTTTATATGCAATTATTACTGCCATCTCGAGGTGATCGGAATACACTAGCTAGAACCAGAACTTTCTCGAACCAACGCGGTAATTCCAAATATTTAATTACGCCTAATGCCACCTAGCGGGTAGCTGAGAAAGATAGTACATAGTACCACTACTCGCCACTAGATGTCGTTAAGTGTCACAATACCCTATAATAATTGAAATGCAAAAAAAGCGTAAGTTTGCTTAGGTCACGCACTTTGCGACTATCCTAGTCTAGAAATATAGTTAAGGGCAGAAATTGGCCCTTGGAACAAATTGAAAAAATCATTATGGCCCGAAGGCTTCAAAGTTTCTAGACCCCTGGTCTATTTGAATGCCCATTTTGTAGGCAGCACTACACAAAAATTTATTTTGAACATTTTCCGGTGACATATTGTACATTAAGTGAGAGGAACACCGCACAATTCTCGTAGATGCATACTCTAAATGTGACTTAGTTCATGAAAAATACAGAATTTTCATTGTGCTTGCCAATAAGTCTTTAGCGATCTTGTCTACAGATCCAAAGCCAAAGAGTTTATGCAGTATTGATGTGTGATTGGTGCCTGAGAACGATCGGAACACATGGCTAGACATTTGTCAAGATTTAGTTTCAAGCAGTTATTTCTAAACCAATTGGTTAAATGGTCAACATCATCTTGAAGTTTCAGACAACCAACATATGATTCAGTATAGTTTCAGATCATCAGCAAATAACAATCCCTCTGAGTCAGTAATGTGTGCAATAAGATCATCAGTAAAGATGATGAAAAGTAATGGTCCACAGTGACTACCCCGAGGAACACCAGAACAGGCTTCAATTGTGTGTGATATGTAATTATAAATTTTCATCCACTGAATTCTACCTGTAAGGAAGCTGGTTATGACATTGAAACAAAAGTCCAATAATTGCCCCAATGGAAAGCCAAGACCTAACAAAGCACGCCAAGTTTGATCAAATTTCCAAGTTTTGCTTAGTGTTTTCTTCGATTACCGTGGCGTAGTTTATCCGTATTAATCATATCACATGGTGGTATGGTGAATAAGGAGCATTATTTTGAAGTTATGCCCCGCTAGCGAGAAGCAATACGAAGGAAACGTATGAGATATATATATATATATATATATATATATATATATATATATATATATATATATATATATATATATATATATATATATATATATATATAAACTGTAAAAATGATGACCTATAAATAAATCTTGAGTTGAACAAGTACCTGTAGAGCGCAATCTGGTAAGTTCAGCTTGGTCCTGCTCCTGGATAAACAAGAAATGTCTGTGAGACTAACCTCTGTGAGGTATCTTGCATGTTTGTCGGATATAATTCAGTATCTAGCGCGGTATTAGCCGGGGAAGTAGTTGTTTTCCGGCAGGCATTTACCAGAATCTACTGTGTAGGTATGTTGGGAGAGATAAATATTTCGAGATTTAATTTCAAATATTCATCTTCTTATACGTATGTATCTCTCCTTGATCTAGTCTTCAGACACTTATTTTGTTGTCTTAGATATTTATGACTTGTTGTAAATAATTTTCGGTTCATGAAATAGTAAAAATACTACGCCTCTATTTTGTGGTTCAGAACTTATCATTATATTTAATGAACAACATTTTTGCACTGGACAATTTTTGTCTGATTATTATTTTGATAAAATGAAACGACAAGAATTAATTAACCATGCAACACTTACTGTTTTTCCTCATTGTCGGGATCCCATTCATCCAGCCTGAAATCACTGAAGGGATAATTTATTTTGGTTACTTGTGCGGGTAATGGTGGTAGAGAATGAAATAAAATATTTTCTTTGTTTTGTATCGTCATGTCCTTATCGTCGAGCATGGTTTTAGTTTTATTGCTGAAAGAAACAAATATTCAGCACGTATATATCAAGTATCACTGTATCAACATTCTTACAGCAACAGAAAGGAATCTGAGCTTTCCTTGAATGTGTTTGTGTATAGATTCTCCATGGTGCCCGTATCAGCGTTTACTCTTGTGGTAAATTCGATCGGTTCCAGTTTTGGTAAGGGGCCACAGTGAGTTTTAGAACTGTCGGATACTGTGCATTTCTTCCCGGACAAATTCACGCGTTTTTTCTTCTTCTTTTTTTTCTGAGTGTTCCCCTCCTCGTCTGGGCGGTCGCCATCATTCTCAACACCATCTTCATCTGAAACAGATATGAATTACATTTTGCAATCACATTAAGGTTGGATTTGCTTGCCATCTCCTTCAGCTGGCATCCTCTCCGACACTCTTGCCATGCTGTTAGCCAGTTTGAGGCCTTCGGAGTGGATGTCGTCCACTCGGATACCGTATACCTTTGCGCTTATGTCTATAGACGTGCTTGCCACTTGTAAGGTGTCTTTGTTTGATTTCTGGCATAATGGTTTCAGCAAATCTATGATCTGTAGTTTCCATGCATTCTTTGAGTTGATTTTCTAGAAAGTAACAACCTCCTAGTAGTATTTCTTCGAAATAGTAGTTCCAAAAACAAATTATTTTTGGAAACATATTCAGTTCAGTAAGTATAACGAGAATCATGGCAAAACAAATTAAAGTGCAGATTCTACACTAATTTTTATATAGGTTAAGTGGGTAAAACTATCTTTAAAAGAAGAAAGGAACATACTTCCTTTTTTATCAATTATGAATGATATATTCACATGTAGAAATGAAAACAATGAATCTAAACTTTGATATGCAGGAAAATAAACAATTTTGGTTTACAACTTGATATATAACAATATTTTTGGTTATGATTCCGTAATGGTTTCAGAAACAGTATCTGCATTTTTTTATTAAGAATAGCGGGATTCCATTGGGACCTGAACAACTTTCAGGGTAATGAAAAGACCAGTTCAATAATTTCAATAACATCAAAAATGAGTTTGCTATCAAATGTGGCACCCGAGTCTCTTATTTGGTGGTTACTTTTCAGTATATTACACCCATGAGGGTATACTGGACGTCACGTACATTTTCATTCCTTGTAAACATTATAAAGTGACACTTTCGATGATTTACAATTGAATTAATATGTCTCAAATCTATTTGAATATGGGTGTAATTTATAACAATCTAGAATAGTCCTAATCTCAAAAATCATTCTGGAATATCATTCACATAGATCAAGAACATGAGTGGACCCAAGTGTGATCCTTGTGGTACACCTGATGTCATTGGTGTAGCCTTGGAATAATTACCGTGGAGTGAGTCATACACGGTTCTCTCATAAAGATATAATATGCAAACCTGAGAACCAGCAGCACCAACTACAGCAAGTCTTCTAATCAAAATACCTTGGTCGATTTTATCAAAAGCCTTGCTGAAATCAATGTAGATAGCATCAACTTGAATTTGGTTATCTTGTTTAGAATGAATGTATGTGTAATACATTTGAATTTGTCATTCTAACTGTGCCATAATTTCAATTCCATACCTGATTTAAACCCAAAATTTGGTGTTTTATTTGGTCAAATTGTTTCCAAACACTTTCTTCATCCAGATATTTATATAGAAGGCTACTCATATCGTAAACTTAAAAAAAAACATAATACCAGATGGTAAAAAAGCTTACACGTGCATGTCTTTTTGACACAAGCCTGTCAAGTTACAGCCAAGGATTATTGATATATTCAGTAACTAGTAAATTTGTATGAATATAATTGAGCAGCCAAATATTTTGATGAATTTTTCGTTTGTGAAAGAATACTTGAAGATAAAGTCGACTCATAATATCAAGAAAATTAAGATAAATATTTATTATGCAGGGCTAAATTCAAATAATCACAGCTTCCACTTTTTCTTTCGAAAAGTGGCTTCATTTTTGAGGAAAAGAGATATTAAAATTGCATATAGAACAAGTAATACGTTAGGAAAGTTAGTTAAAAATAATAAAGACAAATCATCAATATTCGAGAAATCGGGAGTACATAAATTTAAGTGTGAAGCGTGCCCCAAGGTATATATTGGTCAAACTGGCAAAACATATAGAAATTGAATGCAGGAACATCATATGAGCTATGTAAATAAGAAAACAAGTTCAACAAAGAGTTCGAAATTTTATACCTAGAAAATAAAGATTTGAAACTGAATCATTTAGAGCCCCATTTTTTATTCCAACATTAAATGAAGATTTGAAAAATTCAAAAATAAATAACAGAAGTAGCTCAACAGCGATTTACAAAATATTACTTCTCGGTAACTTACATTTTCTGTAAAAAGATGTGTGCAGATAATAAACTGTTCCTTGATGAACGATTCATTCATTGGAGATGGACGTTGAGGTAGGTTAGAAAGTCTTTTGTGGATGTCCTGCTGGTTTCTCCTGTCCGATCTCTCTTCGTCGTCGTTTGATTCCTCGAGTAATGAGGCGTTGAGGGATACGTTCATAGATTTTCGAAGAGGCGACATTTGGGCTGCATTTTTCAACAAAGTCCGTCGACGTAGATCGGTAGCAAGACTGGGCATTGGCGTGGAAGTCTCCATGGTTATCGGTTGATTTAATCGGTTATATTTGTCTCAAAAAGATCTCTTTGAAAACAATAATATGCGGCTCTTCTGAATCCCAAGAGTGGAGCCCAGATATATATATTTCAAAATTTCCTATAGGTTCTGTTACTAATGAAGAAATATAACAAAATATCCACAAATAATGAGTTTTGTCTGTTTCGATTTGTGTTAACGCTTTTCACTATCTCACATATTACTATTTTATTATTGTTTTCCTATTTTTTCCTTTACTGCTTATAAAATTAAAATAACGGCAAGCCTACACAAAATTCAAATTGTGTTTGCAAATGACAGCTGACAATCATATATTGTTGCTCTGTGACTCAGAATTGTTACCTTATGCTGTCACGGTGGCTGTCACTCAGAGCAATACCAGAGAACAGTAAACAAATTCGTTGGCAATACTAAATATAGCCATATTTTGACATAATAATATTTGAGTTTGTTCTAAATACTTCATTTTTTAGTTGAAATACTTTAGTCGATGATGTCACATCTAATAAATATTAAAATATGTTAAAAAAAAATATGTAGAGAAGAACTGTCATTAGTTTCGCCAGGCAAATATGATAATATTATTATCATTATTATGATTATTGGTGTATGTGTGTGCTTCCGCAACATAAATGACAATGATAAATACTCAATGTTATAATTGTTTTCTTCTATTTCAATTTCATGTATGAATAAATCATCGGATTTTGTAGTCGTTTGATGTGAATCACAACATACATAGGTACTTACAAAAGCAAATATTTTTTCGATTGATATGGAAGGGCTTATGACTTATGTTACATTGCTCTAAAGACAAGAAGGTTCTTAAAATATCAAATTCACCAAATAGTACACAGATTGATCAGAAATTATGAACGGTAACATTCAAATCGTTATATTAATTTCTTTGAGAAAATTACTTCATAAAAAAGTTTACACTGAGAATACGCTCAGAAAACTACAAAAATCTCACGAGTACTAGTATTTCAACACTATCGCCGGTTGAAAACACTAACACTGAAGATCCAATTCATTTTTATGCGGGAATAGAAATACCAATATGATAAAACAAGATTTTGATAATTTCCTTAAATTACTTTCTATTTTACGAAGTTTCAGAAAGAGTATACATTCACTTCATACAATGATAAATATTTATATCAATTTTGTCAGTTGATTCACTGTGATACCATGTATAAACAAATCTGTCTCAATGAATTCAAACGATGCATGATAATAATGACCGCTAAACAATGTTGGCAAAAAATTCATAAAATCGTTTCTATATGTAAAATTTGGTGTGTGCTCTATGAATATAATACTGAAGTATGTTGGATCTCTTTATTCTTTATTTTATGAAGAATCAAGAGTGCCGTCTCTGTGGATGTTGTAGATCTGATGTTTTCTTCAAAATATTTTGCATACAAAAAGGTCCAAGAAAATACAGCATGATATTTCTATGCATCTTTGGTACAATGAAAAACAAGGTCACACATTTATTTCTGAGAAAAGTATCTAACAAGTCATGCATGAACGAAATCATAAACAATAAGATGATGTCGGTCCTGAATTCTGGTAGATGTGATATCTTAAACTTAACTATACTGGAATTTCATAAAACAATGAACGTCAAAGTTTTGCTAGATTATGGTGAACCGAAATATTTTTAATGATTGGATTTCGCTTTGATCAAATGAAGTTATGGAGCATATTTACACAACAATATTTTGTATAGACACTATTTAAGATAGTGTGCATTTGGTTTTTTTATTTCAATTCAAATTCTGCTTCGGTTCACTGTTATAATTTGGCTTTGAATGTATAACAGGTTTATATTCGATGATACTTTGTTGAGAAGAGCTTCAGTACAGGAATACGATGCAGCTGCCCCTACATTCTGTTGTCAAGCTGGATTCATAAGTTTATTCGCAGAGTTCTCTCTACCGTTGAAAAGAAAATACGCCATGTGAAGAATAATCTCATTATTAACGTTGCCCTTCTATAACCTGGTATGTGATGGAATTGGCCGATACTTGATGAAAACACATAACGTGTTCAAGTTACACTTTATTATGAAATTTTCACAGAACAGTTTACAAAACGCCAGCACTATACAATATCTTACTTCCCAACTATAACCCGTGTTGCTCTGTGGTATTTGACATTGACAACTAATATCCCTGTTTGTCAACCAGATGGCAGCCTGTTAATGTTTATTTTTAAATAATGGACAGAGATTCAAAATAAAATGTTTAAAGTCGGTGGGTTCGTGTTAATTTCTTTAATAATAACTCTCGGATATGGCATAGGATTATTGAAATTTTTAACAGAACACCAAGAAGATAAATGTGAGATGACCTACATGTTCGAATATCCTCAGTTTGTGGTAAGTAAGGTTATTTATTATATTAAAATAACTAATTAATTACAAATGATGTGAACCAATATAATTATCTTTATAGCATTGTAAAAAGGTTAAACATTTCATAGAGAGGAATCTTTATAGGATGTTAATAATAGGTAATATCAGTTCTGAATACAGAAATGATTCATCTAGGTATTTTTATCTATTAGCCACATTTTGAAAGTATGCTTTCAGAGTTTCATTGTTTCAGAAAATATCTCATCAGGTTGACAAGAAATATATTAAATATGGATTGTATGCCTACAGCGAGGGACGACTTACAGAACGAACCCGAAACATGTTCTTCAATGGCATTCCTGTACTGTTTATACCTGGAAATGCGGGATCTCACAAACAAGGTAATACAAAAAGTTGTAACTAGGAATCTTGTTTTTTGTTTCACCAAATGAAATTATATTCATTGCAAATTGGTTATAATTGTGTTGGCTGGAAATGAATCTATCTGTCTGTCTAAAATCCTCATTTTCTCACAGTTAGATCATTGTCTTCGGTTGCTCTACGAAAATCGCTGAACTCGAGGATCCCTTACCATTTTGATTACTTCACGGTCGATCTGAACGAAGAATTTACAGGCTTGTACGGCCCGTTGCTTCATGATCAGCTAGATTTTGTCAAAAGCTCTCTCTACCGCATTCTCGAGTTGTACAAGCAAAGCAGCAGCCGACCTGAATCTGTGATACTTGTGGGACATTCTGTGGTAAGAACAATACCAATTTGAAGAAGGAACTGTGAAAAATTGTAGAGACTTTTTGTTTCAGGGGGGAATAATAGCTTTGAAACTGGTATCAGAATTATCAGATCCCAAGCTGGTTCCTCTAGTTGTCACTTTGGCAACACCTCTGAAAAGGCCCCCATTACTTTTGGACTACCACTTGGCCCATTTTTATGATGGGAATTTCTCCAAAATACCTGAGTCTACAACGGTGGTGAGCTTATCGGGAGGTTACAGGGATTACGTGATACCTCCTTATCTGAGCGAGAAAAAAGGCAATCAGTCGCTTTATGCCGTGGTAAGTAATTGCCTTCAGAAATTATTCACAAAATTCATGGCTAGCCATGAAAATTTGTTTTTCAGAACATTCATTTCATGGCTAGCCATGAAAATTCGCATTTGAGGACATTTGTTGTCTGTCAGCTCTGAAATCAGTGAAGAAAAATCGAATTTCGCCTAGAAAAAATTATACAGTGTGGTCCATTGAGTATGCAACAAATGGGAAACTTTTATTATCGATTTCTAAGAAAATTTTATTCTTGACAAAAGTTGGTGCATGTTCCAAAACTATACCAAGTGTACCTGAAATGGCTTTATGACAAACCCCATACAGAATGTAAAACGTTTTCATATTTGTGCTTAATTAAAAATGCCTCGCCCAGTATTATTAACGTTAACTGAAAAGGCAGAATTAGTTTTAATCTGTGGTGATGTTTATAAAACAATGCGCGAAGCTGCAAATATTTTCAACGAGCGGCATCCAAACAAACAAATTTGCTATTCAAGTGTAAGTAGAATTTGAAAGAATTTCAAACAGACCGGCTCACTAGAATATAAACATAATACGGAGCGTACGAAACCTGTATGCACAGAAGAAAACCAGCTTGACATACTTCAAGCAGTTGTAGAAAATCCTAGAAGGTCCACCTGAAAAATTAGTGATTATACCGGCATAAAAAAACCTTTGTGAAGTGTATTCTCAAGAAACATAGGTACCATGCTTACAAACCTACATTTATTTATACAAGAAAGAGACTATGATTTGAGATATGATTTTTCCATGTGGATTCAGAGTAAAATAGTAGAACAACGAGATTTTCATTGATGTATTTTGTTTGGAGATAAATCTACATACATCTGCAACCTTATAATATTGCGGAGTATTTTAATCATAATTTTTGAAATTATCTTTATTTATGCATCTTATATTTCTATTTACGCAAGATTATTGTGTCTGGTAACCCTCAGTCACGTCATTTCATTATACGTTGTCATTATATGTTTATTGTATTGTTGACATATTCTGAAATAAAGATGATTATTATTATTTTTATTATTAACTACTACATAGCACTGTACTACTTATATCTGAATTGGGCTTGCCCATGTTTATAAATGAATAAATAAATTGTAATTAGTTTATTAGACGGCCATTTGATGAACTGGTGAATTTTTTTATGACGTTTAAATATTTTCAATTAGTTTTTGACCAAACTCTGGTAAAATCATCAGTCATGACATACAGTGTGACCCATTTTTAATGGAAACACCCCCCTAAAATTTGAAGTTGTAAATCTATTTTGATATTTTTTTTTTTAAATGTCAAGTACTAAAGTCTACCTTGGGACAAAATTTGAAATGTTTATTAAAGTTTCAGGGCATACTACGATATTTTTTCTTAGTAAAAAATCGGGATTTTTTATTAGCGATTGTTTTATTGAAAAAATCACTACGCCACTGGATTCAGAGTGCCTCTAAATAGGTGTGACCAAAATGTCATGAAAAAATATTCATTATTAACAAAGTTATGACAACTCAAAAATTCGAAAACTCTCACAGCTAACAGTCACAATATATCTATTTTTTCTATGATTTCAACAATAAAGTGCCGCCAGTAAAAAAAAAACAAATAGCGTAAATATTTTTAATGAAAATAACCGAATTACATTCACACAATTCAACTAAAAATGAAAAATTTTAATAAACGTAACTAATAACTAATTATTGAAATGTTTCGATTCAGTGCAACAATTAATTCTAACTCATATTCTAGTAGCCTCTACTAATCCACCACGTATTTCGATACATGTGTCGTAGCGCTTACGAATGTTTCTGATTACGTTCCTTAGTTCTTGAGGGCTAATATCTGCACATACCTGTCGAATTCTGCACAAAGTTCATTTCTATCTCTTGAGCGGTTTTTGTTAACTTTTTGTGTGAGAAGTCCCCAGAGAAAAAAGTCCAAAACTGTGAGGTCTGGAGATCTGGGTGGCCACTCTATAAGCGGACTACCACGGCCTATCCATCGGTTTGGAAAATCTTCGTTAAGCCATTGCCTCACAGCTCTGGCATAATGAACTGAACACCCATCTAACAGGACAATTAAATTTGATCGTTCATTGATTGTCAGCTCGTGAATAGCATCCCAAAACTCTGTGTTTAAAAATTCTAGAAACCTCTGCGCATTAATGTTTTCCTCAAAAAAGAAAGGACCAATAATTCGTTCGTTCAATATCCCACACCAGACGTTGATTTTTTGGGAATACTGGCTTTTACACTTTGTTACCCAGTTAGGATTATCCGCTGTCCAATAGCGACAATTCTGTGATGACACTACTCCATTGTAGTGAAAGTGGCTTCTCGTCAGTATATAAAATATTTTTTAGGAAATTTCTATTGTTTAAATATTCCCCTTGGGCCCATAAACAATATTCCAGGCGTCTTGCTTCGTTGCCTTCTTGAAGTGTGTGTAAAAATTTTGGCTTGAAAGGTTTAATATTCTTCGCCTTGAGACATCTCCGAATAGTTTCTCGTGGAATATTCAAATCTAAAGTGGCATTCCTTATACTGGCATTAGGATTATTTCCGAAATAATCTAAAATGATTCGATCATTCCTGTCATTCCTGTTTCGTCTTTGTACAGGATTACTTTTTAACATCATTTTTGATACTGCACCAGTTTCATTAAATATTTTATTTACCGTACCGCAGCTAATGCGAGGACGATCTGGATGTCTCTCATTAAATACTCTACAAACCTCTCTAGCACTTCTAACGTCATCTCCCGAAAGGCGTACAATTTCAATTTTCTCTCTTACGCTCAATCTTGCAGCCATGACACAAAATAATTCGAAGAACTGTAAGGTGAATATTGTTGACAATAGTACACTTAAATGAATTGAAGGGGTTATATTTTTAGGAGTGATTAAGTTTTGGGAAAGAAAGTTTTTGGCTTTCTACTACTCCATCATGATACAAAAAAAAAAACGAGGGAATCTTCCAAAGAAAGGAAGGAAGTAATCAATTTGAAAATAAGTAACTCTGTACATGGATGTGTAGATCATGCAAAGAAGTAACTTTCAGACACAAACTGAAAGAAAGTCCTCCTGAAACAGCTATTTTCATATAAACATTGAATTACACGATGTATACCAGTGAGGATGACAGTGTTCCATGTAAGTGCAATTTGTTACCATTCATTTAAAGTAGAACTCATGTGAATGATATCTGATTTTATTTTACAACGAATGTTTGAAATACAAACTGAGTAAAGTATCTTCTGTATAATTCAGTGTTTATATAGAAGTATGAGTTTCGAAAGATTTTTTTTCTTTTGTGTAATTCAATGTTTATATGAAAGTAGCTGTTTCAGGAGGACTTTCTTTCAGTTTGTGTCTGAAAGTTACTTCTTTTCATGATCTACGCATCCACGTATAGAGTTACTTATTTTCAAATTGATTATTTCCTTCCTTTCTTTGGAAGATTCCCTCATCCTTTTTTGTATCAAGATGGAGTAGTAGAAAGCCAAAAACTTTCTTTCACAAAATACACTTAAATCTTTCACAAGTGTTTTTTCCATGGCAACTAAGATTTAAATTGAAATATTAGGTCTTAGTTTTAGTTAATTTGCGTGAAAACTTGAATGTAATTCCGTTATTTTCATTAAAAATATTTACGCTATTTGTTTTTTTTTTCATCTGGCGGCACTTTATTGTTGAAATCATAAAAAAAAATGATATATTGTGACTGTTAGCTGTGTGAGTTTTCGAAATTTTGAAATTTTGTACAGACCTGTTTAGAGGCACTCTGAATCCAGTTGCGTAGTGATTTTTTCAATAAAAAAATTGCTAATAAAAAATCCCGATTTTCGACTAAGAAAAAATATCGTAGTATGCCCTGAAACTTTAATAAACATTTCAAATTTTGTCCCAAGGTAGACATTTTTGTACTTGACATTTCCAAAAAAAAATTATTAAAATCGGTTTACAACTTCAAATTTTAGGGGGGGTGTTTCCATTAAAAATGAGTCACACTGTAGGTAGAAGGTCCATTTTGTTATTATATAAAACATAAACTAAGTATAATTCAGTCAGGATCAATACGCCTGAGGAAGCTTTTCTACAGCGAAACACATGTCGCGGTTTTGTAAACTGTCCAGTGAAAATCTCACAATAAGTTATATTTGATTGAAGGTGAATTAGATATATCTGAATTGAAATGTTGTAGACTACCAACGTTCCAATGTCATGGATAGAAGTTAACCATGTTCAAATGGTGTGGTGCAAACAATTGGTCAAGGCGATTAATAGAGCCTTATTTGACAGCGTCGACACATCCACACATCAAATATCTCTGGATTCGACTCAAAGAAGAGCAGCTTTCCATCATCACTTGATTCACGTAAGCCAATTCATTCAAAGAAAGTGGAGTGAAATTCTAACTAACTTTTCTTAGCATAGTGGTACGAAAGTGAAGAATCGCGACAAATATTACGAAACTGTCGACATTGACAATAGAGGGGAATGGTCGGAGAGTATTTTGAAAAGGTACACCATCAGTTATAGGAATGGCGTGAAAGACACGCGTTGGCACATGGTGGGACTTTCGAACTTGCCGGGTTATGACATCTTGACTGTATTAGCCGTTAATTTGGAAACCGTCGATTGGGTTTTCGCCTGTAATGCCAACTTTCCAAGAGGTTCCAGTAGAATATGGTACGTAGAAATTGTGTTGCTTTTTTTTATTTGATATGTGAGTCTCCTTAGATATTCTCGTTGTTTATGACATTGTTAAAATATGTTTTATTTGTTCGTCTCAGTTCAGAGGCTGTTCACTTGACACACTTGTCGGAAATCGCTCCATCTGCAAAATTCAAGAGGAGATATGTACAAATCGATATGCGTGAGTTGAGAAAAAACTATCGTGACCTGACTCATGTAGTTTTCAGAGTTTTCCCCACACGCGAACCGGTGAGTAAGTAGAATTGAACAGAGTGCTTTGTAATTCCTATGGTTTGAATCAACAAAAAATATTGAAATATTAATAATAATAATGATAATGATAATATTTACTTCACTTGTTGAACAGTATGAAAGCATTATAATAAACATTTACATACAATAACAAGGAAGATGTCTATATATAACTAAAAACAAATATACAGGGCTATTCAAATACGTTTCTGTACATGGGGATCTCGTAAACGATAAGAGATAGAGTATCAGTTAAATTGTGGCAAAGTTGCGCATTTTAGAGACCTATTCAATGATGTAAAAAAATCGAATGTAGCTCTTTTGGTTCTGAAGATATACAGGAAAAACAAAAAAATCCCAAGTCATTTTTTTGCCTATATCTTCTTTATTCGCAGACATATTGAAAATCTGTCAACATTTTGCTATTGGCACTTGATGTGGGCTATCAGAATATGTCCATGAATCTTTTATACAGGGTGTCATCCGACTTGGGCCATCCCCATCTTTGAATTTTCAAATACGGACCTGCATTTTTTGTTGTAGTTTTTGGATCGTAGACGTTCACTTCATACTGAGAAATTAAATTTTATTTTATATTTCCGGATGTTTCCGTAATATTTGATTATAATTGGGTGAATTATTCACTTTTAAATTACGGCCCTGGAAATTGGTTGACTGAGTTGAATAAAAACACAATAGGAACTTTCACGTCTCTCTATGTACCGTAGAGTTTTTAGAGAGGTTTTTTTTTTTTTTCGTTTTTAGGTACCTATTCATATTTTTTCCATTGCTATTGAGCATTTTCTACAATGAACTTCGAATAAGAAAACCTTTTATGATTATCTGTAACATATCTACAACAAAAATATATGATATGTGTTTTGATGAGCAGAAAAATTAACCTGACGTTTTGTACTACCAAATAGATACTTAGTCAGTAATTTATTTGGTTTACCCCATGGTTGTAAGGGGCGGAAAACGCAACCCCTAAAAGTTATTTCCAATGTAACTTTTTGTTTTATTATTTGTTTACCATTTAAAAATTTATTTCCGATAGCCTGTTTCATTCTAAATAAAAAGTGTCTCTTGGGTTTTTTGTCCAAAATAAACTAGTTCGCAGCAAAAAATTATTTTAGGAACAACTACAGAGATACATCGTCATAAATGCGAACAGGATTTATTGTTATTTTGTAGTTAGTACCTGCATTAAACGATTAAAGAGTAATAAACAAAACTAATTTATTAATAACAAAACACACAACATGTGGAAATCATAGTAAATGTTCAATATGTCTACCTTCAGACATTATGCATACATCTAGACATCGGCGCATTGAGCCACGTATTCGCTCAAATATTCCTGGAGTCTCTCAGATTACCCTGCACGCATCGATGATGCGGTTTCTTAAGTCCTCTACATCGCGAACAGGTGTACGATAAACCAAATGCTGTAAATGGCCCCAAATAGAGAAATCGAGAGGATTGAGATCAGGGGATCGAGCGGGCCAGTTCTATGGTCCTTCTCGACCTATCCACTGATTTGCATATGTTTCAGTTAAATGCTGACGTGCTACTTGACTAAAATGGGCGGGAGCCCCATCATGTATTAAAAACTTCCCTTCTGACGCCCAAAGGAACTTCCTCCAGCAGTACTGGATGCACTTCTCTTAAAAATTGAACGTATGCCTCACCATTTAATCGAGGAGGTAGAAAATGAATCCCAATTAAATCATCCCCAATAACTCCGAGCCACACGTTAAGAGAAAACTGTTCTTGATGGTTAGTTTCGACAATAGCATGAGGGTTTTCATCAGCCCATACGTGGTAATTATGAAAATTAATAATTTTGTCCCGAGAAAAACTACATTCGTCTGTGAATTCTATTGTCTTCAGAAAGTCACAATTTCTTCTAATCATTTCCAGCATCCAATTGCAATATTCAAGACGGTTCGGAAAGTCTCGCGTTAACAGTGCCTGTACTCGTTGTAGATGGTAAGGGTATAAGAGTTGTTCCTTTAAAATTCGAAATACCGTCATATGATCAACATTTAGCTGGAAAGCAATCTTTCTAGTACTGGTAGTAGGTTGTTCTTCAATCAAATTAAGTACTACTTCCTCAAGCTGTGGTGTTCGTACTTCTCGATGGCGACCACAATCCTGCGTTCTTTTGTCGAATGAACCATATTCTCGTAATCGTTGATGAAGTCGAGCAAATATTCTATGTGAAGGATGTTGCCGTTGAGGATACATTTCAGCACATCTTCTAGAAGCTTCTAACCCATTCCCCTGTGACAGACTGTAAACGTAATGCATATCAGCCATTTCCTCATTTGTGTATGCCATTTTAATAACAAGTGAATTATTAAAGTAACAAATTAAGAACAGAACAACAACACACAATTAGTATTAATTCAATTTCAGAAATTCACAAACTGACAGCGTCATACCAATTCAATTGTCACTATCGCTAATAGCGACCTACTAGATAGATTAGTTTCGTATTTTCGCATTTATGACGATGTATCTCTGTAGTTGTTCGTAAAATAATTTTTTGCTACGAACTGGTTTATTTTGGGCAAAAAACCCAAGAGACACTTTTTGTTTAGAATGAAACAGGCTATCGGAAATAAATTTTCAAATGGTAAACAAATAATAAGACAAAAAGTTACATTGGAAATAAATTTTAGGGGTTGCGTTTTCCACCCCTTACAACCATGGGGTAAACCAAATAAATTACTGGCTAAGTATCTTTTTGGTAGTACAAAACGTCAGGTTAATTTCAATATTGCAAATTTTTCACTGCTTGTGAAAAAAATTGTTATACAAATTGTATCTACCCCCTTTAAAACAAGGGATGCTCCAATAAAGTTTCTTAATATGAAAGATCCTATCTTTTTTTCGATGAGGAATCACCTCCTTAAATGTTTTACACTTATTTAGTTACACCCTGTATCAAAATCCCCTCCTATAATAACTTTCTCAATAGGGCTAGTAAGTAAATAGATCTTCCAAATAAGTAGAAATATTGAAACGGAAATTGATTTGCTACAGAAAATTGTACATTAATTGTATTTGTACTCAATTTCCACTGACTCAAAATGTGTATAAAATATTTTCCTTTCAACCTGTATTTATTTAATTAGTTGTATTTCCTAGGTGTTTTTCCATGTTGACGTTCACTCCAAAGACGAGAGAAATATTACGCTAGATCTGCCTAAATGGTGGTCTACCAAAAAACAAATTGTCTCAGAGAAAACTCCAGAAAAATCTCTACATTACCAACTAGTTTTGCCTTCCCTGCAACATATCGTTCAGTCCTATCAACTGTATGTAGAACCAGTAGACTGTTTGGCGGAAAATCATCATTCGACAGCCAGCTTGATCGTACCTTGGAGCAATGAAAACTATCACAAGTTTTTTACGTAAGTAAAGAGCAAAGCGATATTGGATTCGAAACGTAGTTACATTTCAAATTATTGTTATTAAAAGCTTTAATGAGAAATTCTTTTACATTCTGAATTCGAAACAAGACATCAATTTTCCTCAAAATATTAATTTTTTGACATACCTAGCATATTATCCTACTGTCTAATACTTCTGTTTCATTTGCATTGCACCTAATTCTAGTCGAACGTTCACCTTATTTTCTGAACAATATTCGTATGCTCTGCTTCCCAATAGTAAATGAAGTACCTAATTAAAGCACTATTAGATTGGACATGACATCATCTTTTTTCCAGCGTTATATCAAATCACATGACAACATTGAATGTTCAAAATAAATACTACATTTTTCATTTTTAAACCAACCACTCAATTATGTACACTTATGGAACAGATACTTGAAAATTATTTATTACTCCGCAGCCTAAGGAAATCAACTACAGTTGTTTTGGAAAAGCTAGTCTCATATTAGTATTTACTGACTTAAGAGTAAATAGAAATTATCATTTCTTCATAATTTTCAAATTACTTCTTAAACTAAATAATGAATTGAAATGAATGGAATTCCAGAAATGTGGATAAGAAGCCTATGGATATTAGATTGTATAGTTCCAAGCCTAACGCAATGAAAAATGCCTCTGTTGTCATAAAACTAACTCTGGACCCTGCCTGTCAATATCAAATAAGGTGAGTAGTTTTTACTATATTCAGATTGAAAAGTTTATATGTTCTTCAACGTGGAAGTTCAATGAAGGAAATATTAAAAAATATGTATTCAAAAAGTAGTGAATTCCTACAGAACTTGGCTATTCAAATTTAAATTTTTGTCTCGGCGATGTGAAGGATTTCTCAAAAATGTTTGTGAAATTTGACTAATTATTATGGATAGTGTTATTAATTTTCATGAAGAATGGGTCAGTCCATTCATGATTCAAATTCATATTTATTCGAAAATAAGGGTATATTGAATATTTCAGTATTGTAATTGAACAGGTTATCTCAACAAGACTTTATTTTACCTTAACAATTTTCTCAAAAGACGTTACACAAATCTTGTCAATAATAATAATAATAATAGTAGTAGAAGTAGTCTTTATTGAATAGGAATATTCCTAATATTCACAATACAAAGTTTTAATTCTACAATAAATGATTATTAAATGAATACTATATCAAAAAATTATACAATAAATGAATCCATGAATAAATTCAGAATAAAATACCTTACTAACAATAAATAAAGTATGATTGAGATAATACAAATATCAAAACTATACAATAACTGACTCAATTCAGCTGAAAATCTCTAATACAATATAACTACATTTATAACAATCACAGATATTTAGAGAGTTTTTTTCTCAAACCATACAAGCGTATCATATTTTTTAATTTCATTTGGAAGGAAATTTTGGTCAACTAAACCTCATGTGAATAGTGAGTTCATACTTTTTCTGATATTAATTCTATTTACATGAAAATTTTTTGCCAAAAAAATTATCCTATCAAATTTGTCTATTTCTAATCATGTGTGTCGAAATAACCAATGAAACCATCATTACACTGATAACTACCCATGGATAGTTTTCACGGGTAGTTATCACTTATGTCATGACATTGCTAAGCAACCAACACAATAAAGTTGTTTGACATTTCAGTAATTCAATTTATTTCGAAAATGTCACTTCCTCGCTTTGGTGTTCAAAATGATGCGGCAATTGACAAAATCATTGAAGAAAATACACCAAAAAATACTGTCAATAGTAAAAAATACACTTGGAAAATATTTATGGAGTTATATCATTATACGAATTGTTCTTTTAATAACTGTGTGTTCAATAAATAATTTTGTTCGAATTGCAAAAAATTTTCTCACCGAATATCCCTCGAACATTGATAAATAACTCATAATTTTATCACAACTTCCTCAAGCACGTTATTTTAGGTAACATCCCTCCGCCTTCGGCGTCGGGATGTTACCAAATAACGTGCTTTCGAAAACTGTGATAAAATTATTTCGTTAGTTATCAATGTCCTTGGGATATTATAGCTGAAAATTGTTTTCACTTCTAGTACAGTATTCGTGTACCTCATGATTAAACTTGATGAATTGTTTGAAATAAGTTGTCATCAAACCTTTGACAATTTCAAAAATGAAGATCATTGCTGAGAAAGTAAAATTTTTGTTTACTGATTGCCACTGTAAAGTCTCTAACATATGTGTTATTGGGGAATATCTATTACATTTTAGGATTAATCTCATCCAACGATTTTGAAGTTTTTGAAGAGAAGCTTCCTGTTATTGTCTAATAGAAATAGTATTGTAGAACAATAGTCAAAATGTGGTTTAATGATGCTATTAAAAACTGTCAATCTTGCTTTCAACGATATATGAGCAGCTATTCTTGAGGAGAAATATATATATATATATATATATATATATATATATATATAAGTATATTAAGATGGCCGCAAGTGAAGAAGTATCTATCTTTAAATGCTGTAAAAATAAGCCATTCATTCACTATATTTGCACAAAATGTAATAGTGTTTTCCACAAAAGCTGCCTACCAAGGTACAGAAAGTTGAAGAGGTTATTGGGAAATAAGATAATATGTTGTTCTGAACAAACCTTTGATGAATCTAACCAGGACACAGAACACAGTGTTTTAGAGAAAACAATCCTTGATTTAGGTGAGGACAATGAAATGAAAAATAAGCATATTAAGGAATTAAAGAAACAACATGAAATATTTGTTGAAGAGGTCATGAGAAATGAAACAGAAATGAATAATTTACTTCAACAGCAGGAAAATATAATAGCAGAACTAAAAAAGCAAATTGAGAAAGTAAAAAACAAACCAACAAAAAATGTAGACACTCAAACAGATAGCCAGGTAAAAACAGTAAATAAAGGAATTTCTACTGACTCATCCCTATGGGAATTCAGTGGCGTAGCCAAAACAAAAACAATGTATTCCGATACTTCGGTTTCTAAAGAAAATGTAAAGAGAGATCGTAGAAGTGAAATGACGAAGGAGAAGAGCAAACAAATACGAAGTTCGGAGGCAGTAAATATAAGAAAAATTAATTTAAAGAAGAGAATCCTGTTTATTGCTGGGAATTTTGGACGAGACATGGCAGATTTCTTCAGAAGACAATTAAATGACAAGTACGTAATAGAGTCATTTCTGAAGCCTAACTGTACAGAAAGTGAACTTATAACAACCGCAATAAATAATAGCAAGGATTTCACAAAAACTGACGTTGTTATTATCTGGCCGAACAACACGCACAAATTTCCAGTGAGACATGTCTCTCGAACATTAAGTTATACAAATTTCCTAATTATTACACAGCCCTACAGACTTGAGGCGAAAGATATTATTAATGATAGAATATACAGAAATAACCTAGCTCTTCTAAAGGAATCTCTCAATATTAACCTAAAATCAAATATAGTGGAGTGTAATAATGTGCTACAAAAAAGGAACTACCAGCGAGACGGTAGAAATATTAAAAGAATTGGAAAGTGGTATGTCTGTAAATTGATATCAGGTCTTCTTGAACAAAAAGATATCTCAACAAGGGAAATGAACAGTAATTCTATAAACCAGGAAATAGTACTTGAATCATCAGATAGGGAAGTCCAAGAATATAGTCAGATCTCACTTGCTACAGAATTAAAAGACATCGAAACCAGGAAATTCAATACTGAAGATAATTTTTTATATCATCTCCAGGACCAAGAACACCATCCATAGACGAAGTTCCAAGAATCACATCAAACATATTAGTCAGCAAATACACTTCAACAACATTACCTCATAAAAACAGAAACATTGTCAATTTATCCACTTCAAAGGTTTTTACTTTGATTCATCAAAATGTACAAGGGTTCAGTAACAAATTGTTAGATTTTGAAATTTTCTTAGAAGACAATAATTGCGACATATTTTGTGTATCAGAACACTGGGCCAGAGACAATAGTATATCATCTCTAAAAATAGAGGGTTTCCAGATTGCAAACTCTTTTTGTAGGGATAAATCTATACATGGAGGGGTAGCTATATATGTCAGAAACAATATAAATTTTGACATAGTAAAAACTAATTCTGTCGAAATGGATTTAGAGGTGACAGCAATCAGATGTAAGGTAGGTACACTTGGCAAAGGCATGTTAAATAGCCTAGTTATAACAGTTTACAGAAGCCCAAACGGAAACTTTGACATTTTTATCAAAAATCTTGAGGAACTGCTCCGAAATTTAATTGTAAAATTCAAAAACTATAAGGTAATATTATGTGGAGATTTTAATATCAATTTTCTCAATGAATCGAAAAACCTCAACTCATTAACAGATCTGCTAACTTCTTATAATATCATACCAACCATTAATACCCCAACAAGAGGAAATAATTGCCTGGATAACATCTGCACAAACATTCACTATGAATTATATAAGAGTACAGTAGTAGATAATTATTTTAGTGATCATCAAAATGCTCAACTGATCTATATTGATACCAACTCACATGAAATTACAGAAACAAAACCTCGACAGCAATTTAGAGACCTTAATAATAAATTTAATATTGAACACTTTATCTCATTTTTGAGGCAGGAAGATTGGAATGATATGTATATGTGTGGGGGTAATGCAAACGAAAAATTTGAGATCTTTTTTCGAACTTTTAAATATTACTTCGACATTGCTTTTCCTCTAAAAAAAGTAAAAGAAAAACAGGCATCATATAAAAGAAAACCATGGTTAACTAAAGGTTTACTCATTTCTGGAGAGAAATTAAAATATCTGTATACGCTAACCTTAAACGGAAATGATGATACCAAAGAATATTATAAAAAATATAAAAAGTTATATAAACATCTATTGAATGTATCAAAAAAGCAATATAACAATGGCATAATTGCAAACGCAAAAATAAATCTAAAACGGCCTGGACTATTATAGGATCAGGCAAAAAATCAAAAAGGAGGTTGGAACCAATTCACTTAACTATTGATAACAATATTGTACAGGCACCCCAGAATGTAGCAAATCACTTTGTTGAATATTTTAATACCATACCCACACTACTGGCTAGCAATGTTGAAGAATCATCAGAAGAACCCACACTTAGATACTTCAATCCTTATACTTTTTCATTTAAACCAACAACAGAACCAGAAATAAATGATATCATCAAAAACCTAAAATCCTCTCAATCTACTGGTAATGATGAAATAAGTCCTAATCTTTTAAAAAAGTGTTCGTCATTTATTGCAGGCCCACTAACTTTTGCCATCAACTGCTCGTTGGAAGAAGGTATTTACCCAGATAGTTTAAAAATTGGAAAAATAAAACCTATACATAAAAATGGAAATAAAACTCAAGTTGACAATTACAGGCCCATTACTGTCCCCAGTGCTTTTGCAAAGGTTTACGAAAAATGGGTGTCAAATTCAGTCGTTTCATTCTTTGATCTTCATAAGCTATTCAATGAAAATCAATTTGGTTTTAGAAAGGGACGTTCAACAACACAAGCTATAATAAAACTACTAAAAGAGCTATGTAATAGTCTAGATATGGGTAATCGAACTCTGGGTATTTTCTTAGATCTAAGTAAGGCATTTGATCTTGTAGACCACAGAATTCTACTAGACAAATTGGAAAAGTATGGTTTTAGGGGAAACTCACGTAGATGGTTTGAAAGTTATCTCCAAAATCGAACACAATACGTTGAAATAGATCAGTATCAATCTAAACGTTTAAAGTATACTATTGGAGTACCACAAGGCTCTATTTTGGGACCTCTACTTTATATAATTTATGTCAATGACTTTGAAGGAAATTTTGTAATGTATGCGGATGACACAACACTACTGGTTAGTGGTAAGAATGTTACATCCACAGTAGACTTGGCTCACAGGGAAATTTTAAAAGCCCAGGACTGGTTTTCTAGCAATAAATTAATCTGCAATGATAAAAAATCATCCTTCCTAAGATTTAGTTATGCCCCAAATGGTCATGATCACAGTTTACTGTTAAAATCACAGCACGGTTTAATGAAACAGGTGAATTCAATAAAATTTCTAGGACTTACTCTCACTGAAGATTGTAAATGGAATCAACATATTAATGAAATATGTAAAAAAATAACGCCTATGTGTTACTGTATCTATCAACTCAGTAAAATTGTAGATAAGTCGGTGGTACTCATGTACTATCATGCCCAATTACACTCAACAATCTCATATAGTATAGTAGCTTGGGGCCTATCACGTGAGGCACAAAGGGTATTTATTTTACAGAAGAGAGCTGTCAGAAACATTCAGAGTGTAAATAGACGTACTAGCTGCAGAGATATATTCAAAGTTTTAAGAATATTAACTCTCCCATGCATTTATATGTACCAACTGTTAATTTTTGTAAAATCGGATCAGCGACCTTTTACCTTCTTAAACAAAAATAATTACAGCACAAGAAATTCTACATTGTTAGAAATACCAAATCATAGACTGGCTAGATCAGAATCAAGTCCAATTTTCATGGGTGTCAGGCTATTTAACAAATTGCCAAATCATGTTAGAAAAATGTCACTAAGAAAATTTAAACCGTTCCTAAAAAACTTTCTGATTGATAAAGCCTACTACTCCATTGAAGAGTTTATAAATGACTTATCAATATAACTGAAGAATTGAGATTGTCATCTAGGGTTGTTGATAAATTATAATTTTACCTAGTTATAAGTTTTAATATATAATTTTACATAACTGTTCATGTCCTATATGTACATAATTTTTTCTTTTTCATAAGTTTATTTATATCATATTACACTGACTTGTTCTATATCATTGAGTTATGATCCAGAAGAACCAATAAAATATTATTATTATTATTATTATTATTATTATATATATATATATATATATATATATATATATATATATATATATATGATGTGTTGTTTTTCCGGGTGTTCATCCGTTGTGTACTATACTATCGAATAGTACACAACGGATGAACACCCGGAAAAACAACACATCATATTCTACCATCCGTGAAAACCTACATTGTAATATATATATATATATATATATATGTATATATATATATATATATATATATATATATATTTTTTTTTTTTTGATTGATGCAACTAATTTTCCTTTATTTTGAGTATTTCAATATTAAATTCTACAAAAAGGATTTGAAGCTTTATATCTTTTATTAATTATCTGCGAGCGCTTTCGACAGTTGGTAGTACTGTCATCATCTGGCACTCCTCAAACTGAGTTTGAGGAGTCACAGTCACAAAAAACATCCTATATCAACAGATATAGCCATGAGAATATTTTTTTATGATTTCAACAATAAAGTTCCGCCAAATGAAAAAAAATAAATAAATAGCGTAAATATTTTTAATGAAAATAACGGAATTACATTCAAGTTTTCACGCAAATTAACTAAAACTAAGACCTAATATTTCTATTTAAATCTTAGTTGCCATGGAAATGATATTACAGTTTGACACTTGTGAAAGATTTAAGTGTACTATTGTCTACAATATTCACCTTACAGTTCTTCGAATTATTTTGTGTCACGGCTGCAAGATTGAGCGTAAGAGAGAAAATTGAAATTGTACGCCTTTCGGGAGATGACGTTAGAAATGCTAGAGAGAGAGGTTTGTAGAGTATTTAATGAGAGACATCCAGATCGTCCTCGTATTAGCTGCGGTACGGTAAATAAAATAAATAAAATATTCAATGAAACTGGTGCGGTATCAAAAATGATGTTAAAAAGTAATCCTGTACAAAGACGAAACAGGAATGACAGGAATGATCAAATCATTTTATATTATTTCGGAAATAATCCTTATGCCAGTATAAGGAATGCCACTTTAGATTTGAATATTCCACGAGAAACTATTCGGAGATGTCTCAAGGCGAAGAATATTAAACCTTTCAAGCCAAAATTTTTACACACACTTCAAGAAGGCGACGAAGCAAGACGCCTGGAATATTGTTTATGGGCCCAAGGGGAATATTTAAACAATAGAAATTTCCTAAAAAATATTTTATATACCGACGAAGCCACTTTCACTACAAATGGATTAGTGTCATCACAGAATTGTCGCTATTGGGCAGCGGATAATCCTAACTGGGTAATAAACTGTAAAAGCCAGTATTCCCAAAAAATCAAATATTAATGCGCAGAGGTTTCTAGAATTTTTAAACACAGAGTTTTGGGATGCTATTCACGAGCTGCCAATCAATGAACGATCAAGTTTAATTGTCCAGTTAGATGGGTGTTCAGTTCATTGTGCCAGAGCTGTGAGGCAATGACTTAACGAACATTTTCCAAACCGATGGATGGGCCGTGGTAATCCGTTTATAGAATGGCCGCCCAGATCTCCAGACCTCACAGTTTTGGACTTTTTTCTCTGGGGACTTCTCACACAAAAGGTTTACAAAAACCGCTCAAGATATAGAAATGAACTTTGTGCAAGAATTCGACACAGGTATGTGTAGATATTAGCCCTCAAGAACTAAGGAACATGATCAGAAACATTCGTAAGCGCTACGACACATGTATCGAATTACGTGGTGGATTAGTAGAGGCTACTAGAATATGAGTTAGAATTAATTGTTGCACTGAATCGAAACATTTCAATAATTAGTTATTAGTTACGTTTATTATAACTTTTTGCTTCATTATTAGTTGAATTGTGTGAATGTAATTCCGTTATTTTCATTAAATATATTTTCGTACATTAAGTTTCAACTTTCCCTTCAAGTATTTTTCAGGGTTGATTAATTCTTCATTCAGATTATCATCTGCATAAAGATGAATAAATTCACAATTAACAGAGCAGTTGATGTCATTCATGTTTAGTATAAATAGTAGAGGTGGTCCAATTACACTACCTTGTGGGACACCCCATTCATCTGTATTGTAGTAGAAAAATGGTTATTTATTTTCACAATCTGTTTTCTACCACTCAGGTTGCTTTCCAACCGTTTCAAAGCAGTTGATTTAATTCCATATATTTTTAATTTCTGCACTATAATACCTCTATCTATTGTTTCAAATGCTCGTTTCAGATCAATGAACACCGCCACAATATACTTTTCTTTATCCATCAATTGGTTCCAACTAGTAATTGTCAGTTGTAAGACTGTTTCACGAGAATGTTTACTACGAAAACCTGACTGGTTCCCTAAGAAGATATTGTTAATATTTATGTGTTCAATGTATGCTGCTGTTTCAATTACTTTCTCAACATCTAATAACGTGTTGATTGGTCTGAAATTCATTGTATCATTTGAATTTTTGACTCTTGACCAGAGAAAAGGTATTTTAGGAGTACAACATTCGAATTATGGGAGCTATTTTTTTTCTTATTATTTCAATATGTTGTCTCTGTGATACATTTTCATCTAGAATAAGACCAAGAAATTTAGCACTAGGAAAGTATTTAATATTTTCATTATTGAATTTGATTGGATCTCTTGTATTAATTGATATAGACCTTTTTGATATAAACATATATGAAGATTTCTCAAACTTCAGTGACGTTTTATGGCATTGAAGCCATAAAGATATTTGATCAAGGTCTTTTGAAATATTAATTTTAATTTCTTGTGCCCTATTTCCATTGCAAATTAAAGTGGTGTGTCATTTCCAAGTTACCAAATAAATTCACTGTAGCCAAATAACTGAAATATATAAGAAACAAAACAGGTCCAAGTATTGATCCTTGCGGTACCCCACTTTTTTTCGAAACAAATTATGTCGCCCATATAGACATATTACTTCCTATTCAATAAATAATTTTGAAACCAATTATAAACCAAACCTCGGATGCCTATATTATGCATTATTTTCAGAAGAATTTTATAGTCCACAGTATCAATTGCTTTCTTCAGGTCTAATGAAAAAAATCCACATTTTTTGTTCGAATCTAAATCTAGCTTGGGCATCTAATACTGCGGACTCTATGTCATTATTTTTTCGAAATCTATACTGCCCATCATATAATAATTTTGATTTCTAGCATCAAGTCGTCCCTGATGAACATGCTCTCTCAGATATCCAGAAATTACACTCCGTTGCTTTTAACGAACGTCGCTGCAGTCACGTTGATGGCTCTCAGGTTCCAATTGAAGAGCCTTGAGGGTGGCTACTGCTCTGCCGTATTCTCGGCAATCAACGAGGGTGCCAAACCGTACTACGTGTTGACAGCTTCCAAAGTTTTGTCACAGCTGCTCAGGTAACGTAGAAAAAATGCTTTGACGTTATCGATTTTTTTTTTGCTTTGTTTCGCAGCTCACCAAAACTTTCCAGTTTCTTACCCAAGCCGGATATTGTTTATATGGCTGAGGAAGGCACCGATCTGTTCTTTTTGCCGTTGCTGTTGTATTTATGCGGCGTCGGATTGGTGTGGATGTTTGCCGTGGTTTTGGGCATTTCGCTCATTGCTTTCGAGTCCACAGTGCACAAACTGGCCTTGAGGTATGTTTTATAACTGATAATCATATCTTCTAGTCTTATTTCTTACTGTAATCTGAGGAGTTTAGATTTTTTCGAAAAACGGCAGTGATTTAGTCTTGTGAATTCAATTTTAATCTGTTGTGATTGTCTGGTGTTATGTGAATGAAAATCGTTTTGATTCAGATATAAGTGAGGATTTTTTTTTACATAATTTATACATGAATAGACGTAAAGAGAAGGTAATGTAAACATTTTATTATTAATAAATGTTGTTTTAATTAACTCTATACTTTATTATACTCTATTAACTCTATACAAAGATGTGTAGATCATGCAAAGAAGTAACTTTTAGACACAAACAGGAAAAAAAGCCCTATCAAAACAGCTGTTTTCATATAAACATTGAATTACACGAAAGAAGATCACTTTCGAAACAAATACTTTTATATGAATGCTTTATTGTACGAAAAACATTTTTCTCTATTCCGTTTGTATTCCAAACATTTGTAATGGAATTGATTCAGATATCATTCACAGGATTCCTACACAATACAATTAATGAAAGAAGTAAAATTTCGCTTACATGGAACACTGTCATCCTCACCCGTAGACATCCGATGTTTCGCCGTAAGACACTTGCCTTATTGGCTCTTCAGTAGCAAATACGGGTAACATTATAAGAAAAAAAACAATTGAGGGTTTCTTCGTCTTCAATTTCCACCGAAGAGTGGTTCAACAATGTAATTAGAAAGAATTTCGGTTCAATCATTTTAGTTTTGTGGAGTTTGTTAATGCATTTTCTTCGCCAATTCACATCTCTACGATAATTATATGGGTTTTTTATTCTTTCCCACGACCAAGTCTGACCTTTTCAACAAACTGTCGATGTTATTGGTGATATAATTCAATGTCTAGCATGGTATTAGCCAGGGAATTAGTTGTTTTTCGTACTTTTGGAGATTAATGTTTCGAGATCGTATATTATGTAGTTCATTTAATTGTAGTTTTCTTTTCAGATTGATGGCCAGCACAGTTAGTTTCAACGTCATTTGGTCGGATTATTTGTTGAGTATGCTGCACAAGGTCCCCATCGTGGTTGCATCAGCCTTGGTCGTTTTGTCTCTGACTACTTGCGGTGGACTGGCCCTCTGTCTCGGAGCCATATTCTACTTCCTAAGGGTGAATATATCTTGCATTCGAATAGAGAGAGACACTGAGAAATATTCTTTATCGTCTGCAGAACAACATATAAACAAAATGTCTCTTTTATGTTAGTAGTTTAAAAAATAGACACATAACAAAACTCCAATCAGTCAGAAAATAATGAATGAAGGTAAATCATGTCAAATGCTACATCGGACCAGGGTAATTACACTGACATAAGATGACTTTAGTATTGGAATTGAGTTCGATTTGAAATGTTTCGATAAAAAAATTCAGCAATGCAGTAACGTGATTTCTCACCAAGTAAAGTTTTCAATGCTTTTTTAAAGATTGTTGAGCTTTACATTTTCCTTATCTCCAGTGGTAGGTTGTTATATATTTCACAATCAGTATGTACAAGGGTGATCTGAAAAGTTTCCAACCTCAACATGAAGATGGCAGCACTCGTAAATAAAATCAAATGAAGTTCGTTGTTTATCTTTTGACAGTTACTCACCAAAGTTTCAGTCATTTTCAACGCGCATTTGTTATGTAACAGTCGTTTGAGTGAGTTGATGTAAGTGTTTTTAAGAAAATGAACAAAATCGAGTATCGAACTGTCATTAAATATTTATTTTTGAAAGGAAATACGCCTACGCGAATCAAATATGAGTTGGATTTTGTGTTTGGGGACTCTGCACCATCGTTTACCACAGTAAAATTTTGGGCAGATGAATTCAAATGTGACCGTAAGAGCTTGGCAGAGAATGAACCTTTCGGGACGTCCAAAAACTACAACTACCGATGAAGACATCGTCAAAGTTTATCAAATGGTGCTAGACGTCCCGAATTGAAGTGAGAGAGATAGCAGAGGTTATGAACATGTCAAAAGAACGTGTTTGTCACATATTAAATCAACATTAAGGCATGAGAAAGCTGTCCGCGCGTTGGGTGCCGCGTTTGCTCACGGTAGACCAAAAACTTGTTTGAATAAACATTTCCAACGCTCTGTTGGCGCAGAGTGGGAAAGTAATGGCGGCTGTTTTCAATTATCTTC